>NW_023276554.1:0-1236248 GCF_013357705.1 Chelonus insularis | reverse complement strand
ATACCTAAGTATGATATTCTTGTTTTTAAATAGACAACGAACAACCGTGGCTTTTTTAATTAATTCAACAATATCAAATAATGTCAATCCACTATCTGAGTACAATCAATATCTATTTTTATTAGAAATAAATGTTTATTTATTTCTTGAATAAATTTAGCCTAATTTGCATAAACGTTTGAAAAAATAAAAAGTAGTAAATGATTCAATTGAAAATATTGATTTTTGTTTTCATCCAATCTCTCGGTATAATTTTTTAATATTCAATTTCGTAAGCAATGAAAGTAATATCAATGATAATAATAACTATTGTTATTATGCATCGTATTTTGCTTCATATATCTAATGACATTATGTAGGTATTATTAAAGTCAACATTAGCATTGATGTTTTTAATGAAAGGGGGGTAGTTCGATTGTGACGGAATTTCATATGAAATTTGAGAGAGTCAATAGGTTGGATTGCTTGTGGCTACAAGTATGCTTTCATAATTGATTATTGGTAATTTATATAATCGAGATAAGCCAATTCATTAAACGTTCGAGTCATCTTGCATCATTATATTATGAAACAGCTTTTATCCCTTTGTCTTTCTCTCTTCCGCATGCTCTCTAGGGGTTGTGTTGGCTGTCAAACGATCGATAGTATATACAGATCTGTGGATAACAACGACCGAATTTGCATTTGCATCGTAACTTTTGCAGATAACGTTTGAACGATCGGTCGCGACCGAGTTCGAAAATACTGAGCTGAATCAATTTGCCAGAGTGTGTCTCTAGAGGCACCATACGATAACGCACTCGCGTGGTCATTAAATTTTTCGTTTTCCATCTCTCTTTGTTTTTTTATCACTCACCTTCTCTCTCTCTAGGTCCCCACTCTGCCGAATTACCATCAAGTCATTTGCATATTCCCCCGCTCGACACCCAACCTCATCGCCAATCGCCAGAAATAACAAGGCAGCGATTTAATTTGCACGCGTTTTGCGCTATCAGCCTTTTTTTTCGACTCCGAAAAACCCACGCGTCTGCTTCTTTTTCATAATTACCAAAAATTTGCTCACGAATGGCCAATTTGTTTTCTTTATCCACACACACAACCATCAAAATCACCTCTTTTTTACTCTTATTAATGATAAAATGGGAAAGCTAACTCTCATTTCGGCCGCATTTTAGTCAAGTTAATATAGCCTTTGGTCATTTCCGAGGATTACAATCTAGAAGATTGACCATTCAAGTGATATAGGCGTCCTATCAAAGTCAAACCGATTTGCGTTAGTCGAGAAACGCACGCGAGTAAAGTCGACGCTACCGGAGATGCATTTGCATAAACAGTTGCGACTCAATTTCTATGTTAATATAGGCACAGCTCGCGTTCGAAATGAACCTATGAGAGTGAGTTTTCTTGTAGACTATTTGGTTCGCTTGTCAACGATAGCATGCCAAGGTGTGACAACTTTGTTGATAAATTACAAATTTACTGTCAAAATATTTTACTCAACTATCACCGGAGTACATAACTCAATTTTCGTCTGAAAACGAAAACAAAGTCTCCAATAAACTATTTATTGCTTCTCTTTCTAATATTCTCGTATGAAACGAATTTATCAAAAACCCTAGAATCATTTTTTATTTCAAAGCATGTATAGGAGTAGCTTTAAAAATTCACCAATATATTACTACAGAATATGAAGTTAAATTTCTCGAAAATATTGCCGAAAAAAAATTGAAAAATTTTTTCTATCAATTTTTTACGAAAACGTGAATGTGAGATTTAACAGAAAGCATTTAATCAAAAAAATTTTATCGAATTTTTATTTATTTAAGCTTTAATGAAAATATAAATTAAAACGATTTAAAATTTTCAATGATTGTCGGATCTATTTTCCTCATCTTTCAATTTTTCTTAATTTTCAATTCTATTAGTTGCAGAGTCTTACATGAAAATGTGATGAAAGTGTCTCAATTTACGATTCCTTTTCCTTATATTCTCTTTTTATTCTCCAAGTACGGGAATTTTATTAGAGTATTCAAATTACTGGGAGCCCATCAGCAATTCGACCGGGAGCACAATTATTTTTAAAGCAGCATCGGAGAGCTCTCGAGGGCGTCGCTATGCTACTCGTTGAGTTTCTTACAGCGCCTCCGGTATCTTTTCCATTATCCCATGGCGTCGCGTGGGGCCGATCGCATACTGAAAAAAAATGTCTCTCTTCTCCCCAATCGGCTATCAGTGTCCTTTGGCCTGGTATACTTTATTTAATCCACGGTGTGTTATAAAATTCCAAGTATAACGTTGGCAATCTCCTATTATTTACCAAGGATAGAATAAAGATAGACTAGGTACAGATATTAAATAGTAAAAATTCTCTCCACGTTTTCGTAAATGAAAAACCCCAAAAATAAAAAACAAAATAAATAATGAATCTGCGTGCAACCCTCGTCTTCACTGCCATTTATTATTTTCCTTTTTTAGAGGAGGAATTTTTTCAACTGAAAGGTTGACCACTACTGTCTTGTCCCAATATGCTCGTCGCGTGCTTCGTTCAGACCCTAAAATGCACTCGACCGGCGACAAAATAAATGAAAGCCGTTTCTTCCGTCCATATGCCAAGGTATTTCCGAGTTTTCTGGCAACCCTACTGTACGCTGGCAGCGACCGTTTGTCGGACGGAGATTGAGAAGAGGGTGTCTTGTGGGAGACACGATGAATTATTTAAGTTTCCACAAATCCACGACGATCCTTCTAGATTCGTTCTATCTTTCCATCCTTCGTTTTCTCCTCGAAATCCACTCGAATAATATGCCAAGCTGAAGAATAACTGAGCGAATGATATACGTAAAGTAGTAATTTTTTTCCACTTTATTGTAATACTTTTCCGAGGAGTTGTAAAATGGATACACTATTAGTTCTTGGAAGCTAAAATGACACAACGACACTTTTAAATTGATTACCGTACGAGGAATTGTTTCATATAAATTATAATTGATCAATGAGAGATAGTTAACCTAATAATTAATTTTTGTTTGTACTATTGTTGTACTCAGTACTTTTAATTATGTTACAGATAGTGAAAAAAAAGGCGAAATAAATTGAATGAAATTTATTTAACTTTTAAGTGCAATTTTGGTTGACTCGAGCAATTAAAGATACCAGATAACTTCACATTTAGTTTTATTATTAACGTATTTTCAGTAGGTGGGGTCTATTCATTAATCCTGTTAGTTTAAAAGTTAGTTAACAGTGACGATAAAGTCAGGTTCGAGTAAGGGTCACTTTGGTGGTTAGAGGAAGAAGAAAGGAACAGGAAGAGAAGATGAGTTGATAACTGGTTAAAGTGTGCTATATATGTTGAAAAGCAGAAATCCAATCGAGTTGTTCTTGTTTATTACCTTTCAGTTACTGCTTCATCGTTAGATAAAAGTTTGTGTCAAAAGAATCGCTTAAAATTTATTGGGAAAAGCGAAACTTTAGTTATTTGATCAAAAAATACTTTTATACATTTCATTTTTTTTTTCATTGTCATTACATCCTGTCAAAATATATCATAGAAACACTTCACTGTATTAAATCTACAATTTGAATTGAAATAATTCCGAATCAATGTTCAATAATAAACTATGAAGGATTATCCTCTGCAATTTCTGAATGAAAATTTCGTTTGGTGAAACAAATTAAGTTACTTTATTTTAAAAAATAATCAACTTTTAAATTTATTGTTTTGTACAAAATTTTTGTTTATTTTATTTGATTGGAATTTTCCAATAAACAAAAAATAATTACTTTTAAAAAATCCATTTTTACATTTCAAATGGTTCAATTAGTGTTGAAATTTATATATTTTTTCAATGAAAAAAAAAAAAATAAACAAATGCTTGTAACTATTCTTTAATTTGAATTTAGATAAATAAATAAAAAAAAGAAGCTCAAGTTATTTATTTTTCCAATTAATTTATTGATCACCAGTAGAGTACAATAATTGTGTCATTCTGAATAAAAGTAATATGATTCTCTTGTTTAAAAAAGAAACATAAAGTACCTATTGAAAACTTGGAGTATATTTTTGATTATTCGTTGGTGAATGTTTTGTCACTATTTTGATTACACTTGAGATGGAAAAATTATTAAAGTAAAAAATATTTCCAACAATAGGTATAAAGAAGACGTAGGAAAACTTTCCGTTTTAATTTTGTATTATTTCCATAAGAAATTTCAACATAAAAATGAATACTATTGTTTCCGATGCTAAAATTCAGACTTACCCGAATAAAACATAGTTTAAACAAGAAAATATTACACTGTGACTATTCTAAAAAATTTTCTCCATTCAAGCAGAAATTTTTTTTCCTCAATGAAGAAGAAAAAGTAAGAGACCATATTACTTTCACCCCGGGTATTGCCATGACCCCACTTCACCCTATTCAAAAATCTAGATTGAAATTTCAATTTATATAACCTGTCTCTCAGTTTTCCCTTCAGGCTTTAGCTGGGGTAAAAAAAAAACCCCGTATCAGTTAGTATAACCAAATAAATATTAGCTCCATTATTATTACAAGATCCAACATTAATTTATATCAACACTCATTGATCCATTGTCTCCCAACAAGACCATCATCCTACTTTATAAAATGATATACGATCCATCATTAATAAAGTTTATTCAAAAACAAGCACACTGCAATAATGGATCGTAGGAAAATATTGAGAGTAGAAAAGAAAAAAAAGTATATAAAAAGCATACGGGTGATATATAGAGAGAGAGAGTTGTACTCTTCAAGTAGTAAGTAAGGAGAAAACCTAGAGAAGAAGTGTGTATAGCGTGAAGAAAAGAAGGAGAGTCGGAAGGCATATGTGCTGCATGAGGGGGCAGAGTTGTTTGAAAGAATACCCACTTTTAATCTGGCAGCTTTCGCCTCGTGTTAGGTGGAACCCGAGCGGAATAAAACCAAGTGGCAGGGCGAAGGACCGAGAGAATCAGAGTGAAAGAGATAGATGGGTCGATGCACGGACAAGCCTGCTGGAGGAGGACAGAGAAAAGAGAGGAGGGTTGATAGAGGGTGCGAGCGGAAGACCACTTTTTTATCCGGCTGATCCAACAGAGCCTCAACAGTTATATATAGTTATATACATGTACATGGATATCCAACCTCTGGCTTCCTCGTTTGCTTCTTCTTTACTCTCTGCAAATTCTTGCTACGCGTTTAAAGAAAGCTTTCAAGTGTTCACGAGTTCTCTAACAGGCGTACATCTGACGATATTATATGCCGAGCACGCGTTTCCGAAACGACCCGTCGCCAAGATCCACCTGGGGATCGAGAAACCTTAATACGCCTCTTTCCTTCCTCTTTAGCTCAACAACACTTTCCTCTGTCATTGTCTCTACCCCTGATATACTTTTTGCTACCTCTTTCAACTAAATCCTCGCGTACTTCTATGCTTCTTCGCGACATTGCTTCGCGAGAAAGTCCGCCAATTTCATTCAGAATATCCGTGTAATAAGAGAAAAGAACATAAGATTCTTGCAATTTCCACCTTCGTATCAACCCTGAAACGAGTCAACTCTTTTCTTCCCCCTTTCAGTGAAACGTGTTCCCTTGAGTTCGTGACGATTTTTGTAATTACACGTGGTCTGAAGATGACTTTCAAAGGGAGACAGAAGCTGAATATAAGGGATTCAGCTTACTTTTCTTATCTGCTACTTCTTTACGGTATTTGAAAGAGATAATTGAGATTCTGTGATACTTGAAGGAAATAATCTTAAACTGTAACGAGACAATTAGCTTCAACTAAGCATTTAATATAAAAAAATGCGCAATTTTTGATCTCATAAATGTCTAATCGTCACGACATATAAGCTTGGCTTAGAATTACGTATGATGAGAGTCATTTCTTTTATCTCAAAGGAAATTTCTTCAATTTTTATCATTTCCTCTGAGTAAAGTACTGTTCACTCTTGCTACGTTATAATCCTAGAGAAAATGGTTAAAACCATTGCTTTAAATGGTAGATGGTAGAAGCAGGATGGAACATCATACTGAAAAATGAAGAAAAAATAGAACAAGTACTACTGTGCTTTATTGCAGTAGAACTTTTTTCATTCTCTTCTCATCTAGAACGTTCACGATGTATGGCGATGTATGCTCAGTTAAAAAAAGGCATCTAGATTAAATTATATTGATGAATGAAAATATTAACTTTAATTTTACTGAGAAGTAAAATAAATATCATTTCGGAATAAGTATGAAAATATTGTTTAATATATGTAACAAAAGTATAACACGAGGTATTAAAAGAATCTTTATATGTTGTGAGATGAGAAAAAGTTGCTGACTGATTCCTATGTTTTTGAACGTAAATTCTGCTTGTGCTAAGGTTGGAAAAGATTTTCTTGTCTTAGATAACGTAGGCATTTTTGCAGAAGAATACTGTATATCTCGACAATTTTTATCTAAAGAGAAAAAAATAATATTTACTTTTTGTTTGAAGTAAAATAGAAAAATCCAATTAATTTTATTATTTGTTTTTTAATATGATTTTGGCTGTTGTTTTCTCGTTTGATGGCATTTTAGCAGTGAACAAATATTTACAGTTATTAGTCAACCGAAGCACATTTAAAGCGTGAAATCGCTTTTTTGAAAAATTGCCCAAAACATTTAATTAATTTGATATCTTGCTGGTTTTTATTTCAAAAATTCAAAGACTATTTGTTTTTTTTTATCAAAAACGTTTGGTATATTTATTTGATGGATTTGTGATGCCAGCATAAGCAAATTTAATCTCTCTGAGATTTTATAATGAATTTCAATGCACAGGTAAAAAAAATAAATAAACATCAATAAGTAGTACATGAACAAAGTAAGGTCTTAGTGGAGCTTTTATTCGTCAAATAACACAGTAAAGAACATGAGATAAAATGCAGAGGCAAAAGATCGAAGAAAATACTGAAGAAATATAGCAAAGGATTTTAGGTAAAATGAACTCCAAATTATGCGTCAGACAAATGCTCGACCATGAGAACTAAACTCTGTTTAAAGCTTCGAATAGACATAACGCTTTCGTACCACTTTCTAACAGATGTAATTTACCATGCCTCAACTCTTTAGTTTGTTTTCGTTCGTTCACTTCACTCTGCACACCTGAGCATATACCTACTGCAAATGCATTAGATGAGGTTTATGTGAAAACTCTACAGCTATTCTTCTCTCTAGATTCACAACTTCCTTAATTCGCAATGTTAAAATATATTACTTGCTAATATATTCTACAAATATATATTTACTCAAAGCTCCTCGACACTTCTGAGAAGACGAAGTAAGTATGAAATGTTAGATATTATTCAAGTACAGAAAAATTCATGAGCTCGTTGAAAGAAGGGAACTCGAGAAAGTAAGAATTAGTTTTTCAATTAAGTTACACTGATGTTATATCACATTTCACAAAGAACATCAAATGTTTTATGTATTAAATTATGTTTTTCGTGAAGAAAATCGATAACTTTGATGCTTTTTTGTCATAAACATAATGATAATAATAATAATAATAATAATAATAATAAAAATAAGAATATTCATTCTCTTTGCGTGTCCCTTAGGGATCTTTGCAAACTTCTGGTTATGTTAGAACTTTGTTCATTTTTTTTTTAAATATATTTAAACTTTTCATTTTCTTGTTTAAAAATACTAGACAGTATCATCCAATTATGAACTCTCATACTTGATGATAATAATTGTAAAGAATTATTGGTTTTTTAGCAGTCTTCCATGTTTAGACAAGTCAATGTTATTTTAGGAAGTATGACCAGTTTGATTCTCCATCACCCACACATTGAGTAGATGATGTTGTTTTTAGTCTATTTCATTGACTGCTGTTTAACCAAATCCGTCTTTTTTAATCGGTTGTCGTATATTTAGAGATGAGAGAAATAAATATTGGTCGATTGTAAATAAATTCTTGACTATATTGCTTTGATTTTAAATAATTAGAGGATATAGTCAGATCAAACAGAAAGATTGCTTTATCGAATAATTATTATGTTATGTTCAAATAAACATAAATTAGTAAAAAAAGAAACTAATAAATTTGGCAATATTACGATTTTATGTTATAGATGTTATATCGTTAAAGTTTTTTTGAAACAATATTTTTTATAACTCAGTGATCGTTGACGTATCAATAGTCATTTTATCCTTCATCCAAAAAGAAAAAATCATTCAATTGCAATAATCGATGATTCAATATTTCACCTGGATTTTTTTTTAACTGAGAAAAAAATAAAATGTGTTCATTCGTTAAAAGCTTTTACAACTATCAATATTTGCATGAACAAATATTACAAGTGCTTTCATATCATCCTATTGTTTTTAATACATGAAAATTAATCAAATTATTAAAATTTTCTCACAATATTGATACGTTGTCAGTAGCAACAATATTGTCATTTACATACGCATTCACCCTTTTGATAATTGTTTTTAATTTTTTTTTTGCAGCAGCAGCAGCAGCAGAAGCTTTGCACTCTTTATTGTTTTATTTTTTATTCCATTGATAAAAAGATTCTTTCTTTCAACGAATATACTGAATAGATTATTTTTAATGTAATGAAGGAAATGATGGATGTTGAGTAGAATGTTCTAAAAAAATATGTAGGTAATGATTTATAATATGAAAGATGAATTCAATTATCGAATAGTAAACGATAGAATAACAGAAAAGCATTTCTTTTATGAAACTTGGTTCCATTGTAAGTGATAATACTAGAGAAACAAGAGATGCAAACAGAGAAATAGGTTGCAAAAGACGACAAGGTAATCGGATCGGACCCTGCATCGGATCCTTCAACACGTCCACTTAAAGCGCAAAGCAATTCATTTGTTCTTGTCGTCAAAGCTCCCTCTTGCGCTTTCTCCCTTGTGTATAATCTATGTTCATGCAATTCGATTGTATTCCAAGGCTTTGGTTTGTCCCAGAGGGTTCATTTCTATAGTATCATAAAGTACACAGTATTAACTTGATCCAGTCATTATTCTTTCGAAATAGATACTTTTTCATCAAGCTTCTTCTCTATTATATTTTCTTCTTTGATTTCTGTATATGGCATGATCATATCTCAATGAAAAGATATCTGACAGGTGAAATGTTGATGAGATTGCCGGGTGAAGACTAGATAGAATATACGAGAAATAGAAAAAATCGTGAGATAAATGAAGGATAGAAATAAAAGAGGAGGGGAAGAGATTTAAAAAAAACTAGGATGGTGGTAATATCTTGTGGATAATCCTTTGGTAAAAGATTCGGGTCGGCAATCTTTAATCTCTGCCAAAAGAAAGTCGAAAAAGAGCATTGAGAAAAGGTATAGGAAGTAAGGAAAAATCAAAATGGCCGTGAAAAAAATGATACGTCAATAAAAGATATCTTTTGTGATGCACCCGCAGCTGCCACAATGATGTCTGAAGTGTGCAAGACTTGTTCTACTAGTTTGACATGAAGCACACACACGTATGTCGTTACATACATTCATGTCCGGGAAAATCCGAGCATAGGTCGTTCTCTGATGGCATACTATCGACAGAAAGTGTTGCATTCCACACATGACTGCAGCTTGTTCTGAAAACGAATATGCAGGACAATATAGTCAAGATGAAAATCCTTGCAAGCGTAGAACTGATATGCAGTATATGTATCTAAAAATTTCCATATGTTGTCCGTTTGGTGAATTGGTTCCTATTTTCTCAGTTTTATTTATTTATCTGTTTTCTGTCAATACAAAGTCCACAAAGTGTAATGAATTTCCTGATCAAACATTTCTTTCGACATTTTCCTCCATACCAAGTCCAGTTTACAAGTAACTGCACTGTAAAATTGTTATCGTATAGAGTTTTAATTTTTTTCAACGATATCAGTTTCAATTTTTTCCCAACCAGTTATGTATTTATATATCCTCCTCGTTTTCTTTTATTATGAAACAAATTTGGTGGATGTTCACTCGTGAAAAGTAATTTGACTTTCACACTATTCAAGCTCTTTCAACAATTTCATTCGATTAATTGTACCGAGAGAATGGGATTGATTTTCTTTTATTACCAGTTTTTTAATTCACATTGATCTTTTTAAATGAATCCTTTCAAAGGAACAAAAAGTTTTATGGAGTAAACTTTTTATTTTAATTAATAAAAAAAACAACTTGGTGTAACAACAAAAGACTTACGGTTCATTTGGGAGAGTGGAATTCAAAAGTAATACCATGATAAATAAATATTCATGAACTGTAAATTCATGCTACTTCGAAACAAGGATAACATTTTTAACGTTAATAATTTATTTTCCTTAAGAAGTCGAAAAGTTTTTGAACTGAGAGAATATTTGATGAAAAATGTTTAATAAAATGAAACATCTACCAGAGAGGATCATTTTCTTTCAGAAACAATTATCTCACTTAGTGCAATAGATAATTTAATGTATACGTAAGGTACACACTAAAAGTTTAATTCAAAGTTCGTTCGAGTAATATATTGTTTTAAGTGGCCGGAAGAACATACCAGGAGAGAACAACGTAGAAAGCTGCGGTTATAATTGGCCTCTTGATTAATCCACAGATAAAATTGCCGTTCAGTATTATATGAACTTTGGAAACAGAAGGGATATGAATATATGAATAAATAAATAAAGCCACGAGAGCTCTTTATTACGCAGTACTTCATTCGACAATAACTATGGCTGCATCGATAAAATGACCACGGTGACCACAGAGCTTCGCGCCTGCTGGACATCGCTTTCCCAAATCTCTCGCACGATCTGCTATCAGAGATATAAACTACATCTCCGTGACGGTACATGTGAGGGGCTGAAGGGAGAGGAGTGATGGTCAGCATTGTTTTTCCCTCCCTAATCCATTTTGCCTTGCATTTCATTCGTGATGGATTAACACGCATTGCTTGGCACAAATAGACTCAGTATGAATAAATAAACTATTAATTCTTTGTAAAATTGTTAGCTTCAGATACATATTGTTTCATTAATGACTTTATGTTTAAAGATTTTTGACATTTTCGCTGAGTGAATTTTATCTATATAAAAGCCAGTGATACTCATACATCATCCGTATTTTATAAATCATGGATGACTTGTTGTAGTTTGTACTACTCGCTTTTATATCGTTGAGAAGATCTTTGGTTTATTAATTTTTTTTCTTTCTCATAATTTATTATAGATAAATGTGCAATTATTGAGCAACTTTTTTCAATTGAATATTGTAAAAATTGAAAAAAGATTAATTGCAGTTTCTTCTGTAATAAAGTATTATTTTTTTTGCTGTTGTGTAAATGATGAAAAAATTTCATGTAATTGTTTCCTTTTATTTATTTAATTTGATTAAAGTACTTTTCAATTAATAAAGAATTCTTTTCTTTTGACAAAAGGACAAATGAAGCGAACAAATATTTTAATTTTAAAATTAAATTTTCTGCAGCTTCTATGAAATTTATTATTCATTTTCTAATGTTCGTGTTAATTACTTAGCAAAAAAGTTTATTACGATTTGGAATTTTATGTTTCAAAAATTATTATGAACTTTTAGTTAATTTAATTCGAAATAATTATTCAAAAGTCACTTAGAATTTTTAGTACATTTTACTTTATTTCATCATCCATCTAATGGAAATTTGAATGAAGTTTTACGGGAGTTTTGAAATAAAATACGTACACATTTTATGTAATTGAATACTCTGAAATAAAATAGAATAATTAGGAAAGATAAGAGACTTTTAAAGATTGGAATTCTCGATGTAAAATTTAAAGTAATAATTTTTTAACAAAAAAACATGCTTGCCGTGAAGGATCTCATACAAGTTGAACATTTTTTTGTAGATGAAAATTACCACATTAAAAAGAAGTAGATTTTTTTTTTTTTTACTCTAAACGCATGTATGTAATATTTTATCAAAACTACGAAGTTCAGAAAAAAAGAATAAAAGGAAAAGAGATGATGATGTAAAATGAGAGTCTTTACATATTATTAAGTAATTTTTCCTACAATATGAAGAAGCATATGCCATACAAGGGACAATTGTGCTTATAGACATCATGAATAGCCGTCTAACCACTTATGTCCGCTGCATGATTACACTCTCAACGAGGCAAATGTGAGCATAAATGTTGGCAAGGGAGAGTTCAGTGCATGTTATGTCCACGCGTTGAAGCTTAAATCGATTATTCGTGTGGGATCTGACGAGCAACCTTCGCTTTATCGTAGCATATCAGACTTTATGTCGCGAAAACGTCGAGCGGGACGACCAAGCCTCATCGATCAAGCTGTGCCATGGCGCTTACGGTGCCCAGAGGCTTGTCGTTTGTTCACTTTTTCCCTCTTGCTAGCTTTATTCAAAGTACAACTCCAACTGGTAATATGACACGAATTGCTCCTAGCAATGACTACTGTACAGGAGAAAATTTTTTCTGTCCTGTTTCAATGTTAGTAACCATGAGACAAGGTCATTGGCTTTCACCCTCTCGCAGTCCACAATATGCAAAGACAGGAAGTACAAGAGTTAAACCACGTCGGAACGGAAACACGATCGTCCGGTACTCGCTTACAGCTTATCTTGATTGCACCAGAGTATTGTTGCTGTCGAGGAATTACGGTCAATTCTAAGCCACTCCTGGTGCTTTATCTTGTTTAAAATCATGACTCTATCAACGAATATTTTCCTACCTGTGTTTTTCATTATTCTTCTAGACACGGTGCTTTTTTTTATTCCCTCTTTCAGGTGTGAAATCATTCCAATAAAATAAGTTTCTTTGTCGTGATTTATTTCTACAAAATTTCTTTAGTTTATAAATTACTTTATCAGGTAATTCTGTTTTTATTCACAATTAATAGAACTAAACAGTTAGAGAAAGTTAGATATTTTTAATTAAAAAAATAATTCCAGTGAAAATAATAACTTTAAATAGAAGAATTACTTGAACAATGTCATCTAGTTTTACGAGAAAAATCCAACATAAAAATCTGTTTCATTTCTCAACGGAAAAAAATTCAATTTTTCTGATTCTTTTTTTCTTTTTTCTAAAAATAAAAACTATGTCACATTTTCGTTGTTAATTATAAATGATTTATTTTTAACTAAATCAAGACTAGATATTTATTTTTATATCAACGACATCAATAAAAATTTTTTTATTATTCGGTTCAAAAGTTCATAAAAATTAATATAAATCAAAAATCAGAATGAAACATAATGTACTTAAAAATGAGTTAACTTTGAATTTCAAACATCTTATGACAATGTCTTGATTCTATCTTTCTTATATAAGGGAATAGAATGATTATACCTACACATCTGGTTATGCTCTCGTAAACTTGAAGAAAGAATTCTTTCAACATTGAGATGGATTTTGATCCTCTTCATTCTCTCGCATCGTACCAACTCGCGTCCTCCCACTTGAGAATAACCAACTTTCCCGTAATCTCGTGGCACCGCGATTCGAGCTTTTATGACTTCACATCTGAGAGGTGAGGGAGGTCAAAAAAGTAGCAGTGGAAAGGGGCATCATGCTTCCGATAAAACTTCTTCGGTACGCTTCAGTAACATGAACGATATTCTGTATTCCATCCTAGTAGAAGTATATCCGTTCTTGCGAGTTATTTTTTTTTATATTTAACCACTCTAGTTTATCTTCTTCTTCAGAGTATACAGAATGTTTTAACCTGTGGGGGTTTTATGAACAAAAGAAAATCTTCGGATGTTTCTCGTATATCTTTGTAAATATCTTATGTTAAGTATTCGACGAATTATTTATTTCTCCATGAATATAGAGCTGACGCTTAAGACGAACTAACTAATATGGATTAACAGCTTAACTATACTTATTTTTTATTCAACGAGATGTCCATTATGGTGTTTTTCAAGGATTAAAGAGATCTGTTAGAATTATCGGAGATTCAATTTTTATTTAAATATCAATAATATAAAACTCAATAAATTATTCGGCAATATAAAAATTCAAGACTTATGAAAAAATATTGATGATTGATAGGAAAAAAAACATGTCATAAACTGAATATAAAAATTCAACAAAAGTGGTTGAGGAATATTTTTTTATGTAGGAGATAAAATATCACTTGAAAAGTTGCAAGTTATTTGAAGGTTGCATTTAAAAAATTTCTAATTCAAAAGATCATATTAGAGTCATGAAAAATTTGCATTCATATAGTCTGAAATGTACAAGTATCCTCAATAGCTCTTGTGTAGTAGTCTCGCCTCCTCTATTGAGACACCCTTCACTCTTTTTCATAAACACACGACAGTCGTTAACCTTGCGAAACGATGCAAACTCGTTACTCTCATCGCTGCGTAATATTTTTCATTTCTTTTTTTAGTATCTCTCCACAGTATATATCCCTTATTACCATAGATTCCCCGAGGGTTGGTACTCGAGTCCTCAACTGTCGCATACAACCCTCTTTTTTTTTTTTATCTTTTCTCAGTCTCTATTCAGTTGCGTCAGTCATTTGTTTCAGTCACTCCCCTTTTCTTGCTACACTGCTCTAGCCCTGAGGCAAGTTACGGAAATATTTGTGTGCTTTGAGCTCGGGTATTTGAGGTCATCATCTTCCATCCATTGTCACTCCCGGGTTGCTCGTCTTATGAAGATGAAAACTCGTAAGTTCAACAGTAAGAAACAACAAGTCTACCTTCCTGTCAGTGTTGGTCTAAGGTTTACCCCGGTTGCGTTGCTCATGTCCCTGGAGATCTCATAACTATTACCCTTGGACACTGCAATACCTTATACGTTGCTCAACACTGACGTGGGTGAGAGGTTACGGCACACTCGGGAGTCTAGTTAATATGTCTTCTATGAGAACAGTAGGAAACAAAACTCCCACTCTACTGTTTCAGTTCAACTGACTGCGTATATCTACTTAGCTTTTGTATTTCTCTGTCTTACTCTGCATACATCTTCTGTGACCCTTTTTGCCTCATCCGAAAATCCTTCTCACGTACTGCTGATTTCATAATTTCGGCATCTTGCCAGGGTCGCATACGTGATGGTGCCGGCTCTGAAATCGAGATCGGCACAGAATATTGACGAAATTTTTCCCTCGTATCCTTATTTCCTTTTCGTTTTCATCTCGTAAAATGGTGAAAAAATAGCAACAAATCAATAGATCGTATTCTTCACTCATTTTTTTTTCTCTATTTCAATACAATGTCGGCACAATACGACGTCCGGTATCGATTCACCGCCGTTTGTCACAGGGGAAAACACATGCATAGAGTTTCCGCAAACTCGACACGAAAAAACAGATGGTAATTAATGAGAACGACCGGTGAGATCCGGAGAGCTAAAATAGAATTACCAGTTGGTTACACCCCTTTCTCCACTGTTACCCTGCACACTCCTTCCTTTATCGATTCCCATCTTTCCCTTTCTCTCGCACTAATGCAACTGCACGCATCCAGTCTTGAAGCACTCAATGTATAGTGGCGTGATTTATAGTAGCAATATGCCTACTTAGCGTTTCTGCCATGTATATGGTTGGTGCATTTTGCGAAACAATCAGAGTCGGTAGAGATGTATCAAGACACCAGTAGACAAGAAAATGGTTGCATTTAGCCATTGACACGTGAGTTTAATAAGTACGTCTGTATTTTCCAACTTGCTATGTAATTTCGGCGATACTTGAAACGAGGTGAGGAATACAAGGGACCGAGAAAGGGGTATTTTAGGAAGCTTTGTCATTACGGAATAGTGCTCAGACTATCTGTGTAAATCCAACCAGCGCCTAGATGACCCTAGAGACATGCGGCTCAGACACATTCCACCAGCCGTTGTCTCTGGAGAATACCAAACGGAATCTCGGAATCTTGTCAGTGGCTGTAGCTGTTACTGTGAAATGTCTGATATTGTAGCCACACTCGGTGCAATACAACTCCTATTCCCTTGTCATCTACTAGGACCTCCGATATTGTTGATGTGAGATCCTACTCCTCCTTCTGGAATTTAAGTTACAAGTCTTTATATATATATATCTTTTAGAGTAGCACCGAGTCAATATTGATTTTCAATAGGAGAACCTTTTGATCATCACCTGCATTGTCGTCCGAAGCATGCACGTGTGCTGATAAGACTCAGCTTTTTGCTCGAGTTAATCGACTCTATCCTCTCGTGCTGAAATGTACTTTTTTACCTGGTGTAGTAGCACATTTGATAGAATTATCTACCTTATATGATGCTCTGAGTGATTTACATCTTTTTCTCCATATGTTTTTACGACATTTTGTCACCTTCATTCAACCACTGAACCCAACCCAATTCACTTAAGACCATTATGCAATTGAATCTTGCTCTAATGGAGAAATCCAACGAGATCTTATCTTCATTGAAGATTAAGGCCATTGAAATACAATGTGGAAAATCGTGTAAATTTCATCATTCTACTAGTTGATAATATCTAATTCTCTGACGATTGGATAGAGTATTTAAATAAAAATTTTTTCTACAATAACAATAATTCTTAATTTTGAAAAAAAATATGTCAATAGGATTTATAAAAATTTATTTTGACTTCATTCATACAGCAAAGACCAATCAAAAAAATCTTGTTTATTTGAATTGTAGATAAAAAATATAAAAAAATTACATTTTTATCATTTTAAATAACGAATGAATGTAGGCACAAAACAAAACCAGTTTCTATTGACTGCATCAATACAGATATTTTTTGCTTCAAAAACAACTACTTCAAAAACGAATAGAATATTTGCAAAAGCATTTGTAAAACTTAATTAAACATTAATTAAACTAGTACGGATAAAACATGAAGACATGTTAAAAATAATCGTTCTTTTATTATTTTTTATCGAAAGAAAAAAATCATCTTTTTATAATTCATTATTATTAGCTGTTCAATAAATTCTTTTTGATGACAAAAAAAAAGATTTTATAGAAATGTTTATTTCTTTATTATCATAATAGAGTTGTAGATCCCTGATGTTTTCTTATTCATCAACCTAAAACCCAGCTCAACAATGAAATTTATGTAAGCTGTCATTCACTTCCTCTTAAGCATAGCTCGCTTCTAAGTTCACATCTAAAGTCAACCCTTTCAACCTCCCAGTATGAAACCCTATAAGCCAATGTAATTAATACCATGACAAACAATTCAAAAGCATCTAGATTCAATCGTGCTTGATTCCACCTATTTCATTTTTTTTATTGTTCTCGACACGTGTCACCGTTCTTTGTTCATCCATCTTTGTCATCATATAATGTCATAAATCTTTCAAAAATTCATCCAGCAAACTTACAGTTACATTGAAATATTAAAGTGACTTTATCGAAATATTTCAAGCATTCTGCAACATTAATGTGACAAAAAACAATAAGCTAACGTTGATATAATATTGAAGGATTGGACTAGTGAGTGAAATTGAATTTAGCAAACTCCAAGATGCAAGATGTTTATGTATGAAACCCAAGTATTCATATGGAATATTCAAGGTACTTGGTCCCAATCTATTTGTCGTATGTTTATATATTCACAGTCGATCAGAAGCCACTATTGCAGATGGGCTATGTGGATGAATCATAAAATAGTTACGCTAAGATAATATGTAGAAGAATAATAGCCATGTAATCCAATAGAATGTTAAACGAGAGTGGAATTAGGATGAATTAAGTAATACAAGAATAGAATCAGGCAGTCAAGAAGGGAGTATTCGTGTTAAATCTATTTCCTTTAAAGACTGTGCAATTGCAGTTGTTCCTCTCTCTAGTTTAATAGAAGACTTAGACATGTTCTAGGAAACCGTTGACAATAAATGCTGATAGCAAGCACGTAATGTGCGTTTGTAGGCATTTAATAGTGTAGCAAACTTGCACACACTTCATGTTACGTACATATGGCTTCGATATACTAGAGTATTCACTTCAATCGTTGCTCCTGTTACACCACATTTACTCAACAGAATGCGTCAAGCGAAATAGGCAGAGCCTGGCATCGTCAAGGAGAATTTTCCGTGTCACAAATCCGGTCCATAAGAACGTTGAAGATTTATTTTCTCTCCAACATGCACACAATGTTTGCTGTGAGGTCAAAGTCGATACTGAGCACGCGAGGTTAGCATTACAGTGTAAACGAGATCGTGAGGCGCCGGCTCAGACTTTTCTTTGAGCGTACAAGTAAACCTCTAGCAGAACCTTTGCCGGCCTCATTCCAAAGACTCTCTGCTGGTGAAAATAGCTAGGCGTTTTTCATTGTTCACTAACCGCAAGCTATACTTTTAGCTGTTGGTTTTACCTCTGTTGCGTTTTTTATTCTTTTTTCTTCTCCATTTCCGCCTGCATTCTCGTTAGCTGACATCGATTGGAAAGAAAGGAAATAATAAAATGATATTAGAAAATGAAATGGGACAGTTAAATTAAAATAGTCGGTCATCTTTAATTTCGTTAGCAATTGATTAAATCAATAGCACTTGAAAATTGATAGAAATTCATAATTGATATTCAATCTATTAATAAACAATAAATTATTAAATGAGACTTATCTTGTCATTACTTAACACTTTTTTTTGCTAGCTTTGCTATTTTCTTGTACATTATATTTATTCCTACAAAATTCATGTTATAATTGAATTTCACTTTCAAAGGCATAAATTCCTTCTGCAGAATAAAATTTTTTTATCAATCTTTTTTCGTACAGACTTACTCTAAATGTTCGAACCGTTTCTCTAAAATAAATTGAACTAATTAATTGAGTGAAAGAAATTAGTTATCAAGTCATAGACATTAGCAAGTCCTTTTTGTTGACAAATAATCAATCAATTCGAAACATCAATTTCTATTAAGGGATGTTGGTAAATTTGTCATGCTCCTATATCAATTGAGAAATTATATGTAAGCAGGACAGGTATTGCAAATACACATCATTATGGGTTGAAAGCATTGATGAAGATAGAAGTACATATGAGGCAATCAACTAGTTTTCCACAGTTTTTTTAACGGAAGTCAATAATAACAGTGTCAACCACCATTAATGGTTATTGCTATTGTGGGAAAAGTGAAGTAAAAAAAATATAGAGTTGATATTCTCATATTTCATTCTCTTCTTTATGACATCTCATTCGATTAATGTATTGCTTTAATTCATCAAGCTATTCTTGTCTTAATATTTATAGTAGATAATTTCATTACATCTTAAATGAAATTACTAGTCTTATATTATTAGAATATCTGTATGTTAGATAAATGTTTAAAATTAATTTTATTCAAGTCTCATGAGTAATTTTAGTAAAGAATAATTTTAATACTCATATTGTTTCAATTTATTGTGGTAAAAATGGAGATTAAATTTAATTTTCTACTTTCGTTTGAGAACTTTAGAATATTTTTTTCTAATAAATTATGTGTAGAGTATTTTAAGATAAGTAGTAAAGAACGTTTGTGAATTGGATCTTAGTTCTTTTATTTTCAAACAGATAAAATAAAAAGAATTAAATCAACTGTAGTGGAATTCTTATAAGAAATATTAAATTAGAATAAATTTCTCATTTGTTGAGTTTAATTTTCCTACTTACTTAAAGTAAAAGAGCTACATTCTTTTTCCATTCTCTACTAAATGGTGATGAGACTGGCATATTGGTAATCTTTTGAATAAAAGGGACGAAAAAAAATAGTTACTTAATGGATATTTTGGTCTAATTTTGTATTACCACAAATATAATATTGTTAAAAATTATATTAAAATATATTTTTTTTAAAAAAAAGTTGATGATTTTCTAAAAAAAATTGTCATTTAATTAAAAATTTTATAAATGAAAATATTTTATTTATAAAGTAAAAGCTTCGTAGAACGTAAAAAATTCACTTCACTGAAAAACTATGTATTTTTTTCAGTTCATTTACTCTGAAGTAAACGAAACAATGTATTGAAATATAGAAAGAGAGAAATGTATAAAAATGAAGAAGAAAAAATGAAAAGTTCAATTTTAATTATTCTCTGACATTTTAAGTAATTTGAAATGTAGTAATAATTTATAGTCTTCTTTTGCGTTAAACGAATGAGAATTTTGTTATTTGAGTAACGTTCAAGAAATACTACAGTATTCTTGTCGGGATTTCATTCCCGTATAGGTCACGTATATTCAGAAAGATATCTACTCGGACACTCGAAACGAAGCGATGGCCTGCAGTGTAGGAGAGTAGAACGTGGTTACTTAAAATGGATAAGATTCTCTAACCTTTTCCTCTTCTATAAATGTATTACTGCAAGAGTTTTCTGCTATCCGTCAAGTCTTATGCTTGTATAGAGGATTTATATCGACCACAAGAGAATACGACAGAGTACAGACTATAGCTATATGAAACTACGGGTTAAACTGCACCAGAATATCGAAGTTTTCTGCGTTCAGCATTCTATCTTCTGCATGAAAAAATTCCTAATAGTTCGTAAATCTACTGCGTAACGTAAAATTCTCCATCTAGCAGACCATTTGCCCAATCGAAAAATGAAAAAGCTCTGAGAACGAGTTGATCTGGAAAATCGACAGACGAAGCGATTGATTGCTTCGAAGGAAATTACTATGATCTCTTTATTTTAGCTGTCAATATTTTTTTTTTTTTTTACAAGGATCTAGTTTTTTTTTCATTATAAATTGACAGGAATTTATTCATTAAATTCCGAGAGTTCTTTAAATAAATGAGAAAGACGACATTCTATAAAAATTCAACTATTTATTGATGAATGGAATAATTCATTATCGTAAATATTTTATTTGAATTATTATGAAGTAAAATACAAAATGCACTTCACTTTAGAAGCCCCAGACCAACTAACTGTCAACTATTTCAGAGTTTCTAACTTTGGTTCCTTGTTTAAGGTTCAGTAACTAATATAGCTGAGCTCTTGGTACATAAACCATTTTCATCATAAGTAATAGTGTATAATATTTATTTCTTTGCTCGTGTTTAATTAAAAGCTTGTTTTCTTATTATTATAATATTTTATGTCTATTTATTTTTAATTGTCTAGCTAAAATCACAACTTGATAGCAAAGTGGGTTAAAATGTCTCATGTTAATTGTAGTTTTGAAAATAAATTTTATGAAAATAGAATGATGAAACTATTATCATCTGAACTGATTGGAAATAATAAAAGAACTTAGACACTAAGTAAATAAAAAAATTATTTTCATATAAAATATAACTTTATTATCAAAAGAGACACTCATAATAAAAGTTCAACAAAAATATTTACAAATTATCCTGCGCCTCGCTGAGGAAAATTGGATGATAAATTAAACGAAATTTGTATGCATCAGTAATTTAAATAAAAAGAGTAGAATAATAATAATAATAATACTTATTCGATAATTTTTGCTCGAAGGAAACAACGCAGATACTGAACTATAGCACGTAAATTCTTAGGTCACGTTTATTTCATTCAATTTTCTCGTGAGCTTACAATATTTCAGGAGAGATGAGAATATCACAGAAGAAATAAAGAAAGAGGAAGAAATATAGTATTCTAGGCTGAAGTTGGGTGTGGTTTGAAAATTTTTGTGCACGTTATATTCGTTAACGGTTTTTCCAGACCAACTCGAGATAGAAACGACGACGTGGTATGTCGTCAGTGTCTCGGAACCGGGTCGTTTTAACTTCCCCGAGGCTCTGAAGGTATTCTTTTTCTCCATCATCCTTCTTTCGTGTTCTCTTGGCGTTGAACAACGACTGTCGCCATCGCTTTAGGGGAAGAAAGAACGTAGAACGTCGAAATAAAGGTGTAGAAAAAATAAAGAATAATGAAAAAAAAGAAGAAGACAATAGGAAGAGACAATCAAAAATAAAAAACAATGCAAATATACCGACACAATGCTATGAACAAAAATACTGAGACTTATTGGTGTATGTTAAATTTTAACAACAGATAAAAACGCAGATACAAAACCAAAAGATGTATCTTTCTATTTAGCAATATGTCTATACATCATTCACTTACAATTTACTTTTTTTTTTTATTAGCTATCCCTCGAGATATGTAACTATTTTAACAGATACGTTGAGTCTTCCGTTTATATATACATATATATATATTTTCTCACTTTCATCCCTCAATACTACCCTGTTTTTTTTTGTTCATCATGTGTTTATTCTTTATTCCAACCATGTGGATGAATTTCGTTCCCACATTTATTAAATTTTCCATTTAGCTTCCAACCTGAACTGGTGAATGAAAATTTATTAAAGTTATTTCAGAACGAATTATTATAATAATTACTAGATTTCCTGATTCAAATAAATACCAGTACCCTCAAGCTAAACTAATAAATAAACCAGAAATGAGATGAATTTTTTTTTTTCAAAGTACAGTTTCCTTTAGGTTGCATTATTTTTACGCCCGATCATGTTTGTTTTTTTTTGGATCGGTCTTTTTGTTCGTATTCTGCATATGGGATTTGCTCACAAAAATTTGATTGAATATATGATGCAGAATATACTCGATACTGTACATTTTAGATTGTATAGAAATATGCAAAATGTTTATGTTACCTAACCTTCCATACCATCTTGAACATATCCAGAAACTGTTTCATATGCCATTCACATGCCATTGAAGAGAAGAGTATTATGTCTCACATCCATGCCATATAGTTTTCGTTGAACTTATATTTGACATGTATCTCCATCGAATTTCCAATGCACACATTATTGCACTATGTATTTCTTTTTCACATTTTGGTTATAACAACCACTTCATCTATTACTTGCTCAAGTAATCATGTTTGCAATGCTTCTTTCATTTTCTCATCAGACCAAGTCACGCGTCGTAGCGTGTGATTTCCATTTTCCAAGTTCGATTATCTCACGCTATTAATCTTATGCTCTCATTTTCTACTTCAATTCATACTTCATTTTAACTTGTTCCATTTCATGTTATATTTTCATTAACATGCCGTATTTTATTGACAGTAATTATATTTTTTATATTAAAAGTTACAATGCAATTTCCACAAATTGTCTCTTGTACAGAAAACAAAACAAAACAATATCACGGTACAAAACCTATAATATGTTTTGACGCAATTATCAACATTAAAAGACCATTAAACTGATACCATATACCACTGGTGTTGCTAAACAAAAAAATACAAAGAGTACTTCTCTGTATATTGTTTAATTAACAGCTAGCTTTGATACATTTTATTTCTTTCTGTTTATTCATTAAATAAATTGGTGAATTAAATTGAAAATTTATTTTAAATTAAGTTTCATGTAAAATAGTATCTAAATTATTTTAACATATTGTTTAGCACACTTTTCTTTAATGTTAGTGCTCGGAAAAAATTAAAATAAATTTTTTAAAATAAAATTTTAATTTAAGAAACTATTATCTCTTGTTTCATTTAGAGGGTGAAAAAAATTTAAATATATTATTCTTCCTTTAAAATCTTGTATATAAAGATTAAAAAATGTTCAAGAGTAGTTGTCTGTGTTTTTGTTGAAAAATACGTAGCCATGAGAAGTGGATAATTTTTATTCTTAACTAAAATTTTTTAAATAAAATGAAAGTAATTTCAGGGAATTTATTTGACTTAAGTACGTATTAAGTGAGAGGAGAATTTCGAAAATGTAAAAACATTATTCTGTGAGATTTCTTGACGAATTTTCTTTTTAAGGGTAATTTGAAAGTAAAATTGAGCAGAAGAATTTAAAATAATTGGGTATTGTGAAAATACAAGTGTCTGAAGCTCATGAAGCATATTTGAATTCCATGATTATCTTTAGTCCAAATGGAGATTCTGCTGAATTCTTACGTAAACATTATCCAGAAATCTGTAGATTACACATATTCACAGGCACGACAAATATGAATATGAATGAAGTGTGGATAGTATGCAGTAGTCCACTGTTTGTCAGATGTCTAACATTACTTGAAGAGGGAATATCATATCTCAAACAAGTTCATATATAATTTCCTTTAACTATGGCTTTTGGATGCTATGTACCGGAATTTCTTATAGGAAATATGAGACTGTTTGCAAATCTCTCTATTTCTCGTTGAATTTCTGATCAGATGTACGATCATAATATTCACTGAAAACTGAACATATTTATTCGTAATAAATTATACTGCACATCTCAATCGTCTTCGAAAATCATCCAGCGTAACATAATTGGGAGAATCGATTTGTCGAAATGTCGACGAGCTATCTAATTGATTCGGAGTGGTAGATATTTCCCTCCCTGAAGGTACCTGCTACAGGAAATACTTCATTATCTACATAGCAGATAAATAGTCCTTACATACTGACATATACAGAGAAAGACAGGTACTTCAATGCACTGTGTTCATTACTTTCATACAATTATCTATTCAAGCATGAAAATAACACAATTAATTTCAATAATTATTGAGAAATTGTTCATGCTTTTAATTCTTTTTAACGTTTGAACATTTTTGTCTGTTTTTTAATTATTTTCATGATTTCTAAAAATTTAAATGCTTTTAATTAATTTACTTATTCTCTAAAAATAAGTGAAAATCACTGCAAAACAGTGTATATTCACTAATTTCCAGTTATAAAACCATTACTGTTTAAATTAGTCCTGTTATTATCACTGTAAATAGTGGATATTCACTATTCATTTTTTATTGCTTTGCTTTTAGAAAGCATGATTTTAATTAGCTTTAAAAAATCATTTTATTAATTATTTACAATAAATAATTGCACTATACAACCAGACAGTAAACTGTCCTTTTTTTTATTAAAAATGTTTTATAAATTAAAGAGAAAAGAAAAAGTCATGCGGGTTAGAATGTTTTATTTCTTTTTCTTTATTCAAGATATTATATACCGTCATATCGTCATGAACAATTCAATTTTATTCTTAAAACTCAAGGGATAAAACGATATCCAAGAAGGTGAACACTCATTTGCGCTTGGGGACAAACGAATTCCGTCTTTCTATGCTAGACAGTAATATATTACTTTACAAACCTTTAAAAGGAAAGGAGAATTTAATTCTACGTGAAAGCATGACGGAAAAAAATTTTTTTTTCAATATACTCATAATCAAAAAACCATTCAGGAAAAGACGTTAGAATTTTTCTTTGTGCTAAATTCGTAGTTTACCTGAAGGTAATTTAATTTATATTGTGCAATTTATTGATCGACAATGAAGAAGTATCAATCGTAAACACCTTTGACACAACATCCCGCATTTAAGTTTTCTTTTAATTCAAATTAAAACTACTTTTATGTCGAAGGAACTATGACTATCCCGAGAATAACGCACAAGAGGCTTGCGGAGTAATTTGGCCCCAAGAGAATTTACCGCGGCACAATGGCTAATAATTGTCGAGCAGTCGGTGTGCCGGGTGGCCAAAGTGTACAAAACAAAGTTTGTAGAAACGACGGACGACTCCCTCAGGCATTGTTATCTCATTCATACTAAGTAAAGCTTGCTAAAAGGAAAAGAATCGAAATGAGGAAGGAAAGCATGATCATAGAAAAAAAAAAAACTAGTCATAGTAAAAGAACTTTTAAGAGTAAACTTAGTCATAATTTTTCACCGTCTTTTCTTTCATAGTTTTTATTTTTGTTTGTCTCTTTTTTTTTTTAATAATGCACATTTTTCAATTTAAGTAAGTCAACAAGTAAATATGGGAAAATGCGGATTTTCATGCTATCGTGTCATCCTACCATTTTTTTATGTTTCGTTCATGAAACACGTTTATTGTAATGCTGATAAAATTTATTGGATGTATTTAGTGATAAAAACACAAGATTATGCTTTAATATAATTTATAATACTAAGTTACTTATGGTTGTGTATATTTTGAATCGCATATTTTCACAGTAGATAACGAAAAATAATTCATTCTAATTTGACAACATGACTATTTATATCCCTGTAGATTTGCTTTTCTAAATTAATTAAAGTAAAGCTCAACAAAATACTATGAAAGTGATAAAAAAATACAATGAGTGAAGTGCAAATAAGTGAAAGAAAAAAAAGATATTTTAATCACTTGCTCTACATCAAAAATTGACAGCTAAATAAATAAACAAGGATAATTTCACTAATATTTATAGGACGAGAATTATTTTTTCTTTGGGGCTTTTTGTGATTTGTCATCATGAAGTGACCAATCAGAGTCGAATAAAAAAGAAGCATTTGACAGTCACGTTTTCATAATAGCTATTCAATGTTTATTGTTATGTAGATTATGATTTCATTGTTGTTAAATTGTCGAAAAATAAATCCGATTGTTATTTCAAAAAAAAAAAAAATTCACTTTCATAATTGTTTTTACAAGAATTCATGTAGAATAATAAGTTTTGTCTTGTAAGCTCAGTAAAATTATAGGTTGGAGTTGATTGCGGATAATAAATTTGGTTATTTCAATCGACATAGTCGTTTCTTATATCTTATATATTTTTTTTGAATATTCAAGATATCTGATAGATAGATAGCTGAAAGCTATTAAACTATTTTTGGCCAAGAAAATTTAAAAATAAATTTCAATCGAACCTTATCTTTATAGATTAGAGCTTGATTAAAATATAAGGGTATAAATATTAAATAATGTCAAAACGATGTTCAATAGAACTTATTAGTTTCTGAAATCGAAATCATTTTTATTGGCTCTCTTTTAAAACAACAAAACGTTTGAAATGGAAATATATTCATATTTGCATAATAAAATGGCTTTTTAATGTTTATAAATATTAAAGTATTTTTGATTAAATACATAATATAGAAATTTTACATTTTTACTATTGTTTTCAAAAAAGAAAAAAAAATTCTATTTTCATTAGATGAAAAAGTCGGCATTTTTTGAATAAACAATAGTATTAATTCTTCAATTATTCTCTCTTGTAGTTGATTTTGTAACGATAACATATTTTTCTTGTATACATATATGTAGACGTAAATCAATATTAACGGAAAAACGTTGTCCAGGAAAAAGTACGAGTAGTAAATAACTACATACATAGCAGATGTTGAGAATAAAAATAAAAAAAGTGGATCAAAATTTTCAAGATAAACAATGTTTCCAAAAAATTGCTCCGACTGTCATTTTAATTCTCCCAACAATTACCGATAAAAATTCGATTATCAATCTAGATAATTGGCAAAAAAAAAAAAAAAAAGTACGTCAATGATATTTTTCAAGTAAAAAAAAATAATATCATCAATTCTATTGTTTATCTGAGGCTTAGACAATGTGCCTGCACCGTGTCTTTGTCACACGGAAGAATGATTTACTGTACGATAAACTCACAATCTCGAAAAATAGAGAGGATAAAAAAAAGGAGCATCGGAGTAAATGCAAAATTTTAAAGGCGGGGTCGTACGTGATTTCTGCAGGTGACGTACAAACGGCGCATGGGCGTAATTCCTTGTTGTAAATCACGTCGACCAGTGGCTTTCCTATCTCGTTGAGGTTATGGGCTTCTACAACGACCAAGTGGAAAGCTGTGGATGGTCTAGAGCTGGCATATGGTTTAAGAGGTGATCGCAAAGCCTGATGAACCACTTCTTAAGATAATCTATTTGAATAATGTGTTAATCGATCTTAATAATATTTAAACGAATAAATTCAAGTGCTAAAATATAATACTGTTGAGGTATTATTTCTTAGCGGTGTAAATGTCCTTTAAAAGCATCCACAGATCTTCTGTGGGATACCGCCGTCTGTTCTCACTGGATTTCACATTTTCAAAAGCGACCGCGTAAAGTACTTGAAGCTCATTCCTTTCTCACCTTTACGATTCATACGTGTATATGTATGTAAGTGAATTTATCTAGTGAATATACAATACATGGTACTGGTGAAAGCTTGTGATTGAATAAACGACTTAAGAATTTTTCCTTTCGATTTCGTAGTCTTATTCAAGCTGTTTCATGATGGGTAATTTCCCTGATGCATCCTTTTGACGTACAATATGTATACAGTATTTTTTACTCATTCTTTCTCCATATAGCTTTTGCCAATTTTCACAATTGAAAATAGATGTATCGATTATTCTAGTCAATTTCTCTGCTGAAGCTTCATGGAAAAGCACTTCAATTTACTGTAGCCAACTAAGTATTTCGATAAAAAATACCTCAATGATTGAGGAAAGTAACAGGAATAAAAAATTTCCATGTTACATGCATATTTATTTTTGCTCTTAGGAATCAATGAATTTCATTATCTTTTTGGTTTCATCGGAAACAATAATTTTATGTTAAAATATTAAAGGAGAACACTCCACCCACATGTTTAGTGCCAGAGTGGTGTTTAAATTAAGAAGAATTTTCTACCACACATCTAGAGAAATGCTTTGTGAAAAAAAAAATGGAGAGCTCCATTTATATTGTGAGTGAATACTTTTTAAATGAACGTCCAGTGTGCTTTTTTTAATTTATTCGAGGGTTGGCGCCCTAACTTGTTTCCTTTAGAAAAAGAGAAAAATATCTATTTATTAGATAAATGCTGAGAATGTAAGAATCGTGAATAATTACCTACCTTTAAATAACCGGGGAAAATCAGCTTGAAAATTGGCTCAGAAGAATTTTGGCAATCCATATCTTATAAATCAAATAAGAACTTAGCTGCCCAAATTACTAGTAATTTTCTACCCGATGAATTATGTGATGCGATACAAGTGATTTTTACCCATAAAATGGCTTACAGAAGCTGAAAAAAATGGGAATAAAAAAAACTTTCCCCCTACAGTCTGTCGTTTTTCTTACGTTAATCGACCTTTCTTTTTCTCTTGAAAGTCAATCGACCCACAGGATTGCTATTTAATTGAGTTTCTGCAATTAATGAGTTAGTCCAAGTCTACTCAGTAGATTAAAGTAAAAATGACTAGAATAAAGAGGGTAAAAATACAGTTTGTTGTTAGTTATTGACACAATTATTTAAAATAGAACATTTTCAAATTCAAACCAATGTTGAAATTTTACTCCAATCGGATCAACTGTCCACACATACATTCATTTATAGAGTAATTAACGATCGTGTGAAATTAAGGATCGTATAGCACTGAATGGGGTGAATATACTCAACTGTGAACACCCGGCGTGAATAGTTTTGACGCGCACGGCTCAACACTCTAGGGGTTGAAGTGCTCTTCTCGTTACTATTATCGTTAGACTACAAGTGTGTTCGGGTCTCACTGCCTGACTACCATGAGTCGTTGCAATAAATGCCGCAGTAAATGTTCAATTGTTAAACTCGCCGGGGTGTAAATACATATATATTTATAGACAACAGCTTTGACTCAAAGCCTTTGAGTATTTCAAGTTACTAAACATTCCTCTCCTTAAGCAGTGTTTGTTTATATGTATGTACTCTTCCGCATCATGGTCTAGCGGATAATTTATCATTCAACAATTTCAGTAATTAGTAAAACTTATAATACTTGACTTAAATATTCAAACATGTATTATTTGTTTATCTGTGATCATGATCATCAATTTGGAAATTAAATAAATACTTGGATGAATTTAATGCTGATTGATTTTTACATTTAATAATGAAATAAAATAACAACAATACAAGTGGAAGAGAATGGAATATACTGGGAATTTAATATGAATTGAATGACTTATTTTGAAAATCGTCTATTGAATAAAATCAGTAGTAAATATTCATTTATTAATTTCTATTGAATATTGTTATATTCGCCAGAGTATAATAACAACTTCGAGTATTTCAAACAACAAAATATCCCACCCCTCAGACCGTATTTATGTGTGGGTAATTCTTTTGCATCATGGTGCTGTAAATTACCTATTATTTAACAACTGCCATATAATTGATTGCCCTGGTTCTCCCCTTAAAATGACTCGAGAAAAGAAAATTGATTCTCCCATATCCAACCATACACTCTCGCTAACATTCAATATAGGATTAAATTATTTATTGAATAAATTTATAATTTTTATTTGAATATTCATGGAATGTGAAAAACCTTTTATACACTTTTTAGCAGAAATATTGGTAATAAATTTTATGAGCTTTTGAAATTTATTCTATTAATTGAATTAAATATTACTCATGTTAATTAAAGAGCCATTGTAATTAATATTTTTTACACGTACAATTGAATAAAGTAGTATTTTTATGTTCACACCTTGTTAAATTACATTCAAATACGTGGTTATGATTTCGAGTCAGTCACATAAGAAAAATCAATTTTCTTTTTTTTAATCAATCACATTATAAATAACAAACTAACTTTATAATAAAAAAATATTCCTGTTATTAATAATGAATTTTTATTAAAAATATCCTCAATTATTTTCAAAGTTGTTTGAGAATAATTCTGGAGGAAAGAATAGAGCATTTCACAGAGTAAATCATAAATGTATTGTTTGAAATAATTTATTGCATATTACTTGCATTGAAGTTCATTACTTGATATAGGGATTGTTTGCAATAAATAATTGTTGAAGTATGATATGTTTCATAACTTTCATGTCAGCATTATCGTCCGAAGCTTCGAACGAAATACATAACATATAGAGGAACCGGATTGACTAACAATAAAGTGAGAAGCGTAAGAGAAGCTATTGAGTGGTTAGTTAATTCCGAATTTCGAGAGACTTGATTGTGCTTGGACTTCCACAAAGACCAATCGTAGAGTTAATTGCATCCACCTGGGTAGCTTTGCAATTGTACCCCAGTGATAATTGAAGCAACACTTTATCCGTTCTTTATTCCAGTTATATCGATTGTTCTCGCAACCTAGTTATCCTATTTCGCTCTCCCTTTTGATAATTATAATAAGTTAGAGTCGTGCTTATTGTGTAATTACGGTTCTGTAATATCATAATCAATCTGTGAAATTAGCATATAATTTTTAAGTATATTATTACAAGTTTCTGAATTATTTTATGATAACTGTTATTACGACAGTTGTTATTAGATCTTGTGTATAAGTTTTTTTTAACAGTTATATAAGAAAACTTTAATTAAGACTTACACAAAGAGCATAGAAGAAAAAAATGAGCTAAAAAAGCGATAAGTACAGTTAATCAAATTATTGAGAGTGTAAACTTAACCCAAATCAAGAATCATGACCGAACCAAGAATAAAAGTTGAAGGCATAAAAGGAAAAAATTTGCGGAAGTTGTGATCCCGAGAAAAACTCACGGCTTTCATTGTAAGTCGTGGAATAAAAAAGTAATTAGAACTTTCCTGGCGCACTTTCAGTTACCTATACTACTCTTAAAATTCTCAAATACTTTCTCCTTCTTCTTGTGGTATCTTGATTTTTATTACAACGCTATTTATACCTTGTAAAAAAAGAAAACGTAATAATAAAAATTCCAGTCAAATAACTTTTCGCAAAATTACATGATGAAACTTCCTTGGTACGTTGAGCTATTTTCCAAGTGTGATCTCAAGACGGCATGGAAAACTTGAAAAGAGAGTTTGAGCGAAGCAGAAGGCAATGAGCTGTAGAAGAAGAGACGAGAATCAACGTTAAATAAGGGCATTTTGCGCGTCGGATTGGATCGCGGTAGCACTGTGGACGACGTTGGATTTCAACTTTGATCAAGAGTGGGGGAGTAACCTGATGGGCCGTGAATCAAGCATTGTCTGACCTACCTCCAAGGGTGGTCGTTCAACCACCGTCGACAGCTGCGGGAGTTACTCTTGTTAAATTACAACACCGATTCTCGGAGACCATTCGGTCGCTTTTGTATTCAACAGCTCATGGAATCAGATTCTGCTGCTGCACTTTACACAGTATATAATAGTCTCTTGCTCTTAGTCGTGTACCATATGCGTACGCAGTCCCCTTGTATTGTGCTGATACGTATATACATATATATCGTCTACGATATTGGGAAATTCTCGTGGGATTCGTGTTGCCGCGCACTCTATTCTCCGTAACGAGTTGGCAATTATTGGGCTGCTGATGGTACACCAACTACTACTGCGTGTCAATGCTGCCATACGATCAGCGTAATTCTGCTAATACTGAGGCACCAGAGACTCAACGTAGAATTTGCTCAAACAAATAATGCCAATGCAAGAAAATTGCTGTTGAATAGAAACCGGTCGAGTTTAAGTGAAAATCGAATCCTTTTGAAATTTTAGATTCATACAATTTTTTTTTCATTTAATTCATTCTCTCTACAACGTTAATTAATAATTTCTTTATAATTACTATCCAATTTAATTAAATTTATTTATTGGTATACATGTTTTCATTGAATTGATTAAAAAAAATATATTTTTCAATTTATCTGATTAAATTCTATCCTAGTTTTTTAATTTATTACAATTGATTCATTAAAAATTATAAAGGAAATATTTTTTGTTAAAAAAAAAAATGGAAAAAAATTTTTATTTTCAATATTTGAAACATCAGATTAAAAGTGAGGAAAAACTTGACATGTAATGCCAGCTTATAAGCCCAAAACGAATTCTTTTTACGCTTCATTTATTAAAATCGGTCCAGCTGTTTGTGCCACGAGCGATTACAAACAACCCTGGATATGTTTGCTCATTTACACATACATCCAAAGGCAGTTAAAAGAACCCTCCGACGAAATTTGATACAATAGAAAGAAAAAAACTATATCAATTTTCCGTAAATTATACTCACCAGTGTGCATTAAACAATAGCTTTCAACATTTAAAATTCTGAAATAAAGTAGCTACATATTACTTTATCAATCGCAATAAACAGCTATTGATTTGATAAATCAATAGCACTATTTATTCTTACAAAAATCATATATCATCCATTGAATGAAACATACGCCACCTCGGTGGACAATTGAAGTATTGACTTATCGAAAAATCTATTTTCAGGGGATCCTTTTCTGCAACATTGTGTGTCCTATAATATTTAAGCCTGTGAGATTTACCGTTAGGAATATATACCAACAAATAACGTTTTCTTTATTCAATACAAATTTATATACCAAGTGTATCAGCGCAATAGAATAAATAAGATTTTTTTGTGACAAATGACTATTTAAACACTAGAAGAAAAAACTATTCATCCATGTGTCAAAAAAAAAAAGTTTTCATTTAATTTCTTCAAATCATCGTATTTTATTTCCATTAAGCCTCAGTATATAACTTCATGAATTCTAAGACGCAAGATTACGCAAAAAATTGCTAAAAGATTGCAAGATGTTGGATTTAAGTCTTAAAGTTTCCCAGCAATTTAATGATGGATAAAAAGAATAAGATTTTTTCACCTCAGCGTGGTTGAGAATATACACATTAAAACAAGGAGTGAAAAAAAAAGGACGAAGAAAATAGAGGTGACAGGAAAGAATAAATGTATACAGAGTATAGTAATTTTGAAAGAAGTATCAGGGTAACTAAGAAAGAAAAACGAGTGGAATTAGACGAATCGAGACTTGGTAGTATATCTAGGTGACTTTATTGGATCTCCTGTGCCGTGATTCCTTTTTACGTATATCCAAGCTGTGTAGTGCGCAGGCAGGAAGTGCACGCGCACGGAAATACGTTGGTGATAAAGTTGTTACGAACGATAAGCCGGCTGGGTCCGCGAATCCAGGCCAACTTTATTTACACTGTTGGTGCAGTAGTGCCAAGGCACACAAGAAGAGGGGGATTGCGAGAAGCTTAACGTCCCTCGTCGCGGTGATATCGAGGGTGAATCTTTCGACAAAACGCTACCATAAGTACAGCTTGACCTTGTCTTCAATTTGCCCCCTCTCTCTTTCACCTCTTTATCCTTCGTCTTCTACTTCGCTTCGTTGATTTAGCAATATTCCTTCTGCAAACTCCTCGAAACTTGGTTAACAACCGTGTCTTAGCACTCATCCGTATGCTAAGTCTTTCTGAATATATAGATTTACGTTGGATGATTTCGTCAATTGAATACTAAGCAAACCTGCACTCGATAACTAAATCATGTTGTGTTTAATAATCAAGTGATTCCGTGGTAGTTAATAATGAATATTAAACTGATGTTATCCATTTTTAGTTTTGTTGAATATTTTATGATTTAAATAGTGATAGAATTCAAGACAATTGATTTTCTAACCCGAGAAATATTTTTCATAAAGAAAACATGACGTTGTTGTTCTTTTTTTGCTGATACAATCATTGGTGCTATGACAAATCTTATCTTTATGAAGATTAATTATTTGCATTTAACAATTAATTTCCATAGCCTCAGTCTGTTCTGAAATCATGAAAAATGTTCTTGAGATTCAGTGAGATAAAATGAAATTGAAAAAAAAGGTGAATAGAATTTTTAAAATATTCATATTTACACAAATTAGATCGTTTGAAAAGCTTTTTGGAATTCTATTTGTTGGTTCATGAAAAATATCTTTTTCAATACATTATCATATCGAATTAACTACTTGAATTTATTCATCACCACTAAAAGCTTATTTTAATTTTTTAGAAAATAATCAAATTTAATCAATCACAAACATTGTCTCAATTTTTTTTTTTTTATTTATCAACAATATTATTGCATATGATTTTATTTTAAATTAATTATAAAAAAAATGCACCACATGTAGATACATAATTATAAAATATTGTTCACCTAAAATATCATAAAGTTTAAACAGCGTGATGGACACGAAAAATAAAATTTCGGATATGGACAGAATTATCTTAATTGAATATTTGAATATATCATTTTTTATCAATTAATATCAATCCCATATTTATAAATCGTCATTTTTTTTTTAACGAAAGTTAATTATAGTAACCTAAAAATTTGTTTATTACTTTTACTTTATTCTGAGCTAATAAAGTTTTTTGACCCATATAACTTGGAAACTTCTGAATAAATAAAACGAGAAGTTAATTAAGGAAAGGGGAATTGATAAATTTTTTTTCCTAATTACAGTAGTCCAGGTCATGGCAAAACTTGTTCTTCACGAGGACAAGGATAAAAAAAAATTCATGAAATAACTTGAAAAGTGTAACGCATCATTAAATATTTCTAAGTATTAAAGCTTCAACTAGTGTAACGAAATTCTTGAGAAAAAATTCTCTCACCGAGACACATGGACTTGGTAATAAAGAATTTGAGATTCCAGTAGCATATTTCCAAGTTCTGATAACATATCGAAAGAACTACAAGTAAGAACCAGGACATAAATAAGTCAGTGGTGCTCGTCAAGGCAAAGTTACTTTAGAAATTTTGATAAAATTGAAATGTATTCGCATTCAAATGAGCTGGACCGCGAGAAATGCCGCTGGCCTTCTGAATCTCTGTAATACGTGATGGGAGATATATGTGGGGGGTGGCCTATCTGAAGCAAGAGACCAGTGGAAGTGGAGAGAAGCTACGAGATTGGAATTCGAAAAGCAAGGAAACACATGCATTTACGTGCACATAGAGAAAAGCAAAGTTGGTAGAGAGAAATTTCCGTAGAGACCACACGTTCACTGGAACGTAGTAGAAAGAGTGTTGCTTGAAAATTGAAGGGAAGAGAAGGTTGAGTGAGATGAAAGCGTATGAGTGTGGTTGGCCACGCGTACGGAAAATGTTCAGGGCATTCTCTGAGACTCTGTATATTTTATGCTGTTGTACACTACTTCTGTCTCCTGTTTATTCTCGTGGCTCTAGCGGTGATTTACGATTTTACGGCATAAAATAGGGTGCCCTATAGGGGTTGCACCAGATGTATAGATGTGTGCACATACATGTGGGTGCCCACCTCGAGATTTCAAGTGCAGAAAAACGGAAATACATTCGAGCAACATCGTATTCCACCATCTCCAGCTCCATTAGCGTTGTATCTCGCTAGACCAGATCAATTTTTACCACAGACAATTCTCCAGAGGCATATACAAGAAAGTTTATTATTATTTATGTCATTTTTTAGTCGTCAAATTCTGAAATTATCATTCAGCTCGAGGCACTGATGAATTTCCAATAGATATCAGCAAGTCATTTGTTATTATTATTTATTTTATTACAATAACGTATAAAACCTCTGATATTTTTCACATGAAAATTGTTTTTTAAAAATGAATTATTACACTTGTTGCGAAAAAAATGGGTTTTGATTATTTATTGATTAAGTTAATAATTTAATAATCAATTTTATTGCATTAATTAGCAATAAAGGGAATTTGTATGATTTAAATGAATTATATTTACGAAAAAAAAACAATAAATGAATTAATTCGAGCATTGAATTAATCAAAAAATAATTAATGATGTTCACAACATTTGCGAATAAACTTGATAAACCAATAATGGTAAAGTTAAATTACGTATTGATTTCTCTTAAAACAGAGTAAATTACATCGATAATTGATTTTGGTATAAATAATATAGTGAATTTAATTAAACTTTTTACGTATATTTATATAACCACAAATCTTCATTCATCAATCAACAGCATATTCATAGTTGAATGAAAATAACAATAGCTATTGAGTTGGTTGCTTATAGCACTTTGAAAGTAAATATTACCATTTTGGACCTGGAATTTGCTTGAAAGCTATTACAGCACTATTATTGAATCTACATATGATTTGATAACATTTACTGATATTCCATTTCTACAATATTAACAGATAATCAATCAAGGTGTGATTGAAGTCAAATCAGTGGGATTGGTCTTCCAAGTCAGTTTGATGTATATAACATAGAGGAGAGCTTGCAGTTTCAGGCTGTCTGATTTGGCAGCTACGAGACCTGAAGGCAACCCTGCAGTCGATTCGATTGTGTGGATATGTGTTGTGTTGCTGAAGGACCATTTGTCAGGATTAGATCTTGTCATTAAGGAAATGATGTTGCTATAGCACTGGGAAAACATTTTTCTTTAATGGCGGAAAAACATCGGATCATTATTCTCACGCTCGCTTAACAGAATATTGGCATCGGATTTAGTAACGTGAGACCATTATAAATGAAAGTCGAACATTGTTACAGTTTTGCTGGTAGTCACATTTTCAGGAATAATCAATATGTTGTAATTATTTTGTTAGGATAATATTTATTATTTTGACCGAGTTTCAAGTCAGAGTAATTTATACAGATGAAAAAAAAGCCACCAGAATTTTAATTTACTTTAATTGAACTTAAGTTCATTCGTTTCTTTGTACATTTTTAGATATAATTTGCCGGAATATTAATTAATTTTAATTATGTATTATTTTGTTTCCTGTTTTTCTTTGTTTTCGGTGAGCTTGACTGCTTTTATTGTAATAAACAATTTACGTGCTTCAGCTGAAACTTTGACAAGAATGATGAAAATAGCAACTTGTCTATTACAATCATATTTGTAGCCTCCTCAGAGAATAGCAAGAAACTTTTGTAAATACATCCCCGATCAGTTTATATGCATCAAATGAAATATATATTCTCAACTTCAGATATGTATTATAATAAACTTTAAGAGAATGTAAATACCACTTCTCTATTCAATGCATACCTTGAAATCGTTCAATAATGTCTGAATGTTATTATGAACGTTTATAAAGCTTGAATGCAACTCACTAACTATTTAAAATCGGAGTAAATTGAAAGGAGAATTTTTTTTTTTTTTACAAAATATTCCATCATTAGTGCATTTAGACGAGAATCATTATGTAAATTTTTTTTTTTTTTTATTTATTCACAAAATTTCTTGATAGCGAATTATTGGAGAAATATTTTCTGATTTAAAAAATTCCGATTTAATATAAATTAGATGTCTCCTTAACATACATTAATATTTATTAACTTATTTCTGTCTTCAATAAAAAATTTTTCATCTATATTTATGGTAATGGAGCAATGGGAATGTCTGAATAGAGATTTTCGTGGAAATCTTATCAGTATTGATTTTTATGGCATAAATTGTCTTTCTAAAAATAGTTTCTATTAACTTTGACAATTTAAAAACATTTTTTTTTCCATATAAATCGTCTTTAAAACAAAATTATATATCCCAGAAAAAAATCAACAATAATAAGCAAGAATAAAATGATTAAATCTAATTATATCTTTATTAATATTTTGTTGTAAGATTTGTAGGAGTTGGATATCTAGAATTAACACAGAACACAGATAATCGGAAACAAGAGTTGTATTCACATATGTATACATGTGCACTAGTGTCGACTTGAGTAGCGAAACGTTTTCTCTTGGTATCTCTTCTGGTCTACCCTTTCCTCAACTTGCAAGGTAGGCTATGCTAATTCGTATGAATATGCATCGATTACTCTAGACTTGGGGTGAAATAATGCACAAATTTATGGGGTTAAATCTCGCTGAGTGTTATCCTTGCAAGTAGCTCTACATAGTCAGGAAGGAAGAAGGCGCGTCTCTTGATGTCTCGCGCGCAAAATACATATTTACATACGCGCCTTATTGCATTTTAAAGTTTCCGTCAGTCTTTCTAATTTTCTTAAGGTAGACCATTAATAAAAAAATGTCTCTCTCTCATCTAACTTTTATGTACATAAAAATATTCCCTCTTTAAATCTCCATCCACACTTGTGTGAACCCTTGAGCGTCAAAATAAAAATCTTTATTTTTATTAATCAACATTTATTTTTATATCACGACATTTTGTTGAAAATTATTTATAACTTGCATTGTTTTCTAAAGCATTCGTATTTATTCAATATTATTATTTATTCAATTCGACATTTTGACAAGGCACGAAATGCTTTCCATGTTATGAAAGGTAACAATGATTCTATTAAAAATTAATAATAACCATTTAATAGAATAAAATTAAGTGAAATTTTGAAACAATTATTATTCATTGGTTAAGTGGATAAATTTGCAGCATTGAAATGAAGTTGAATGAAGGCATTTGTGTTATTCATTTATAAAAAAGTATATTTATTGAACGAAATTCAAAAAGTCGTAATCCGAATGTGTTATTACAGAGGAATTAGTTATTTTTAGCAAAAATAAAGATGAATAAATGATTGAGGGGATTTAAATGGTTATCGTATGAATCTGTAAAGCTTTCAAATTTATTATCCTTCACGTGGAGGTTTATATGATGCATAGTATCACGAAGAGCGCATCAATATATTCCTGAATGTGCGCAAAAGATTGTAAAAAATGTCCAGTACTCACGCACACATGGTGTCACCTTTTTTTTTTGTCAAGACACGAGGTCGTTCAATTCATTTCATCCCTTACATGGCTAAAACTCGTAATCTTTTTTCTCAGTTGATAGCATAATTTCAGGCTGATACCATCAGGTTTGATATTTATTACTCCATATTATTAAAAGTTTATTGCAAGAACATATAAAAACATATAAGAAAAGTTTGCGGGCTTATGATTCTATAAAAAATGTATACTTTTTTATTTTATGTATATACTTTGCCAAGTGTGTAAAAAGGTTTTGTTGTTCGGGTGAACGAGTCAACAACCGAGTAAATACTGATTTGGCCAAGTACGCGTTTGGACTTTAAAGAAAATAGAAGTAATGTTATTACTATACGAGTGTTGAGTTTTGTTCACATCTACACACAAGTGCATAGTGCGAGTTTGTTTTCAGATTGACGATGAAATTGTGTGAAGTAAATTGCTTAAGTTGATGTTATTTTTTCCAAAGGTTATAAAAACTTTTGACTCTTTTTTCTGTTTTTTTCTATACAACTTTTCAAACTTTTCAACGAGTTAACTGTTTCTTGGAATTAAATAAATATTTATTAGGCAACTTTTTGATTTTATTTATAATAATATTATTGCATATGCGACTGATTTATTAATATCGAGAGCAACTAGTTGATTAAAACATTATGATTATTCGAAATGAAAGTAATAAATGAATAAAAAAGAAAAAGAAACAAAAGTGTCCAGTAGTAATACAGAAATAATCTGAGGGATAAAAAAAAATTGGATCGTGATAACGACGAAATCACTCTTTTGGTACAAAATCGTGAAGAGAAACGAATTTCGCTAAAACAACGATGATAGCAATCTCAAGACAATCTCAAAATCCAGCTTTCTTTCTCATCTCCGTTTTTTTCCATGTCTCACATTTTTCATATCCTATTTCCGTTGTGCTTTTCAGTACAGTTCAAAATTTAATGGTCCTTTTCATTCTTCATTTAATTTAAAATCTTACTTCCTTTGTATAATCTCATAATCTCATAATTCATAATTAATTTTTAATAATTTTCCTGCTGAAATTACAGTAAGATCCTATTTCCAACTGACTGCTTGTTAAATATTACAATTTGTTCGAGAATAATAATGATTTAAGAGTGTCATTTTACAAGCTAGCAATTTTTTACTGATAAAAAGATAGCATTATAACGAGACAGATAATCATTTGACAAATATAGTAACATGAAAAATAGTAGATAGATCTACTTTTTCAGTATTTTTATTTTTTGTAAATATTATTAGTGACCATTGATTATCTTTTTTTTGTTACTTTTTCTTATGGTTTAACACGACTTGTGTAAAAACAAGGATGAATACTTAAACTTAAATTCCAGAAAAAGGTATTTATCAGATAAATTGTTTCAATAACTTTATTCAACTATTTCAAAGTCTTACATGTTTTTATTGCTTATTTTAATCGTAAATAGATAACAATTAGTTTTATGCTAGTGAAACTTTTTTAATTATTGTAAATTCTTTTTTAACTTGATTGTGAAACATTTTGTGGTTTAAGAATATTTTTATTTGTAAAACGTTGAAAGGAAATTTAATTGGATTTTATTTATAATAGTTTGTTTATCTAGATTTTTTCCAACAAAGACATTATTATTATTATCATTGTAAAATGATTAAAAAAATAATAATTGAACTTATTTCAAATTGATCTCGTTATTTGTATTGTGAAAATTTTCAAATCAGTGGATTAAAATATTTTAACTTGTTAAATTTCCGAATAATCTAGAATCCAATTTGCTTCAAAAATCCTTTTGATACATTTCATCGTATCACATAAACCGAAAGTTTGACTTTAATAACGCACTGCGGCTTCAAATTTTAATCTTAAGAAATTATAAATGAAATCGTTAGCTTGTTAAAAGTTTCGAGTCGTTAAAATCTTGTATGAACACACTTCTCTTCATAAAAAAACCGTAAATATAAAAATACAAATAAAAAGTAATAACTCATTGAAATGTATGAGCGTATTATCCACATTCACCCTATTAATCCATTAATACCCATGGAAAATTGATTGAAGATAAAACTTCTTTGGTATGGGGGATATTTCAAGGCGTAAAGCATCAAATTTGCTTCGTGAAAAATTTTCCATCGTAATATTTAATTGTTTTAACAATTGAAATCAACAAACAATAGGAACGATAATCTCCAGATTTCATTTTTATGCTTTTATCCCAAAAACAATTAATATGAATAATTAAATAAGATTATAAAAATTTATTTTAAATATTTTTTTTTCAACCTTAAATACATTACAATGCAATATCATTTCTATTGTTAGTCAATTTTTTATAAACGTTAATTAAGCTATAAATATATTCACAAAAAGATCATGTAAAAAACGTTGCTCACAAATGAAAAAAAATATTCTCTAATGTCGACAAATTGAACGTTATCGATATTAATTTTAAACCATCAATACTAGTTTTTATTTATTAGATGATATTATTATCTATATATATCTTCAACTTTCAAGCAAGAGCCAATTGATCTAGTTGATGGAAGATCAGTAAGATACATTTTTAGTATCTTTTTTCTCACAGTGAGCACTTTATTTCACAGAACGAATTCATTTAAGCCCAACGAGAAACGAGAAAGGAAATCGAGACTCTCGTTGCTAGGATAGAAAATCCTGCTGGAGGAAATGGTAACGTTGAGAGCCAGCCTCAAGGAACATCCATATAACATTCTATTCTCTTTTTAGCTCAATACTCTAGTATTTTTCCACACATATTACATTGTACACTGTGTTTGGAATTTTTCTCCATTTTCTACCGCATCAGACATGGCACTCCACAATGAAACACGAAAATATCATCAGAGAATTTCCAAATATTTTTACTCATCAAATTTTAAAAGAATTAATCAATTAATGTTTCCCTTTTATTAAGAATGTTACAATGATTTACACAAAACCACACAGAGGATAATTGAAATATCAATGTAACCAGAAGCTTGTGGGTGAAAATTGAATATGAGGGAGTGTAATGATCCAAATACTTTCCGTAACGAAGTGAAAACAAACCATGGGAAACGGATTAACATCAAATCATACTGTGGAACACATTTACCATGTATGAACGCGCAAAAAGAGAGAGTAAGGTAGGATGATCCAAGTGTAAATTTGGTAAATTCACTGATTATCAAATGCCATGTATTTCACAACACCACACTTATGTGTTGTGGACTACCACTCTCATTAGCTATGATAATATTGCATCGTAAAATTGGCAATTTCATACTTAGAAATAGCTATTTATTGGTAAATTTCAAATGAATCACATATATTCTATAGTATCAGAATAACTAAACGATTGCGTATTGCTTATTGGACCGATACATCCCACATGGAAAATTATTAGCCACGGAATTAGCGCTAAGTAAATATGTCGCTTTGCAGTGTCATGAATTTATCAATTCGAACAAATATTGCTTTGATTAAACTTTTATTATGTTACTCAAATTCAGCTTTAATCTGCTCAAACAACAAGATACATATTCCATTGCGATTTACACTAGTCATTTTAATCATTTCATAATCTCTTTTCACATACTATTCGAGGTTAAAATAATAAAGAATTCTGTCAACAGATTATTCTACAGTTATTTGTTAATTTCGAGTGGCTTGCCATTATCGGAGTTTAATCATAATTTATTTTAGGTCTAGGTTTATGCTAATGGAAGAGAATCATTTTTATTAATAAACACTTTGCTTTATGCATAAAAGTTTGTTGATATTCTGTTTTTATTGGGTCTCCAATCAAAATTGATTTTAACCGTTGATAATATTTAGTTCAATAAATACATTGATTCCAATAAATTTATTTTTACGATTTGAGTTTTCTAAACTAACGCAGCATAGTTTTTTTTTTAAAGAATTTTTCATTTATAACTATATGAAATATTTTTTTGTTTATGGTTGATACGTGTGCTTGGTGAAAAATATTCTAGCTTTTCAAATACATTTGTACTCAAGCTCAGTATGTCGAACTATTTATTAACTGTCAGACAGTGAACTTTCTGGAGTTTAAAACAATGTTGGGAAGGTTTGAAAAAATGAAACAAATAACTGAAAAGATATTTATGGAGGTTAAACGCTCATAGAGCTTCTTCTGACAGGTTTAAACATTAAAAATCGTTATTCTATTCAAAGCTGTCTTGTATTATGCATTTATCTTTACTATAAAAATCAATCAGTTTATATTGTTGTCCTATAAAAATTAATCCTTATATAATGTTAATTACGTCGAACAAGATAATGAATAATTGATTTATAAGTGAAAATTAAACTTCTTAAGACTTTCAAATTATAACAAAAGCCTCCCAGATTTTTCTTTAATACTTTGATAAATAAAAAATGTCACTGTCATTATTAAGACAAGTTATAGCTTATATAATTAATTTTTCTCTAAACTTTAATATTTATTTATCCACGAAATATTAATTACAATATCCTTTCTTGCTAATGCAGTGTAATAAAAAAAATATTAACAAATTCCATCTTGAATAATTATGTCGTAATATTTCCAGTCATTGGAATTTCATTGAATGAATTTATTCTAGTTAGCATCTCGTATAGATAAATGGCAAATTGTTGAATGTTTTTATCAAAAGTATTACAAATATAATTACTTTATCGCAATTCAAGTGCACCGTAAATAATTAAATAATTTCGGTGGCATAACCTTCAGAACGACTCACGTGCAAAATGATTCCAAATGGGCGTTTGCAAGTCTCGTAAATTTTCCAACTTTCTCTCTCTCTCACTCTTCTTCTACCTCTTCTTTACCGCTTATACACATGTCTATTTATATATGCATAAATGTATATGTGTATACAATACACACATTGAATACTGCAGATTTCGTGCTTGCGTTCACTTGAGAAGAAAAAAAGTACTGCGAATGTAGCAGCTGGGACGCCTGAGTAAGCGGATGCAAATGGTTGCTTTCGAGAAACCACGGTATAATTAAGGGAAACTCCGCGTATATTCAACTTATATTATTGGGAGACAAAACTCAGTAAGAGACAAAAAATCTACTTGCGATATATATATATGTATATATATCTAGATAACACTTTAACTATCATCTGAGGTATGTCAAGTACACTTGAAAACTTTCATGCTTGTGAGCTTTTTATCATTATCAGTTAAAAATATATCTGACTGTAGATCAATTAAGACTAAACTAATGATATGTTTGAGACGGAGAGACAATTAAAAATGATATCATTAAAAAGATAAAAGAAATTCAACTCAATCACTGGAATTAAATAATAAATTCGTTTGAAATGAAAAATATAAAAGAAAATAAAGGTTGAAATTTTCATCAAGAATTTAGATATATATTTCCACATTCAATTATTGAATACAATTATTCATAATAGAAAAGAATTTTTTTTGCTAAATCATACCTCGTTTAAAATATAAAATTTCTGCCTAAGATATTTTTACTCGTATATAATATTATTTAAGAGTACGACTTTTTTCGCACATGAAAAGAGTAAGTTTTCTTTTTACAATAACAACTACCGTCTCCTTCGACCTGTATGATCCAGAAGTTCTTGAGCCTTGGTGCAATTTGCTTGCTCGTCGGTCTTTCACGTATGAATCCAATTTAAAGTAAGGACCAAGGTGGAGTGAATAAAAGAAAACTCCTTCATTTCTTCTTATTCGGATACACGAAATGCTGGCAAGGCGAGATCAATTCCATAGTGCATTACTAGCTTGCTTCTAAAGATGTTAAACGATCGTGTTTAATATTGATATCAGTTATAGAAGACGATGTTAAATACTCATTTAGATTTTTCCGAGGTTTTGTTTTGTTAGTCAAGCTGATAAATTCAATATAAACTTCATTATTCATGCATTTCTTCATCATTATGACAGTAAAAATAATCCATAGCTGATTTATATTTTGACATAATTTTCCATCCAATCATTTCTCTATATAGGCTGTGAATAAAAATGTGTAGCATTTAATAAATTATGACAGAAAATCATGTTAATTAGTAATTTTATGTTACGAATTGATCCAAAAGGTCAAATTATCAGTCCGTTATGATTTTAAATGTATATTCGAATAAATTTAATTCGATACGATTAAGAACTCTTTTATTATTATTATTTATTGAATTAATTGATAGACAGTATTTTTAATTTATTTCGCAATACTCATAACAATAATATTGCTATCCAGATGCTAATTAAATCAATACAACGTAAAATAAATAATTTATGAAAGCAATAATTATTTTCAAGTTAATGAACAAAAAAAATCCAAGAAAATTAAAAACGTGACTTCAATTTTATTTTTTTTTTACAATAACTTTTTCTCGATGAAAGATTTTTACGCTGTCTGTTGGTCAATACTTCTTGATTTATTATCAAACAATTGAATCAAAGTTATTATTATAGTCACGTTTTTTGATTTTCTTAGATAATTTAATTCAATCTCAGTTTATACGTATAATAATTTAGAGAAATTTGATGCAATTAAATTTCATTAGGTTTTCTCTTTCATATTAATCTGAATTCATATGATTTCATTCAGAATTCATATTTTTTATTAATGATTGAAAATTTATAAAATATTGGATAAATTAATATTAATAGAATACATAATACAATAATCTAGGAGATTCGATTACAGATACCATAAATGCTGTAAGATAAATGGTAATCCCTTCGTCTTCTCTGTTTCGTTAATGGGTGTAGAAATATAGGGTAAAGTTGCGATTATTGGATCAATGCCTTCATTGAACCATCACAATAAATGGAAAGAGGGTAACTTTAAATTTTCATTCCTATATTTCACTGCAAATACTTACAAACTATTTTCTTATCTCGAATAAAAAAAAAACTACAGCCAATTATTCTCGATGAATAATAAATTTCGATGGAAAAACTTCAGATGTTTGCGCTTGACCTACATTCATTTGTGGGTCATTGACTCGTTAGTTAAATTCTGTCAGCTCTGTTTAAATCTTGACGATTCCTCAAGGCTGTTTACGCTTTTGAATACATTCTATTTAATATTGACATTCAAGAAAATGAATAATCAGTTGTACATTATCACTAACTTTATTTTCTTTTTACAAGTTCTACTCGTAAAAATATATACAAATATGTACGAAAATACACGTGCACAATTTTACTTTAATTTGATTCACTTCTTTGAAATTTTAAGAAGTAATAATCTTTGCTCAAGTTCTTTTTATAAAAACTCGCATGTAGTTAAATACGTTCTTATGTCATTTAACTCACATAATTGTGAATATTAATTAACAGAGTAATTAAATTTTTTAATGAGTAAAAATTGTGATAAAAAAATTTTCTTATGTATTAAAGCAACGTTTTTTTTTTTTTTCTATAAAGAAACCATAAACTTGCGTTAATATTTTTCTTTAAATTAATAAATATGTAATTTATTTTTTATCATTTTCATTTTCTTATTCAAAATCTTTCTATATTAATAATCCCTTTATCTAATGCTGTTATTCAACATTAAGTTTCAAACTTTAGTATCTTTAAAAATACCATAAATTTGATTTTAATATCGATAAATGTATTAGAAGTAATTAAACAAAGTTTCAAATTTAATCTCATACCTTGTCAGCTTAATTATAAATTTCATTTTATCTCAAATTCTATAAATTTTGAATTCATGGTAAGAAAAGAAACAATGAAAGTCAAGAAAAAAAAAAACTTACAACCAAGTGAAGGTATTGAGTTAGAATATTTTATTATTGATACTCTTATTAATGAGAGCTAAGTAACTGGTGTGTTGTATTGAAGAAGTTTAAGTAGTAGAAACCTATGTACTGTGCATGCAACTTTAAGCACAAGACTGAAACTCCGGAAGTATTAAGCCAGCCATGACGTTGCAGACTTAGCCATGTACTTGGGGAGTAGATATCTTTTACGATGAGAAAAGAGGATGGTGTTCTTAACTAGCATACTGCAGGGTCTTAAGGTTTGCATCAATTGTTCCTTTTGATATATTTACTTTAAGAATGAACCATTTAAGTACATAAGAGATGCATGACAATTCTATTTCAATACAGTTTTATACTCATTTTAGTTAAGAATATTCAGTAAAAGCGATCATTTGTTCAAGCTATTCAATTTTTGCTGTTTCAAAGGGGGAAAGTATTTACTTAGTCTTGTTTTCTTTTTAATTCTCTTCATAAATCCAACTTTAATTGTCTCGTAGTTATTTTTGGTTTTACTGGTTTCAGACGTTATTGAAGTTCTGTAATAACAATATTAAGTAATCATATTGAATAGCTTACTTGAATTTCTAATAATTACTATCAGCATTTATAGTCATAAATCATTAAATTTTGAAGAAGATAATAAAGCTTCTATAATGTGAATTACTATTGATTTAGTACTCTGAAGATGTTGAAAGAGTCAACATCGAATAAGGAAAATGATAGCAATAAATTTTTAACATCATTTTCAAACTCTAATTAAAAAAGAAATTGTCATTTATTTAAAATACTGAGCTATTACGTTTTTTTTATGAATAATTAACATTGAAAAATAGAAGGTTGCAGAAAAAAGAATATAGCGTACGGCTTAGAAAAAGTTTCTTCATATTATTGAATCGGATTTCCAACTCAGTTGAAAGTAATTTTTAGTTTTAAAATTAAAAAATAAAAAAAAAATTCTTCAACTTTATTAGAATATTTCACATGGATAATTTTTAATTGAACTAAATGATTTTTCAATAAACTCTTAAATTGTTTAATTATTCAACTCCACGAAATAAATTAATCACCCAGAATCATAAATAATCCTCAACAAAAAGTAATAAATTCTGAGTAAATTTATTTTCCCAACAAGTTTCTCTTTTTATTGCTTGAAATGTTTCTAGTAGTGTTGTAATCCTCATACTAATCCATACAATTTTACATCACCAAACAGATGAAGGGAAAGAAAATATCAAATTTGACATGCGCCAAACTGAAGGGAGGATTAGAAATGCGAAAGTTATTGAGAAATAACAAAAGCACAAGGATAAAGCATATTATGATTAGAGAAACAAAATTGAGGTAGAAATCTACTTATTAGGCTTGATCTAAAATAATTCAAGAAGATTTATCATGAAAAATGATGAAAAAAAGAGAAAAATAAAATTCCCCTTTTCATCAGACGACAACAGCATTTTAATCAGCATCAATTTTTCAATTCTCTAATCATTAGTGTCATAATCACAGAATAATTGATGGGATTATCTGAGCTAAGAAGGAAAGAGGACTATTGCTTAAATTTACTGAGTGAATTCAGTAGTATAGTCAACGTAGAGGAGGGCATGGCTACTGATACTGGGAATCGATCGTGTTGGAGTTTGATAAAATTATAACGAAAATTTGATGAATATGCTGGTATCAAGTTACCACGAAGCGTATCCCTATATATAATACACGTCAACAGAGTCTTAATTGGAATGGTTTGGAGGCATGAAAAAGGATGAAATATATAGATGAGCAAGTCAAGGTGTTGGTGAGTCAACGAATGAATAATTAGTAAGACAAACGGGTAAAATTACTCAACTGCCAGTGGGGATATAATTCAAGAAGACGTGAAGATGGTCTTCTTGGAAATACGAAAGCGAACGTCTGGATAGACTTACGATTAACACAAGCTGAGCTGAAAAAGGAAAGAAAGAGTATCTGAATATTGAGGTTCGTGACTGAACAGACAAAAACGAGTAAGTTTAATGAATTAAAAGCTTTTAATGAGTTTGATATAAACTGAGCTTTTATTTTAAAGCTGTATATTTTTAAATGCCTTCTGCAATATTTAAGTGTTTTATATACTCATAAAAAAAAGTTGATATAAAAGTGGCAGACAACTAAAAAATGATGAAAGTGGATTAATCATAATAAAAATGAAATAAATAAATAAATGTCGTTTTACATGCAATTGATGAAAGTTACGTTTGTAACATTAGATTCATCATGAATTTGCATATGGCTATCCTTTTACCGTAAAATCCGATGCAAATCGCAAGATTTATCGCTTCGCGTGGCTCCCGTCGAACCAATTAACGTTACTGTAGAATCGGATGACTGCGTTTTTGCTTCACGAACGTAAAGTATTTTATTATAGAGACTGTAACATATTTTTTTTTTTTACCTCCATTAATATTTAGTAATATTTAACTTGTGGTCATTCACATAATTTTAGTCACGTGTCTAAATATTTCCCTGAATAATCAAAAATCAAACTACAAATATTTGTTTTATTCCTGAATTTATCGAAATATTATTTCTGACAATAATATATTGAATGATTTAATAAAACTTGATCAAAATCAGAGGAAAATTGAGTTAGATATTTATTAAAAAAATTCTGGATGTTTGGAGATATTTGTAAGGATTGATGTTCATTGTTTTTTATCTCAACTCTATACTAAAATCGATTTCGTTTACGTCAACACATAAGTCTATTGAAAATATAAAAAGGGTAGTAAATCTCTTCAACCTCGATACGGTCCACGTCTGAGGTTACTTTTTCTTCCTTGTCCTATTCTATCCCAATTCTTTTCTCTCCTTTTTCTTCGCGCTTTTGCTGTGAAAACTTCTTCAAGCTTCTCTTACGTGTCATCGTCAGATTTACGACGCTTCGTGTAATACTTTCCCTCTTCTTTCCATTTTCCTGTTCCGTCCTGTTACAACACATTGTACCGAATACTGTCGCACATTTCGTACTTGCCAATTTTGATTTATGTTCAATACTGTATTTACTGTCTTCCATCCGATATTATTGTTTTAAATTTAAACTTGCTGAAATATTTCCATCATTAAAAAATGCATCTTGTTATGATAAAAATTTTATCGTAACATTTTCTATTCGATTAAATTATTGTTCAATTTCTGATAAAATTCCAACAAAAAATTTCATTCGAAATTTTCATCTAATTGGCTTTCATTTATTTGATAAATAATATAAATAATATTTCATCAGTTACACATCAAGAGTAAAAACTTCAAAAAAAAAAAAACGTTGGCCAATTTTATGGTCTGAATATTTCTCATAGCTGAAAATATATACATTTTTTTCGCTACGCGTATACGTAGCTTGTGCTACCTTTTTTTTTTACTGATGTGATGTCCACGATACGCCTGTTGAACTTTACGCGCCGTCTGGTACGTCAAAAGCCCCCGTAGAGCTACAAGATGGTAGCCTTTGTGATTCTTACAGGCAGAAACACTCTCTTGTGACGGGCAGACACCCCAACTAGACTAGTGTAACTCAAACACTAGGTTCGTCTTTTATCATTCTCCCATTTCTTTGATGTACTCTTGCTTTTATGGTCTACTTTTTTTTTAAAAGAGTGTAAGTCAGCCGTTAACACACTTTTGCGTTATTTAAAAACTCACAATGATAAAGATTATTTTTCCTTTAAATTTACTGTCAGCTGTTAACATTTTTTTCAAGTATGATTCTTCTCAGCTTTTCACGGCTCATCTTTTATTCAAATTATTATTCCTTTTTGTTATCAAATAAGAGTTAATGAACCTTATCAAAAACTAAATTTTTCTGATGAAAAATGTATATGTATATATTTTATTCATTACTTTTTGCTTAAAATAGATCAGTTTCACGTTCAACAAAATGTTTAATTAACGATAATGTCAGTAAAAGCTAGATTATTCCGTAAAATTCAGATGTACGTCTATTAGTAACAAAAAAATCACTTATCACATTACTAAAAAAAAAATCAAAAAATTTGAAACTTTGCAATTTTTTATTAACTGTCTTTCAATTTCCTCTTGATATCTTCACTGAAGATACTCATTTACAAAATGATTATCTAATCATTTGCAGACACGATCCCCTGTACACTGTATCAAAGAGTAATTTTCCAATTTTATCATTCAACTTCAATATTACACAGTAATTCAAATTTTAATTACACTCATTAAAGTTTTCCTGACACCGATAAAATTCAAGCTTTACATGCAATAATAAAATCCGAACCGCTCAAAAACACAACGAGCATCTTTCAGAAACATATTTGTAACGACAAGGAAAAAAAAAATGAAGAAAAATCTTGACTTTTCCTCGTGTAATTTTGAGATTTACGAGGTTTGGCACACTGCCAGAACATATAAGACAGGTATTACACGGCACGACCAGGAATGCTCGTTACGTTGTTTCCGTGCGGACAGGACACGGAATTATCGGATCTCGAAGTCTACACCGACGAATGAAGAGACGGTGAAACTAGTAGAAAAGAAAGAGGGCAAGAAAGTAGAGTCTTGTACAAGGGTAGATTCGAATCGTTGGCGTTATTTCCGATTTCCTAGTGTGAAAAATCAGTCAGTTTGAAAATATTGCATCAATGGTACTTCTTACAATTTCTAGACATAAATCAACAAAAAAAATTCACATTCTACATTCCTATTACTCACAAATATATTTAATTTCAAATTACTAACGATAAATAGACACATAACAAATAAATTGAAAGATTTAAACTAAAAAAAAGAAAAGGGATTGAAAGAAATCCAATTTCATTGAAAAGAGTTGAGAGAGTTAATAAAAATATTTAAAAAGTTTCTATTTTCTTCTGATGGTTATAAACTTTCGATCAATCTTCGTGTTAGACAGTAATCAATTTTGTATGTACATTCGTCATCAATATTATATCAGTTGAGATATCAATGAGAACACTCAAATCAAAATTATCGAGTAATTCTCAAACTTTCTACAAGCCCTGATTGGAAGTACCTCTCTACCGAATTCGTCACAGTCTGTGTGAGATGAATGTAGAGACTTTGAATTTGCAATTGCAAATCAAACATTGGAACTAGTTTCTTACTGTATAAGTTCCATTAGTTAATAGACATAGTAAAATCGTATTAAATAATATCATTAAAACGAATAAAACTTACTGTAATTGGTTATAACATTTACATTGCAATGTTTATTATTTGTTTTATATTTGTGAAATGAATATTAGAGTCTTATGTTATACTGTTTTATTGCATGATGTTTATTCTTGTTTCAATTGTGGCTCAATTTTATAACTAGTCGTTACATAATAACAATCAATACCATGAAACAGCATGAATTTAAAAAGAAATTCTGAATTAAACCAATTCAAATATTGAAATAATTGAGTTATTTACATAACAGCAACCTAAACAACAGTTCGATGTTTTTTGTTCAAATAAAAGTTTATCGAAGAGCAAAAAATCGACGTTTCAAATATTTAATATTAATCAATACGAACAACTGGAAATTTGTTGCAACATACGAATCCATCAAAATAACCAATCTCTTTTATTTCATGTTTCTTACTATTTATACTTGTTAAAATTATTTCATTTCTAAAACTTACTCTTTTTTCTCGTAGAAATTACTTCACGATTCGAGTTCATTTGGTGCAGTGATATTAATTGAACTTCAGTATTATAATACGATGTCAGATACGTTTTAAGATTGCATGACTGTAAAAAAAGAAATTTTTCATCCACTGCACCCTTTGTTTTTATTTTACTGGTATTATTTTTTATTATAATTAACAATTCGCAAATGTTAAATACATCTTGACAAACGAATGTAAAAAAAAATGATAATGCAGATAAAAAAAGGAGGGTATATATATATTAAAGCTGATTTACCTCGAGGGAAAACATGAAAATAATAACAAATGAAAATCCTTAGTTAAAAGAAAGTAAAGGATTACACTCGTCATACCTATGTCAAAGGAATATGATTTCTCTGGGGTAACACAACTCTCATGCTTTCCTGATACTACTGAAATATTTAAGAAGATATTTATGATATAACCATACCCTTTTCGAGAGGGCTATCACGTATGTTAAGGGTTATTGTTTCACTGGGGCTATTTCAAGCCACGTGACGTAAATTCCCAACTCATAATAAAAGCTAGCATATCTTTTATTTTTGTCTTTACATTTTTCATGACTACACAATACGTTTTAGGTAATGTAGCGTTAAATAGGTGCATAGAAATATTTTCTTTACCTTTTCCACAGGAAAAAAACCCTTATTTAAATTACAAAAGCGTATTATTTTCTTATTAATAAACAATGATTTTTATTAATGAAATAACCATAAAAGCTTTTTGAAAGAGGTATAATTTGATCTGTTAAAATTTATTCAAAGTTGAAATTACTTATATTTTATGAGGCTTTTATGAAAAAGTCTTGTACATATAAAAATATTAGAAGCTTTTTTTAATTTAAAATTATTTTTTCATTTCTTTCATTGTCAGTCACTTTTTATTATTGCATCATCTCGAGCGAAAATAAATGTTCTTTCGTTAGTTTGAAAGGGACAATTTATAAAAATATATATAATTCTGTTAGTAAATGTACTATTAAATATAAATTTCCATTTCAAATGGAGTAATCGTGACTCCATTAAAGAGAATAGTATCAAATAAATTAAATGTAATAAATGAAAAATATTAAAAACAAATGAAATTGCACATTTCATTTATTCATTCAATTAATCATTTATATTCTCTTATAACATTATTCCTTTTTTTTTTTAATCCATTAAAAGAATTAGAAATTTATTTACATGAAAACACTGGTAAGACTCTACTTTTCAATTTCACAAATTGATAAAAAAAAAAGATATCTAATATATTTATCCTGACGATTATTTCTGAGAGATGTAAACAATTAGAATGTATGAACTTGGTGTTAAAGAACAAATGAATAAAAAGAATTCGATTGGAATTCTATTCGATTCGATTCAACATTGTTCACTTTACATAACAATCCATTACTGCTGTTGAATTTCAATTCAATCTCAAGTTTAATCACTTTCTCTTAGGACATATAACGTTGCTAGCAATTGATACCTAAGACGAATGACGCGCATCTCGATAGAAACTGCTACACTGATGGAAGTGAGTAGAGGCAATACCTTGCCGTTAAATCCAATGAAACTTTCCGAAGAGAGAGAAGATAAAAGAGAAAGAGATGACAACACATCTTGAGCTGCCTTAGAAGTGCATGGGGGAGTAAAGAGGCGCGGTTTTGTGGTTAGTTCGGAAGCGTTTCGCGGTAGTTACTTGGAGCAAGGCGTTTGCTATGATGGAGACAAGGCACGCTATTCCGTCCAAACTTTAGACAGGAAAGTGAGCGAGACGGACAGCCCTTGACGTGTAACTATATACCGTGAAATGAGTAACACTCTTGAAAGTTTTTATGGAAAAAAAAAATTATAACCCTTCAAAATCTATTTAATAATACTTTGTTATGTGAGATACACGAAAGAAAAATTTATTTTCACATTTGTATGAAAGTTTCGTTGGAGTTTAATTATTTGTAATGATTCTATTCAAGTGTTTTACTATTCCATTTGTCTCGTCATTTTATATTATTCAGTAAAAATCTAAGTTACAATAAGTATATAACAGTTTGATCAATATTTAAATAAATTGGAGTATTTACTTTCTTTATTTTATGTAAATTTGCTCCGAAGGAGAGTACAAAGGCATTAAAAGCAGTCAATGGCATGTTTAAATATTTTAACGGAAATGACTGAAGTGAAAATAGTTTATGATGTAAATATCTTGGAGTTGCCGTTTTTTTTATTTATTAAATTGTAATTGTGTTGTTGAAATTGTCTTGAGAAATATTTAGACATGTAGTCAAATAGTCAGAAGTTAGTAATTGAAGCAAACTTGTCGAATATCGAAGCTTGACCTTCTTGCGAACTTTGTCAATTTCTAGCCCGAGTTGTTGATAAATACCAATTTACATCCAATCAAAGTATTTCACAGTTGATAAAAAATTTATTCTGATAAAAAATACGATAAGAACGTTCAATTCACTAAATTCCCCTTTTTATGAACATTATTGGAATGAGTTTGAGAGTCAATGTTTGAATCAATATTTTAAATTTTTTTTATCACTCAGGACGTATATTACATTCTTGCAATAAATTTTATTCGAATGAAAAAAAAAAACTATGTAAACAATATCAATAGAATTATTTTGATAAATAAAATTTGTTATTTAATAGGGATGGTTCTAATCGTGTTAAATCCATAAAACAAATATGTGATATGTTTTTAAAAGATTAACCGTTTATTTATTTATCGATACTGGTATCATTCCTGTGGTTTTTAAATGAAAAAAAAATTTTTATTATAGGTTCAAGAAAACTGTACAGCAATTTTTAGATCCATAAAAATGTCGTTAACACATCATTTAGTAATGCGAGAGAATTTTTTAACTCTTGTATTTTTTTTTTCTCATTCGAGCTTTCTGGTGTTCTTCAACCGATGCACTATAATTTCCGGCTGTAAAGTAAAAAGTGTATTCTTAAAAGGTGTGCATGTACATGTGTATATATATATATATATATTTATATATATGTATACATATATAGATGAAACTCTTAGCCTCTTTAAAGACGAAGTGAACCAAAAGTTTTTCCAGGCATAGGCTTTGGGGTGGTTTTCAAATGAAAGATTTATTACGCAATTTTGTTAACAGGATAAAGACAAAATTTAAACGAGGGGTTATAAAAATCGTACAAGAACAAATAAAACACGAATTTAACAGGAGAATTTGGTTTATAAGATGTAGTGGGAGAAAACAGATGAATAGAGGGTCTAGCAGAATCCATCAGGCTATCTTTTAGCCTTTATCTTTACGAGCATTACTATCGGACTCGTGATCATATATGACTCTCTAGTAAAGCCTAGAGATAATCATACGACGTGATTTACATCAGTTCTTGAAAGCTCAAGTTGGTACTTTACTTGGGAATTGAATAAGCTTGATACTCGAGTAATTGTCATTATCTGATGGATACTTTCAAGTAATTTTAACTGATATACTATATTTATCCTCCAAATCACATTAATATCACCATTACTTGTGCAGAGACATTTTACTTAAATTTAGCACATCGTTCAACAACGAAGATAACGTTAATTTATAAAAGTGAAGAGCAAGATTGATTAAAATGTTCTTCTTTAGAATTTAATAAATACTCTCTCAGCAAAGTTTGAATTTCAATTATTTTATTTTAGATTTCTGAAATTAAATTTGTTGGGATATTTGAAACTGTTCTATTTTATATACTAAAATGTAAAAACATTAATTTAATCAAATTGATTTATTTTTCATTTGTAATTTTTGTTCAACCCTTGTGTCTATTTGAATTACAACTGGTTCAACAAATGCATTATATTCACGTAATAACAATTTACAGCACATTTTTTAAATTGTCAAATTTTTCTCTTCATTTTTTACTATTAACATAACATAAATGATGAATATTACACATTCACAACACAAGTAGAAAACACAATTCACTTCAAAATGGAAACTCGAAGAAATGACACGTGACTTGGTTCTGTAAGATGCTTCATTTCCGTATGGACAACATTGGTGTTTGAGCTGACGAGCTTAGAAATAAGTCAGTCGAAAAAAAAGATGAAAAATGAGAAAAAGGGGGAAAAACAGCCAGAGGGTTAAAGTAAAAGAGCGAGAAAAATAATAATAAAAAAAAAGCACAAAAGAAAAAAAAAATTTTAATATGAAGGATACTATGATGTATATTGTGTTTTTTCAGTAAAAAGGAAAGTAAAAATATCTAACGGTGAAAAAGAAAAACGGAGAGATAGCAAAGTATAAAGAAGGAATGCGACAGTCAATGCCAAGCATGTCCGACATTTGAGAAGTTTGAGTGAAACGCGTTTAATGCCTCACTTTGACATGCACGAATGTTGGTAGCTAGATTATATATGATCGCGTGGTTCTACATACACGTTTCACGAATGCAACTATGGAACGTTGGCTGCTTATATTGCATACATTGCATCAGGGACCCAAGCTTTGAAGTGAGCTTTTATATAAAATATACTGATTACAGTTTACTGGATCCATCATCTCTTGAAGTGATCAACACATTCAGCCTATGCTGCTATAAAACAACCAACTCACTCATTTTTATTTATCATTTTTAAATTCTTTCATTTTTTCACGCCCATAATAAACGCGATCACTTGTAAGTCAGCTAAAGAAAGACAAAATTACTGAACACTACTTAGGAAACTGGACGAGGCGAGAAATGAGAAACGGAACTTAATACGGCAAAACGCTTCGTTGGAGTCCCAGTAAATTTGATCTAGGAAAATTGAAATTCTACTTGCTCGCAAGTAATCTACAGTCTCTTGCCTTCCTTTACTTTCATCTGTATTTTCTGCTTTCCTGTTCGTGTACTTACATTTTGCGTTCTATTTTTTACTTTATTTTGATATCGTATTGAATCACAACTACTGGAGAATTTAAATTATTCCAAGCAGATTCGTGAGCAAAGAGAGAACAATTAAGGAAAGAAATGAAGGATAAATTTTTATTATTATTACTAAATTAGCTCTCTTCCTTTTTCATTTATTCTTAAATATAAATAACTTATTTTAGAAAATTACTTTCTCTTACCACTTCCGCTTCACATTGCAACTCTGTGTTTGACTGAAATTCATGGATAGAAGTTGATGCAACTTGACAAGCATTTCATAGAAAGCATCCCATACAGTTGTATTCATTAATAATTCAATACTCATTAAAAGTATGTTGGATTAACAAAGTTCGATATAACATTCAAAAATACTCTAAAAAACATTCAACTCTCTAGTGTTATTTATTTATCATCAATCAATATAATTATTTGACTTAAACTAGTGTGACAATATGACACTACAGATAAAAATGTACAACAAACACAGCATGTGACACCAAATGTAATAATAGCAGTTGTTTACAATAAATACCCGAGATAAAGTTCAACCACAGATGGATCTGGATTTGCTAGTTATCTCGATAATAAATTCATTATTATTTCATAAAATTCGAAATTATTACCTTTAATTGATAAATAAATTAACCTGATATTTATCAATATTAGCAATTTAATTTACTATGTCGATTAATTAATATACCTACTAATCTAGTCGAATCTCTTAAATTAAAAATAAAAAAGGAAATTTTAAATAACTTCACTCTGTGCAACTTTTAATCTCTTGTTGTATGGTTCATACACAAAGATCAAAAGGAAACCCTTTGAAAAATTTGACGTTTGTTTATTCGCACGCTTCTACATGTTTCATACGAAAAAAAAAAAGAAAGAATATTCGAATATCGACGAAAATATTACAAAAAATTTCTGCCTCTAAGCGAAATTTCTTTTTCAAATAATCCGAGTGTTCTTTTTGAAATATTGTTTACTTATGAATTTGCGGAACATGGAAGTACAGGTATATCAATGAGGCGGTTCGGAGTACGACAATCTATATGCAGGGTCTTAGTCTGAAGCTCACTCATGCGGCTTCGTGACACTGTCTGACCGGGGGATTATCGGCTTACTTGTGGCTACCGGTTGCTAGTTGGATTATTTCCACGCGCGAACGAGCGATAGGGGTAAACCTGTAGGACGATAGGGTAAACTTTTACCACACTTGATATCAACTATCTGTTATTGCTTACAACCACATGGATAATGAATAAAAGTCTACTGGTGTAATACATAGAAAACGCGCAGTGTACATTCAATAGAATACCAACGCAACCTACTGACTACCTTTCGCTGTTCATAATCTGACAAGTCTAGCCCAGGGGAAATTTAGCTTAGTCTAGTAAAACTGTTGTTTCATACGCTCGGGTTGCTGTACACGCGAGACGAGAACGATGGAATGAGAAGAATGAACATGAGAATAAGGAAGACGACAAGCTTGCCACAACGGAGGTAGGTTAGGTAAAAGCATTTGAGATCCACCCGAGTATATAACGCCATTAACGTTAACTCAACGACCTACGGTCGCGATGACGTTGCGGTCACAGCTACGTTCTTTTTAAATGACAATGGAGGCAAACACGGAGAAAATTTCAAAAAAAAAAATCAAATTATCCTGTGAACATTGATTAATCAATCTACACTTTGCCCATGAAAACAGCAAAAAAGCTATGGGATTACTACTCTAAGTAGAATAGAACATCGTCAAGTGTTTTAATTGAATTGACTATTTATACGATGATGAACTTTTATTCAATTATTTAATAATTTTCTTTTGGTGCTTTAATAAAAATATGAAATAAAATTATGTCTCATCATAATTGATGTTTATTTTTCACTTTCTCAAAATTAACTTTCCATTAGGGAGTTATTGTAATGGGGTCGATTTTTAAAATTCATAATTTTATCATATCTCTACGTTTTTAGATATTTAAAAGCATATTAAAAGGTTTATAAACGAATTTACGCACGTACAATTAAACGTACGTACGTATCAATAAAATCAGGTTGTTTTTATTTTCAATATCTCGAGAACTACTGGAGATATCGACTCCAGACAAATTCGATTTTAAAGAGAATACAATGACAAAGATCTAAAAGGCAATTAGACAAACTCGGCCCAGCTGTTTTTTGTTTATAACAAAAAGACTGTAAAATAAGTTGAATATAGAAGGCATTTGAAATAGATTTTACTTATTGAGTGATGAATATTGTTGAAAATTGATATCAATATCAGTACGATATGGTTGTCATCAATTTCATATGACTCTAAACAATTATTGTTTATAAAAATTCCAATTAGTTGTAAACAATTGAAAATAGTTTTGATTTATTGAATTATTATAACTATAATTCAATTCGATAAATATCAATAAAAAGTTTTTATGGATAACTTCATGTGATTAAACAATTGTATATTGTTTATAACAATAGCAATTTGTTGTCAGAAAAAAAACTGAAAGTTGAAATAATTATGAATTTCAATGAATGGGAAGTTCGTCGTCAAAGCATAAAGTAAGCCAAGATCCGGTTTTTTTCTATCAATTTACATGATTACTTTTGAAAAAAAAAATTCTTAAAAGTTTTTATATATTTATTTAAAAAGCTTTGCTTTTTTGATACTACTCTATTCTTGGACTTTTATACTTCTATTAATTGTAATTATCCAATCGCTATTAATCTTTCTGTCGTATTCAGACAGCTACATTAAGGAAAATTTTAACTCTAGCACTAATGGGTTTCACATTTTCTAAATGGAATGACAAGAAACTATTGCTTTTATTACAACATCGATTAGGAATGTTATCTTCGTTTTTGTCTTTGAAGATCTTTTTTTCACGATTTCTTCACATCAAAGCTTTCAAATAAGCATATTCAAAATATTGAGCTTTGATCAACAAAATGGATGCTCTATAGTAAAGACCAAATTAGACTGCGATTAAACATCGTTTAATGTAAATTTAATCATTACATACTTTTGATCAACATGAATAATGAAATAACATATTGATTGTGCTTGTCAACACAATCAAACAAAATTCTTTCGTCTGTCTTATAAATAAAACAATCAATATTTTCAACTATCCGTGTAAAGAAATTTCGTTCCTCAAAGATTTCTTGACGTTCCCCTCGTGAGATTATGGGGAACGTTTAGGGAACAAAATTTTTTTTTTTTTCTTTTTCATATGTTTGACCCGATTCCGCATTTCTATGCATCAAGACGAAGAGAATGAGTGGTCAAACTTGAAAATCGGACAACTTTGATTTTTCAACCCCAAAAAATGGCAAGTGGTACCCCTTTCCATTTTTTTAGGTCAAAAAATAAAGGTACTCCGATTTTGATGATTGAGGGCGCATTCTCTTCGTCTTGATGCGTAGAAATGCGGAATCCGGACACCGGTCAAGAAAATTCACTTTAACACCCTTAAAAACGGGTTACACTAAATACAAATTACGAATTATCATCCCCTTGACTTTAAACCCTTACAACTCATGAACGGACAGTCCAATAATTGATTTTGAGGACGTTTTGAAAAGCTTCGAATCTAAGCTAAACATGAATATCCATAAAAAGTTTTTACAAAATTTCTTTCACCGTTAAAATCACTAAAATATGAAAAAAAATCACATTTTTTTTTGAAGTTGCCAACTATTTTGGCAATTTTGAGGGTGAAGGAAATTTTTTAAACATTTTTTATGGATATGTATGTGAAGCTTAGATTCTGAAGTTTCCATACACATCCTTAAAATCATTATCAGATGATTTGTATGGGAGTTACAGAGTTCCAAAGTCGAAGTAGGGTCAAAAAATCGACTATTCTTCGACTGGGATCTTTATAACTCGTGAAAAAATGATTAAATGACGATTTTTAAGGGGTATTTTAAAACTTTAGAATCTAAGCTACAGATACATATCCATAAAAAACGTTTCAAAAATTTCCTTCACCCTTAAAATTGCCAAAATAGTTGGCAACTTTCCAAAAAAAGGTGATTTTTTTTCATATTTTAGTGATTTTAACGGTGAAAGAAATTTTGTAAAAACTTTTTATGGATATTCATGTTTAGCTTAGATTCGAAGCTTTTCAAAACGTCCTCAAAATCAATTATTGGACTGTCCGTTCATGAGTTGTAAGGGTTTAAAGTCAAGGGGATGATAATTCGTAATTTGTATTTAGTGTAACCCGTTTTTAAGGGTGTTAAAGTGAATTTTCTTGACCGGTGTCCGGATTCCGCATTTCTACGCATCAAGACGAAGAGAATGCGCCCTCAATCATCAAAATCGGAGTACCTTTATTTTTTGACCTAAAAAAATGGAAAGGGGTACCACTTGCCATTTTTTGGGGTTGAAAAATCAAAGTTGTCCGATTTTCAAGTTTGACCACTCATTCTCTTCGTCTCAATGCGCAGAATTGCGGAATCGGGTCAAACATATATAAAATTAATTATTTCACCCCTAAAATAGGGTAAAACGGGAACTTGCGTTAATTTCAGCATCAATTACGCCCTAATTATGGTTTTAACTATATCGACTTTTTTCCTTTCGTCGAGATCTTTCATATGAGCCCTCGATCAACCTCGTAGCATAATTAGCATAGAAGTTATGCAAATTTTCATGTCTTACAGCTTCTCGCCAATACATCACTATTTCATCAATTTCATTATATATATTGTATTAGCGAAATTTCTTCATACAAGCAATAACTGACAGAACATTATTTTAATTTTGCAGGACCGCCGGTTCAAATAAAAGCAGTGCTCGATGGTACAGCAAAATTGCCTTGTGACATCCGTCCACCTCAACCAAATGATTCAGCCATTTTGGTTGTGTGGTACAAAACGCCAGAACGATCTTCAGATATTATACCGATTTACAGGTAAGTTCATTAATGACTTTTTGCTAATAATCATCGCTCTATTGTACTGAGCTACTCAGCACGTGCTTTACTGAGCTATTTAGTACTTTACGTTGCCATTTAGACTACATACAAAGCGACTTTAACTCCAACATGATTAAGGGTGTGCTCATGATGCTATACGTGTGTAAACGCTGAAGAGTTCATATAGTTGAACACTACGATAATACTGGTGTTTCGACAGATCATAAAACGGGATAATCTCCAATAGTCTATAGCATATGGTACTATCTCTATTTATACGGTGTAAGTGATAATTAAAGGGTCTTTCGTTTGATCACTAACTTGACAAAAGGACTAGTTGATCCTTTGACAGTCTTATACAAAAGCTTGATGTAATATTGATTTCTGCTATCCAACAATGCTGGCAGTACAATCAATAACGAATTTGTGTATACAATCACAATATACTGTTGGAGTTTATTTTCAGTTTATATTGGAATTTACAAAGTTACACAATTTCTTTGAAATCAATTTTGCGTGATTGGAAGCGACTGGCTTACTCAATTTTCTAGTGTAATATTGGACCTTGTTCAATACCACTGTCCATGATAGGACGATGAAACATTGTAATAGAATTATAATCAATGTAAGAGATTATTTTTCATTTATTGAAATCATTCAAATACACTTGGTGGTAATTAAAAACATATAACAAAGTTTCAAAGAAATTTTTTTGAAATAAAAGAAATGTTTTAGTCAACAAAAGTTGATAGTTTTTGAGGTGAAAGCAATTTTATCAAAATCCAGCTGTACCCGCAGATTTATCCTTGATGCTAGTTCCTGCATGAAAAGTGATATCCTGCTATACTTGCTTTGCTGTGGGTGAATGAGTGGGTGTGTGTGTATATATAGAAACGTTAGATAAAACTAGATAAAATGGTTATGTTAAAAAGGTTGAAAAGAAATGTTCGATTCATTTAATTTAAATTGTTGAGTTCAAGCTAGAATGAGTAGACCAATGAGTGAGGCCAGAAAACGGATAGAATACTAAAACAAGAAAAAGCATGCATAAGAAAAAAAAATTATTATTCCCATTACTTAATTTTTTTTAAAAAAGGAACGATTCTTAGATAAAAATTCTATTTATTGTTTAGCTCCTTATATGTTTCTTTATTTATTTTTATGCTTCTTTGAGTCTTGGATAGTAATTTTAAAAAAAATTATCTTTAAAGAGCTTACATTTTGAAATATCATTTTCCTTCTTAGCAACGCAGTAGTATAGCATTACATGTAGTACAACATGTATATGTATATTTCAAAGAATAATGTAGAGTATTTTCAAGCCAGCAATATTTTGAATTCTTTCTCCTTCAAGATCTCACTTGTACATTGTCTTTATCCATCTTTGAAGCATGTCTATATTCTCTGAAGCATAAAGGAAGAGAAGATGAGCTTAATCCGGTAATTTCTCGGCGTACGCCACGACTTTCCGCTACACGGAAAGCCGCCGGATGCGATAGCAAGTTGAAAACGGCAGCCACATTTATCCTTTCCTCTTTTCTCTTCTCATTCTTGCATCAACATCACTCTACATATTATCGTTACCAATACCAAGTGGAAGCTCATTCTGACATTCCAGTTTATATCATACGTAAATAAATTGACGTTCAAGTTTGCACTAATGACGAAGTAATTTATTGTGTGTCACACATACCTGTATTTATTTGACGTTAGTACAAGGGATATGTGACATGTCATAAACAAACGCATCGTCAAGAGGATATATTCAACAACTTTTGGGATAGTTCCCATGGTAAATAATATTACAGCACCCACAGTAGTTGCCAACGAACTGCACCGTCTTCTCTTTATTCTCATCCTTGTTCTACGTTTACTAATACGCTTGGTTTCACAGGAGTGTAGATATTCGTTGTGTCTAAAAGTCATGAATATTCACTAACTACCTCCGGGAAATCGGACTAGTGAAACAATAAAAACTTGTAGACTCAAGCCAACGTGGATTATCCACATCCGTTTTACTCGTATGCTCTTGAATTTTTTTTCTGCCTTTTTATGTCTATTTTTTACAATACTTCAGTCTTCAATGACCATTCTAATTACATTCCCTTTTCTCGTGTACTTTGTTGTCATGTGTATACCAGCCAAATGTGCAATAAATGAGCCAAACGACCCTCGTTAGAGTTTTGGACAATCTTTACAACACATAATTAATTAGTCGGAAAGTTTAGGGGAGGAAACAATTGTTCGTTTTTCTAGAGAATTGAATTCATTCATTTTAGAGAGAAATATCGTGGAATATTTTTAATATTGAAAAGACTCATTAAAGAAATTGAATAAAGTATCTTTTTAAAGATATTTATGTTACATTTTTTATTTTATTTATTTATTTACTTATTTTAGTTTACTCATTCGTATCTTGTATTTAATGAGAAGAAAATTGATCAACATAAAGAAAATGCTGACCTTAAATAAATCATTTAATTAAACCTTTTGAAATAGGGTTGGTTTCTCTAAACGTCACTCTCAATTTAAACCTAAAAAAAAAGTTTTTGTGAGAGGTTCCATTTTCTTGTTTCTAAAATAAACATATTTTTTTTTTCATCATTATAAAAAAGCTCCTACGACTTTTTTTTTACTAAACTCTTTTTTTCTCTTTCATAACTACTCATTCAAATTTATAAAAAGCACTTATTATCGTTTGAAACAATGCCTACTTCAATCGCTGGGAAAAATAGAATGTCTTTATTCAAACAATATTCCAATTAATGACTGAAAAGAAAATCAACAAAAAAAATTTGTCGCGTTATCACCAGCTTTATTAACGTCTAAACTAGGCGCTTTCATATATCTCTAATTGTCAAGGGATAGAGATTTAGAAATCAATGCACGTTGAATTGCAATGCAGGTTACTTTGTCCTCGGTTCTTTCTATTCGTCTCCTTTGTGCCAAGTAATCAGCGAGCAACGTGGTACACTGATTTTCTGTAGTACTGTGCTGGTTGTTAACAATTTACCACTTTCTTTCCTCTCACTACCGTAGACTACTACAGGTAACAACGACGACGAGAACGTTGAGGTCACGCAGACGCTGTTAAATAAATTATCCAGTTTCTAATTACGCGAAAAACAGTGCAGACCTGGTCCCAGATGAGAGTCAACGGCTCCGGTTCTCTGCTTGTACAGCCACAAGGGAGTAAAAGAAGGGTGACGGGAACAAAAATAAAAAGAAAGAAAAAAAAAAGAAAATACTGTAAAGTTTACGGTGCTTTTCATTCTGGACTTTCTATTCGTATTTTTCTACTCGTCCACTGCATGTTTTTTCTTCATTGTCTGAATAAGACAAATATTGCCAACCTCACGGCTACTTTTTTCCCCCGACGTTTAGGATTTAGATGATTTTTTAGTCTATTTATCTTAATGTTCCTGTTATAAATTGATCTTTTTTCCTAATAACATGATACTTGCTTTTTCTTCCATCTGAATAAATCATGTGCCATTTTAAATGAGTACATTCAACTATCTTCTCTCGAAGTACGAGAGATAATACACTGGTCCTTACCTTCTACGCCCTGTGTTTCCCTCATAATGAATACGATACGTCTTCATTTAACTGCTTGTTTCGTGGTATCATCCGGGACACCGGTCGGCCGGATATAATGGTGAGCAACCCATCCGGGTTTTATATGTATATGTATATAGAAATACTCCTTTAGGACAACGCTGCTGGCACAGTTCAGCTAACTGAGAGTACATCTGCAAGTTCTGGTGGTTGTAAATGCGAAGTGAGGATAATGTTCTTACCACTACAACACTCCATTCTGAATTGTATCCATTTTTGCCCTTTTTCTCGTTTCGAGGCAAAGAAAATTACCCTAAAACTATGAAACTATTTTATATGCACATATCTTAGACTACAAGAAGTTATAGTTTTGTTGAAAAAAATTAGATTTATTATTATTTTAATTCCTTTCTTTAAGTTTGAAAAAAATTTCTTTCATTTAATTGATTACTTTATTTTTAAACCTACGGTCTGACTGAAATCTTATAATTTCACTTTCCCCTAAAACTGATGAATTAATAATTGTTTCCATTATCTAATAATTTGTTATAATTATTTAAGTATGATTAAGTTAATTATCCTTTATTCATTAAATTGAATGAAAAGGTAATTTTTGATTTATCATGACCTGACGTCATCTAATATTTTATTATATTTTCTTGGAGAAATAACATTTAATGAGCCAATAAAAATCCACCATAGTAACAAAACATAACATGATATAAATAAGTTTCTGAGAACAAATAAAATCTCATCAACGCTAATCAAGGGCTTTTTATATAATGAAAGGGGTATTTTGCATGTCAATGCCTTATTATTGTTCTTTTACTCCGAAAATTGAAAATTATAGTCTCATAAATACGTAATTTTTCATAACAAATATATTTTTTTATTTTACATTCTAAAGTGCACTTTAATTTAAGTTTATATTTCAAATAAAAATACTCAATTTAAATAATGATAAAAAAAAAAATTTTCTTTCCACCACCTATCATCAATATAAACATAATAATATATAATGTCCACTTTTTGTGTGATAAAAAAAATAGCAACGTGGATTTAATTACAACGGAAACGCAAGTGAAATGTAAATCTGACATAGAAATCAGGTACCTCAGATCTGTGAATATATTTACAAAAACTACAATTCTTGCATATAAGTAAAAAAAAAAAAAGTTGATGCAGACAGAAATTATTGAGCGTTGTGAGTAAAAATGTCACGTTTCTTTACGTCGATAGCCAAACATTATTTTAATGACTTTTCATGCAAGAGTGTTATATCGATAGCTATTACATGCAACTCCATCAGCATGCTTCGGTGATAATATAATACACCATGCTTATTATCAATTTATTGCGCATGGGCGCTTGATGCCATAAATGCTTGCTTTCATATTCATGCGCGTATATCTTACATCAATCATTCTACTGAGAAGAAGTCGGTGAGTTATCGTATATAACTCTGGAACGATCGTCGACGATCAATGCAGCCAAGATGAGGCTGTAGACTGAACTTGACGGGAAATTGCAATGAGAGAGAAAGACTATAAGGAAAAGAAGGATAGACTAGGTTGATATATATCTATATATCTATATGTATAGAATGATAGAGAGAAGCTGGAGTTACATGATTTTGGTTGCACGTACTGAAGAGTTAATTGGAGCGCGAGAAAGCCAGTTCCGGTCGAAGAGTCTGGGTCATCGAATTTACCGCCCGGTAAATTTTTGTACTTATACACATCGACGTCTCTCGCGAGTAACTCACAATCGAGTGCGCGTCGTGGGTAAAGAAAAAGAAACAAATAGTAAAAAAGACATAAATGTACGAGATTCATTTCAGTCTTGGTAGTTGGGACGGTTCGAAATATGTACACAGCTCGACGAACCAAATCAAACGAAATGGAAACTTCAACCTCTTTTTCGCTCATCTATTTTCGTGTATAGTCAATCGAACCACATTTCCAACCACCGAATGTTTCTTTCATCTCTCTGATTCTTGTTCATTTTCACCTCTTTCTCTTTTTCACCTTTTTCCTTTAAATTTCTCCTCTTGTACTACTGATGATACTTGCCTTTATCTAACAACTCTAGTACATACAGGTGTATTTATAGATGTATAGGTACATAGTTTTTAGCTTTATCATTAGGAGAATATAAAAGCTATTCTTTAACCAATGAAAACTTGAAAAAGTTTTTTAATACAAGTTTTTAATAGGACTTTATTTTTAATAAAACGACCAAATTCATCGTTTCTTGTCACGATATTACACTAGAAAATTCACAGTAGTTCTTCGTAAATTGTTTGTCGATTTCCAAGTTCAATCAAAGAGACCATTTAAATGTTATCGTAGTAAATTTTATAGGATTTATGTTTCAAGTCTTTATAAACTATTATAACGAGGTCAATTATACGTTTCAGTAATCAAGTTACATTTATTTTTTTTCTCTCTTTCAATTTATATCTATCTTTTAGTTTTTTAAAACAGAGAAAAGATTCTTCGCCAATCGTCTTTATTAACTCAGTCAATTTTAGAAATCTTTCTTAAACATAAAATTAAGCTTACGATTTTCATTTTTGTGTATGTTCAATTCCTGCAGAAATGTTTGTACATTAGATTGCGCATAATCGGATATTGGCTTCCAATAATATCAATAATTACAGTAATTATAACAATAATAATCATAAATTGAAAATTGCGATACCATGTACCTAATTATTGGATCATTTTATTTTTCATTAAAAAAAAAAAAACGAAGAGAACAAAAAAGTTAATTGAAATAAATGGTTTTATTACAATAAATGTAGCTCTTTATGTCGTGTGAAAAAAATTTATATTTTAATACATAACGTCAATGTTAAAATAAAGTTATTAATTGCGCTAATGTTTTTCATAATTAATCTGCCAATATTTTCCAGTAGCCATTTCACTCCTTGTCAGATGAGATAAAGAATCTATTAAAGTTTTTTTTAAATACCTTTCACAAATTGAAAAGTTAAAAACTGCATTTCTGTATAATATATACTGGCAATCTTTATTCTTGAAGAAAGAATATTTTTTATATTAACTATTATTACATATGAGAAGGACATTTATATGTTAATACGATGGCCCTTTATCTCACTTACTTGCTTTATTTCCATAGAACATATCTCACTTGTTCTCTAGAATCACAAATTCTCGAAGAACTTAATCACAAACCTGCTCTCCAACTCCTGAGAGAATATGGTAGGGATCAAGGTAGTTTACACGTCCCAGTGAATCTCGGGATCGTCGTGTTAATCTACGATGAAATGTTCCCTAGCAGGGTGTAATTTTAATTGAAATGAAAATTTTTTTATTATTATTTGTTGAAACTTGGGTTATAAATATGCTTAATTCAATTATTGAGTTAATGACATAACTTTGATGTATGAATAGAATATTATTATGATAAACCCTCAACTGACAAGTGGAAAATTCTAGAATAATTGAAGTTGCTGTGGACAATGAAACTTGTTATAAAATTCAAAAAAACGATTAAAAAACATGTTATAATATGAAACAGTCTCTAATGCTCTTAATTGAAAAGTTTGCAACAGTTTCATTACATAGAAAAATTTATTTTCCAGTCGACAACCTGATGAGGGTGCGATTATGTAGTTTATTCAAAGTAGTATACACTAAAAGAGAATATTTCTTCAGAAAAAAATGAACATCTAAAGCTGTAAAAAGAATTAATTTCATTTTTTGTGCCTTCTTGTTTCTCTTTGTCGCTTTACGACTTGTGAAGTAATTACAGTCAAGTAATTATTTGGCGCTACCAACCGTTCCTATATATACTAAAGCAGTTGAAATCGATCCAAATGAAATGGAACGACTTTACACGACATAAAGAAAAGAAAAAAGGAAATAAGAAAGTAAAATAAAAAAATATAAAAAGAAAGACGAGATAAACTTACGAGGTCGTTTGTTGACTTTTTTTTATTCCTCTTCATTTCTCTTGCCTTCCGGTTTTCTTTATTTCTCCATACTTCTCTTTCTCTCTTCTCAACATATACACCAAAACGATTCGTGAGAGGCGACAGCTCGAGGAAGTGACTTCGTCTATATTGAGCGTGCAACACTCTAGATGTTGAGCAACGGTGCGAGAAGGTATGAATAATGTAGGCAACAGAGAAACTAAAATAGAGAAAGAAAGAAAAGACGTGTGCAAGAGTTTGCCGCATTGTTGGGTTATTGGCGAGGGTGAGCACATGAGCGGCGCGCGAGAAAGTAAACGCGCAAGGTGAGTGGAAAATGAGAAGAGTACATGGTGGAAAACGTGCGAAGGAGATGGAGTGGAATAATATAGAGGAATAAGAAATGAAGTTGCAAATGAGCGACTTTACATTACTACTTGATAGCAAACGTTATATACCAAGTAGTATACTAAACCATTACTTTATTGCTCTTTATTTTCTCCATTTTGTTATTTGTATTTCATGTGGAAAAATCTACCCCAACAAGTATTGTATTGATGTAAAGTAAGTTTTGAAAAGCATATCAAGAACCAGTTATCAAATCAAAGAAAAAATTTGAAATACGATTGAATAGAATTTAAAAGCATAATCTAAATTCAAAATGAAAGCAAAGTAAATGTTGCCAAGCTGAACTGTTTCTCTGATAGATTATTTTCAGATACTTTTAAAAGCACTAGAACTTCTTTGATGCAAAGTAAAATTCTTGAAAACCTAGTTAACAAACTGTTACATGCTGCATTAATATTCAGCTACTCTCTTAAAACTGACAAGAAAATGCTAAATTAGTGAATTACCAGTGGTCCTTCAGCTCGCGGAATCTTCAGCCTTTCAAAGTGACACCGACATCGACGACAATATTCCAACCGGGATGACAATGACAATACATAAGCAGCTTGAAATTAATTACGACGATAAAGAGGAAGAGTAGATGAGGAAACGGAGATGGTCTAAGTTGTCAAGAGCTTCAGCATCAATGTAGAAGCCGTAGTCTAACTTAGCTAACGAGTGTGCCGCTGCTGAGAGGATATAGGTGTTGAAGTAAATATGATCCGGAAATGCAAAGTAACTTGAGCAGGCCAGTAATAAGGATCGGAGAGAGCTAACACTCTTGATGATGTCTGTCTTCCCCAGCATATAAGTCAAGTGCTCTTATTAATGCTGCCTATTGTGATTATTCCATTATTTGTACACAGAAATAGATGCTAAATGATACTAAGTCATTATCAGCTTGCTGTGAACAACGGTCGAAATGCAAATTAGTCTTAAATTTTGGTCGTTAACGGCAGACGTTTCGACGCGTTCTTATGCTCTTGGATGCATCGCCTTGTGTTTTCTGTTCCACCCTCGCGTCATCCTAGTCTATGCGCTCTTGCGCTACTATAGAACCGTCGGAACAAGCTGTCCTATCTATAGATACCACCAGCGAGTATTTAATGAATATGCAAATCTTTGCCTCGACTCGCCACACAGTTTCGAGCGAGAGCAAGACCAAGTGCGAGCTAGAGTGTGGGATATGCCAGTGGCTTGGGGGAGGGAGTGGTGCGAGAAACTCTCCAACTGCTGGAATATATTTCGGTCTTTGTCGTGAGTTGGCTATGAACACTGTAGGAATTGGAACTCTCGCATGGGCTAATAGGTTAAGAGGGCCAGAGAAAATCCGTGGAAGATAGTCTACGGAAATGAACGAACAAGTAAAGGTGAAAAACAGAGAGAAGAGCTTATTCTACACCTACAGCTTAGAGGTTCTGTAGTCTCTTTCACTGAAATCGATATATATGGTCATCTAGTTCCCTCTAACTCCCAATTGTCCCGTCTCATTCCGTTTCGAGGACTGCTTTTGGTCTGAAAACGAGACAGAGAGCAGTTGGAGTGGTAAATTAATTGAAAATCGTAGATGTATACCTGGTAAAAACGTCGATCGTCTGGAAATCACCTCTTAGGGAATCTTGATAGTATTCCCAAGCTTCTCACTTCTTCTTTTTACCCTGAATCTCAACGATCTCTCAAGGGTGTTGAGATTTCCTTATTGCGAGTAAAAAACATTTCACTCAAATTTTTTTATCACTACAAATTGCGATTTCTTGTTCCTTTCATATATCTGGCATCAACCTCTTTCTTTATTCGCTCTTTTAAAAGCTCAAATCAATTTATATCATGACATCTATCGAACTTCCACTTCCTTTATTAAAATTAATGTTTAAGAGTTTGTGTTAGAGTGCTACACTCGTTACCTGCGGCACGTAGTCCATACAATTCAGATTGGATTGCTCCTGCCGGTGAGATCTAAATGCCGAGAACATATCCCCACCGGTAATTGAAAATCGTGGCTGTGGCAAGCGATGTTAAAGGTAGAGTACTGAGAGGCAGCAACCCCTCAGCATGAACCGAATTCAGTTGGTTCCCGAACGGAAAGCCTCACTCTCTATGTGAGTCTATACTCTCTATATACTGTACGTTGATCGCGACCTCTTGAATTCTATCCTCTATCCCGTTCTCTCTCTCTCACTCTCTCGTGCTTTCGATTGATCCGGTATTTCATAGCAGTGTGAATTCAAATACTGAACATGGCCCAAATGCTCCTGTTGGTTCCGTCGGGAATCATCAACGGAGAGTTGACTTGAATCCTATGAATACTATTATTCCCTAGTATACTCAATGATTACATTTGCTTTGATCACCTCTCAAGGCTTCCATGCACCGTAAGAAAATTATACCTCCATGGAGACATTTCGATGCTTGATGGAGAAGTGTGAGATAAAAATGATGCAGAATTGTTTGTACTGTTTTTAATCTGGTGAGTTTGAAATAACATGTTAAGAAGATTAGTGTATGAAAGTAAAAAAATTTTTTAATAAAACAGAGCTTTTTAAAAAAATTCTTAAATTTCAAAGTTAAGAATAAAACATTTTTTAATTTTAATATTCAAGAATTATTTTTAATAAAAAAACCCTTTCTTTATCATTATAAATTAAAATCAGTTTTTTGTAGTATTTGAATTAAATACCTAAGCTTCAAAAACCTTTTTTTCTTTATATATATATATATATTTAATAAAATTAATTTTTAAAAAATAATGATTTCATTTATTGTCAGAATTTAAATAATTTTTCATTCTGAAAGAAACAAATAATTTCATGTAAACAGAATTTATTCAAGCCGAAAAATATTTCCTCTACATTACTCCAAGAGGATGTAAACTCTCTCATTTTTTTTTACTCGTTCGTTTGTGTAATTATAGTGGAATTTTTTTAAAATCACATCACCACGTTAAATAAAAGAGTAAAAAATTAAGTTGTTCTAGTTGTCCGATTTCTGGTTTCCGACGTTTGACCCAACAACGATTGTTCTACTTAAGAGACTAAGGAGAAAACCGTGCATTACGGCTTCCGACATTATGTCTTTTCGAGTACCAAGACTAGTAATGGCTACGATTGTCGAGTACTCGCCAGCATTAATATTCCGATTTCGTATTCCGATGCCAGCTTGTCGAGTACAGGACTGACTAAGTAATCGCCGAATGGCGTGTGCTACTATATTTTCTGCGAAATGACTTCGTGTCTAGGTTTCTTGCGTCTCTTTTAATTCGGATGGCTACACGGTATGTACATATGTGGATATAAAACATTAATATCCACTTAAAAAAAAAATGCTCCGGTAAAAAAGAAAAAGAGATAATGGGATCATGAATAAAGTAGTAAATAGAGTATAGGCCTTTCAAGTGTCTATTTAAAGTTGGTTAATAAAGCATATTAGCCCAGAATGCAAGGCAAGCATAATCAACACGCTACATCACCAGGTCTAAGACTGGAAATCGCATAGCAAACAGGGACGGTTTTCTTCCAATGTTACCGGAACCACATTGAGTATTTAGATGCACGATAAAATTTCACACGTTCGTAACAGAACACCCTGGCATTCCGGCAAGTTGAGAACTCTTGGAACATTACACAAACGATGGGAAAGAGGAAGTAAAGGAAAATGGTGGTGTAGAAGCGCGTCATAGGTTACGTCTAGATAGATATATACAATGAACTTACGACGTTTTGAAGCAGACATTCACAAACAGCTTGCATTTACCAAAGCATTTCCTCGTGGTGACGTTGAGATATCTAGAAATTCCACATAGTTGTTTCCTCAATGGAATTTCAATATTATAGGCACTTATTTAGCATTCCACAAATATCACAACAGTAATTTGTCATAAATTCAATAAGCTTCTTTTATAGTTCAGTTGGATGAACGTTATCCAATAACTCTTCCGCGATATCATCAACTATTTATTAGCTATACATACTAATGTGAGAGAAGGAGTGAGGGTGGAATGACATAGGATCACACTAGAAAGGCATCGTGCTCATGATGGTGGAACGTTGATTACTCGTCACTACCGGTATTCCGGTAAATTCGATGCCAGCAAATGTTCACAAACTGTGGAACGTTGTTTCTGGGACGATAGGAGTAGAGAGTGAATTCGTACAACGTGAATACGAGAGAACACACGTTGTATGTACCTATAACTATATGGACGAATGCGTGTTGTTCGTGGACCGGTCCACCATGTAGACATGACCAGACATTGCGCGACAGATAGTGTAATCCAAATTCACGGATGTGAGAATCAACGGACCTTTGATATTTCCATATTATATACGTTTATAATTTAACTTCCAAGTTGTCATTCGATGTTCATAATTATACCATAATTCATCATCCCCATTACTTTCTGGCTGTTAGAAGATTATGATTGTAATTCATTAAATGGTGCATTAGTTTGTAAATACATTTCATCAATAACATCAAACCCTTTGATTTACATTGATTCGACCAAATATTTATTTGAAATAATCTCAAATTATTTAATCATTATCAATAAATTTATGTTGAAAGATTTTTAATTAATTAGAGTTAAATAAATACGCTTCTTTATGTTTATTCACGAAAAATATCAACTAAAGTTGTTTTAGAATCCATTGAATATATTAAAAATTTTTTTTGTCCACATTTTAGTACACTTTACTTTGTAAATGATTAATTTGAAATATATTCTAAAATACTGCTGTCATTCTGAAAAAATTCTCCACCACCAATCATCGAGATTTTCAATTTTCACTTCGACTTTAATATATTATTTACTGAATTCTCAATTGTAAATCTTGGATATTACATTTTCAAAAATAGTTGAACTGATGAATAAATGAATTAGTCACAAGGATGTTATCACTCAAGTTGTATATATATTTAGAAGAAATTGAAAAGCTTGTTGAGAAGATAATTTTAACTGTTTGCATTGCCTGTCAAATAATAGCGAATGCCAGTTATTTGATACAATTTATTATTTGTTTCAGTTATGACATGAGAAGTAAGCGGACGGATAAAGCAACACATTGGAAAGATAAAAACTACTTTAATGAAAGAGCTCACTTTGTCATAACTGTCGAGCCTGCAACTCTTAATATCCGACGAGTGGAAGAAAAGGATGAGGGAGAATATCTTTGTAGGGTTGACTTTATTGGAAGTCCAACGAGAAATTCTAAAATTCATCTCTCTGTGATTAGTAAGTTAACACTTTCATTTATTTTTGTTTTATGATATTTTAAAAAGCTTTTATTCGATGGAATTTAATATTTTTTCACCCGGACGAGTTGTTATTTGAATCTTATCGATATCATATTTCCCACTAGTATTTGCGGCATATATTGGTTAATTTTTTGCTTGTATGAAGAAACTAATGAAAGCAAGAAATACATTTAAACTCGTAGTTTTCAACTTTTTCTCTTTCATGTTGTTATAAAACGTTTTTTCAATAAAACTTTTCAAACAAAATTCGGTCATACTTTTATATAACTGATTTTAAATTATTTCTAATAATTATCAAAATTTTTAATCAACGGAAATGAAATTTAAAATATAATACTTTGCACTCTAAGAATTTTTCAAATGGTTTAAAATGTAATAACGATTTTCCATTTTTGACTTGTAAAAAATTATATTGTGCATGTCTATTGATAATAATAATAGTGAATATATATTTTTTATAATCTGTTGCATAATTATAATGCTAGATGTATCGATCAATACAAAAAATACTCTTAAAATATGAAATCTGATAAATAGATTAATCTAAAAAATGATAATGAAAGTAAAATGTTGAATGCATTATATATAGTAGTAATTTATGCTTTTGGCATATGGATAGCTGCATGCGAGTGACACTTTTATATCGAATATTCAAACATCGGACACGAAAATAATTCGATAACTTCAAAGCATGTAGTACAGAAGAACGGGTCGTATGAATTAAGCCAATTATCTGAATATTTCTGTACACTCTGGTTATTTACTCAATCCATCGCTCTAAAGTCTCTTTTTACAGAGTTGATATTTTCATGAAAGCAGATAATGATAATTTATTTATGTGATTAAAACAAATATGACATTTGAAGTTGATTGGTTGTTATAGGTTAGCCATGGTGATCACACTGACTTTTAAAGTGATTGTAATATACACCAACACACCTTCATCTCTGACTCGAGGGAAATTATATGATGTAGTCTCACCCTTCGATTCTTCCTCTTTCTCTCTGTTTTACTCCCTATGATCCGTGAACATTTCCTGCGGTTTCCGATTCAACGAGCTATCGATTATACCTACATCTACAAACACCTATAGCCAACTGCGCTCTCGCTTCGAGTTTATCGAGTAAACGTCTCGCATGATTATTTTGTGCGTTCCACAAATTCTAATCAACGTCATGAACCAACGAAGAATTCCCTGGTTCAGAAATAGTGTTTAATGAAAAAAAAAGCAAGAAATAGCATGAGCTGTATTGAATGTGTCATGAATTATATTCTGATGCAATCTTCGATATACGTTTTCGAGCAAACTTCGAAAAATACGAAGAAAAAAGGGGCAAAATAAAGAAGTGAAATGAACAACGATTGGCAAAGTTATAAATCAAAATCTCTATCATGAAATATGACAGGGTTGACGGTTAGTATTCGTGCACTAACTTTTCCACATACAGGTGTTCGTGGTTACTGAACTCTCTTCTAGTCTCCTCTAAACGTCAAACACATCATACTACTAGGGTGTGTTGAGGAATCGTTCAGTTGTCTGTTTCATTTTTGTAAGCTTTAACGCTAATCTGCCACTTTTGCTCCCAAACACTTTACAGGATTCCTCAACGATCTTTTCTACTTTAACAATAATCTCAGAAATAATAAATTTATTTTTTTCAATAAAAATGTTGTTTCAAAAAATGAATAAGTTTTATTGATATTTCCTTTCATAAAGAAAAAATTTGATTAATTTTAATTATATTCTGAAGCTTATCAACTATGGGAATTTTTTCTTATATTTATATAAATCGATTAATGATGATTGAAATTACCAGAGTGTCAGTGTAGAGTGAGATAATTATTTTGCTGGAGTATTGCCATTATCAATAATGAGAATGTCACCCTCATCATATTAATAGTAATAGCTCTTTACAAACATGATGTTTATTGTTGATTGCAGTTCCACCACATAAACCCAATATCATAGATGAGCACGGAAAGACTGTATCAACGATAGCAGGCGCTTACGAAGAAGGTGGTGACATGCGACTCACCTGTCTTGTCTCCGGGGGTAAATATATATTCGTTTTATCTTTGTGTATTTTTTGTCTGTGATATCATCTTTTAATTAACTTAAATGGAACATCGATTTACCACTGTAGAATTTAACTATAAATTTTTGACAAAATATTTTTTGACAGGCTGATGGAAACATAAATCCTAAAGCAAAATGTTTTGAATGAATTATTTTTTTTCTTCTTATTCGTGTAAAATTCTATTACCAACCATTAATGTACATGACAAAAATGAAATTTTTTCTATTATTGGAAAAAGGGAAATCAAAAGTGTATTTTATTAAATTTTTTTCATTACTCATAATAATATAAAGTAAAGACAAATAAATATTATTAAGAGTAATGATTTTTTTTTATAACTTCATACCTCTCTTTACGTCGTTATTATTTGAAAGAGAATTTTTAATTAAATAAATTCCAACTCGATGAATATCAGATGATTCAGTAGGTAACAAGAGATTTAAAAAGAAATATTATTGTTCTTTTATGTATTTAATATCTGACATGACGAGTACAACTTTGTATTATTAACATTATTTTCACATAAAATGTACCACTTACGTGTTCAATTATTTTAAAAAATTCATTACGACTTTATGAGACACATCTCATTTACTCTCAATTATATTTTAATAGTCAACACTGTAGTTGTTAAACTACATGTAATAATTATAATAAATTTATTTTTATGACCTTATTCCCTAGTGTCCTTCATTTTTTTATCAACGTAGAAAATATGCAGAGTGAGCGCGTTATGAAAAATAATATTCTTAACTTGCAACCTCTTTTCTCTTTTGTTCTATGTTTTAAACCCACTTCCTCCCAAAGTGTTTTACCCTCGTCTTGTCAGAAATTACCCGCACGCAACTACTATGAATTATGAATTAATGTGGTCAAAAGGGGTGAAAACTATATAGGCCGAATAGCAAATGTAACCCCCACCGAATAGATGAACCCTTTTAAAAACATTGTTCAAAAAAAGCTCCGTAAATATAAACTTCTAAATTCCCGCGTTGGTCAAAAAAAGAAAAAAACAGCAAAAACGCGTTAAGTGTAAATATTTAAAAAATTTTAGTGATGAATTTTTCATCATGTTTTCTGTGTCAACAGGTCGACCTCCACCAAAAGTCAGGTGGTGGAAAGGGCAAACCCTTCTTGAATCTAAAGATGAGCCGGGTGAATTTCCAGCTTTGAGGAGAAACACTCTAGTAGTCACAGACTTAACAAGAGCTGATTTACATGCTGTTTTCACTTGCCAAGCATCAAACAACAACATTAGTCAACCTGTTTCTGCGTCAGTCTCTATAGATATGAACTGTGAGTATTTCTCAAGTTATTTAATTTTCTGAGAAAGTCTTTTTAGACAAGTGTGATGAAGAATTTTGAGAATTAAATAAATATTAACAATACTTTGGAAAGAGTTTTTTGTTCAATTAAAAGTGAGCAAAAAAGAATAATTGTTGAAAATAAACGATGAAAAATAGAAGCTTAAAATGAAAACTTTATTACTATAACCACTTCTTGTACATAATAACAGGTCATGAAATTTATGAAGGCTTTTTTATTAAATATAGTTCTCAGTAATTATTTTTTATTATTCTATAAAGATTTTTTTAAAAATAAAAGGTGGTCAGTTAATGACTCATATGTTAAATAAATTGAAAGAAATGTTTATTTAAGTAATGTGTGGAAAACAGATAAAAATAAAAACGAAAGTATGAATAAAAAATCAACATCGATTCAGTTGATTATGTAAATGAATAACTTATTTATATCTACTAGAGTTTTAAAATAAAACTAAAGTAGTCTGCCTTAAATAGCATTTTTATTAGGTATTAGCACATCGCGTCTAAGCTATTTGGAGTCACTACTTTTATCGTTAAGCTTTAATGTTGACATTATTTTCACTCTTATTCTCGCTATCCTCGTAATTTTTTTTTTACTTCCCTTACTTTTTAATGCAAAGAACAAAATACTCACGTGTCTTAAGTGTGAGTATAATTTTTGTGTTTTCTTTTGAGTATCCTTTTTTATTTTTATTCTGCTGGCAAATCTTGAGAGTCGCCAATTTTACTAGGTTAAAAAACAAGAACATTCTCTTGGATTCCACCGAGGATTAAATCTCATAAATTCCACTGTGCGACCTGTGGAATTATCGGTATTTCGTGTTAAACTCAAAAGCGCTGCATTTACACTAAAATTTCTAGGAAGTAATGCTTTTTTCATGTTTTATGTTATAACATAATAGTAAATTGAAAGTGACAATCATCCACGTTATATAATTTTTATCGTTTAATTATGAAAAGTTAAAATATTTGAAAAATTTAATTTTAATCTGATAGAAAATAATATTCGAATTATATGAAGTTAAATAAAAATCTTGAACAAGGAAATTATTTCAATGAAAATTTTGAATCAAATACTTTTACACTCCAAAGAATTTTACTCTCCTTAGAAGATAAATTCTTTTGACTATAATATTAGACGGTGCTGAAACATGTTCAAGTTTTTATTCTTTTGTAAATGAGCTTTGAGTTGGAATCAAAAAATCTGAAAAAAAATTTAAAACGTTTACTCAACTTTTATTGTGAATTATTTAAAAATAAAATAGATTCTATTCTAATGAAAGAACCAAATTACTAATGAAATATTAAACACTTAATTAATCAATATACAAAGGGTTAAAGAATATTCGGTAATGAAAAAAAGAGACAAATAGATAAAGCAAGATCAGTGAATTATAATATGTGATAATCAGTCGTCGACGTTGGCAGATTTTGATTGCAGAGGCCAACGATTTTGACTGTGAACTGACACAGATGAATAGCATTGTAAAGTGAAATAGTTGCAATCTGTGTAGAAAAATGACGAGAGAAAAAGAGAGAACGAAAACGAGCATTATAATGAAAGAAATCGCAGTTGAAAATGACGAAGAATAATTGGAGCCCTAGGGAAACAAGGGAGAAAATGAGAGAAAGGTAATGAAGAGTGAGAAGAGAAGATGCTGATGTATGACATGGAAGTGAGAAAGCAACTACTATGAGGCAATTGCTTTCTCCTTCTGCAACCAACCAAGCCCGCCCTATCCATTTGCCTATCTACCTAATCGAGCTTAACTAATTAGAGACCAGTCGACTGGTAATGGAGTCAGCCAGCAGAATTGGGTAACACTGCGCTTGATTTACAGAGAGGCAGAATGCAAGGAAATTGTAATGCCAAGCTGCTCTTATTCTCCAGCTTTGTGGCTTTTCCATACTTGTTCTTTTTCCTGTTCTATTTTCTTCATTCTTTTTATTTTCTTGCCTCCAAGTTTGTGTTAACCAATAATTCTACAGCTAAAATTTCAAGTGGAATTACCAAAATCTTGACATTAAAATTTATTAAATACTTCATACTCAATTTTTATCCACAAATATAATCGAAACTTTTGCCAATGCATGAGTAATAGTATTTAAAAGCATTTTATTCAGATGCAATATTCTTTCTCGTACAGAGCAAAAGCTAGAGAATTTCAATGTACTATTCGACAGACAATCGTTTTCTCCTATTTACTGGAGAACAAAAAAGTACATGAGAGAACCACGGTAGTAGCAAAGTAAACGTAAAAGAGGAGGGAAAAAATCGACAATGAAAAAAAGGGAAAATGTCGGGATTCAAGAAGTAGAAAGTATAGTAGGGATGCACGAATGAACGCACAAGGGGTTGAAGGTTTGGAAGCGTTTCGAAACTTGATTGCACAACGAAGATAGCTCTTCAAGTTGAAGCATAGACAGCGATAAAGGTAGAGACTTTCCCAGACAACCAAGAGGACTCAAGTGAGTACCTCGCATAACTTTTGCTCTCGTGACTCTTTCTACACTTTTTTTTTTTGCTTTATTTTGTTCAACTGCTTCCCTCAGCTTTGATGTCTTTATTTTTTTTTTAAATCCCCTCACAATCTTCATTCATTCTTACGTGTCATGCACCACCACGAGACTCATCTTTACACTTCGCTATTGTTTTTTTTGTCTGTTCTTCTTTTTGTTTATATATTCAGCTACACGCTGGTATTCTCCAGTGCCCTTTTTCACCCCTTTTATCCACGCTGGATAACATAAAACGACCGTTGGTTTCACAAAAAGCTCTTGGTCGTGTGGTCACAGGCACAGATATGACCGTCCCTAAAGCAAGAAAGAGAAAGAGAATCATTAGAAAAAAGGAGAAAAACTGATCCACATGGATTAAGCCCCAACGTATTTTCAATTCGCGATAACAATAAGTTTGACCCCGTCGACTCATTCATTACTTACTCTCTAGAGCCATGATATTTCTCTTGTTCTTTCTCTATCTACTCTTTTTCTCGTTTTCTTTTTAACTTCAAGTCTCACTCCCTTCACTATGGATTTCTAACAGAATCTTTTTTTTCTTCTATTTGTCTCTTTTCTGTACTCGCTGAATCCACTCTGGGATTCCTATTGAACCCACTGTATCCAGCGATAACTCGAGGAGTTTTATACGGCCTTGGCTTACTTTTATACACCTCTCGCTTTTAATTATATTTTATCTTTTCATCTATTCGTTTTTGAACCTACAACTGAAAGCACGCCATCATTCTTTATATGTATTGTGGTTATTTATATATATATATCTTTTTATCCTGCATTGAATTCTTATCATTTATTCGTTGAAGCTTAATAATCTAACCAGCTTATTTCCACAATTATTAGATTTATCATTGATCAGCTTAGTGATAGAAAAAGTGTAAAAAAAAATTATCAAAATCTGCTGGAAGTTGACAAGAAAGGATGAAGAAAAGATCTAAAGAAGCGGAAAATTTTTCATTGGCATCAAAAGTTCCAAGTATCAGAAGTTTGATCCAAGTTCGTCGACTGGTTGAATAGAAATCTTATCGAAGCTTGATCATCCAGTCCTCTTACCTTTTTCTTATTTTTTTTACTCTTCATCTACTTTTCTATATCCCTTTAGATATTACCCGCGGCACTTGCCAATTTTCATGTCAAATCGCCAGAAAATGACAACGTTCAAACTATTATTAGTCGTTCAAATAACAAATGTTCTCTTCTATCAAGGTCTTTAAATATTTATTATATTAAGATAAAAAAAAAATAAGCTCATTACCAATACCAAGTATAAATGAGATATTTATATGGCACTTTTGTAAAAAAGGATAATAGCGTATAAGATAATGTATAATGGTAAAATCCACCAATGTGTTGTATGATAGTATCAAACACGTTAAAGTATACATTATGTTGTCATATCATTCACAAGTACAATGTTTACAGATAGAAATCACAAAGAATCGTGATAAATCTTTCTATATTCATAATTTTTTATTTTTTTAGTGAAGTAATTTTTTTGTTCACTCCATAACATGCAATCTAACCGATGCTCACGACAGCAGTCCCATTCATGTGACGGAGGTCTTGATCAATAATAAGAACTAACTTAAATAGTATTATTTTTTTATATCGTTGTTGATGTTTATCAAGAAAATTCCTTTAAAATAAACTTACATCTAGAGCTGAGAGTTCATATTTAAATAATATTTTTCATTTATTTAAGTTTATACAATTTCGAGATTCTCTAAATGTTTGGGTAAAATGAACATTTGTTTCATTGTTGCCAATTATTTCACAGAAATTTCTGGAATACCTTAATTGGAGTAATCAACATACATTTTGATGAAATAATTTGAAATTACTTCAGAGCAAATATTTTGAAAATTGTTTTTTAAGGTTCAAAGTGCTTTGAAGTTTTTGCTTTAATTTTATTTTAAAATGTTTTTTGCTTTTAAGACTATTAAAGAGAACCAAGAACAAAAACTCATTCCATTGTAATTTTCTTGACCTGAATAAAGAGTAAAAACTTCATTAAGATGCCTATTTATGTTAACCAAAAAAATCAAAACCTTTTTGTTTCATGTTTCAGTGCGACCTTTAAGTGTGTCAATTCTTAGCAGCGAGCACGCGCCTCTTAGTGCCGACCGCCAGTATGACATCAATTGCATGACAGTCGGCTCGAGACCGCCAGCAAAGCTTTCATGGTATATGGAGGGTAAAATTCTTGAGAATTTCACGCAAACAGTGAGTTTACTTTCAACCTTTTTTTACCTCATCATCCAATTAATCAGATAAGATGAACTTATTACATAGTCCATCATTCATTTAAATACAAAATAATACCCAAAATGGATGTAAAAATTCTTTTTGCCTCACTCACCTTTTCGTTTACTTTTTTTTTAAGATACTAGACAGTAGATCGATTATTCGCCAACACATTTGTTGGATGATCCCGAGCAAATTAGGGTTAAATGGGTGTCGTGAGTTAGGCAGGTGTCGAAAGAGATACCTAAAATACGGGAGTGTGAAAAAAAAGCACGAGCAGCGACAAAAAAATTAGTAAACGAGGAGTAAAGAAAAAAAGAGGAATTTCACGAGAGTATATGGGTTTCTTCTTTGATCGTAGCGCGAAATCACTGGCATTAGAAGCGGTATCGGTATTTGCATCGTTGCCATTAGCGTCTACCTCGAACACGCCATGGTGCAATTACTGGATAACCGATGATTTCGTGATCTTCTTCTCCGCCTCTCATAGTCCAGTCCACGTTGATTCTTTCCTCTTCCATTTCCTCTGTCTCTGTTTACCTCATTGACCATCAAATGCCTCTATTCCTCTTCAATCCAACTACACCATCATCTCTTCTCACTTCCCCCAGTTCATACTCCCAATCTATATATTTATCTGTCTCTTATTTGAAAGCCTAAAGTAATTTTTATTCCTCGATCAATGCGTCTAATATGTAATTTAACAAGGTGAGATTATATTTGTTATCCTGCGTCATTTTATTAATCTTTCCAGAAGCAATTTGAATAGACTACGTATTGAATCAAATAAAATGATGATCCAAAATCACAAAAGATCTCACGAATATAATTCCGAGTTCGTCAGAGTAGTACTCAAATGCATCACACGTATTCTCTTCTATACTACTATCGACTGATGTCTGCGACCCGCATCACAAATAACTATTCGCAGTAGGCTTTACCAATATTCAACAATACGTCGTAATATTGTGGTATTGCTACACAGAATGGTAACGTAGAGAGACCACCTCGTTTTCTATCAATTTATAGCTACGATCGTTGATTCGGAACTTTCGGCATTTCAACAAATCATTATTTTCATAACGGTCCTTGATTAGAGATCCAATAACGCTCGAAACGTACCTACCAATAAATTTTTGATACACTAAATTAGTTTGAAATTCAAAGCTTGATATGTTTCGTTAAAATTAACGTTTGAAAGATAATACTTTTAGTTATTTTGCAAACTTCTAATAATTTCTCGTTTTTTTTTTGTATGGTAATAGTTTTTAGAAATTTAATCGGTTCGTCAGATATTATTTGACTCGTTAAAGTTATTTTAAATAATATTTAAGTACTAAAATCCAATGATTACTAATAAATCCAGTAATTTGTGTACATGATTGGAATAAAAATACAAGAATGTATTACTCGATAATTAAGTTATCCATGTGATGTTGACAGTAACAACACTGAGTAAAATTAAAGTAGTTTAATATACCATCATCTGTTAACCTGCCATTCAACATCTCATAATTAACCGTTTTTATAATCACAAAACAAAAAAATAATTAACCCATGAGACGGAGATAAAAATTTCTCAAATAATTGAGAGTTACTTTTTTTTTGTGTTAAGAACAAAAGATGGCAATAAAGATATTTTTAAAAATAGAAAGAAAGAAATTCGGATCCATCAAAACTTCTTTAATGAATAGCTGAAATTAAAAATTAATAATTAAAACCTTGATTTATTTGAAGTTTGAAAAATTAAATATATTAATATTGTAATATAGTTTGTTTCTTTATTGACAATTCATAAGATTAAGTGCCACTTCCAATCTTGACTTTTGAAAGTGTTTTATTTTAAGACGGCTGACATGTTTAATTAGAAATTCTTAATTGTGAATTTTTATTGAGTTGTAACGAATTAATTAGAACAATTTATGAATTAAGATATTTTTATCTCTAATGGAGCAGCTCAAAAATATTATAATAAATGTATAAATTAACTTATCACGGATTTCAGAACTTTATAATTTCCATTTAATGATTTTTTGAAACTTTCAGGTGTCTGATGACAAAAATATGACAACTTCAACTTTAACCTTTAAACCAACTCGACAAGATCATGGAAAAGTTATCACTTGTAGAGCTGAAAATCAAAATGTTGAGGGTGGTTTCGAAGAAGATACCTGGAAGCTCAATGTATTTTGTAAGTTTACTTTATATTAAAAAAAAAGTCATTCATAAAATTAAAAAAAAAGAAGAACTAAATGAAAATAATAGCATACAGTTGATGGAATATCAGAATAACTTTTTATGTTGAAATTTATATGAATATAAAAAGTGCTAAATTGATACGGGAACTATACAACTATTGAAAAGATCGAATGGTAGAGTATAGTGATGTTATCCATTGAAAGAGATAAAGCGGATAAAAGCGGGAATGTAATCGAAATAACGAGACGTCAACGGAGGGAAATGGAACGGACCGGAGATCTGGATTTATTTGGTCAGACTCCTGACGCCAGGAAACGCGGTACACGTGCGGAAGAGAAAAAAATCACAATTTGAGAGCCAACCTGTAATATTCGGACGCGCGTATGCCCTAGGCCGCATATATTGTTATACCATAAAAGTGACCTAAAAGTTTTTTGATTGAAATAATAAAAATTGTTTTGGTTCATACTTGGATATTTTATTTTATAATATCCACCACTATCAAGACTGTAATAAAATTTAAAACTCCTAAATTACAGATAAGCAGTCATATCCAAATTACTTTTAGATGATGAAATTTCGTTTTCTAATAAAAAAAAAATAATGAAAAATACGAGCTGTTATTTTTTAATAAATAATAACTCTCTGCCAGTGCAGTTGAAATAATAATAAAGGCTGAATCAATTTTTCAACAGGATTTATGATATTGCCTTCTGTTGTAATAAATATTACAAGACTTCAGTAATCGATAGTGGAAATAATTTTACATTACTTATTTATATATTTATTCAAATAAAATTTGGAAATTTATTCATTACCATGGTGGTAGAAAGAGATATTGTTTAATTTAATTTCACAATGATTTTATTTAAACTAATTTATGAAGTTTAAAATGGAATAGGTTGTACGATTAATTATTTAATAACATTTAGTACGTTATGTATGGTCACGGATGCGAAAAATACCCTTGTTTCATTTAATTTTAAAATAAACTTAACAGTTTTTACACTAGAATTTACCGAACAAATTTATGATTTGGAAACAACAATAGATATATTTTACCTAATGAATAAATTCCAATTAACTCTGTACAGTTCTACCTACTATTCGGCTTGAACTCGGCTCCAAAATGAATCCTGACGATATCGAAGAGGGTGACGATGTTTACTTTGAGTGTAAAGTTCGTGCCAATCCTGAAGCCTACAAAGTCATCTGGAAACACAATGTATTATTTATTATTTACTTTAACAATTGACTTTTTGAATATAAAAATTTGGCTTCTGAAATTAAAGCTTTTTTTTCCAGGAAGTTGAGATCCATAATAATGCTAAGAAAGGTGTCATAGTACAACAATATAGTCTGGCTCTACGAAAAGTGAATCGCTTTCAGGCTGGAAATTATACGTGTATTGCATCAAATGTCGAGGGTGATGGACACAGTAATACAGTGGAGCTTAAAATAATGTGTAAGTCTTAACAATGACTGTTTTTAAAACTTTACATAGCTCAATCGATACTATAATTATTCGACAAGTGTTTATGACATTCATTTTCTCATATTACTTTTAACGATGAATTGAAAATATTTCCTAGACTGGAAAATTGAATTATGTGTGTAAAGGATAACTCTTATTGGTATATTTTTATATCGAAAAAAAAAGTTAATTAATTGTTAAGTTAAATTGGATTTATTCTATAGATAAAAAAGTAGAATGCTTTAAAAATAATAAATTGATTGAACTGAATAATTGAAATTATATTTTAGTATTTAAATTTAGAATTAAAGAGTAGGTATTGATTAAATTTATTTAGTTTTTGACATCTTGTTAGATAACAATATTCCACTGAAGATCAATTATAAAACCAAAAAAATAAAAGTTTTAAAATTAATCTTTAGAAGCATAGTGATTTAAAAGTAACTTATCAATTAATATTTAAATACTTTTATTATTGTTTTTTTCTTTACATAAAATTTTTCAATTTAAAAGTTTAAATGAGTAGAATCCAATTTTTCTGAAACTAATTCTTAAAAAAAAAAAGTAGATTCTATCAATCGATCACATTTCACTCAAAAAAAAATTTGTCTCTTTTAAATCCTATCAATTTCCATCAGAAAATTTTGCTTCAATCAAATAGTCTTTTATTAGAATGAAAAAGCAGTCTAAAAATCAAAAGTTATTTAGTTAATAAAACATTTAGCCAACAAATTTTCTGATACAATGATTGAAAAATAAATATTTCATCTTTTAATTTTGATAAAATCTCTCTTTTGGTGAGCAACAAATAAAGGAAAATGACATGTCAAATTCGAAAACCTAAAATAAGAGTAAAGTGAAGCAATAGTTTTAGTTAAAAAAAAAAAAAAAACAAAAAAAAATGGTCACAGTAACTGCTACAACTAAACTGCACAGACAAATTATTCCATACCGACAAACTTTTCCTGGCCGGTGAAACTATTCGAACGCGGAAATAATGCTCATCGATCTTGTGGGAAATAACGGAAACACACGAACATCGGCTGAGTTGGCTGCTCGCCACTTCCACTATTTTCTGATCCATTCCTATTCGATGTCATCCCTTGTCACGAGAAAACTTGACTGCAGGTTTCATGAATGCTCGCACACTATGTTTCCTCCTCATATCATGTCAAATCTGGTCTGCTACTGAATGATGTTATCAGATTGTGTGAGCCAGGGTCCACTGTCTAGATCGCCATGTAGTTGGTCGAATAAGCTAGCTAGAGGTGACGAAAATTAGTCCTTTGTTGAAGCTGATGAGCGTGCATAGAGCTAGCATTTTACAAGAGTATTAATTCGATAGGTTAAATACGTTGTCATAGTCATCACACGATACGGCCGTTCGTGCTTGTTCTGATCAACCCTCATCGCGTCCTATCTCTCATCCCTCTCTTATAACTGACCCACAGTGTACTCTCATCAATATTGCCGCACTGCTACTTCGTCCTTTACGCTCCTAGTATTCGAACGTGAGGAATGTAAATTAGTTTGGCTCCATGTGTACATAGCTGAATTAGCTCTCGTTTCGATATACCAGGTACAGGTATCATGAATATCTTTGGCATTAGCCGCTAGTGCATTACATATGTACTTTTGATGTAGATCAAAAGGAAAAGTTAATCTGTCTGCAAATTTATTTCACTAGCAATCATTTATTATTCTTAAAACGCATATATGCTCGGTACTCTGTTAATAGGCCGCGGAAAAATCTTCTATCAACACTTTCTTTATCGAAATACATTTATTTTCTACCATATTCGTTATATTAATAACTAAATTCTTTTTTATTATCTCTGAAAAAGCTTGAAATCATATAATATTTATTGATAGAATCACTTGATCGCTGGAGAAATTTATTATTTATCATCTCGGATGAAATCTTCTATTTGAAATTAAAGAACTTTGAAGGAAATTATTTTCCATTTTCAGCAAATCTTTCATGAATAAAACTTGAAAATTCAAATGTTGGCTAATTTTTATATTCCATTTTTTTATCTATAACATATTTATTTTACCAGTCTTATTTCAATCATTGTCACTTTTTGGAGATGGAAATATTTGAGGAAAAGAACGCTTGAAAGATAGAAAAATGTATAAAAGTGATGTACATTGATTTGTAAATTTTTGACACATGGATAAGCTTTTTTGTACCTCTTTCGACTAAAGCTCAAGCAAAATATTTTATTTTTACAGATAAACCAATCTGCATCCCAGATCAGAAACGCATTTATGGAGTAGCTCGGCTCGAAGAGGCAAAAGTAGTCTGCAGAGTTGAAGCTTATCCACCACCTAACAACTTTCGTTGGACGTTCAACAACACCGAGGAAATGGTTGATGTGGCTCAGGAACGTTACAGGAATGGAACCCGTCATACACAGAGTGTTCTCACATATAGACCTGTCACTGAAATGGACTATGGAACAGTGTTGTGTTGGGCGAGCAATACAGCAGGACAGCAGATGAATGCTTGCATATTTCACATCATACCAGCAGGTATATGCTTGTAAAAATCTCAAATTTCTCAATGACATGAAAGCCAAGGCCAGATTTTTTTCATTCTTTCGTGATATTAAAATTCAAAACATTCCAATTTCATGTAGAATTTCTTTTTTGCTTATTAAATTATATTACTTAAAAATATAAATCATATCAGGTGTATCTTTTAATTTTATTTTAATCTTGATAATGAACAGATTTAGCTCAAAAATAATATTCAAATTATTCAAACTAAGTTCAAGGTTAATTTAACATTTTATCAAATGAGTGTTTGTGATAAATTATAAATGAAAAGTTCATGCTACTAATGTGTATCAACCTATTATACTTTTTCGTTGGGTTTTAATTAAAATTGCATTTATTTCATGTTGAAGTAAATTAATATTCATATCACGACATACCACAAATGTTATTTTTCAACATCTATTACTTAAAAATGTATTAAAATAAAAAATTATCAACATTCTCTATATTATTTCTCTCTTATTATTATTCTATCATAAACGTACTTCATTAAATAAAATAATAGAAACAATAATATGACTTTAATAAAACAATTATAAATTTTTTCAGGCAAACCAGAAGCTCCCTACAACTGTACTCTAACAAACCAAACAACAGATTCACTATCCGTTGAATGCACTGCTGGTTTTGATGGTGGTCAACCTCAAAACTTCCTTCTAGAAGTCTATGATCAACATACAGGGATTCTTGAAGCTAATATAACATCTCGTGAGAATGCATCATTCACGGTCCAAGATCTTGAGCCAGATAAGGTACTTACTATGAAACTTTATGCATTCAACTCGAAGGGAAGAAGCGAACCTACAAAACTAGAAGGATTTACACTTAAGATTGCTGAGAAGCAAACTGGTAAGCCTCACTATGCTATTTTATCATTTTATTTGTAATTTTATAACTCGGTTTATGTCAGAGTATTTTCTATTGATGATTGAATTATATTTAATTGATTGAAGTACTAATGGTTTTGGCATTAAAAGCTGCGTTATTCTATCAATATCAAAGTAACATATTTAAAAAGAGGCTTTAAAATAGATTGAGAGATTGTCATGACATTTCTATCGATTGTTTAATATTTTTGAATCAGTCATATGAATTTAAGGTATATCATAGCTGTCAATATATTTGCAGACGATGAATATTAGACTATAAATTAATTATTTTATCAATCCACTCGAATATTTAATGAGCTTACTCCTTAACAGGATAAACCTTATTCGATAATTTATTGAATAATTAGTTTATTTGAATTTTTAAATTAAAAGAAAAAATAAAGTATCAGCAAATTTTCGTTCAAGCAGTTGTAGAATTTGCAATTCTAATATTTCCCATTCTCAGTCTATTTCTTCTATTCGAACCACATTATTCTTAATCATATTTTTAATCTTGTCGTCTTCTGACAGCTTTTCCAACTGCATAATTATTTTATCTAGATATTATTCTATTTCCTGTAATAACTATTGAATTGAATTATAATTTAATTAAACATTTCCATCAATTTGGTATGTATATATATATATATATATATTTAATCTAACTAAAAATTCCTGACTACTATGCAATCTTTTATCTCAATCTGAATAATTCTGAAATATCACCCTCGATTTTATTCTTGATATTTCAAGATGTTCAGTTTCTATTTGATACATTCAAGTAAAGTATTATACTTTGAATATTCTAGCGAATTTGTAGTTTAATATCTTCAACAATGACAGTTAAAACAAATAAATAAGAGTCCAAATCGATTGTCAAAAGGAGCGAGCAGAAAAATACGAAAGTAATATAAAACATTAAACTAAATATAAAAGTAATATCTTTCACTTTTCCACTTTATAACTTTTTTCATATTCTGTTTACATCTTTAGTCATCTCGCAAAACTTTTACTTGGTTATTATTATTATTACTCCTATTGCAATTATTATGATGATTATTTTCTGGTATGATGATCATTATTATTTCTTTTTATGCTTTGAAATAATAACTCGAGAAACTAAACTAAAGGAGCATTTTTAAAATAATTCCATGGGGTATTCTCAAGCATAAAATCATAAAAAAAAGAAAAAATTCAGCTAGAGACAACTTTGAGTAAAGGACTTTATTCTTTATGATGCCATCTTTTGAAAGTTCTGCTCCGATTAAAAATTAATCTGCACTTTAGCTCATAACGACAAGACTTTTAAAGCGTCCTAAGGCTCTACTGAAGAGCGAAGGAAAGCACAGGAAGATATGCTAAAAGCGTTCGTGCATCTTACAGCTGTAGCTAGTCCTAAGAAAAGCTTTTTGTCTCCCAATGGGATGATAGGCTTGTTAATAATAATTACTTAGATCTCTGATATAAATAAACCGAGTAATTTTGCATATCTTAATCTTAAGATATCTAGTTAGAGTGGTACTTGCACGAGAGCAGTGCGCATTTTGTTCACAGGTACACCCGTGCCATTCGAAATCACCCCATTACTTGGAGTACTTATTGGACTAGTTGCTGCATTGCTGCTCATCACAGTTGTCATTCTTGGAGCACTTAAAGTCAGAAGTGATCGACGAACTCACAGACCCGGGGATCTACCGTTGAAAAAAACTACTGCTCCAAGCTCTGAAGATCTTTATGATACTGATGATAGAAACCCTGACGTCGTGCCAACTAATAAAGGTAAGATATTGACTCTGATAAGAGTAATAGTGTCTGCATTGACTTCATATACATTAGAAAATAAAAAAGTCATATAGACATTTTTATCGTTGAATTTTCTTCTGTACATAATTTTTTTTATTACGTATCTTAATGCCAACAAGTTTTATTACTGAAAAAATTTATTTCTCTCGACAAACTTTATTTTCTTCACAATTTTACTAATATCTATAAAAACTTGGCATAATGTACAGCTATAGAACCTAAATATCCATTTATTTTGCAAACAAAAAATACAAATCATATAAAAATGCCTTATTGCAATGGATAAATTCATAAATGAGATGAACACTTTTTGTGAATATTTTATTTTGTAATAATATTATTGTTTATTTGTATCGAAAGATTCAGATTACCAGTTAACGGGTTCAACTGCGGGTACACCATTAGCTGCTCAACCGACTCCAGATGAAGTTTCAACCACGTCACTACCAGCCCAGCAGACGAATCATTTGCAAGGACTTAATACTTACTCACACAACGATTATTCGAATTACCCAACTTTGCCGGTAATTACTAGTTAAATTAAGTTTATAATAAATATTGTCCTAGATCAATTTACTTTTTGTTTAAACATTCCATCTATACTGAATTAATCTCACATCAATTGATTAATTACATTCTTCAATTAACACTTTGTTCATTAAAAATATCCAAGCTATTTGATGTTAAATTGCTTCTCTTTGTTCACGAATAATTGAACGAATTTTCTATTATTCAGTCACATATCTAATTAGTTATTGGTTAAGATCATCACAATGTTGATATCATTAATCAATTAGTCCATGTTTCTCTGTTAATTCACTAATGTATCTATTATTATGGTCAGAGTTATTTAAATTTACTCATAATTTCATATATATATTATCTTTCAAAACTACATTTGATAATTTCTCTATAATATAATTTATGTTGGAAATTGATCATGAAAGCTTTTATGGTATTAATGAAAAGCAGTACCCTAAACGCTTGAATGAATCTCTTCTAATGCAAGTGGTTCTATTTAGCTTACAGGAGAAGTGACTTATGCAGAATTGTGCCTGGCACGTCCAACGACCCTTTCGACCACTGCGGATTCGAAGCTTTCAAGTCTTAACACTGGCCTTAATAACATTGGAGGGTTTGGTGGTGTACTGGTAGGAGGGAAACCTTACATCAAAGAAGCAACTGTTTATGCTTGTATAGATCATAATGCTAGACCACCAAAAATAGACCAGGTTTGTCAACCTATGAAAGGAAGTGCTGCAACTTTGTTTCAAGATACCACAAGTATCATCACAGCCAAACAGCAAAATCATCCACGAGAAGTTGTTACAGTACGTACGCCGCTCATCTCGTCTCAAGAGAGTTGCGTATAGGGACGGGAATCCGACGCGCTTGACATTAACGAGTATTACGTGTAATTGCAGCGACGTCGGCGCATTCAATTATAGACTCCATCTAATTATAATGAATTTTAAATTTGTTGGTTGACGATGCAATATTTATAAAGACTAGTTGGCGAATACAAATCGATTGGTGAAGTCTGCACGTTGCATTGACTTGACTTTTAAAGAAATTTTTTAACTCCTGACCAACTTTCTCAATTTCTGTCTCATGTAACGTCATATTTATTCATCAAAATTTGATGAAAAAACTTTTTATATGATTTCCATACATAAATGAATTATTTTTAAAAGGAATCAAATTGTTTGAGCTAAAATATTGAATAGTAATTAACTAGATATAATGAGTTTCATTGTTTAATATGAAATGACGTTGAGAAAAAAACTGATTATAATGAAAAATATTGTTCAAAATTATAGATGTTTATATGATTGTAAGAACATTTAATATTTTATCCAATATTCTATAAATCGCAATAAATATTTAATAATTAAAAAGAAAATGATATTTTTTGTTAAAATTAAATTTTTTCTCGAAGCGTAAACTATAATTTTCCATTATAAAATATATTAAATTTAATTGAATGAATAAATTGGAAGTGCAAATTGAAATATTAAGCTGAAATTTTTTATAAATAAAATAAAAATTTCACAATAAAGACTGCTTCCAATTGGATTATTGCTCCTAAAAATTGATCAGATTATAGCTCAATAAAAACTGAAGTACGTCTGTCACATCTATTTTATGTAGCATCGATATCATTAAACTAGAAAATGCCAATGCCATTATTTTTTATTCACTGGCATTTTTTTTGGTAGTTGTAAATACATATTGTATTGTAAACGAATGAATTGAAATAAAATTGTACTACTTGTCATAGCATGTAAAATACTACTGACAACTTATAATTAATTTTTAACGTTAAGTTATTAATGATATTTATAAATTTGATTACTCACTTATTGTACTAATAAGATCTTTATAAAGGAATTTATAATTTATTAACTGCCATAGTATTTGTAGGATAATCTTAAGCAGCTCAAATGATTTTTCCTTTTTTTAAAATAAATTATCCTTTCACTAATTCTATTGTGAAAGAAAAATACGAGAGAAAAATAGATTTTGTTGATACAAGAATAATGAGACTGCTCATGGGAATGTGTGTAGATAGACTAAGTTTTCAAATTCGTATGTTATTGATGTACATGACAAAGAAAAAAAAAAGAAATTAATAGTATAATTTTATGTAAATATAAATTAAAGAGCGGTATGAAAAGTATATTGCGCTCATTAAATACCGCGGCCGGCTCGCGAGAGTTTGTACATTTGTAAATATATAAATATGAACAGTGAAAAAAAAAAATATGAATCGTCATTTAGACGGTGAATTTATTCTCGTTTAACGAGTGGAAATTAAAACTTGCAACAAATAAAGTAAAAAAATAATAATAAATATAAATAAAAAATGTAGAGCTCGTGTTAACTTTAACTTGCGAATAAAATTTATAAAGTGTCAAGTGGTCTCCAAAGTTAAGGAAGTAATTAAGGAATTTGAAAGCAAGATATAAGTGATTATAAACATTACTTCTTTGACTGTAAAATAGTTTTATGTACAGCAATGATATTTTTTCAAAGTATATATAATTGAATAAGGTATGAATAATTGATATAGAATAATAAAACTCTTTCGTTAATAAAACAGAGAATATAAATAATATGTATAGTCTAAATACATAAGTGTAAATGTTATATAAAAAAAAATGAAATTATGTATGTTATTCATGAAAATTCTTCTTCAGTGTGCCTGAATAATTGATGTGTGTATCGTGTATTTGTAATAAAAAATCCAAAGCTATGGGTTCAAAATAAACATTCCAAAGACTTTGGTTTTAACCAAAAAATTAAAAACAAAGGAGCTGTTTTGTTTTTTTATTGATAAAAACTTTTATTTTTTATTCTCTCATTGCTCCTAACGAAAATAAAGTTCACATAAAGTACTACAATAGACTTGTGCATGGTCACGCGTACATTTCCTCCCCCAAAGTACCCTTCAATTCTGAAAGGTATTTGAAGCACGCGCATTTGTTAACTACCACAACTCTACAGCTTGAGGTACGCGACTCGACGCCTCTATCCCTTGATTTTGGTGCTCATCGAATATTGCAAGCGCGTATCGACTACGCGTCAATCGAGCCACTACTCCAACTTGCTGTACACGTTGACAAAATTTAGATTGACAACTTTTCCAACTCATATAAATTATATATACTGCCGTGGTGTAATTTTGTATTAACTTTTCATACGACAGGCAAATAATGGCCTGTAGAAAGAGGAATTGATTTCGTTGAAAATCTTAACCAGGAGAGAAGTAGATTTGGTTTGTTTTTATTGCTGACAGAGATCACGACGTGACCACGAGGCGAGGGTTGAAGAAAAATCGAGAGGGTACGTCTTACCCTTGTCATACTAGTCCGCATTCTAAAGACATAGGAAAAAAGGAAATGGAAAAAAAAACAACGTAAAAGAGTATCGCCAACTTTATTTATTACAGAATAATGTACTTTCTTTACCACTGCATATTGAGTTATTGGCTCAAGACTGATTCCCTCGAAAAACTTTCTTTACGAAAAAAACTTTAACTACTCTGTGCTCTTTTTCCCATCAATTACGAGACTATAGAAGTGTAACAAAAAAGTGTATGGTCATTGTTGGCGAATAAAAATGCTAATTAAATTACAGCAAATGTAGTGGACAAAAATTTTGAAAAATAGAATAAATAATATTTTTGAAATTCTATTAAATGGAAATGATAAAAAACAATATTTCATGTTATTAAGAGTGATAATATTTTCATTTATATCATCTAGAAAAATGTGGATAAATTCATTTCATTTTTATTTACCATTTCTCTTGATATAAATCAACATTAATGTTCAAATAATTAAAAACCAAAACAACAATAACAATGTTGAATTACTTGACTTGTTTTCCAGGAGCAAAAAGATAATATAGATAAATGATCATACACTTGTGCCATTTCAAACAATTAAAATTTTTCAAATGAAAAAATTCGTGAAACATCTGCTGCTCAAGAGTTTTTCAGTTGAGTCTATTTTTTTTAACTTGTATGTACAAGACCGGACATTGTCTTATTCTTATGGATAAAAATAAGTGCACTGTAAAGAAACACAAACGGAAAAATACGCGTAAACAAACTAAAAATTTATAACTGCCTATTAAAAATGACTTCCTTGTAAGTTTACACACCTGCGACTGAGTTCGTATACAATTGTTCACTACTTTTCCTAACTCAGAAAATCTCTTTTCCCACTTATTTGTACGAACTGAGACTGAACTCCCCTCTTGCTGCAATTCCGCCACTATCAGAACATTGAACTATACTGAAAACATAAAACTCATATTAATCAATACGGTGATTAACTGCATGAGTGGGAGTAGTAATAATACATTAAACACTTTTAGAGCTCTTGAGTGTGAATATGTAAAATTAATAATAATTTTCAATGACCATGATTACATGTATTTATATTTAAATAATCTTTGTATATATTTAGTGTATATAGATTCAGAAGAAACATGTATATGCAAATAATTTAAGTGAGTTTATGACGTAATCTAAGTAAACGTGTTGATATGAAAATAAAAAATAAAATGATGAAGGATATTTTTTTATTTCCGTCCCTCTAATGAATTAAATCAATTGCTGACAATTCATTACAAAATTACAGAATGACATAAATAAAGTTAAAAATTATTAAATCAAATTTTAAGTTTTTTTTTTCATTACATATAAGTCTGGTAGATATTTATAAACCAAAACCATAAAAAAATATCATCCTGATTTTCTTTAATGTCAATTCGAGGCTACATCTCGAATATTTCTTTAATAAAAAAAAATACAAAATCTATTAGCTGATATTTCTGGTTGGTTGATTTATGCCTCATGTCAAACTTGCCAAGTGATATAACATACGGAAATCGATCGCTTTTGTCGTTGTCTCCAGTTCAATTTTCTTCTCGAGTTCTCAAGGGACTAAAGGTGGTAGAAGTAGCAACCACTCAGCCCTGGCTATCATTATCCAGACTGCGTAGTAGTGTCAAGACTGTAGATCGTATACTCCAGGTTTCAAACCACAACGTTTAATTGTACCTTGTACTGTTTAAACACACTTACACTTCAAACGTACCTCAGTAAATATATGTGCATAGAATTTAAGTGCATCAACGTATTCTGGAGACATTGGAACACATATAGTCATATTTACAACCCAAGTATATGTACATCTAAACTTGTTGTTTTACAGCCCACAGTAAGCAAGAACGAGAATTACCAGAGCAATGAGTAGTAGTGCTAGCGTACGTAGAGGTTGACGTGATGCGTTGGGTAGTGCAACTGTCGACAACTTAAAATCATCATTGAAGCGCCTGCGCTGATTGGACTAACCGAAGGGTTGAAACGTGGTTCGTAGACAAAACGAGAGAAAACCGGAGAACTAAAAGACCAAGTAACTAAATTGGAATTGAGGTTTCGAGAACGAACACAGCCAATTCCTGACACTGCAATCAAGTTCCTTATTTCCAATTGTGGATAATTAACATCAATTTACTTCCCAGCCTATATTAAATGAGGTATTTCTGTATCAAATGTATTAAAGAGTCGTATTGAATTTAAATGAACGATTCAGAGTGTAATATATTATTGAAACATGTTCAGAATGATTGAAGAATATTTTTTAAATTCAAGTTAAATAAAAATAATAATTATTATGGTAGTTGGAAAAAATTACCGTAATTTTACAACCAGTTCCTGACAATGCAATCAAGCTTTTCATTTCCGATAGTGAATGATTAACATTTAATTTATATTCAAACTTTTTTTTCCTAGACTTGTGAATCTTCTTTTTATATTGATTTTAAGTGAAACAAAGCATGAATGATATGCTAATTTTTTTAAATAAAGTATTTTTAATATGCAACAATCAAGAGTAGATAAAAAAAAATTCATGCAAAGAATCATTTAATGTTAGAAATATTTTTTTTATCATTTCTTTTTTTTAAAAAGGAAGAATTTCTACTTAATTTTTGGCTTTATTTCGATACTATCTTTTTCAGAACGATGATTATCTGGTTTTTTTCAACTCTTATAGTAGCAAAGTTTGTTCAGTAGATCTCCAAACCAATCCCAAGAGAGTTTCCTATTTTTTTAACTTCTAGATCACATCTGAGTAAAAACAGTCAAGATATCGTCCTAATTCTGAACTCAACTTTGGCACAAACTTCTACTAAACAAGTGCCAGGTTTTTTTCCATTTTTTTTTGTTTTTCAAAATAGCTTCAAAAGATTAGTCACTAATTACAGAGTATTCTGACGGAAACCAATAGTTTTGAAATACTTTAATTAAACAAACCAGCAAAGAGGATTTCTCGTTAGTATACATTTTTATCAGCTAACAATTTATCTTCATCACAAATTTCTGAGTAAATTCTGATTACGATAAATTAGTATTATTACTGGAATAACTTTTCCAAGTATATACAGTGAATATTACAAACATCAATAAAATAATTAAATGTAATTATTGTTCAAAGCTGTTCACTTAATGCCACTTATTTGCATGAATAAAAATATTGAAGTGGTAGAAATGTTAGTATAAAAATTGTTGAATTCCCCTATCTAACTGAACTATACATCTTCATTTATATTGCCAGAACCACAATCCTTTCATCGCTCTTACTCTCTATCTCTGAGCAATATTTTAAATGAAAGCTCTTAACGATCATGTGCATGAAAATATGGCTGACGATATTGTATTTTATCATTTTTATAAACGTTGAGTACTTCTCCATGTAGGGAATTTTTAATAATATACAAATGTATACTACGCAAGTGTGAAGTAAAAAATTCATAGCAAGATACATGATAACGAGCCTTCAAGTGAAGCTTTTACGAAGTTTTGTAGATACTGACATGCGCTCCCAATGCGGTTTGAGAAACGCGAGTTGGCGTGCCATGAGAGCCATTCACTCGATTACAGCTCGAAACGAGAAAACGAACAGAGCATAATTCAACGAGAATCACCGGTCACGTACTCACGGATCATCTACGTTCAACACCTTTCCTTCTTTATTCACCCTTTAAATCCTTTTTAAAGTTTTTTTTGTATCAAAACAGCCGGGGAATGAAATTGAGAAAATAATAGCAGTTCGATTATAAAAGTTTGTTGAAAAATTGATAGACTTTTTCTTATTTCCGCAAGATCTCACGCCTAGAAATAAATGGAAGAAACATATATCTAACGCTACATGTGAGATTTTAGATTGCGAATAATTTATGATCCAATAATACACTTGAAGAAGATTTAATTAATGAGGAATTGACTTTTTTGTGGATGAACGTATCTGTTTGGGGAACAAATTTTTTTTTTTTTAATTTTTCATATGTTTGACCTGATTCCGCAATTCTACGCATTGAGACGAAGAGAATGAGTGGTCAAACTTGAAAATCGGACAACTTTGATTTTTCGACCCCAAAAAATGGCAAGTGGTACCCCTTTCCATTTTTTTAGGCCAAAAAATAAAGGTACTCCGATTTTGATGATTGAGGGCTCATTCTCTTCGTCTTGATGCGTAGAAATGCGGAATCGGGGCACCGCCCAAAAAAATTCATTCTAACACCCACAAACAGGGGTAAAACTGGATACACACTAATAATCATCATCCCCTTAACATTAAACCCTTATAACTCATGAACGGACGATCCAATAACTGATTTTAAGGACGTTTTAGAAACATTAAAATCTGAGCTATCTAACGATATCCATAGATTTATTAAAAAAAATTTCTCACCCTTAAAATCGCTAAAATATAAAAAAAATCATATTTTTTGGGGAATTTGCCAACTATTTTAGCAATTTTAAGGGTGAAGGAAATTTTTAAAACATTTTTTATGGATATGTATGTAAAGCTTAGATTCTGAAGTTTCTGAACATCTCTTAAAAATCATCGTTTGATAATTTTTTCCCGAGTTATAGAGACCCAAAGTCAAAAGTAGACGATTTTTTGACTCTACTTTTACTATGGACCCCTATAACTCTCATACAAGTTATCTAATAATAATTTTAAGGAGGTATATGGAAACTTCAGAATCTAAGCTACAGATACATATCCATAAAAAACGTTTAAAAGATTTCCTTCACCCTTAAAATTGCCAAAATAGTTGGCAAATTCCCCAAAAAATGTGATTTTTTTTTATATTTTAGCGATTTTAAGGGTGAAAGAAATTTTTTAAACGTTTTTTATAAATATGCATATTTAGCTCAGATTTTAAGCTTTTCAAAACGTCCCTAAAATCAGTTATTGGATCGTCCGTTCATGAGTTATAAGGGTTTAATGTTAAGGGGATGATGATTATTAGTGTGTATCCAGTTTTACCCCTGTTTGTGGGTGTTAGAATGAATTTTTTTGGGCGGTGCCCCGATTCCGCATTTCTACGCATCAAGACGAAGAGAATGAGCCCTCAATCATCAAAATCGGAGTACTTTTATTTTTTGGCCAAAAAAAATGGAAAGGGGTACCACTTGCCATTTTTTGGGGTCGAAAAATCAAAGTTGTCCGATTTTCAAGTTTGACCACTCATTCTCTTCGTCTCAATGCGTAGATTTGCGGAATCAGGTCAAACATACGAAAAACTGAAAAAAAAAAAAAAATTTGTTCCCCAAACATTTCTCATAGTCTCACTAGGAAAACATTCGGGGATGTTTGGGGAACAAAATTTTTTTATAGGCGTAGAGACTCGTGAAATTGCAAATGTCCTTTACTAAACATATTTTTATACTTTCTGTATCGCACAGAAAAAATAGTTATTCATGGTTATTTATTGTAGCTTTCCCTCAACAATATTAGTGTACATAACGGATAGAGTAGTTATTTATAGTTAAAGGATTTATTGGATTTTTTGGACGGGTCAATTTTAATACTCTTCGCGATTTTGTATTTACTCTTTCAACTAAAATAAACTCATGCGCGTATGCTAACATTTTCAAACTTCAATAGAAAAGTTTTTTGAGTCCTACAAAACGTTTCCGACAACATTTGCTTAACACTCAAACGAATGTATTGATGGATTGAAGCACTAGTGAGCATTTTTTGATAAAAATCAAATTGATGAAATTTTTGCAACGATTAAAATTATTTTGGCGTTTAAATATAGCAATTTATCATTATTCAATCACTCAAATACTCATCGAATACATTGCAATGATACTTAATAAATAATTATTGAATAAATGTTGACAAAAAAAGTGTTTCCATAATTCAGTTATACAAAAATTGAAAGAAAAATATTTCCTTTCATCAATCATAATTCGTCATACTCAAACAGAATGACGGTTATTTTGCCGACCACAGATCACTCAGAGTAAAAACTATAAAAGTCATGAATAATCCTCGCTATAGATTTAAGATGCTGAAGTGTGTAAAAAAAAGAAGAAAGAAACTTAAATACTGTTTTATCTTGATAGGTATATTTATATATTTCAACTTTTCTCTCTTTTTTATTCTGAAATAGCGTGCTGCTTAAGAATGGGTTAAAAGCAAGAAGGAAATAGCTTAAAGATGTCGTTTCTGTTGACAAGTTATCACATCTGAAACCTGCAAGCGACATTACAGGAATGAAGTCAGTTATTTTGTGACGATAAATTCCTCTTCCTGTACCCACTTTGATATTTTTCTTCTTGATTTGTATCTTGTATTGTCGATATATCGGATTCATTGCAAAGCACACAATTCTTTGTGGATAAATGTGCTTTCAAAGAGTGAAAACAAAACGAAGTGAATAACATCAAAGAATAGTCAGACAGGATTTTTTTTATTATTTAAACTGAGTTAAAGCTGTTCTTCAATTAAAAAAAAAAAATAAATTGTCACTTCTAGTTCTACAACGCAAACACTGGAGTTTCACAAACCATTAATTTCACAGTAGATTTTGTTACGTGGCTTGACCCAACAGGGTCATTTAAACGTCTTGAAGGTTTCCTGCCTCTGTCTCTTTCTTGCTCCAGGACACTAAACTCTAAAGTCACGAACAAGAATATTGTGTCGGTGTTGAGCTGTGGTTTTGCTTTTGGTTACGAGAAGTAACTTAAGTAAAGTGTAGAGAGAACGACGAAAGTGGATGAAGACATAGGGGCATAAGAGTAGCAGTTTCTATAGCTTACTACATCCAAGAAACTAACTGATGCGATTTATATGCACAAAGAAGAACTGTGATAGGATAAGATCACTTGACTACTTTAATTAACGATATGACAAAAGTTACATTTTGTTCATGACTTCTCAGTTCATACATATGATACTTTTTTTATATCTACACGTTATTATTTAAACAATTTCTATTAAAAATTGAATCACAATGGCGAGGTATGTGATGTATTTACAACTGACATTTTCTCAACATTGTTCAAATAACTATGATTCAATATAAATTGATAAAAAAAGTTTATAAGAGAAAATATTTTTTCTACAATATAATTGGAAGGATTCTTATTAAATATTGATTAATAAAACGAATAAAAAAAATGTATTGATAAGTTAATGGAATTTAAAAAATATATTTATTACAAATAAAAGAAGAATAAAAATTTTTTCGCGATCAGAAAATGCTTCCAATTTGTGTGAAAATAAAAAGTACACACAAAATAGAATCATTTTTATCACTTTGAGAGCTTCTAAGCGCTTATATACATAAAAAGATGAGCTTTCAATTTGTTTACTGCTTAAGAATGTATGATAAATAATAGAAAATTTTTTGAAGAATTTACGAGGCAAATTTGCAGCTGAAAAAATATAAAAAATGATGACGATAGATGAGAAAAAACGGGGTGTTTAGTATAAAGACTAAAAGCTACCTCGGATGACAATGAAAATACCTCCGGAAGGGTAGACCCGTTCCAGTATTTCAACTACTACGGAGGGAGCACTTTGGTACGCCACTGTCGTCTGTACAGCAAAGATAAATAAAGCAACACTGCATACGTTTTACATCTATTACCCGCACGACGAGCAGTATACCCTCTTTGCCGTGCAAGAAATAGGTACAAAAAAAAAAAAGAAGAAAAGCAAAGAGAAAGAAGGCAAATGAAAGAGAGGTATAGGTAAGAGAGAATGAAAGAGAAGACGTCGCTGTGCACCGTGTACGCAAATTGAATACGAAAAACTCAAGAGAAATGGCAGTAACATAGAGGCGTGAATACAAAGCTACTTCAAGCATTTATAAGGAGAACAGTTCTTGACTCTATCGTTTTAGATCAATTGCATACGAATAGATGGCTTATAGATTTTTCTCTTCGTCATGTATTTATTGACTCGTTTAAATAAATACTTAGATAAAGTGCCTGATTTCATGAGCTACTTCTATCATTTTTTTTTTTAATTTTCATCAGTCTCGAAATTTAATTAATTTAATCTTTAACATGAAAGATTCACTGAAAATACCTATAAATTCATCCTTGTTATCATGTTTTAAAAATTTTCGTTTGATTATCATTATAAAATTACTCGTATTTATTTCGTAATTTTAAACGAAATCATTGAAGCTGTAGAGGAATGGATAGAGGTTAGAAGAAAAATGTTTTTACAAAAGAAATGTTTTGAATATTTGAGTTGTGAAATTTTGATCATATTAATGTCCGGTAATTGCATGTACTTTGTACATTGCATGAGAATGAATTAAAGTTTGAAACTCTCCCAATAAATCAATAAGATGGTATTACTTTGTATAAGTATCAAAAACGCGATACCTTGCCGTGCCACAAGGATAAAGTTGGAAGTATAAAAACGATACCTATAAAAGAAGAGAATTAAGTGAAAACAAACTATGCTGAAAGTGCTTGGTAAACGTTACAGTTGAATGACATTTAATTTTACGAAGAATTTTACTGTGAATCATACACATACATATATATATATATATATATATACATCACACAGTCTTTCAGTTGGAAACAGACGCGTCAATATTGCCATTGAATGTACAGTAGATCAAGCAAAAAGCTAATTGCATCCCTCGTCGTTCTTTTTCTCACCCTCTCGTTCACGAATACACCCAACTATTTGATCTCTCGACCGATAATTAAATCTACTTTTTGGCTTTACGAATCTGATCAAATCATTGGGTTTTGCAATTGCTTACTGCTGTGTGCTGTGAAAAACAGTTTATTGAAGAAATGATTTTTATCCAAATATTTTTATCTCCACTAAATTCTCAGTCAAAAATAAAATACAAGAGAATAGATTGAAAAAGCTGAAGAAAATAAAAACAACTTGGCATACAGCTTGAGCCTGAACTTTCAATTATTCTACTTCATCTTTTATTTTAGAAACTTTATTATAATTAAATAAAATGCATATTTATATATATGTAAATGTTTTAATGCTTCTCATTTATTGAGTCTGCTCTAAAAAATTAAGTGTTCCAAATCTTTAATAAAATAAGCTCATTCTTTTATCAATGCAATATTTAAGATTATAAAAATATCTGGTCGATAAAGAATTAGGGTGAATTCTTGTAAAAAATTCACAGTCTAATGAGTAAATTCATGTTATTGGTAGAATTATTAAAACTTATAAAAATAGAAAAAATCGATTTATCATCATAATTATGCACGATATGATAAATGTATGTATCCTATTTATTCAAACTCATTAAAAATAGAATAGTGAAAAAAGTTGAGGACAGAAAGGAACAAATGAAGAAGATAAAGCTTAAACGAAAGAAATATCGAGTTTCTAACGAGATAGAAAAAAGAGGTTTCGTATTTCCGTAGAAAGATGTAAAAAATTAGAGACAAGGGACACAGTCAAAGTCTCCTGCACTATACAGTTATACTAAAACAGATATTTTTAACAATAATATTATATTAAGATAAAAGTATAACAATGAAGAGAAATCACAGAGGTAATAAAACAAGCAGGTCAACAAAATGAAGAAAAAAAGTTGAAATAACTGCTGTGCAAAAAATACATTGTTAAAAAAAAGTGTCAAAATAACGTTATGCAATCTGACTACATGCTTATGTCTTTAAGGTTGACATTGACTAAAGATGATAATCCACATTACAAGCTGCTCTTATAGCAGCTTGAACTTTGCACCAGAGGAATTCAACGAATTACCGTAATATTAAAATATTGCAAAAGCTATTTTGTTGAAGATGGAAGAAGAGAAAAATAAAAACAGCCAACAAGCTAAAAAGTTCTTATTAAATTTCAAAGCAATTTTTTCCACTCTGATGTTCAGCAACTCAAAATATCCAGCACTCTTAATGATTCTCAATTCAATTATATTCTGTAATCAGCCACTACTCAGGCCCTTTTCCGGGTTTAGGACGAAAGTAAAAGCCATTGGTTCATTGGATAATTTAATTGGCCACGATACGCGTGACTGTACTCAATCAGCTTAGCGTTGATCAGTTGCTGAGGGCGATCTCGGTGCATATGAGGGGTCATAGCGAGAGAATGTGGCACCCAATGGACACGACACACACCCCTAAACCTCTCGGACAACGCACTCGGAAATTGTTCAACCAAGAAGGGTTTGTGGCTGATCCACAGCATCGCGGTAACCCGCTCGCGTTTCTATTGCTGGGCTTCAACCCTTCCTAGATAATTGAAAATTAACCAACCATCCGTTCATCCATCTGGGAGCCACCCTCTAATCACAGCCTCTCCTCCTACTCCATACACGTTGCCCTCGTTAACTCAATCCTCAACAACTGGACACTAATAAGTAATCGACCACGTATCTGGCTCGCTTGTAAACCACGTGCGAATATGTGGGCTTTAACATTAATGACATCCATGTGCTATCCCATTTCATCAAGGAAATTATTTATTTTAACAAGTTTTGAAGGTTCGTAAATGTCTCTATGCTAGGACATAAAGACTGATAAATAGATGAAACATTGCCAATCATTCATTTTATTTAATGTATGTTAATGTTTAAATATCAAATCGATAGAATTAATAAAATATCTATCATTGGTATATTTAATTTTTTTTTCTAAAAGAGTATCATAGAGTTCAATCGTTTAATTAAAAGATTCTCATCCTCTCGATACTTTATTCCCATTTGAGTCTTGTGATAGCTAATCTGCGAGGATTTTCCGACCAAAATTACGAAATTCAAATACTCCAATTTCAATTACTTTCCGCCAACTCTAAGCTTATTACATTCCATCATTTTATTGATAAAAAAATGATTGAAGTTGAAGATTCTATATAATCCTTTAATTGACAACATAAGCTTGAAAAAAAGGATTTTCAGAATAGTAAAAAAATTCTAGTTCATATCCAACTTTTAATTAATGTAAACATTAATATACATGATATAAAATATTATATGGTGTAAATAAAAATTTAAATATTGAATACATGATAGATTACATGCCTAGTTGAGATTATTTTCAGTGTATATATTATTCAAGAGAATCTATTAGAATTTCATTTTCTCAATTTATCGTCTAGAAATAATTTTAAATATTTATATCCTTTTTTAACTTTACAAATAAATTTTTTATAATCTCTATGAGCAATTATTTACTCAATTGTAACATGATCAAATAATGTCTTTAATACGATATTAATTGGATTAATTCGAATTTCTAGTAAAACTGGAAGCTTAATTTTTTGGGCTATCTAATCTTTCTTCGTTTCAAATACTCTACCAAATAATTCCAGAGCTTTCTTTAGTTAAATCTCGATTTTGATAAACTGGTGGGTTTTTTTTTATATCTAGATATATCTCCAATACTTCACAACTGATGGTTCTCAAGTGCTCTACTCTCGAGAAGTCACCGAAATTCAACAGAACCCAAGTTGGAGAATCTTGTGTCTACGACCGAATAACCCCAACATTTTCGTGATCCCACGAGATTTTGTGACCCAGCGATCTGGCCTAGATTACGATCCCTCATCTTGCATTATTGCTTAAGCCATATACCTTTATACACATGGAATATATCTATTCATACTCATACAAAGATTTGATATACAGATAACCATTTTTGTCATCGTTTCTTATATTTCTTTGACGAAAAGATTGTCGTGATATTTTTCGTAAAGTAAACGTCATTTTCCTTTTTTCCTCGTTTTCCTTTTATATGGCAAACGAATACATACGTATTTCGTGACCATAAAATATCTTCGAAAGCTTTGCATCCTTTTGCGTGTATCCATCATATAAAAGCCGGTTAGCGAATAAACGAATCATACACAAACGTATAGTAAATGATTGACACGTTGACATGGATAAACGACGTGGAATAGGCGCAGCCCAACTACAACAAAAAATGAAATAAAAAGTTTAAAAAATCATTCACGCAGCGATTTATGCGCATTGTACTGTGCAGACCTACGTCTATCGATATATCAAGGTGGAGAAGAATAAATGTGTATATAGAAAAAGGTATATGAAGCTTGCAGAGAAAAGGTAGCCAAGAGAAAATAGAAACTACTTTGAGTGGTTACGGTGGCGTTGCGCGTCTCTCCAACTCTAAACAGTCTATTTACTGTACACTCCTTTCCTCTCTTCGCCATTCAATGTTTTAGCGTGTTATTTACCGTCGAAGCGGGATTTATCTGGCTTCTGGTGGCGTCACATCGGCCGCACCCCGTTCTCGCTTTCTCGTCGACCCGCCCCATTCTGCTGCAGAGTACTCGAACCTCCATCCGCGTCGATCCAATATTTTTCCTACATCCTCTATTGCCTTCTCTCTACCATCATCCTCAAATTCATCCAACTACCTTGGGATCACCTTGTTTCCACATCGTTCCTGGAATAATAACGTCACATCGATAAGTACAAAAATAAAATTCTTCAAGTAGATGCGATTCACCTTATGGTCAGACATATTAGAACTTATCTACAACTTTTATATGTATTTATGGAAGTATGTGCGCGTGTAAAGTAATAAAATTATTAGAAAAAAATTATTTCTTTCTTTTCTATAATCCTGGTAAAATAAAAAAAATTTTTTACCTCCAAAATTCACTCTAGTGAGATTTTATAAATTGAAATGTGCATTATAAAACTCTTAGTTTTTATCACCAAATCGGATTTTTATTTCTAACAAAATTTTCTCGTGTTTTTTAGTTTTAACATCATTGTTAAATTTTTTACTTTTAAGCATATCTACCAAATCCTAAAAAAATAAATCGTATTAAATGTAGAGAAATTTTTTTGATAACTATTTCGATGAATCAAAAAAAAGTATCATATTTTTTATGAATCTTAGACATGTTACTGCGGTGATGCAAGCTGGTTAAGTAAAAACAAACATCTTTAGATACATTTTAAAATTCTTATCATTTATCCTACTATACGATTGTTTCAAGGGAAAATTGAATGTACACATGGTCAAAAGATACGCAGTGGGACGAGGAATCGCTTTCTCGCATTTGTCTGACAGCGAAAAGCTAAATCCCCTGGAGGTATTTCTCTACAATAGCAACATAACAAAGTTGCTATCTCGGAGGGGTTAAAGTTCCTAGGAGTAGAGGTATAGTATGAAACTCAGGCGCATCGTCAACGAGGATGTGTCCCTCTGAGGTCGAATGCCAATCCTCGTGTCTCAAGAGGTTCTCCGGCATATCGTCCCCCGTAGTACTTTCCTGTCTATGTTATACGATAACCGCAAGTACTTTAGCTACGGACACGAATTATCTCAAACGCATTTCTGAGCCTGTTTAAAAAGTTATTTTTCTATAAAAACACTGAAAAATCGTAATACCAGAGACAGCAGAGTGCTTGAACTCTCAATAGTTGTGAATTCATTCTCGTGAGCTTGGACCCCAACATCTTAATCCGCATTTTCAAACATCCCTGGAGGGTAAGTGAAGCCTTCAAGAAGTGGTTTCCACTTTTTCTCCTTTTTTCTCATTTTATTTTTCACTTATTCTTGTATTCGTGCTAGAGACAACACTTTCTCGATTATTGTCATCAGCATTTTCATCTGCAAATGGAAAATAGAAGAGTGAAATAGAATATATAATTGTCACATTACAGATAACACGTTGTTTTTATGTGATTACAAAGAACTAGTCAACATAATACAAGTATTATTTAAAAAAAAAAATTATTCAACAAGTTTTTACAAGACTTATTATCTTTTTTTCTTTATCCTCCAGTTTTCTTCTATTTCCGCTAACTTTCTCCGGCTCGTCAACGTCACTAAAAATGCAATATTCTAGAAAAATGAGATACTATTTCTTCTTGGCAGCTATTTTTAAATTAATTCCAAAACAGTTTTTCTTGCACTTATAAAATAATCATTAGTAAAAATTTAATTAAATTTTGCAACTGTTTAATAGAGTATTCATTTTATTCAATTTACTTATTTCCATTTTCATTAAAGCTATCGATAATCTTGCATCAAAAACTTATTAGTTTAGAGAAAATTGAATTTTAATCATGTTTTAATTATTTCAAAGAGTAAGTTGTGCTCTTGAGAATGTAATTCTATCAACGTTTGATAATTAGAGTTTCAAAAACTTGTTTTTATGCCTATCATTTGTTAAAAGCATTAATTAACAAAAAAAATTTTTCACGAATAACCAATTGCATTTTATGGCTTTCATAGAATAATCAAGTGCTAAAGTATTTCAAATCTATAAAATATCACAAGCACAAAAGTGGAAAAATATTTCAAGTTTTAATTGATGTCATTAAGTTCTTATTTTTATTAGATATTCAGAGACTGTCACAGCATGTATGAATATGAAGATGAAACATTTGAAAGAGAAGGTTAGGATTCATTTATTAATAATTTCAAAACTTTGTTAATCCAATTACTATATCTCACATGCACTTTGAATAATGAAGACGAAACACAGACGAATGCTGATGGTTCTAATGACGATGGAGTGGAGAATTTTGATGATGAATTAAAATTGAGTGTAATTCAATATGATGGTGATCATTGGAAAATTAGATCTACGGTATACAAATGAAATTCATAATACTATTCTCTATTGTAATCACAGTTAACAAATAAATCATTAATTATTTAATCAACTAATGATACTCAATATATAATAAATTAATTGTTACTAATAATTATTAGAAATAATTCATTTCCATGCAATATTTCCAGAAAATCCCTGGAATGGTTGAAATCAAATTATCACCTCTAACACAAAAAATTCTAGGATGTGAAGTTGGAGAAGATGTTACCACTGAATATCCATGGGTGTTTGTTAGAAAAGAAATAATAGAAGATAATCTTGACTTACACAGAAAAAGTAGTGATTTTGTTCCAGTTCGAAATCAAATCCTAGAATATCCTGAGAAACAGGTTCTCATTGGTTATGCTTCGCGTATGACTGATGATTATGGACATTTCTACGTTTGCCTGACAAACAGCAGCGCCAATGTCATCATGAATCAAATTGAAGCTCAGAGATCTGAAAATGAAAAAAGTATAAAAAATGCTGTATTCAAAAAGCCTGGTGCATGGCAATCATATGGTAGCGAAATTGAAGTCGATGAATCTATTGTTAAAAATAGAAGAGAACGGTACGTGATCGAGGTAAGATTATTCTCAGCAGATAAGTGGAAAGAAATAAAAAAAGGATAATATAATTTAATTAAAGCTAAAAATTCATTAAAAATAAAATAGGCTGTTAATAAAGTATTATTTGCAATGGACTCATTTATAAATAATTCTTTAATATTTAATTGAATTCTTTTAATAAAAAATTATTTTAATAAACGAAAATAAATTTTTCTTACCACAAACAATATTTGATACTTGGTTGAGAAAATATTTCAACAGATAGAAACACATAAAAAGTACTCTCACTCACCAAAAGTCTTGGTAAACCGCAACGTTGAAGACCAAAGAGATGGTTACGTGGAACTTGTACCGTCAAGGCAAAGCTTTAACAACGTGTCTAAAAGAGTAGTTTCTCGAGGTGACCAGGCCAATCCTGCAACTAGTGATAACGAAGCCCAGACGACAATTTCGGCTCCTATAAACTCGTGGTCTCAGTACTTGTATGACCATAAACCGATCAATACTTACAATGAAGACGAGGCGAATGCTATCCAGAAATTTCTTAATAATAATATTGACATGATATGCGAGGAAGTAAACTTCAAGCTTTAATTCTACTTTCTTACTTTAAGTGCATTTTCATACTTATTACTTCTGATTACTGTTCAGCTTCTTCTGAACGAAATCTGTGATCCTCACACAGATGATTGTGAGAAGTTAGTGAAGCATGAAAGAGATACTAAAGCTCCAGTACCAATCACCTTTACAGAATACCAACATTATCACGATGGTCAATTAACTAAAGAAAAAGTTATTAATGATCTTTGCTGGCATCCTCTTTTAAGTGGAATAGCTATTGCCACCTATACAACTCACTGTAAAAGTGCATTTTTTCGAGGACGACAAACTCAAGAAAAAGTATGTCAACACTTTAATAAAAAATAAATTTTAAAAATCAACAACACTTTATTTGTAGATACCACAAAGCTTTTCCAGAGATAACAAAGTACTTGTGTGGTCCTTCAACGACTGTCTACAGCCTAAATTGATTCTAGAATGCCCTCGAGAAGTGACCGCAATTTCTATTAGACCTCTCGATGGAAATGTTGTAGTTGGGGGTTGTTCTAATGGTCAGGTACCTGTAATTTTTTTTATTACTTTAGAACGTTATACTTGACTCTTTCACTACTGGATATAAATCATATTAGCACTTTAGAGTTATATAATACTTTTAAAACATTGAATAGTATTTTTATTTTGTTTAAAAATTGAAGTTGAATTTTTTTTCAAGATAGCAGTGTGGTCTATTTTGGGAAAAATTGAAGAAGTTGAAAAAACGAGTTCTGGGTCTCAGTTAAAATACAGACAAGTTATGAAAAATTTAATGAGCTGGATGAAAGACACAACTAGTTCAAATGTGATTTATCCAGCTGCAATGTCTTCAATCAAAAATGGCCAGAAGGGTGCTATTACCCAGATAATCTGGTTGGCAACTCACAGTAAGCTCAACGAGAATGGAAAGATGGTTGAGTTGGAAGAAAACTCTGATGTTGAAGAACTTGGTTGGCAGTTTGTGACATCTAGTGAGGACGGCAGTGTCGCCTTCTGGGACCTGAGGTCGGCAACTCTATTTTCTCCTATCCCCAATTGATTCCCTCGAATCCCCAGACTCTTTTCCTTTCGCTTTTCTTATCTATCTCACATCTATTTCTTCTTTAACTTTTGACTTTTTTTATTTTCCGCTTTAACTTCGTGGTCCCATAAAACTTTATTCTCAACTCTCCGTTAGATCACTCGCATTACCTTCCTATTCATCTCTAAAGTACAATTCACGAGTGTAATTGAGGTATGATTTTAAAAGAAATATATATCATCTCCGTTGTTAGAGTACGCGAGGAAATGGAACGATCCAACGTGCCAAAGCAAAGAGGAAAAAAGAAAAAAAATATACCCAAACCTAAAGCTCTTACTCAATTGATCTCACCGTTCAAGATTCTTGACGGTGTATTCAGCCCCACATACATGCTCTCTGTGAAGCATTTCAACCAAGAACGTCGAGTTGTCATCACAACAATGAGCTTTTATGTGCCAAAAATACGAAGGGTAGAAGTTGAGCCACTTCCTATTGATTCCGCTGACATAGGAATGAGAAGACACTACAAGTCAGTGGTAGAGAAACCGGCGAACATTACATGGGGAATGATTTTCTTGGGCACTCTTGAGGGTGATGTAGGAAGGGTGGCTTGGAATGGCTTTGAGTTTAGCAATGACTTGAGAATGAATCGAGAATCTGTGAAATGGATTTGGAAGAATGAGGGCATCCATGATGGACCTGTCACCCACTCAGTAAGATCTAATTACCTAGACGATATCATATTAACCATTGGAGGAAAAACATTTGCCATTTGGCGAGAAGACTTTGATGAACCTGTTTTTCTAAGACGATGTACAGTAAGGTAAGTAATGTACTTTCTCGCCTCAATAATATAAATCATGTTACTTATCTTCAAAAATGACTTTCTGACTTAAGTAGTTACCAAGTACACTTATTTATTTCAAGAGAGACTGTACATTTAGAAAACATCTATTAATGCCTCTTTGAAAGCATAACTACTTTTAACATTATATAGTAAGAAATGGGAATAAAAAATAGTAGAACGTAATAATTTAAAAAATAACTAAATATAATTTATTAATGATTTCCTAACGACATTTCAGTCGTCAGTCATATGAAACACAACTGAATAGTTGAGAGTTAATTTTATAGCTAAATGTTTACAGAAGTACGGAAAACCTCATTCTGCCTTTAAACTAGATATACAGCTTGTTCCTGGAGTAATTCACGTCCAACAGTTCTAATGTTAGCACGTGTAGACGGTACAGTTGAGATCTGGGACCTTATTGTCAAGAGTAACGAAGCTTGCTTCACACAAAGTGTTTCGGGTCGGATCATCACTGGAATTTATAGTCATGACCTTTATCTAAAACCTGAATGCGTTGCTTTTTGTGACTCAAACGGTACGATGCGGGTCTTTACAGCCCCACTGGACTTCTCCGTCTTTGAGGAAAGTAATGTTGAGTGGATGAAAGCATTCGTGGAGCGAGAGGTTAACAGAGTAAGTTAACCATTTAGTATCAGAGAATGTAAATACTGGATATACATGTGGTGGAGTATACCAAATGTTGGAATATTAGATAGAACAGTTAAAACGTGTGCAAATACACTGGACAGAGGATAAGGCCAAAAATGTAAGAAGAAAAGAAGGGTCACGGACAGAAATGAAGATCAAGAAAATAGAACCTGGAGAAAAAGTGAAACTAGCAACAGAAACATCACGAAAAATAAAAACTTTGCAACCAGTAAGAAATATTTTGGTATAAATAAAGGAAATTAGGCGAAAAAATTCATTAAATAGTATTGTAAATTATTGATATAAGTAGATTTGCTGATATTTTATAGATGATATCAATCGTAAAGTATTACGTAGTAATGAAATATTTAGAAATGCTTCATATAATATTAAATAGGACTTTTCGATAAAGTAAATGCATAGAATTTACGGTTTGAAAATAAATCGATGAATCTTTATACATTAACGTACATCAATATTGCAGAAACCTAAATCAGGACAATTTATTGAGGAAGCAAAAAGCAGATGGAAAGCAATGGAATTGGAGCGAATGCAAAGGGTCATTTTGGAAAAGAAAGGACTTCGTGCGGAAGATCTAGAAAGGCGACGGGAGCCTGTACTAAAGCTACGACAGGAAGTACGAAAAAAGAAGGAAAAAATTCGTGATGTGATGCAGCAGCAAGACCGGATATTCGAGGACACAGTAGCCTTCCTGTTTCCGGAACGGAACTACGAACGTGAGCATGCCGGCGTGACCACTGAGATAGTACAGAAAGAGAAATCTGATGGCGAGTACGTTAAGGACATGGAGAAAGTTAGGATAGAAGCTCTTATTCATCCCTTCAAAACTGCTTCAAGTTCTGGTAGTTTGATGGTAAAGCACTTTCAGTACTTGACCAACTGTGCATTGTTCACGTCATTCTCTTTTTTCCTTTATTGTTTAGTCAACGTCAGGCAATTTGGAAGAAGAGATTATACACAACTTTGAACGAGTTGCTGCCGAGGCTTCACTCTTTATACAACAACATCCGTACAAGGATTCTTTCAATTGGAAAGATGTATTTCGTGATGGATTAAGAAGACGACATATCTTAGATGTCAAATTACGCTCAATTAAAAGAAAAGAACAATCTAACATTGTTGAGATTTCAAAACAATCTTCTCTTAAAGAATTGGATGAAGAAAAATACAATAATGATTATTGGAAGACACTACAAGAAGGTAAACTTGATTTATCTTCAAAAGTGATAATTTACTGAGACATTTATTTTTATAATAGAGAACCTTGAGGATCAGCAAACAAAAAAATATACCAATTTTTCTTCTGAAAAATGACAAAATATATTCTACAAAAAAAGTTAATAATCACGAACTATTTGTGAGATAAATGAAATTCGATTCTCAAGATATTAATGAAGCTAGAATATCAAAAACATTGTCAATAATCCTTTGTATTCATAATAAATGAACATTTTCATTGTTCTTTTATTATACTCCAACTAAACAGTTATAATAATAATATTATTATAATAATATATTTTATCTATTAAAAAAAAATTCATGATTTCTAGTGATAAAAGTTTCTTTTGATTTTATCATTTTTACTTAATCAAAAAAAATGTATGTATATTTTTTTTAATGTAAACAACATAAATGTTTTATCTTTAAATTTTGATTTTTCATTCATTTTCATTTTTCTATATTCATACATGCCATTCAATATTATTGACTTTCCGCGATCATAAATCAAAATACAATGCTTTGATAGCACACGCGAAAAGCCTTTCACACAATTATGCTATGATTACTATGTTTAAATTAATGATAGCGTACGAAACAATAGAACTGACGCTGAGTTTCCACTAAAATTCAATATTCATTATGTCATCTATGGCTCTATCATTACGTGGGAGTATAATGAAGAAACTCGTTAATTTCCTGACCTGACATAGTGTTTTTGTTACTAATTCTCAAAAAAGGAACTTTATTGATATTTTGAATTTTTGCTTTAATAAGAAAACTAACAAACTTAGGAAATGATGAATTTTTTTAGACATAAATAACATTAATCTACTTGATCAGAAGTATCTTCATCAAAAAATTTTAGATTATAATTAAAAAAAATAAAATTCAATCATCATAGTATTCTTTATGCAATGAATATTTGATTTAGAGAAATTGTGTGAATTTATTGTATTTTCACACCAATATCTACTAAAAGAAATATTTATAAAACTGTTTATTTACAGAAATAATAATTTAATAGCATATTATCCTGTGCAGTAAATTTACTTCTCTTTAAAAAGTATTTTTTATAATACTCTACTCATTAAGGGAGCTATAATGCCATAATTTTTTCCTACAATAGATAAGAACAAGTAATCATCTGCTGTAAAGTATTAATTATTTGAAAATAAGAAGATATCGAGTAAAAGCTTTAGAGAAAAGTGATAATAAAATAGGATGAAGGCGTTCATTAATATAGCTCTTTGTAAGAAAAGAGCAAGTGAAAAGATGAGAAAAATCTAACGGATGAAAAGAAATAAGTTAATAAATCAATCGAGAAATTACAAGAGAATATGAGAGAGAAACATTTAAACGTACAGTATTGCGATATGAGTTTTGCCAACTATTTGCGCAAACTCGCACCATCAGTGCGGACTGTCGAGTATTATTGCCCAAGTTCGAAACATCTTTCCACACAATTTTCCTTCTGTTGCCGCATTCTTACGTATCTTCTGATCATACTGAAACTTCTCATTTCACCATCTGACCAAGATCAGCACAATTGTCTACCTTCACTTATTGGTCCAAGCTTATCGCGCTTTCGAAACAAAAACTCTACAATTGTCAACTGTTGCCTCGATATCTGTTTGTAAGAAAAACTTACCCTGTACACATGTTCAATTTTTGTGTTGCGACGAAAATTCCCAAAATAGATTTCAATTATTTATTTTATGGCTTTTTTGTTTCTCTGAAATAGAAGAAAAAAATTAGATTAAATTCTATAACAAAAAAAATAAACAATAGACTTTCAAAAACTAATAATTAAAGCATATTTTAAAAAGTATGATAAAAAAAATATGATAATAAAATACTGATGAACTGAATTTTCAATTAATAAATTGCAATAAAAAGAAGAATTTTTTTTCAACTTCGGTCTGTTAAGGTTGCCTTTGTTGATATCTGATTCAATACTTCTGAAGTTCACCATCACTTCTTTAAAAGCTTTATCGATCCATTACTCCCTAGCGAACTTTCTTTCATAAATTTCATTCATAGTTAAAGAAATTTTTTTTCAGAATCAAGAGTGCAAATATGCTTAACTAGCTAAGATAGAATTATAATTTCTGGCAATCTTAAATATTCCAGTAATACTAATTTAAATATTACTTTAATCAAAAAAATGTTTCATAAGATATTAAACATTTTAATGAAATTTTAATTAATAAATAATTTATTACTTAATATTCTGAGGAGGGGTTGAATAATAGAATTGTTAAGAAACATTATTTATTTGAAAAAGAGAAGAAAACACTCTATTATATCAATTATGTAACCAGCATGAAGCCTTTACATAAATAATACCACGAATTTGCATGAACTTTTGCAGTATTTCTTGTTTACGTGTTTCAGATAAAAAAAAACTCACAAGCCAAAAGCATTATTTCTTATAATCCGTTAGAATAATTCTTATAGTAAAATATGTGTCCATTAATTATAAAAATGTTTCACATAAAAAAGAATAAAGCTTCAAATGTAACCCAGTCATACTTTACTCTATTTGAATATTAAAAAAAATTACAATAAAATAATCCATCAGAGATGTACAATATAGACACAAACCCACATTTTTATAATAAAATAGAGCAAGTATAAATTGAGTGAAAATCAAATACAATATTGATAAAAAAGCTTAAATTTATTCAAGCAAACAAGCAGTATTATCAAAGAGCTCATTTAAAAACAACACTTAAAAACAGTATTAATCGACCTTGTTATTTTTACTTTTTCCTAGTGTTTCACTACTTAATATACGTCATGTCAAAATGTACCACGACAATTATTGTATCACGAATAAACGTGCCAGAGAAATAAGACAAAGAGAGGAAAGAACAAAGCATACTAAAAATATATAAAAGCTTCTTATCTCTCTTTCTCTGTTATGAGTCAGATGTCAGGATGTACGTGACCGAGTGTTGAAGCAAGTTGGGTGAGATTTTCGGTAGAAAGAGAAGAGTGGAGTTGTCGAGAAGCCACGAAGTTTGTCACGAGGTGGTGGAGAAGTACATACAGGACGTATCGGTGGAGAACGAAGCTGTAGGAGATGTGAAGTCAACGAAGGTCGATAGGGAGTGGCAGAAGGTTGGACGGTAATAATCGTTAGAGGCAGGCGGTGACCAGCTCGTGAAATCTCGCTCGTATCGTTGGGATAACGAGTCATGAGGCAAGACCTCCAGCGTCCTACAGAGCAAACTCTGTAGAAACTTCTCGCCTGGATTTCAAACCCTGCTTGGACTTTCCTTTTTCTTCTTGTCTAGGTGTTTCGTAGAGCCACAGCTGTCGATACGAGACTTGGGAGATTCCACAGGAAATCTAAACACCATCGGCTTGTCGAATAAATGTTGTTTCGACCCAACTACTAGCCAATCGTGGCTACACCTTCTGTTTTTATATAATCTCATTTGCCACCAAGTATTTTCGAATTTCAATAAATTTTAATGCATGTCTTTCACTAAAATAAAATTGACGTGAATGCAATTGCGGTAAAAAGTTAAGTATTGACAGCTCTCAATTAATATTTAAGGTGTTTACTATTTAATTGACATTTGTAGAATATCTTATTCTCTCATGTTGATAAATTTATTGTTAAATGTCTACAGTTTAAAGTAAGAAGCCAATAATAAAAGCCAATAATAGATACATTTATTATCTACAGATGTTTGAATGAATGAAATTGAGATGTTTAATTAATTTTGGAGCTTGATCACTTTAATTGACTAACGAATAGAATATATATACACCGCATACTTGATCCTATTGATCGATATCCTTTAATTGTACATTTTACTTTATTCCATAAGCTTAAATATTATTTTTCGTCTACTTCCATCAATCGTCATCTCGTTCTACATCAAAGAAAATTTTAATTAATAACTTGATGCAATTCTTAAATAATTTTCAGCTTTCTAAAGAAAGAATTAAACTATAATAAGCTAGTATGTTTAGATTTACATAATTTAAAAAAGAGTTACGTAAAACAGAAAAAAATCAGATTTTCATTTAAAATAATAATTAATATTTATTCTGAATTATTTTAAATAGATGATATTGAATCTTTTATTCAAGAAGTTAATATTTTAATTCTTTTGAATTTTATATTAATTAAATATAAAAACACGAGTACTTCTGATATTTGATGATATTTAAAATATTTTAAGATCAAAATTTTGATGTGCTTTTTGAGGTAAGTAATTTTTTAGAGCCGTATAAAACTACTACTCCGGTGGACAATGGCAAGGATGAAAGTAAAGATTAAAAAATGGTGTATAAAGAATAATAATAAAAACGAAAGATAGCAATGAAAATAAAATACGAAGATACGAGTAGAGTTGTAGCAAAAGGAAGAAGAAAAGAGACTCTGAAGCAACTTCGTCTCGTCGCTCTCGGGTCTCATTAACATTTTACATTACGAAGAGCAATTTACCAGAGCATCCGTGGCACAGTAAATTAATGAAGAGAGATGAGAAAGACTGAAGTAACGTTAACACCTTTTCATTAATTTATTTATATAACCATAAAAGTATTCGAAATAATATATTGTATGCAATTGTAAGCATCGAAAGAAATGATAAGAAATACAACTGTATTAAAACAGACTCGTGTAAATTTTACCACTAAACATTTGTGTATTTTATACCTCTGACTCCACTTAACTAACAATCCTGTCGCGTTTCCACATTTACCCTTGCCAAGTGGACTATTGTGTACCTTCGCTAATGGCGCCTCAGCGTACTTAATGTGTTCAAGGTTTTTCTTAAGAAGAGAGTAAGGAAAAATATCAGAAAAATAGAGCAAAATCAAATTAAGTGAACAATTGTAACTGGGATTGAAATAATTATTTAGACTATAATATTATATTTATGATGTTTTTCACATCAATTGAAATTTTAAAATAAAGAAAAAAACTCCTGTTAGAAGAATCAACTAGGCTCATAAAATAAATAAATTTTCTTATAGCATTTAGTGCTTTTAGACTGTGGTAATAATGATACATATTTAAAAACAAAGTATCAAGAGTTTAACCAAAATATGCTTTTATGAGAAAAAACTTTTAGAGAATGAAAATTACATAATTACAAATTTAGCGAAATATTATCGCAATGGTGAAAACTGTTTATTAAACAATACGAGTACTTGGAAAAAAGTCATAATGATAATAAAGCGAAAATTTACTTAAAAAGCATCTATTGTTACCTATATCCTTAGATAATAATTAAAGTGCGCACACAACTAAGCAATCTTTGCTAAATACACCTGGCTTTTAGAAGAGGCGTTGCCTAGTAGGGTCGTAACAACTGATTTACACTTTAAATCGTAAAAGGGATTGGTAAAACCTTTTATACTTCTGTACGCAGTAAAAAAAATAAAATACGATTTTCTGAACTTCATCTACTTGAAAAAAGATATTAAACTACATATAAAAATAAAAGTTGTATTTATTTTACGTACTTAGTAGATATTTTACGAGTTCGATGAAGCACCGATTTATAGTAATTTCAGATTGAAACTTGAAGAAATGATTGAAGAGTTAAAATATAATTTTTGATGAATAGAATATAAGTAACACTACAATACAATGCACATTTTGATTTCATTGTCTCATGACAGGACAGAATGAGACCCTTTTCAACTTGGACGACGACACTTTATTGTCTACTTGGTACCAGCATCCCTCTTAGATTCTCAAGTAAATACATCTAGTGTGTCTGTTCTCAAGGCATATGAGTGCTCTTCATCGTTCCTGACCACGACACATGATATATCTACTTCTCGACCTGTTTTTGGACTTGCTCCCAACTACTATAAAAGCCCTAACATTTTTTAATAAGGTCTTAAAAAGTAATTGTGAAAAACAATGAAATACACTAATTGTCATACTTGAGATAAAACAAAATTTAATTAAACAAATTGAAATTGTAAGTATAAATGCAAAAATGTATTATTTTTCATTGTATTCAAACAACAATGCAAGTAATTATGTGATACATGCTCAGAGGTCGTCATAATTTCGAAACTTCACGGAAACTCGTGGCTTCCCAAGCACTCACATTCCTCGAACGCTAGAAGACGAAATATTCAAGTTACCCGTGTACTTAAAGGCATCCTATTCTATTTAGATGTCACCACAAACATGAATATCAAACATGTTTACTACCATCAGTCATTATCTAATAGATGTCTAAGCAATAATAATTAAATAAAAGCATCCTTTATGTAAATTCAGATTAGTACAAACGTGTGATGGACACAAGTTAAAGTTGAAGGATGATTGGTTGACTTGATTTGATTAAAGAGCAATTTCTAGTTAAGTTGGATCGATTGCCATCACCCTTCTACTTGCTTCGTATCAACCTGCACGTCCCCTTTACAGACACTGTACCCCATAATCATCGAATCTACGCATGCTTCATTAAAATATCTCATCCTATCTCTTCACCATGACCTACTATGATTCAAATTATCTCTCCATTATTCCTTAGTAGTTAATTAATAACTTATAATTAGTATCCTAAATTACGGATTGTGGTAAATTTTACCTTTACTTTATAATGTAGTATAAGATAACATTTTAATCACTCTGAATTCTAGAACTTATTGTTATGTGAAATTTATTCCATTGAAATCCACAAGAAATATTGATAAATCTTTTTATAAATGAAAATATCATTATTTAAAATTTTCGAGTTGATTATGATAGAGTTTTTTCACAAAATACAAGAGTGAAGTGAAAAATACGTCACTTAAAGTAGACTAAATGCTTTCGAGAAACGAATAGATTAATCAGCGTCGTTCATTTCTTCTTTTATCGTTTTGCTTTTCCTCTTTTACGTTTTTTTATTTCTCTTCTGGCACCTTTCGACGCTTACTACTTCCCTGAAATAATTCATTATAAAGAACGAATCAGCTGACGGATGATACTGACGTTTATCCACTGTAAACCCTGCCGGTCGTCTTTCCGCTTATTCCCCTTACATTTCAATCTGATGACTGGAATCTATGTCTAACTCACGATTTGCCCGCGATAACAGAGACTATTGACTTCTCATTTTCATTCGTCTATTATAATTTTTTAGCTACTTTATTTTCAACATAATTCTACTAAGTATATTTTTTTTTGCTCCCTTTTCTTCTTATCAACTTTGTGAACTTGAAAGATGAATACGATTACACTTACAATTAATGTCAATATTTTTATAATTGACCCAGTCGAGTCACTAAGCTTATTACTTTTTTTATTCAAATAAATGCTTTAGAATTGAAGCAATTTTTTTAATATTAAAGCTTGAAACAGAAATTATTTCTGTGAATAAAACGGGAATTGTTGAAATGAAATACGATTTCAATAGAATCATGGCATTTTCACAATATTTTTGGGTTCATTGTACAATTATGCGAATGAATATAAAACCAATTACAAATTAAAACAGAAAATAATTGTCTGCTAAAATATTTTGATGAAGAAAAATGTACAAATTCTATGGGAAGTCAAATTTGTTTTATAACACAATATTCTTTTTTTATTAAGCTATTGTTAACCATTTATCATTTCCAATAGAAACAATGATCCCAATGTAGCTCAATAAACTCATAAAATTCAATATTCCAAAGCGAAATATAAATTAAAAGGTTAGTAAAAATGTTAAAATTAGATTTTTCCTCTGTTGATGTTTGAACTTTTTTAATATGATATTATATGCGTATTTTCATATTGATAATCATTTGGGAAATTAGAAACTTCTCTAATAAATTTACATAATAAAAGAGACAATTTGAATAGCCTTTTCACAATGGAAACGATTTAAGATTTAAACAGTAATGTTTGTTGCATTGTCAATGCGTAATAGTTGCTAAAAAGAATAAAATCGTCAGATAGTAATGTTAGAATATTGACTAATATGTGTCCTGAACAACTGCTACTTTTGAAACAAAAAAGTATTGAAGAACGAAGTGGTATAAAAAAGACAGAGACAAATGGACGAAAGAGATGAATTAGAAGAGACTAGAGGAACTCGAGCTAACATTTTAATTCTTTCAATTGGTAGTCACGTCGCGTTCAATATAATCGATCTTATTTGCAAGTGAATCAAGCTAAAGCCAAGCAAGCTTGAGCTTAAGCCAACTAACGAAGGAAAACGGAAACTAGACTTGAATTTTCTTTTTCCTCTAACACGATTTACATCCGTTTCACTTTCTACAAGCTCTCACATGATGAACCACACAACTCCTTTTATATTTGTCTCGTCTACCTTCAACTGCAAAGCTATCTATTCGCTTCTTCGACTTGTGATAACTTCATACTGAAGACTTGAAAATTTCTATCTTCTCAAAGTAAAGTTTTTTATATGATTTACTCGTAACTTTTAGCCTTTTTGTTGGTTTTACACTTGTATTTTTCGTCTTTTTTCAACTTCAATCTTATCTATTGATGTCTACGAGTGTGTATTTGCTAAGAAATTTATCGAATGACATGTAATCAGGATACATTGGACCACACAATCTTGCTTCTCTACTTACGTTTTAAAATAGTTTGCTAGCCACCAGGTGCACTTTCTACTTCTTCAGCGCACGTACACACATCCAAGATTGCAGTAATTTTCAACTCCACTCTATGGTCCCCTGCCTGCTCCATTTTTTCCTGACTTTTCATGCTCTTACATTTTATCCGTCAGCAAATGACTTCATAAACGTCACCGGAACATATCATCACAATTTCTGCATCCAGTTACATCTTGAGTATACTTGTTTGAAGTAAACAATATTTGGATTATGTGATTTTGGAAGTTCCTGTCATTTGACCTGAAATTTAAAGTTTTTCTATCAAAAAAATGGTTTTAAAAAATTTTCTCGATAAAACTAAAAAAATTTATTTTATTTCAAGTGTAGATTAATTATTTTACGCTATGATATATATAATACTTTAAATAAAAGGAAATTAGTCTTTGCTTAATAAAATGAAATCATTGAAAGTAAATTAAAGTGTATAGATTAATTTTTATGCCGACTGAAATTATTCTATCGTCGCTATTGTGCACTTTCCGTGATCGCAGTTGAAATAAATTGAGAAAACGAAGAAAAAAAATGAAAATAAACCAGAAGGTATAGGTTTCAGTTAGAAAAGGAAACGTTCAATATATACATATATATCTTCGATAGATTCGCAGGCAGTTACTCCTTTTTTTCAATCGTTCAGTCCAAGCACGTCCACGAAAACGAGAATTCCATTGAAACTCTTTAGAAGCGTCTAACGTAACTTCTACGCTTTGCTATAAAAAGACTCACGATGTACGTCCATTAATTGCTCTATTCTTACATTCGAGTGGCCAGCCATAAATTTTTCAATAACTTCAGAATCCACATTTTCTAGAATCATGTTATTTTCTAGTTTTAGAGAAAAACTTTAGTTTAGATTTGAAATTTTATAAATGTCTTTTTTGGTATCAAAAAAATCTTATTCAAGCTATAAAATTATTCAAGCCAATCATAATTAGGTCAAGGTTATTATAATAATCAAGAAATCGTAATTGACATCTGATCTTGATCTTGATTTGGTTGTGGTAGTTATACTCATGTAATGAATTCAAATTTCGATCTTGATTATAAATTAATCCCAATGAATCAAGTATGAAGAATGAGAGTTTATATCCTGACTATTTTTTCGTGAATGTTATCAGAAAGTAAATTATAATTCATAAAATAAATATAATGACTTTATAATATTTTCTTTGTCTACAATTTCATTCGGCTTACTTGTAGATTAATTATTGAAATAAGTTTCTGAAAGCCATGATAAAAAAGGGACTTGTGAATATTAAAATACATTTACCGTAACATTCTTATTGATTTCATTTAAATTATTAAAAAAATTCTAATTGGATATAATGTGACAAGAAAAAATGAAAACAATATAAATCACTTAATAAATTCTAAAAAAAAATGTAATAATTATCTACATTTTTAATTCATTAAAATTAATTGGTCTAATTCGGTTACGAAATGTACGTTGTTAACAATATAATTTTAATTAAAAATCTGTTTAACAACGTGAAATGGAAGAGAGAATGAAAAAGCTAAGAAAATCTACGAATAATACGATTAAAGTAAGTGACGGTGAAACAATTGACAATGTTCATACCAAGTTCAAAAAACTATATAACAGATTCGCGATAATATGTATGAATCCTAAATAAAAGGATATATAAAAGAATAAAGCATATGCCACAGATAAGAATATCACAAGTGTGCACATGATATGGCTTAGGAACGACAAATGCATTTATACCAACATAGAGAATTCTATTACGACCTCAGGATTATTATTGTATGGATATGAGGATTATGCAGGTGGCCTTTAGGATGGAATTTCTAATTAACTGCGTATTCTTCTTTTCTTCTGTTCTCTTTCTGCCCGGTATTTCCTTGCAGACTTTGTATATTCTAACAATGTGAAAAAACATCAGCAAGTTAAAAAATCACTGAAGGAATTAATAAATTCCCAAACCTTATAAGATACTTTGAAGATGATTGTATTTAATTTTAAAACAATCACCTTGAAATTGAGTAACTAAATTATTTGTTAAATAAACACAAAATGTGCAATGTAACTTACCTTTGATTGTACAAAGCAAATCCAAATTGACTGGAAATTATATCTTTATTGTCGTCGAGTAAAACTGAAATCCTGAATGGTAGCAGGTTTAACTTTATCTAGGTACTCTCAAAACGATTACACTGTGACTTGACGTAACTTTCTTCTCTTTTGCTGAGAAACACTCACGTGCTTGGTGTCAGCATGACGAAGATGAAGATGTCTGGAAAATGTTTTCTTCCAACGATTTCTTAGCAACCTGGATGCTTTACTCCCTCGACACCTGGTTTATTAATGAAAGAAAAATGTTATATTACTAGTAGTCAAGAATAACTGAAGTGGAAAATAAAGAATTTATCTATTTCGTACGCTTCGAGAATCTCAGACATCAAATGTTTTATAAGAATGTTTACGCGACAACAAACTTACTGGTGAATAGATCTAGATATTCGAGTCTTATTCAGTTCAATGCATATTGCTTTTTTCACTTGACTTCTTAAAAAAAAAAAAATAACTATTTGGATGACATGAAGTTTCAAGATTTGATGACATTTTTGACATTAGCCTCGAAAAAAGAATTTCTTTTTTTAAGAAACTTAAATTTATTGTAGACTCTATACGAAATCATCATAAAAATAGTTTTTCCATCAATACAACAGAAATTTTCAGTAAAATGATGAATGAATATTGAATATTTCAAAGCTCTTGAAAGTTATTGTTAAAATAGTAATTGTAGCAATGTCGAAGTTACAAAGGTTCAAGGTTTGAACCGATCTTCAAGAGTAGACTACCTCTGTAGAACAATTAATCTTTGGAACAATTGCTCGGGTAATTAAATTTATATGGAAAATTTACAGCTCAATTATCAGACATACATTAACAGAAGACAAGTTCTTTACTAAGTATTTAAAATTTTCTTTAAGAATAATAGGGTAATTAGAATCCCAAAAAGTCCTCATAAATATTACCAATACAGTTATATTATTTAAGTCAATGTAATTAATAATAAAGAAAATTAATTTCTCTAATTATTGCTAAATTTAATCAAAGTTAAGAGACTTTAGATTGCATTAAATTCAGATAAGAAAAAAAAAAAGAATAATATGGTAATAGAAATATCGATGAATTAAAATAAATAATTACTAAGAGCAAAGTTTGGTTTATTTTCTTTTTAACTTGAGAAAAAGGAGTCTGAGAAATAATTGAAGAAGTAAAGATTGAGAAAAAGTTCAATTATAGAAGTTGAAAGTTCTAAACTCATACTCCTGTGAAAATCGAAAAATTTACTGAATAACTCATGCATTGCAACAATGACTGAATGATTTAGTACTGAAAAGGATACTTTTGATTTATATAATCAAACCTATATGGCTATCAGTACTGTAATGCCATATAACATTAAGATTCTTAATGAATATTATTCAATTGAGATTCAATGAAAAAATTTACGAATTTTTTAATTATTTCATTACAAAATTTGTACTGCTTTTGGTAATATTATTTTTAGGAATCAAAAATATTAGTATCTCTAAGAAAAATAAAAAAGAAATTTATTAAACCAAAATTGGTTTAACAAAGTTATTTCTATTGATCTTCAACTATCAACTTTCAGTGTCTACTTTGCCTTAACTTATGCTTTCTGCTTATTCTTCTTATTCGTATCTAAACTTCCTACTCTCTTTTCCTTCAATGTCATCGTTGACACTCCAAACTTGTTAGTGCCTGTTTCTCAGTATAACGAGGATAAGAATGTCTAGAACTTATGTCTTGTTTCCCCTTCAATTTGGTGACTGTGATGAAGAACATCGCTAGAAGTTGATAGTAATTAATTATAAACAAACTCACTTGATACTCTACTTCTTCATTGTACTAAATGACTTATCAGTTTAGGAGTCAACATCAAACATTAAATTTAACGAAAAAAAATATGCAATAAATCCAGGTAACTTTTACAGTAATATCAGCAGTTCTGATGTACTTATTTCTATTCATGATATATTGATAGTTATAGTTATATACTACACCAAGAAGAAATGTCAGAATTATTTAACTGCGTCAATCATCATGAGGGTTATAGTCTTGAAGGCTGGAATAGTTTCAAACAATGCATTTACTTTGCTGAGATACAGATGAATTACAATAAAATATTGAAAAATATTAAGGAAATTCAAATAATTCACTTGAAACTGAAAATGATTGATTGCTTATTGTGAAGCAGAATCTGTTAGCTATAGGATCAAAGTTACCTGGATTGATTGTAAGCAAAATTTTTTCAGAAGTTTAAATAACAGTCCAAAGACAATAAAAAGTCAATTATACCGATATTCTACAGGTCGCAAATAACGTATGTGTACCATCGCCACTTGATCACAATCTGGTTCTGTGATTAATGTGAATCGATCGAGTCAATTAACTGGAATACTCTCAATCAGATACGAATCAGTCGTTCTCATTGATGTCGTAGACGAGTAATTCGTGCTCTACCTCGGCGTCGTCGTAAATCAACCGTCTGCTAATGCTTCGACGAGTAATTTGATGAAACCATCCGATCAAACGCATTATCAGGTTATCGGCGGGAGCATTTCGATATTGATTATATTTCTTATTTAATTAACGTCAATATCAAACTTTTCTCTACTTATTAATTATATTATTAAGTGTCATAAAACTTCAATAATTCTATCCAAAAGGTATCAAACAAGATTATAAACGCCACATACAATAGAATGTTACGAACGCGCTTTTGTTCTTCAAAAAAATATCATATGACTCAGTTAGTAAGGTAATTATTCTGTAATCTGACGGTTGGTAATAAGAACAAAAATGTCGGTAGCAAAAACTTACCAACATAAGATAGGAGAAAACTTCAAGTAGTTTAGTTTTTGCACAATGGCAGCACTGAACCCAAGCCAACTTCAAGTGATTTGTGTGTACCCTTCTGATTGTACCGGCGCCATGTTGGTGATTGACTCACGGAAGCATTTTCGTTGAGTAAAGGTACAATTATTAACTTAATTGTTTTATTTTATCTGATAAATAAACTAAAAAGTGAAATTTTAATATAAAATTAATATTTGTAGCTATAGACGTGTTTTACAAATGTAAAAACATCGAATTTCGTTAACCTACTAGTTGAGTGTTGGTTCAGAGGATTGGAGCAGATCTTAGAAATAAAATCAAGCTATAAAAATGATGTACACGGTAAATAAATTTTAATTTCATTGTATAATATTGAAAGCATTATTTTTTCTAGAAAAATCGAATATAAAAAATAGTTCTAAAATATTAATAAGACCATGATTTTTTTTAAAAAAGGGCACAACGGCTTCGCAGGACACGCGGTTCAGCGATAAAGAAAAGAAGCTTCTTAAACAAATGAAGTTTGGAGATTCACTGACGCAGAAGGTAATATTCCATTTAATTATTACATTATAATTGAGTCATATTTTAATTGGGAAAATGTAATTTTTTTTAATTACCAAAATGTATTTTTTTATAAATTATATTTTCTAGGTTGATATGAGCAAAGTTAAGCTAGACGTTATCAAGCCTTGGATAACAACCAAAATCACGCAAATTCTCGGTATCGAAGATGATGTTGTGGTAGAGTTTGTTTATAACCAGCTGGAAGAGAAGGTAAGACCTGTAATTCATGATGTTGTCATGTATCGGTTGATTAACCTGAAATAATGTCAAATTAAAAACATTAATTCATCATACCAAGCCAAATAAACATGCTCTCACTAGGCTTTTTCCCCTCATCTTAGAAAAATTTGGATATGTTATTTCAGCACAAACTATCATATAAATGTCAGCTCGGCGTTGAGAAACACTGCATGGTTATCCTTCATGCAGGATAACTAAATCGTCAAGGCTGTTTAATGTCTTTCGACATAACTGTCTGCAATTATATTTGTGCTTTTGTTTAACAAATATCTTCAAAAAATCAAGTATTCGTGGTCTAAATCTACCGCGATTAAACAAAACATTAATGATAAGTCAATAGCAATGATTAACTATTTATACTTTATCCAATGTCTTATCACATATCTTTGAATTCCCCGTTAGTATAAGTAGAGAGAGAGAGACCAATGGTGGGGCTCAACCCTTTTGTCCAAGTGGCATTCAGATGTACTTACCTTGGTATCCGTTTGGCCACCTTTCTAACATCGCGGACACTAGACTCGCCCATGGCAGCCGATGTGTCGTCAGCGAGCCTATCATCTAGCCGCTACAGCTCAGTACATCACCCGTGGACATCTTACATCATCCAAGGACATGCAGGACCCGTAAATCTACTGGACAACACTGGTTGCTGACTCATCTTCATCAAAGGATCACCATTATCATCTGGAGATCCACGAGAATCATTAATGTCTCTTTTGGAGACGTTTCATCATCATTCTGATGTGCTGATCATCATCAACATCTTGCTGAGAGGCGTTCCTGCATCTTTGATGGCTGCAGTTACTTCAACTGGTGAATAATCAAGTCTTCCTATCGCCGCTAGGAATCAAGAGAGCCGTTCGCTGTTTCCTCATCAAATTTACACCATCGCGTTTGGTACGAGTCATTGGAGAACATCAGCATACATCATTGAAGCTGAACCTCATGTCACCGTTACGAGCATGCCTGCATAATTCGTGCTACCAATATCGAGGTACCGTCAATCAATACCGTGTAATTATGAGCAGCCTCAGACATGTAACATTCGATGCTCTCTGTCGAAGTGGCAGGTTGGTGATTACGCGTATCTTCGACTTTCGGATAATTTTGATTATTGTAATCTTCATGTTTTATTACAGCATTAGATAAAAATATGTAAATCATTTAGACTGACTAACAGTAAGGTATCTTTATACATTTTGGATTTTTTCAGCACTTTTTCATTAGTTTTTTATCATAGCACAATCAAATTACCTTTCAGCTGATATTCGAGCTCAAACTGCTAATGGTGGTAAGATAGTATAAGTATAAATAAAAAAAGTCTGCTTTTTCGAGGGGGAAAAGCAGTTGATTGAGGAATTTTTCTAAATGTTAATTTATTCACAAACAATCATAATTTTTTAAACTGATTATCAGTGTAGCACGTTTTAGAGAATTTTAAAAATCCTTGCTATTTTAGAACCACTTTCTAATTATATTTTTTTCCTGTAGTATCCTGATCCTCGAAAGATGCAGATTAATCTTACTGGTTTTCTCAATGGTAAAAATGCTCGTTCTTTTATGGGAGAATTGTGGGACCTGTTAGTTTCGGCTCAAGAAAGTGTCACAGGAATTCCTGAAGCTTTCTTGCAACAAAAAAAAGATCAGATTAAAAAACGATTGGTTAGTAAATATTAATATTTCTTATACAAGTTAGAATGTAAAGTTTGCATGATTTTATTTATACTTTCGAATGATACTTTTTTCGAATTATAATTACTATTCTTAATAATGTCTTTTAGGAGGAACAAGAGAAGCTACAAGCATCATTAGCTGAAAAGGAAAAAGAAAAAGAGAAAGATGAAGCTGATAAAGTGAAAAAAGAGGAAAAAGATCGTGGCGGGTCTAAAGAGCGTAAAAGAGATCGGAGCAGGGATAGAGATAGGGATAGGTAATTTGATATTATTTAGTAAGAAATTTTTACAATAAATAGAACAAATATTTATTTTTTTGATACCTGTTTTCAGGAATAAAAGAAGCCGATCAAGAGATCGACATCGAGATCGTGATCGTTCAAGTCGAAAACGTAAATCCAATTCGAAATCTCCCAGCAAATCTTCAGCAAAAGATAATGGAAAAGATGGAAATGAAGTCAAAGTTGAGAAAGAAGATTCCCCTCAACCAGATAATGCTATCCCTGTAATGCCTATAAAAACTAAACCGTAAGTTTTTATTGAAAATAAATGAACTATTATCATATAGAAATTTTATAAAATAATGTTATTTATTTTTTCTGATAGAGAAGCAGCTGTTGCGATTTCTCGATTGCAAGCTAAATTAATGAGCATTGCAGATGGAAAGAAAAAGCCGAATCGTTCACCTTCGCCAGAGAACGAGAAAAAAAAGTCACGATCAAAATCACCTGTTAATCGACTGAAAAAATCCAAATCTAAATCGCCTGTTTCGAAAAACCGAAGATCTCGATCTCCAGTATCAAGATCTCGTAGATCAAGGTCTAAATCTAGATCCAGAAGATCTCGCTCTAAATCAAAGTCAAGACGATCGAAATCTAGATCTGGAGATCGCTCTAAATCACGGAGGTCTACCTCTCGATCTCGCAATACTCGATCGAAATCACGGTCAAGGTCCAAAAAATCAAGATCAAAAAGTATTGACCGAAGTAAAAATCGTAAATCAAGATCAGAATCTAGTGATTCGAGATCATCAAAATCACGATCCAAGTCTGCGGATAAGCGAAAGGATAAACGTAATGCAAGTTCTAGTAGTAGCTCTGATTCTGGTGACGATAAAAGAGGAAAAGATAAAAATGATTTTGAAATTCGAAAGAAAAAGGATGGGGTGCAGGCTAAAAGATCGTACCGGAAAACTAATAAAGATGATAGTGATAGTGATAGTGACTCAAGCCGGGAAAGGAAATCTGGTAATAAGAGACGCAGCACTTCTCCAAGGAAAGGACGAGACCGGTCTAAGGATAGAGATAGGTCAAGAGATAGATCTCGTGATCGTGGTAGAAGGTAAAAAATTTTTTAATACTTATTAATAATAAAATTCAAAACATTAAATTAAAGTAAAATCTCATGAAAATAAATTGCTAGGCGTTCGTCGATTGATCGGGACAGAGATAGGAGGAGAGATCATGACAGAGATAGGGATCGCGATCGAATGGACCGTTACAGTGGCAGCCGTAACATGAGACCACCCTCATCACGCCAAAGTTGGCGAAGGTATAAATAATTTCTTTTATATATTTAGCGTGATATTCCCCCATCATTTAAACTATTATTTATCAATGAATAAAAATATTTTACAGGAGTCCACCGCGTAGAAGTCCTTTGAGATATCGAAGAAGATCACCAAGCCCTGGAGATCGTCGTAGAAGACGTTCTCCTGATCGTCGACGAAGGTCTTCAGAGCGTCGCGATCGTCGTAGATCTCCAGATCGTCGCAACAGCCGACGTCGCTCTCCGGACGGTCGCGATCGGATGAACAGGTATGATAGATCTTCTTCTCGCGACAGATCTAGCAGACGAGATCGTTCGAGAGACCGTCGCGATAGGGATCGTAGATCACGATCTAAGGAGCCACTTTCTTCATTGGACCGTTCAAAAGACAACAAGAAATCGCCCGACCGTTTCAAAGATTCCAAGGATAAGCCACGTGATAAAAAAGCCCTTCCAGATGAAAAAAGCAAAGGACTTAGTGACATCAATGCGCGAAAAGAACTTCGCAATGGAAGGTCTAAGTCAAGTAGCTCGGAAAGTAGCGAGAGTAGTTCCTCTAGTGATGAAGGAGAATCAAACAGGTGAGTGTGGCTTTAATTTCATCTTCTCATTCATTTATAGAGAGGCACATTTTTTCAATTACTCACAAGTAAATATGTAATGGAAGAATTATGATCTTAATGATAAGAATCTATTGCATGCTTTAAAGATTTACATAAAGCCATAAAAATTAATTTCAATTTATTTATTGAACTTCTTTTTTAATAACAGATTAACTATATTTTATATGTATGTATATAAATAATTTAAAAATTTATATATTTGTACATAACAAAAATCATTTATTATTTCTTCAGGAAAGCAGCTGAGCAGAAGTTGGCACAAGAACGACGTGAACGAGAGCAGAGGGAACGAGAACAACGTGAACGTGAACAACGAGAACGAGAACAAGCAGAGGAACTAAAACGACGAGAGAAAGAACGTATTGCTAAAGAAGAAGCAGCCAAACGAGAAAAGGAGATGAAGAAGATAGAACCAGTTGCAAAGAAAATTGAAGTTAATGTTTCACCAAAAAAATCACAATCTACATTACTTCCTGTCACACGACATCGAGTAAGTTTTTTGGAAAGTAAATTTAATGTAATTAAAGTCTTACTTATATGATTATTTCATATATAATGAATTTTTTGTTTCAGTTTTCGAAGAGTTTATCGCGTACCCCATCACCATTCAAGAAAACTGAAGATATTATCGCTGCGGTAGCTAAATCAAAGGCTATATCTTCCAAGTAAGTAAATTTTTCCAATTTTTTATAAATTCGGTCATAAATAAGTTATAAATTTTTTATTTGAATGAATTATAAAAAATATTTTATATCAACTTATTCATATTTGTTTTTATGCTACAGAGAGAATAAAGATGACTTGAAAGCTATAAATATACCTCAAACTGAAGTATTCCAATTGAAAAAAGACGATAGGTCATTGAAATCCATAAAATTGCCAACTGATGAAAAGAAAATAGTAAATAAACCTGTTGAAGTTCTAAGTGCTAAGAAACCAGGAGAGATATTGAAAAAAATAAGGAAAGAACGAGTTGATAACTCTTCAGACTCAGAAGATAGTGAAGAAGAAGTAAGAAAGAAGCAAAGAAAAACTGAAAAGTCTAGAAAAGTTAGAAAAACTTCAACTGAAGAGGAAAAAACCGATAAAGCAGGAAGTAGCTCTGACTCTGAAGATGATAGAAAGCACTCAGATCAACTAAAACGAATTAAAGAGATGTCTCGAGCTGATTTAATTGAAGAACGTATGAAAGACAGGAAGGATATTAAAAAACGAGACATCAGTGAAATTGATCTTCTCCGTAGGAGAAAGAAGGATATTGAAGAAGACATGAAAAAAGCTAAAAAAATGAGAAAAGATTCTTCATCGGATGAGGATGAACCAAAATCTCGGAAATATAGTAAAGATGAAGAACGATCGCGATCTAAAAAACCTAAAAAGGATTCAAGTTCTGATGAAGAACCGAAGAAATCTCGTAAACGTCATGATAGCTCATCAGATACTGAAAAATCAAGAAGTAGGAAGGCAAAAGAATCATATAGTGATGATGAAGGTCGATCAAAATTAAAGAAGTCAAGGAAAGATACAAGTTCTGACGATGAAGAACTAGAAAAAGAAATTAAAAAGAAGAGGAAGGTTGATGACAGTTCAGATGAAGAAAAGATTAAGAAAAAAAGAAAGAAGCGAGCAAAGACCAGTACAAGTGAATCAGAGGTAATTGATTAATTATAATTTCCTTGTAAAAGAAATAATCATTTCTTTCTTATTTTTTTATGTCTATTGTATTAAAAAAAAAAAATTAATCGATATTTTTTTGTTTTAGGAAAGTGAAGTGGAGGAGAAAAAACGCAAAAAGGAGAAAAAACATAAGAAGCATAAAAAACATAAGAAACATAGAAAACATAAAAAGAAGAAAGTAGCAGATTCTGATGAATCTGACGCAAGTGAAGGAAATACTGAGGAGTTGGAAAAAAAACTTCGTGAAAAGGCATTAAAATCGATGAAAAAAGGGCACAGTATCGAACGAAGTGACTGAATTCGTTAAGTTTATACATATACACTACTCAATGAACATGGTTTGTCTCACTTAACTAAGGATTATAATTTAAATGTGGACATATTTTGTGAATTTTTGTGTCTAATGATAAGATTACAACCAGTTATATTTCATTTATAACGAGCATTTTAGAGATAAACATGTTCTCATGATAGACGTAAATGTCTATTTTTACTCTAACCTCATTTAGCTTACCGATTGAATAATCGGTAAATTAATTAGACAATTCAAATGTAATAATTACAATATTTATAAAGCATCAAATAAATTATAGATATAATTTCTGATACTGATATTAAAGAAGAAAAAAATAATTTAGGTAATATTAATTTCTTTCAACTTGATATTGTCCATCATAATTGGTTTGCTATAAATATATTGATTAAAAAAAAAAGAGTCTTTTTTTAGTATTAATTAATAAGTAAACAAATAGTTGTTTATAAAATTTTATTTATAATTTATCAAGCATAGACTCAAAGTCGGGTGTACAAATTAATGTGCTAGTAATTGGACCCAAATTAACTAGTTCGTTATTTACACCATCAATTTTTGCAGCAACCACGTCCTAAAACAAAAAAATTTTTAATATTGTTATAAATATTTATTTTTACAGAATTAAATTCATTTCCTTACCTGTCGAAAACATAATTGAGATCCTACGTCAATCACTAAACTGTTCTCTCCTAATATGAGTTTTGCTTTACCAGACCGATGAATTTGTATTTTACCCAAGAATCCTGCTTTCAAATCATTTAAGGTACAATATTCAGTCTTTTCCTCAGTTTTATTTTGTTCCTTTGATTGTTCATTATTTTTATCTTTAGACCGCGGATCAGACGTTTCATCATAACTACGAAATCCTGGAAGACAATCTGGAAACTAAAAACAAAGGTGATAAAGTGGTAAGTACACTTTCAATGGATTACAATTAAAAAATTAGTAATCATAAAAAAGAATCGTTAAATACCCGGAGCATTAAATATCCGTTCGATTGATTGTCTATAATCTGAGGAACTGTTGTAGGTTTGTTCTCTACTTTTGGGGTTAACAAAGGAACAGGTTTTTTAATCTTCTTTAATCTCGGTGGGGGAGCAACTTCTCCATTTTCTAGAATTATTGGTTTTTGGTCGACTTCTTCTTTTTCTTCATCACTTGGCTCAAGTTTCTCGTCATTCTTTATTTCACTTTTAAGTAATTCTCCTGTTAATGCAAAAAAAAAATAGATAACAAATCGATTAAAACAATGTAAACAACGGTAAAAAAATATTTAATCAGGACTGACCTTCTTCTGTTAATGGCAATGATATAGGACTATAATCAGTATTGATTTCGCTCTCATGTTCGACAAAGTCATCTCGTAATAACAATTTGAGTTTTTTTTCTTCCTCAGCTTTATCTACAGTGTAGTTTAAATTAAGTTTAGGCTTTTCTAATACAGGTTTAGCTTCTCTATCATCAGAACTGCTTCTATATCCACCACTGCTTCTACCAGGACGTCCCATTGAGTCAGCGAGGCCTTCCGAAAACACTCCAGATGACTAGAATACAATAATATTAGTTTACAATAACGAAATTTTTAAATTATCATATTGTTTGTTTGTTGGTTTATTAAACTACATACTTGGATTAAATTACTCGGTTTTCCTCGTCCTCTCCCACGATCATTTGGACCACCACGACCTCGAGCTCTAGGTCTATTTCTGTTGTCATTGGAATCATTTTTAGGTGCTGAAGTATCTCTGATAACAAACATGATAATTGATAAAAAAAATCTATATCACAGGACTTTTTTAAATTATTTTTTCATTATATACTAGATTAATATATCGGACTTACTCTGTTTTTTTATTTCTTTGAACATTAATATTTGGAGTATAAATTTTTTTAGTGACTTTTTCTAACTTGATATTACTACCTAATGTCAAGTCTCGAGGAACTCGAAATGATGGAAGTCGAGTAACAGAAATTGGTGATCCATGTTCTGTTTTTATTTTAGTCACAGGTAGAGTTGACGTGCTAGGTTCTGAATTCAATTTTGAATTACTAGAAGTTGCATTGACATTTGAAGGCTTCTTTGACGCCATCACCTATAACAAAAGCGCCAATAATTGAGAAATTAATTGATTATTACAATGACTAAAGGAAAACTTGGGATAACCTTCAAATTGTAATTCACATCTAAACACTTACGAAATACTTATGGAATCAAACTAAAAAATATCTATTGTTATTTTAAACAATTAGGTAGTGATTTTTCTTTAGGTTTTAATAAATATTATAAATAAAAACTTCTTATACAACTATTGAACACCACAAAAAGCGTGCCTTGATAAAATACACGTGCACATACTCTTTGATAAACATCGAAATTACATCAGCTGTCAAGTCTAATGGCGCGCGCATTTTGCTCATTTGCGCGCGCAATTTAAATTGACATTTCATTTACATGAGTGAACATCCTTGTGGAAGTATTTTAATTTAAGCATTTTATATATCTTTTATTCACAGCAATAAAAGATTGATCAGAATTTTATTTGAGAAAAGTTCAGAAATGTTCTCGTGAAATTTTATGCATGGAAAATGAAATTTTATGACTACTTTTATGCCTTTGAAGTAAATACATGAGACTTTGACATTTCTTATACTCTTATATTTACGTTCATTTCAAAATAAAAAGACTGACACCCACGATATTCCTCTAAAACTCAAGTTAAAGGTCACAGACTCTAGTTAAACAGAACCAATATCTCATTTCTCTCTTCATATCTATCACTAATCTTATATATTCATTGATTTTAAACAAGCCATTTGGTTCAAACTACGTGGGCGATAACAGTTGTAAACTAAGAAAATTCATTAGAAAGTTGAGAATGAAACTTGAAGAAAAAGTAAAAGTCTTAAATACTTTTAAACATCATTTTCATTTGAAGTACCTTTCTTAAAAGTTTTTTTTTCTTAAAAGTTTTCCAAATTTACTTCTTCATTTTTGTTTCTTAAGTTCTTTGAACTCTCATATGTAAATTAGTTTGGATCAATTTAAATACAAAACCTTTTAGATAAAAAACATTCCATTATTCAGTTAAAAAGTATTTCCATTCAATTTGATTTTTTATTTAATTAAATAAAAATTTTACTTTCTTAAACATATTATTTTTATTAAAATGTAAAAAAGATCGACAAATTATTCCAACATAAAAAAATACTTCTTAAATAAAAACAACTAAATTCAATTTGAATTAATTTTCCAATTTATTTTAATTACCGATCAATTGAATTAAATGCGGTATTAAAACAGTAGTTCAAAATAGCTAGACCAATAAATAAATTAACTTTTTTTTTTATTATAAAAAACTATCATTTAAAAAGTTAGACTCTAAATGTATAAATTATTCACTAAGAAATAATTTTTCTCAATTTCATTGATAGTAGTAAATTGTATAGCGAAGAGTACTGTAAAGAGTATCTAGTAGACAAAAAAAAAATAATATCAAAGGGTTAAAAGTATCATTTTGAATTTAAATAATTACCCTGAAAGAAAGGAATATTGGAACGTTTTCAGATTGGTTAGTAGTAGTAACAGATAGGCTGGACAGAACATAACCAGCCTGTGATGAGGTCATCGAATCGTTTTTTAGTCGCAGCGGCAGTTGCGACGCGGAGTTCCTGAACGCCGGCCGCTGTTGCTCCAACTAGAGGAGCATCTGATATCTCGTGCTTGACAGATGCGCCACGTGGTTTCTTCAGCTACCGGCAAACGCGAGTGCATTGCTCCCACCCTTTTCAAATAAATCCCTCGAAGGAATTAAGGTTTTACATTTAACTTCATTTTTTATTACGTCATTTTTAAGATTGTGAATTTCTACTTTCATGAACTAAATAGCGATCGATTAGAATTATTGATCGATCAATTTATGAGAATGAATCCAATATGGATAATTAATTATAACATTTATGTTAAATGGAAATTGAAATTTATTCTTGAGGAATAGTAAATAAGATGCAGGTTTTTTTGAGGATTTTAAGACTGTGATTTTTTTATTGGTTTTGTTATTAATGGGGTTTAAAAAATATACGGGAGTGATTGATTATATATACCACGTGTTCACGTGGTGAAATAGCTGGAAATACGCGCAAGCGCAGGACTCTAGACTCGTGAGTTTTGAATTTGCTCTTCTTCAAGTCGGTGAACACACGCGCGACTTGCCAATTCGTACATTCACGCTCTCAAGTAAACGATTATAAGATACTGTGATAAATCGAAATCGTGATAATAATAAAGAATATAAGATTGCAGATAAAATTTTTGCAGTTGTTTTATAATGAATTGTTATTCTTAGAAGAATGTGTGATAGTGGATATTACAAATAAGAATAAGAAAGGATTATTGAATAATTGATGCTATAATTTATGAATTCATTTGAATAATAAGTAAGTCTATATATGGACTGGGACAACAGTGAAAAATTTGTGATTTCTAAATTCGTCATCTCAAAAATAGATACACATTGCTTCAAGGCAAGTGACGAATGACTAATAGCTATTGGAACCAATGGTATCGAGATTTTATGTGAGCGTATTTTATTTGTGCTCGATGAACTCAATTTATTAATAAAGAGGAGGAAAATTTGACGATTAAAATTTTTATTTCATATAATAAAAGACATCAGACTTAGTTGTTATTATGGAAAAAATTTTTATTCAAACTTGTGACATTATTGAATTGAAACATTATTGAAGGTCATTTTTGGTCTTCCACGAGACATTAGGAGCCGGTGATTTTAACCAACGGAGATGAATGGAGTTCGACGTGCTTCCGTCGAATCTTTCGACGAGAAGGTAAATTTTAAAATTAGTTGTATTTTATTTTGATCATTTTGGAGCCATTGTATAATTTTTTAAGTTAAAAATTATTATATTAAATGGAATATTTAAGTAAACAACAAATCATGTTGAGTAAATGCCAAGAATATTTGTGTTTTTTTTTTTTGTTAAATGTTATAATATTAATAAACAAATTACTTGCATAAAATTATCCAATGAACTTTATAATTCAATGATTTAAATACTAATAGATCATAAGATATTTTTCTTTACTCTATTAGATAATTACAAGTATTATTAATGATCAATTAAAATAATAAGGTTAATTGTTTAATTATTTTGTTTATCACTTCAAAGTATTCTAGTTATTCCATAAATAACTTATTAATTGTTTATTTTTCTGTCAATAATAATGTTTTAATTACTTCTTTTTCTCTAAATCAATGTTACATTTATTTCATAGTGGTTTTTACTCCTGTATTTATTTACAAGATTACGATGAATAGGATCATGAATACTGAGAAATTAAGACATTTCTAGTATGAGTTAATTTCATTTATACTCCTCATGTTGGTTAGTTAGTGTCGGCTTAATTGAATAATCACAACTGCAGGTGTATGTTGTGTTCCAGGTGCGATTTTGCTCATTGACATATTTTCTAAATTCGTAAAACCAGTATAAGTGAGAGTGCGTCCTTCAAACATGAGTTTCTTGTTGATCCAATGAGGATCGTACGAATATATACAGAATGTATGAGATGAAATTATGTCGACTTTAATCGCCTAGCTACCTACATGTTCCATAGAACTGAATGGTATGCTCTTGAAGGCTCAGAAATAGAATTCCATTTATCAGAACATTGTAGACAACCATATAGTTTGATAGACTGTATACAATATCAACATAATTTAAGTTTGACGAAAGAACTTGAACATGAGAAAATGGTATGACAACGAAACACTAGTTATAATAACTTATTAAGTGAGAAAATGAAATTTCATACACTCAGGAAACATTTTTGGGAAAAATTTTCAAAGTTTCATTTATTTTATTGGGAAAACTTTATCAAATTATTTTGAACTTAATTATAATTTAATTAGTTGATAAAAGAAATATTAAAAATTGTTTAGAACTGTTGAAAAAATTATTTTTTAGTTGAAATGCGTTATTAAGTTAAGGGTAGTTGATTGAATAATTGATGAAACTTGTTGGAAAAAGCCAATGTTAATGATCTATTTGAATAAAATCAACAAGCATCACTGAATGAGATTGTGAGTATCAAGGTTGCAAAGTAGCTAAGTGCAATATGATCGTAACATTTCAAGTCTATTACATCTCAACTAAGGAACAAATATTAATAATAGAAAACCTTTTGTTCGGCTAACAATGCATCATATAACATAAAGAATAGGTTTGTTTATTATATACATTCACTATTACATGTTGTATCATGTCATGGATCTATGTATCTCTTTATACTAAGTTCTGTATCTATTGCTCCTGGAATTGGTTGAACGTACAGTTATGACAATAAATTATACGCCACAGTCGTGTTAAAAATATAATAACATTTATTTGATAATCATTGTCATTGAAATTGATCGATAATTTTAATGTTTATAGTTATGACACATTTTGCTGGAACTAATTAATTAGAACGACAATTAAATAAAATTTTTCAATTTTAATTAATTTTATGATGTACAAAATTAATTTCGAGATACTATAAAAACTTTTTTATAGTTTTTCAAAATTTATGTTTATTTTTATCATGCATCGAATTAACGATAAAGTCATTTATCCAAACAATTAATAAACGTAATTATTTTTGATTAAAAAAAATTAAGAGGGAGGTAAAGAAAAATTTCATTTCTTTTTTTAAATTTATTTTCTTGTACTTTAAAGATAAAGAAAATAAAAATTCTTTCTCTTAATTTTGTATTTCAAGAGCATACAAATGACTTAATAAATTCCTCCACTGGTTCATAAGCTGACTATTTGTGTAACAAGCTCCCAAAAAATTATGTAACATCTGATATTTACTCATGTAGCATACTAAACATTGATTAACTATTTATGGTGGCAAATCAAATGTACATATCGATTCGATTGAGTTCACCTCAGTCACGATTTTACTAGTAATCAAAAATGCCTTGCGGGTTTATCAACTGTATTTATAGAAATGACATAAAAAATACTTTCACAAAAATATTTTTTTAAGTTCACATATACACATACATATACATGAGTAAATAGTTATCATAACTAAATATAGAATTCTCGGACGATCGATCTTCAACAATAATTAGATTTTCCGCAGATTGGTCTGTTGATAATTGTAATAAATCACAATGATATTTTCATTGGGATATCATCCTTCAAAGTTCTGATGCATAGGTATATTCTGATCTACAGCCTGACGAGAGTCATAAAGATGCATCGATTTACGGCTATAACGAGCGTGACGTATGGCCACGAGACGTTGTGTCAGTTTACGGTCTCGTGGTCATTAGAAACCTCTACTGGAATTTTTACCATAAAAATGTATGACCTAGCCCAACAAGCGAGAGAATGCATTTATGAAAAAAAATAAAAAAGTTAAATGCAAGCATGATGTCCTGTTTGTGAAGATGACAAGATCGTATTACAATATTATTTTATTTAGATCGCTATCTTTGACTGAATCGGGGAATATTCTAACAAAACTTTGATGATTTTTTTATTTTTTCAATTTTTCTTACATCTTCACAATAAATTTGGCTATTTTAAGCCCAAATGAAGGAGATAAGAACGATTTTTTAAAGTTTATGTGCCAAAAGATAGGTGAGGGTTTCGTAAAATCGATGAAATAATCCCCCTAAAAGCTGTAAGTTTGCGTGACTCCACAAAAATAAAACCTTAGGTGTGTTATAAAAGTTACCTAATCGTTGGGAAATGAAACTCAATATTTGTTAATAAATCTGACAGTTTATTAGCATGTTTAAAGAAGACGCTTAAATCACAAATGTTTTTTGTCACTTGGAGTATAATAGTATCCAATTTAGTAACTAATGCATTCTAAACATATTCAAATATTTTATTTACATTTCTATATACATGGTGCTTTTTTTTTGTATGTGTAAGCTAATGAAAAGCCACACCTCGTCATGTTATCAAGGCTGCACCCTTCAATCTCACACACCATTCTTGAATCTTAGAGTGCTTCCTACTCGATTGAGGAAGGGTAGCATGAAAAGAAGATTTTTCACATGAGAAAATATTCTTAGAAAAAAATTACTGGCCTGAAAGATTTTTTTTTTTTTCATTTCATTAAGTACACTAATGATTTATTTTTAACTGCAAAAATTATTAACAAATTATTCAGAGGGAATTTTTTTTCTGTGTAACTAATTGAGTGCCTTGGTAGAGAAAAATATGAATACATTAAATATCTTGATGATTGTTTTAATAATAATAATTGTTGTAAATTAATAAAATCCATGGTATGATGATGCAATAAGGAAGTAATTAACTTGTCAAATAGAATATGAATTTTTTACGATTTCTTTAAATGAAATTTACATTATAAGATTGCTAAGCTTTGTGATCAATTGCGTATTTATTCGAGGTAATTGATCGGGATATTATTATTCTACCAAATGATGGAAAGATGAAAAGCTCGAAATGAAAAAAGAGGTTTTTTTCTATTGTTCTGTTGAATTATTTTATTTTATTTTATTTAAAAATACATCATACTCATATTTATATCACGAATATTGAATATAATTTAAAGAATGAATATCACAATTCGGGATATATTGATAAAAAATATCCGAAGGTCTTCCATAACTGCATAATTTATGTAACGTAACATTGCTCTAATTATTGGTTTCCTATCGATGGCCTAGACTTTCTGAAAGGAAGAAATTGAAAACCTTGAGTGAATTAATTTGAATTTGATTTTTAGTATTTGCGATTGAGATTGTGAATAGAAATGTAATTAACAGTCAAGTCTATTGATAATAAATAAAAAAATTCAAATGAAATCATTGAATGTAATAAATGATAAGAAGAGTGTATCAAAAGTAGTTGCTAAAAGCATGCGTGACACAAGAAGTCAAGAATGTATGCCTTTATAATGCAGTTTAAATGCTCCCTGATGACATGAGATCACGTGAATTTCTCACTTTCATATGAATGTAATTTCCACATACACTCAACTTTTTACGGCTACTGAATCATATGTATTATTAGCGATGCTTTTTTTATCATAAGCTTGATAAACGGGATGTAGTAAATATTTTTAAAAAAAAATTCTCATTACAATCTTGATATAAATAAAAAACTCATTTATTTTTTATTATAAAGCAATTAGCTAGGTAATTTCATAAAATATTAAAAATATTTTCATCTTAAATTTAACATATAATTACAGTTGTTGAAAATAATTTAATAAAATTATTTATATTGTTGAAAAATTTGTTTATTCAGTTTAATTGATAAAATAATAATTAATTTTAATAGAAAATTAACGAGATATATTTAATAACAAAAAGAAAAGAATAATTTAAAAAAATAAAAATATTGTAAAACATATTTTCATCATTTTTTTTTCTATTTTGTGCATTGTTTTTAAGCGAAGAAAAATATTATTTCACAATGGAAGCTCAATAATGAGTAACTTTTTTTGCAGTTCATATCATAAAACCAATCTTGTTTTTCTACCATAAACTAATTATACTACACGTGGCAAAAAAACATCTGATACTTTTTTTGTGCAAAATTTCCAATCAAAACAAAATTAATTAATTTTTTATTGAATAGCAATAACAAGCATGCTCGATTTTTTCTTTTATCAAACATCCAGTGTTTCCTTTCACGCCAGTGATTAAAGGCAAGTGTCATAGGCATATTTGCTATTTAATGCGCGGGCGTATTCCTCGACAAAGACGATGTCGATGGAGTGAGAACAGGATGACGATGTGGCTGGCAAGAGAGAGAGCGATGCGACATATTCACTAAAAGGCAACTGTAGGTTGCTTTGTTAAGTTACGCCTCGCCTCAGGTGTTGCACGCGAAAATACATACACCATATATATATATTATCTATCCCGCTACGAATTACATGGATATACATGCAGTGGATGGAAATAATAAATATGATAACATCATATTCCTGGTTGTCTTTCAGGTGTCTTTCATGTCCTATATAAATCAGTTGTTTTACCAAAAAAAAAATAACGACCTTGTCTGCTTGAAATATCTGTTTATTAATCAAATCCTGATGTCATTATTTCCTAATAGCTGATGTCATAAATGCGTAGTTTAGAGAACAAATATTGAAATTTTTATTTAAACAATTATATTCGTAACCAGTGAATCGTTGAATTCAAAAACAAGTATTGTATCTAGATAACAAAATTATTTTGATAAATGACTACGATGATTATATAACTAGCTGATAAAGTTAATCCACATGTTAAAAATATTACGACGTGATCATTTATTTAAACGTTTCTTTGAGTGACGTTTATGTCTCTGGACTATAGCAACTTGCTGAATATTTGAGTGACCACAAATTTATGAATTATGCATCAGTGAGATCTTGTAGTTTGGCCTATCAAGCGTGGGTTAGAGGGAAGTTATATGAACTGGTCGAACTAACGAGCTAAATGAAGTCAGTCAATCATTTTGCTTTATTGAATTTTTTAATCTTTTATAAACAAATCAAAGTCTCATCTAGAACATAAATTTACAAAGTTTAAATTTATTTTCCACCCGAGTCAGAGCTTTTAAAAATAATACATATTTTTCCCTGTAATTAAATATATCTATCGAATCTTGTTATTCTTTACAGACTCTAGTATGCAGAAAATATTTTCGAATATTTTTTTTAAGTTAGGTTTTAAATCAAAATATTAAGTATGATAAAATGTAATTTTTCGATACATTAATCTGCAAAAATAAATTGTAAAAGGTATTTGATTAGAAATCAGGACAAGTAGGTTGATTTATTACACTTATCCTAACAATTTAAAGTATGACTGATAAGGAAATTTAGCGATTTGAATTCTAAAGAAGTTGATAAATGATAAATCACTAGATTATTTTCTACTTAGATCGACTGGGACATAAACTCGCGAGTGAGTTTGTTGCTCAGTCTGCAGAGGGATATTACAAGCCGATAAAGCTGTAAGCTGCATTATTGCAATATTTCTTGTTACATATTTAAAAGAGCTTTTGTGTCCGACACACAATATAGAGATCTTATCATTATAGATTCTCATGAGAGGCATATATGTTTTAGATTGTGTTATCATACAAGAGTTATCGAAGGGCAATGGAAATGCCGAGACATTTTCTACTACTGTAATATTTCAGGATCAGTATAAAAATTGAAATGTCCATTCTCTTCGCCATTTGAGCTACATTCGCCAGTGAATGACTCACCGCTATTACGAACTCACGGGCGCTCAACTTTTCAGTATTTTTGCTGAATATACAATGACTATCACGCTTAAAATGTGAATGGAACATTTCGTTATACTTTAATATATCTGTATTAAAATTGAACTCTTTAAAAGCAACAAGCATACCGAATTATTAAATTTCATTTACTTTGCTTTTTTGAAAGTTTACATTTTTTTTTGCCTTGTAAGAAATTTAAATCTCTTCATTGTTATTTGTATTGTTTAATTTAAAAATATGAATAGTAATGAATAATTTAATTAATTAAAATTATTATTTTTTATTATATTGTATAAGTGGATGGCCTACTATTTTATAAAAAATAATAAGTGAAAGTTTCTGACCTTCTACCATTTTTTGTTTGGACTTATAAAGTTTATCAGAATGCTCTATTTGATTATTTAATTAATTACTTGGATGGGTCGGATAAGGTCTCGTCCGCAAAGTCCAACTTGCAAAAGCAGAGGCGTATACCGATGGCAAGACCTTGTTCCATCCCACACTTGTATATAGGAACACACTTAGGTCCATAACTTAAAATCCTGTGAAACAGAGTATTAATATATGTACATACACTAATTTGTACAGGAAATTACAAATGAAGCTTCTGTTTTCTTTTTTTGTGCTATAAAAAAATGTTTTTAAATGTAAATATCAGATAACTTGTTCACAAAAAACGAATTATAAATTTTAAATCAAAGCTTCTTTTTGTAAAAAAAAAATTTAATTATTGGCTTTGATATAGGTCGTATAATTTTTTAGCTGAAATTTATTTTCTCTCTAAATCTGCTCTGCTATCTAAATTAATAGCTTATTCGTGAGGTTTTGAGAATGATAAATTAAAATGTCATTCAATCATTCCTTTATTATTTTGTTTAATTGATTAAAAATATTCGTGAACGATTTAATTAAAATTTTTTCCACATACATAGGCATACAAATGTATATAAAACATTTATTTCCGCATATATCAACATTTTTTTGCATTAGAGCAATCTCGAGTCACAGAACGGAACTTAATTGCGCTGATCGTTGGCGCGTGAAACCGTTAAACCTGGCACTTTTGCATCGATACTCGTGGCGAACGTTTAGTTTGCAATCAAAGAATTATAAAAAAAGGCAATTGATATCTGTATCTTTTTATTTTGACTCACTTTTACTAATGATAAAAAAAAAAAACGTAATAGGTTACGTAAATAAATCGTTATACAGTTGGTATATATCAATACTTGTCTTAGTGGAACAAACGAGTTTAATTTGATTTTTTCCTGTATTTCCTTGGCTTCTCTATCTTTCCCTTTTTTCCGTGATGCTTCTCAGGTGCAGGGCGTCACCTGCTTGCTCTCCCCCATGTCCTCAACCGGACGGACCGGCTGGATCTGTCGACATCGTCTTCTGCGTCCGTCAGTTCGTCGCACTCACTCGACCTACGTCGTCACAAGACAAACCTGTCTCACATAGAAGTTAAATTTCTTTTTTTCAAATATTCCTCCGTTCTTTCGAGGACCAACCTTCATGATTCACCAGTTTGTACAACACGAAGAGAATTTAAAGGCTTTCGTTGGAGAGATGGACAAAACATTCCCTTGGCTCTTTACGTCAGCAATCGGCAAACAGTGCGAATAGTGAATCAAAGAAGAGTGCAACTTAGTGTATACACTAAGTGAACAGACATTGGATAAAAAGAGACGTTAATTAAAAGCAGAGCAATCTCACGAAATAAAAGATCGTGATTTAGAGAGAAGGCAATTTAAAGAGAAATGGAAAGGATTCTGGATCCATTTTTGTGACGAAAAGAACGACGAAGAGACACGGATACAAGGAGAAGGCGAGCAACACGGCAAAGTGCACACGCGTACGTGAAAGTCGCCGGCGACTTTCAGGGTCGCTCTCTGGCCCGCCTCGCTTCTCTCTCTTACACGCCAAGTCAAGACTCAATGCGGTATCCTGCCTCGATCGCCGGATTCGGTGATTTGGCTTCGACCACAAACGATCGCGTCGCGCGGATATACACAGGACTCTCAGAAAGTTTGCAGCCAATTCCTTTTCCTTTGCATTGCAATTCGTGGTGGTGCAACTCATCCTCTCAAGTTTAAGATACACACCAAAGTCTTTTATTAGTGATCAGTTCATGGTGCCAAGTGCTGTGGTATTGTTAATAAATTCCATTCTTTATTATTATTATTATTATAATATTATTGTTGATATAGTATATTATTAAAAATGAAGTCACGCTTCTGGAATAGTTGGACTAAAGAGGAACCCAAGGTTAGATCATCAATTGTTGTTAAAGAGCGTGATGACATGAAGAGAAATTGTGAGGAATTTAGAACAAAAACACGACAAAATGATTTTCAAATAAGAGATAATTTTAGCTCGAATCGAAACGGAAAGTTGCGCAATAGTGGACTCGATGACGAACATGAGGATGATGATGATGATAATGAGAGTCCTGTAAATAATGGAAAAAATTCCGAATTTATTTGGGATTCGGAAAAAAATTCATTCTATGAATCTCGAAGAAGGAAGTCTAAGAATACAGATACAGATCACCATGACAAATGCAACCAAGTAAAACTGACAAACGGAAAGTCAAGAACAAGCAACGGTTTTGTGAAACAGGTCAAGCGATCCGATGAATCACTGAGATCATTGGATTGTGAACGGCAAGGTGCGAATTTTCAGCCGAGTTATGATGAAAAGAAACGTTACTTTTATAATGATGAAGTGAGAAATGGTAACTGTGAGCCAATCAAATTTGTCAGAAAAATTGAGGAGTTTGAATACAGGCGTGATACCGATGATTTAAAATCGATACATCAGAAATGTCAAAAGCCGAGTCGTACCCTTTTGTCAAGAGCTTCAAATGGTGACTTAGTTCAAGGACGATCTTTATCAACTGCAAAAGACGATCCTGGTAGCAAAGGTTGTAAGGAGGAATTCGTTTATGTAGACAAAAGATCTTTGCGAAATGACAACGACCGTCTGTTCGATCGCGATATTGAGGAGAATGGTAGACATATCATAAATGGAAGCCGAAGAAGTAGAAGCAATGATTATTCACAAAAAAAGAGAGGTTGTGACAAAGAAGAAAATGTTGAAAAATACAATTCACAGATATTAAGATACGATAGAACACGAGAGCCAAGAAGAAGCTCGGATCTAGTCAAAAGTAGTAAAGAAAATTCATTTAATGAGCCTGATGGTGGATTACGACAAAGAAGTTCTTCGAGTTATCGAAAAGATAAGCTCTGGGACGAAAAAGCTCCCTCTAAATCGAGGGAGTCATCAAGTAGACGAGAATCTTCTCGTGATCGTCAAATTTTTCGTAAAATTTCCTTCAAGCTTAAACCTAAAGATCCTTCTAAAAAGGACTTGAAGAACAACAATGAGTCAGATTCTATTAGGAGTAAACCTCGGAGAGACAATCATCGACACTCGAGAGCTCTCTCTCCTCCCACGTTGGAGGATCTTGAGGTTGAAGACGTTTCGAGACATTGTAAAGTCTTCTCGTCTAAGGATTACCGCGACGAATGCATCAAAGAGGAGAAAAAAAGTAACCACAACTACCGCGGCTCACGAGATCTGACTTGGGTGGAGAAGGAATTGTCATGGTACTCAAGTGAAGAGTCACCTGAACGAGGTACGAGATTTTCTTCTGATAATGATGATAGTGATGATGTGGGATTTTCTACTATTGAACGTAATGGAACAACTGTTATAAGGATTCACACAAATTCAAGAAGTCCTGATCGATTTAAAAGCTCAGAAAGGACATCACGTGAACGACGATATCAGTGTAGACGTAGCCGCAATAATGTCGCGATGAGACATTATAACAGATATGATGAGGAAGAGGATGCTGAAGAGGATGACGAAGAGGAAGAAGATGATATGGATGAGGATATTGACTTCTTTAGCCGAAAGAAACGCCCATCAGATTCACTTTCAACCCGGAATCACCGAGACTCGGTATGAATATTTTATTAAAATATTTTTTATAACATAATGAATATTATTAAATAAAACGAACCCACTCATGGGTTCGATGTACTCAACGTGAACATGATTTTAGTATTCTTGAGCAATTATATTCCCACTTTGAGTATGTGTTGTTGGTATGAATGTATAAATAAGCATATAAGAAAGCAAGCATTCGCCTACGAAGTTGTATGCGTTGTCTTCAGCGATTTCCGCAATGCATTTATCTCGTTATTTTTTTCGCGAGGAATCCAAGGTCGGGGATGACATTTTTTACTTTAATTAAGAGAAGATGAGTGACACTGACTCGTCGTTAAAATTGTCACAAACATGAACACAGAAGTGCGGTGAATTCTTTGATCTTTTGCTGAGATAAAGTGAGGAGAAATTTAAAAAGTTGTAATTACTATTATGGTGTTTACTTTATCCGAAATTTTGTACATATACACAGGTTTTAAGGTACACTCAAATGACGAGTTTATGTGTCTAGTCGATATTTGGTGATGCCTGAAATGACGTGAGTATACCGAGGTGGTTAACGTGGGCGTAGTGACCATATTTGTTTTGTATCAAAGCCTTTCTCACTTTTTTCTCAATTATCCAACTTTTTTTACGTTGTCATTATAATTAAGCAGAAAATCAGAAAATACCTTGAGAGGATCGACAAATTGATTTTCATGCATGTTTATGTTCCAGAGCGTCCAGATCACAGACCTTGAAGATGGCCAACCGTGTTTACAATGTGGTGAAACTTGTTCCGGATTTTCTCCGCATACGTGGCGGTAAGTAAGAAATATATTGAGTAAAAACTACCCGAAGGATTTTCAACCAATATCTGGTACTTCAGCCCAGACATTCAAGTATATTCAGTGATGTGAAAAGAGTTTTATCCACAAAATGAGTTTCTTTTTCATCTAAAAATAACCGTGATTCAGAAAAGAATTTACATTAGATTATTATTCAAACACCACAGTACAGTGATCCAATGCGGAAATATGATTTCTTTCTACATGTAGAACGGACACTTGGATAGATTATATCTTGAAGCTTAGCTTTTCACATTGTTGATTTTGGCACCCTTAGATGTTATTATGTACTATTGATAGTAAATGATCTTCATGTCATTTTGACATGGTACACGAAGTTAATATGTTGGACGATGTAGTACAGTTGTTGATTAAACTAGAAGCTGTTGACGTTGAAGAAATATCTTGCAGCCTGTCAGTAGGTTCTCTGGAACGTCAGTGAAATTATCCACGTGTAATTACTTGGATCTATGAGTCACAGCCTCATAATAACGAATTAATTGTGTACTGTAGCTTCGTGACTTGGCGAAGCCATCAGCGCATTCGCTGAACATATTGGGGTCATGATTTGAGAGGAACATTGAGGCTTTATTGTAAAGAAACTTTTACACAACTGCTGTGAGATTGGTATTTATATTTTTTTTAATTTATTACGTCATTAATTTGATGAAAATTAATTTTCTTCATTAGTTAATTTGAAAGTTATATTTCATGATCGATTTATATTGATTTAGCATTCAAATGATGCTGATAGATGAGAAGTTTCAACGTCCAATGACTCTCATCTTCTCTTTCTATTTCTACTTTTTTGATATGTCCACACCGACAAGCTCATGAATCTAAACTTTTGGCTCACCAACAGTTTATTTCCAACAGTTAACTGTGACAAGTAACGGCAGAATAATGGCCAATGTAGTATCTTAAAACGTAACTATCATTTTTTCTCTCAAGTCTTACCGTGATTCATCTTGGTCAATAGCCAAGTCTCTCAAGTGAAAAGTCTCTTTATAACTTGATGATGTTGAAGAAGAAGTCTGGTGAATATCATTAGGGATCTTGAAACAGTTAAGATACTATCACTTACAATACAAGTTTACATATCATCTAGAAGTGCAAATCTTGATATGTCGGCAAACTAATAAGTATTTTAGTACACTTAAGAATCACATTACCACCTACTTTATGTATTAATAAAATTCCCTCGCACATGTAAACAATTTCAACTACTCACGTAGCACGTGCTCTCATTCTCATTGCTCCGAAACGCGTCGCAACATCACGCAAAGTCAAGAGTTCAGTAGACTTTTTGTGTGTATATGTAGATATGCACTCAGTCAGCAACGAACAGATCTAAGTGAGTACTCGTGCGAATAAGACATCAGTGAATGGAGCAGCTAATCCATGTGCTTCAATTATTTATCAACAATACCTTTAATATCCACATCTCTACTGCATATCATTGACAAAACTTGCAACAGAAATTTCTGTGATACTCGATTGGTTACAATAGTAATTACTAGAGAATTATTGCGACACACCTACTGCTTGAATAATTGAAATATCATTCAGTCAACTCACTACGTGTCTTAGTCTTGATAAATTCTTTGTTGCGAGTATGTCAGTGAGTTCCTAGTTAGTGGACAGAAGTGTTTGCTTGGTTCAGTCAAAACATGTGTAGATGTTTTAGTGGCTTAATTATTGGTAATAAAAAAATTGAGATAATTATGGTTGGGTCTAGAAGCTAATTGTTGATAGATTACATCCAGGCAAGTGATAAATTTGTGGTTTCTTTCCCACTTGTGATAATTTTGTCTTGTTCAGTACAGTAGTCTATTTCTACTCTTCATCAGTGTAATTCAAAATCCCAAAAAAATATCAACTTGTAAATTTACCACTGCAATAGTTGAAATGATTCACTAATTATTTTTACTCTGCTTACCTACTTGAAGCATTTCACAGAACTGCATCAGTGAGAATATTTCAGCATTAATGTCGTTTTTCTCCTCACACTTGGTTGGATGATGAGATCAGTCTTTATCTTTTATACATTACCTGGAAATAATATACAGATTTGAGCGACTCACTTTGATGTAGGATTTGATTCATGAATCTATTGTTGTACCAAGTGAATACAGCTTCTAAATATTTGAATAAATGATCTGCATATTTTAGTTTAATTAGCTATTGTAATAATATTCTATAAATAATTCATTTTAATTACATACTTGATCAATAAACAAGTATATAAATTAATTATTAATACAAAATTGATTAGCTCTAGGTAATTTTATCTCCTGCATCAAATAAAAGAAGAAAGTAAAAAAAATTTTATTAAATAATTCTTAATATTAATTTAATGATTTAATTGTTTCAAGAATAAACAATAGATACGTAGAAATAATTTATTTCATTGAGTAACGAATTAATTTGAAACCAAGTCATTTAATTAGATATTAATCTCAAAAATGAAGACATAAGTAGATAAAATGTTTGAATATATATTTATTTTTGATAAAACATTTTCTGATTAAAAAATAAACTTCATAAGATCGTTAAATTTACGAAACACAATAGAGATAAACTACTAAGAGTTCTAAAGCGTCATTAACAGTCATTAGATGACACAGAAAACCTTGAAAGCTACACTCTGGTGAATAAAATTATTGTGCTTGTAAATAAGAGAAAAGTAAAATTTACAGTAAAGATGATTAAACAGAGTAATAATATTTTCCTTTGAACATAACAATTTACGAGAAATTCAAAAAGACTTTGCTTTAAAAAATAGCTGAAATTTCTTGCACACTTAATTTTTATCATATTTCAGCATTTGCTACAGTATGTGACCGCAAAATTTCTAGATAAGATTTGCTTGACATTGTCGACGCGCTGGTAATAATCAGTTGCGGCGCATAGCCGATTTGTTCAACATCAAGTCATGTTAACGTACTCTACAATCACATACGACATAGAAAAATGAGTATAGAGTGTCGTGAGTAGATCAAAGACCGCGTTCTCTGAACTTGTCAATGTATTCGCTTGATCGTTTCTCATCATCGCGAAGGGGACTTAGGCGTGATTTTAATGTCCGGCTATATTTAGAATGTGATCATACACCCAAAGCGCGCTATCGCACGAGTCCCCGGATGCTTATAACGCGACGATAAAACAAGTTTGGTGGGTGTGGATCTTTCTATCGAATCTATCTAACCATTCACCAAAGTAACGACTTTCTGATCATCAAGATCTTTGGTTTGTTTTTGCGGTTTCTCATTTAAAATTCTAGTCATCACGTTGTTCATTGTCTTGTATTTATCGGTCTTTAGTGAGTAAAATTGTATATAAACGTGATCTCAAGTACATCAACATACTTGAATGAACGATGGGCACCAGATGGGAAATACGCGAACACACTGCGATTGTCCATAACCCTGGGAACGCTTACGATTCTGATGAAAGCGAAAAAAAAAATCAATTGACGATTGATCAGACAGGGTGAGTCAAGGTTCTTCTCATCTTTCTCTTCGGAGAAAAAATTTTTGTTTATTGATGATTATTATTAATTATAGACAATTAACCAATTATTATTATTGATTATGATTCACATTATTACAATTGTTTATTATTTAGATAATTAAACAACTAAAAACTTTTCCTCAAATATTTACTGATTAAATGAATTTTATTTTATCATATGTAATTTAATTTTTTTAAATTATTAATATTTATTACAAATAAAACATTTTGATTTAGGTAGTGATTTATAAGAGAAAATAAGATGTACTGTTTGCATCATAAGTATTTTATTTGTTCAGAAAAATCGGGGCTCTTAATGTAATTTACGATCCCACTTTCATCATCTATCCAATTAAAAATATATTTCAAATGACATAAATTGAAGCCTTGCGTACAAACTAATATTTCATCAGTTCATCCAACTGAAATGCTTCTTTCAATCTGGAAAAAAAAAGAAAACAAACATGATCAAGTATTGAATAATTTTTGAAAAATTCGACTGGAATACCTTGTGTAATACTTGGTGTATATATTTCAATACATATATGAACACTTATTGGCAATTGTGACGTTTAAGAACGTCTGTTTCCCAGCTGTCGAGCTCAATATACTGACATTCTGACAAACGTCATGTAAATAATTAATAAATGTAGATGTCCTTGTCATTCATAAAATAAATAAAACTAACGAAAGAGAGAGTATGAAATGGTGGTGCGATTTTCTGGTGGTTTAAATTCAGTTTCTATATCGACAGGATGACAACTATTCTGTCACTTGGACAATGAGCTCTCGAGTATCTCGAAGATAAGATAATTATTTATTTCACCGTTATTATTATTAATAGTGACGCGTGATAAAGTAAACACATGAGGACTCACTTCCAATCAAGATTTTTGTGTCAAAGCGAAAGTGATGGGTTATTTAACTCGTCAACTACTGCTGCAAGTGAAAGTATTTTTAAGACTTATATACGTCATTCTTCATTCTTCATTTTATTCATTTTCTTTTCGATTGCAGTGGTGCACACAATGCATCTGCGTGTCATTGCACGAATGGAGATTGGTTAGGACAATAGCATGTAATGAAAAACGTCGTACGAAGGTCAGTTCTTTGCAGTTAAAGAGCCTTTTTTTTTACGTTGTCGTTTTCTACTTATTCTTCGAGTGGAACGCAGTGAGCTGCAGCTGGAAGGACGCGTCAGTTCAAATGCGAACTCGTTGTGAAGAGTTAGATTGAAGTGTAGTGTTCACGTAATCGGTAGTTGGCCAGTGATTTGAGTGACTCTCATGACGTCTCGATCATCGTACTGATAACTCCAGACCAATTATATATTTGTTGGAGGGTTTATCTGATATGAAGTTGCTAATTTAATCTATCTTTATTTTATAGAGAAGCTTTTAATTTGTGTCGAGAACTTGTTTCAACAAGATTTATTTCTGTTTCATTTCTCCCAATGAAAACTAAGTAAAAAAATTATTTTCTCTTTTTACAATTTTTCTAAATTAATATTGTTAAATTTTTGACTGTAAATTTATTTGTTTTTTAAAAATATTGGTGTGTTTCTTGATAAAATAATACCGGTCTGAGTGATTTCACTATTAAATTACTATTATTGTTGATAAAATTTTTTATTAAGTAACAAAACATGTGAATAAAATACAAAGCGTATTATCTATACTAACCGGTTTGTCACAATTTAATTTACTGGATTATATTGACAAAGTTCACTGCAACGGTTCGCGGTCAGTATTAGTCTTGGCTATCGAACGCATTAGTTCTACTTACTGCATTGTCTAAGATCTCGTGGTTTGTGTGTATGTGAAATAAATCATTCAAAATGGTCTGGGACGATCGTCTATCAGTGAAAGAAGTGACAGAGGAGAAGAAAAAAACACCGCGTTTTCCATCTCGTGAACGAAATTTCGCCGTGAGACGACGTGGCGTCAGGAGAACTCCATCAGCTCGAGAAAGTGGTGTTTCTCTTTTCGATACGACGCCTCCCATTAGTCATCAAAATTCATTGACTTCAGATGACAGTTTATGCAATCATTATCTCTACGAAGATGCAGGCGGATCTCATGAGTAAGATTTTTTTTTTTTCCTTTTTCGGAAAAAAATATTTATAATCATTATCTCTTAGTAGTTTATTTTGTTGGCTGTCTCTCTACTCGAAAATGATGAATATCTTTGGTCGATGCAAAAAGGATTACATTAGTTACTTATCTCTTAAGACAGTAATCGCAGCAACAGTTCAAGGATATAACATTGCGTTAATGATTCATTTAAATATAATGTTATGTTTTTCAACTATAATTATCACTTTTTTGTACTCACGTAATTATTCATTACTCTCCTCTGACAAAGTTGCATTGTTTAATTATCAAAGGAGTGAAGAAGAATTTATTCTGATTGGAAATAATTTTTTTTTACATACTTTCGTTAAATTATAAGAATTTTTTATAATTATAATGATTAAATAAATTTTTCTTGACTTCGTAATCATGAATAAATACTTGTATAAAATAGAGAACAATAATTATTGTTATTTATCAGAAACAAGCTATCCTAGATAACAAAAAAATTTCAAAGGAATTTTTATTCTAAGAAGTTTAGCAATAAGTATAAAATGTTGTATTTTTTAAAGTTAAATTCATAATTTATTACTGAATGATATGATATTTTAAACAAAATCAAACTACTTTGAATTTATAACTGAGAACGAAAATAAGATTAATTTTGCACAGGGATTATAAAAAAAAAAATAAATAGATAAAGTTTGAAATAACACAAACGAATATATTGCTAATAAATTTGAATGATCGTTGAAAAATTTAAATGTTTGTTCTCAAGAAGATTAGATAATTTTTTTATTCCATCTTATTCAATTACATATTCTCACATTCTACTCGTTAATTTGTTTATATTTTCTATGCAAAATTTTTCCACAATTACGCTATAAAACGTCATTATCCCAATTGCCACAACAATCTTAACTTAGAAATATTCTCACTATACCATAAACAGAAAAAAATTTTTACGAGCTATTTGTTTTAAAAATAATTTTATAAATTAAAACTCTCAATACCATTAAAAATCATTAGTACATGTACAATAAATTATTATACACCGACAGAAATGTTCTTAGGGTATTTATAACGACAGCATATTGTATAAAGAAACGCGAAAGTAGCAGCATGAGGACATCTGGATTTACTCGTTATAAATCGACTACAAATTTACAGTTTAATAATGTCATTTTTTGTCACCGAAATTTTTTTTTACGTCTCGTGATTAGTCCTGTGCAGTAATATAGCAAGAGAAAAATGATACATAACTCCTTAAACTTTCTCATAAATTATAAACGTAACTGCAAAAACTTGAAATCACGCCCAAACCGTGGAAACTTTATGAGCCATTTCGACTTATAACGGATATCCTATAAATAAATGAAAGCTCAGAATAATCTAGACTCATCGATCACGACGGGATGATTGAAAGCACGTAATTATTTTTCGTAAATAAACTGTATGTTTACAGTTACATTAGACATCAAGACACATGTGCTTTTCCTTTCATTAAGGAACACGAGCCAACTTGCCTGCGTATAAGCTGAAGATTTCAGTGTCAAGTTGGCGTAGTAATTCAATAGCTTAAAAAGAAATAAAGAGAATTTGCAGAGTGACTCATGAGATTACAGTACTAGACAGATTTAGGGATTTTTAGTGATGAGATACTAAGCTTGTCTGACTCTTGTATCTTTTTAAAGACGCTCTAACAAGCACAAAAAATACTGCACATAACAAAAAGGTTCATTAAATAATGCAAATATTCATTTACTAAAATTTGATTAAACTTTAAGACTATCTACAACAGGAAATGAAGATTTAGCAAACTGCCAAATAGCTGTCACTCTTAGTCACAATTCCCGCTATGCTGCATCGCTTTTCCGATGAGCTTTTCTGTATTTTGCCAGTGCTTTTGACGTAGCTATTAGTACGTTTGCGTACAGTCTTACGTAAAAGTTGTGTAGTTAAACGGGAAGAGAACCAAGGCCAGTATGACATTGCTCATGTTCATCTCACTAATGAAATTAGAGAAGTACAGACATTACTTTATGTGTCTTGATGACACTTGAATTTTCACGGTTACTTTACATTACTTGAATTTTTTTTTTCCTTTATTGCAATCCTAAATTTCGTCATTATTTTCGTTGATAACTCCTTTATTTGCAAACTTTCAAAATTCCCGTATCAATACAAAAATATATCAAACTGCTAACTCGACTAAATTAATGCACTTAGTGCGTATTTCAAACTTGCATCAAGTCTGCTAATTGAAGAGAATCACACGCGTCTGTTCAGTCGGTCTGTTACTACTAGAATTATATTTACTCCAAACACTTCCTCAATCTTTTATGCGTCTCTTAAATGATGATAAAAAATTTTTATTCTTTATCAAGTGTATCAGGCCACGATTTTTATTTGAAACGAAAACAAGTTTTTGTGTGATATCAGTGAGAAGTCAGTTTAACTGTGATATAGATTGTTTGGACAGTATTTAAAGACCTCAATAAGAAGGGGAAGCCAAAGAAAAGCTTTCGTCAAGTCTCATGTGGATGACACCGAGTCTCGCGCGTGCGCATCTCTTTCTTAAACACACGTAGCACATTTTCCGCGTGTATAGGTAATACCTACCTACGTTGTTGCCTCAACGGACCTCGTGGCGCCAGTTTGAAATATGCCCCTTCTGCGAATGCACTGTCGTTCGGCATCTGACACTGTTGTCAAAGGCATTTAAATTTTTTCACCACTCGTATTCATCAATTATCAAGACTCACTCACTCTCCGTTCAATCGCCAACTCGTGGCATTAATAAACCCAACAAAAAATCATCAGTGATTATTTGAATAAATTTTTACACAAAAACTCTATTGACATAGTGGATCTTTTTTGGTGAAATTGTGACAGGTGTAATTTATGGGGGAAATTGCATTTAAGTGATCAGAGTTGATTGTTTACTAATTGCATGGTCTTGAAAAAAAAAACAAATAGAATAGTTTGATACTACTATTTTAGATGATGATTATCATCAAGTCTTCATAAACAGCAAGCATTTATCTAATTAATAGCCATTAGCTGAGCTACCTATCCGCCTTCACGTCGCCGGGAGATAGGCTCTTGTGTAGGAGGTACCGTGGCCTCCTTCGATAACACCTGCGCGTTTTCAACGCATCATCAAAAGTCATTGAGTTCATGTAAAGATTATTGTCATTTGTTGCAAAACAAGAATACCCAGGGTTTGCTTAATTCTCAGATAAACTCGACTTCTTTACGGCTGGATATATTTTTAGTGCATGCTGATTAGCCAAATATAAACGTTATCTATATTTATTGAGTATACAAAGTACATTGCATCATTTACGCTCCACAACGGCTTTTCTCCATCCTTCGTATCAGATTTATCGTGATAATATCTTGTGAACAACGTAAAGCACTTTAATTTTATTGACTTAACCCTGATGAGGAAAAGCTCAGGGTGTTCCAGTTAAGACTCTATAATTTTTTCTTGAATTGTCTTTAATCGACTGTTATTGTCATTCTTATTATTGTGGGGTCGTTATTAAGGCGTGTCACAGGGGAAAGAAACCGATTGACACTTACATAGTTTTTCTATTTTTACATAATCATAAAACAGTTAGTGCCTTGAATATCTTGTATGCACAGTGAGATCTCGGGGAAATTCATCATTCTGATGTTAATTGCCATGCTTGCTGTGGGAATGAATCATGACTATTAGAGAAATGTGGATCTGGAAGCCGTTGGAATTTAATGATGAATACGGAAGTGTCGTGACTATGATGAAATCTAAGAGCTAAACACACTGAACGACCGACTACAGCGGCGTCATACGACGCCGGTTTTACTAGCAGGATCACCGAGTAGAATGAGTCCGAAAGGACAGGGTGGCCACGATGTTCCTAAAGTGGAAGTCAGAGTATCATGCGTGGCCACGCCTGGAGGAGAACCGCAGGGAATACGCGTAAAAATTCCAGAACCGAAGAAGCGACCGATGAGTCCGCCCTCGAGTCACGACTCAATGCGCACCAGGTGTCCTTCTGTGCCTGAAAAGGACTTTTACAGGAAAACCGCCTCGTTGGATCGCCGAGAAAGGTATCCGACCTTGTCTGGTGCGGAGATCAAATACGGGGCCGGATCTACTGATGACCTTCCACGCACAAGGAGAAATCCTATGTTGGACAGGAAGAATAGATTTCCAACTATATCTGGTGCACCAGAGTTGAAGAGAGACCTGACTATTCGTAAATGTCCACTGGAGGATGGTTTGGATCTTAGCCTTGCACCTTGGCCAGGAATGAAATGGGCTTGCGTAAGAGTTCTCCATCTCTACTGTAAGGTCTTCGATCAGTTTGAACTCTTCGAACTCATCGTTAGGTAATGCAACAAGTCACGAAGCCAATTTCTGGCTTGTGTGTTTAACTTTGTTCTTTGGAAAGTGAAGCAAATGTTGTAGTTAACTGGTTATAGAGCATATTTTTTTTTTATTTTTTGCAGTTTTTGATGAATTATGTATTTTGATATTAGCATTTTAATGACCCAAGCTTAATTATTGATGACATACTGGTTAAATATGAAATTAAACAAGAAATATTGACGCACTGTTTTATTTTTACTCCAACAGTTTTACTGGAATATTGATTTATTTCTTAGTATTTCATTTTCAAGTTAATTTATCGTAGAATCAGAAAAAAAAGTCATCTTTATTTCAATTTGATGAAGTTTAAATTTAATTGCACTGAAAGCTTCACATACATTTTTAATTAAAAAAAGTAAAAAAAGAACAAATGAATATTCATAAAATCATCTTCTTTTTGAAATTAATTGGATTAACCAACTCAACTTTTAAGGTTTTAAATAAATTAACAATCGGCATTTACAATTTGAAATATAAAAATAATTACAGCTTTCATCTCATTAGAATTCGCAGACTCAGAGCAGTTTACTTAAACTTGCAGAGGAATTTTTCAAAGTAATAAAAGAAGCATGACACTTGAATAAAAAAGAAGAGTCTCTCTCTGTTCTATATACGCAAATCGGATTACCCTCGTTAATTATCACGGAGGGCGTAGTCGTTTCCTTGTGCTAACGGTTCTATGCATCAGCTTGACTAATATACTTACTAGCAAATTAACGGTTTCTCTATTTGACGCCTTTTTTTTCTTTTTAATAAAACGAGAATTTTAATGAGAGCTTTTAATCTTAACCGACGTACTTTTTTGTCTTAATGAGAGCTCTTTCTTTTCAAGGGCTGTGAGTTTTTCAATATGTTGTTTCTTGAAGCTTTTTAACTGGTGGTATGAATATCACTGTATTGCGTTGTCTCACTCAATGGGGTGTTGACGACATTTATTCCTCGCCTTATTTCTCGACGTGTTCTCATTGAATGTACCATTCTGGTACAATGGTGTGTGAAATTGCACCTAACGAGCGACTAGGGACAATTAACATTTCTCAGTACACACATTTTAATGTTTTTTTTATATATGAATACCGTGATTGCAATTGTCAAGAAAGGTTAAATGTTTATTTTTAAATTAACATTTCATCTTTTTAGCTATATCAACATTTTGGATAAAATGTTATGAGACATTTATGCTATTTTAAGATCCATAAAAAATTAAATTATATTTGGAGGAATAATTTTACATGATGATAAATTTCTAGTCTTTTAGTTAAATGATGTGACAGATAAAGCTCGTAAATTAATCATATTTGAATAAAGTCAAGGAATAAATGTCTGTGGGAAAATTGGAAATGAAGATATTTTTTAATGCTGGAATTTTCTAGCCTTGAAGTTGACGTCCTGGAGGGTGTGGAGAAAGAAAGCAATAACATAAATCCATTCCATTGATTGTATGATTGATGATAACGATTGAAACCATTTGCTTATCCGTATACATTAGAGCTTAAGAGAAATTTCATCAGGGGAAATCGAGAATATGATAAAATTATTTTTTTCTGTCGTATATATTAGCTGATCAATAATTTGAATGACGATAAGATCCATGGATTGCATGCTTTGTGTGATATTTTTATATGTAAGAAAATTTAATCATGGTTTATAGAAGTAATAAAGTTTTATGAGTCATTCAAAGGCATCGAGTGTATCGTAGTGCTCAATAAAAATTATGTTGGTACTGCAAATATTTATCATTTTCTTATCAGCTTATGCACAAAATATTGGTATTTACTGTTACCTATATGAATACTTTACGTTACAAGTTACGAGTTTGTTTCATTTTTGAAGTTAAAATCTAATTTTTATTGATGAAAATTTTTGTTTTGCAGGAAAAATTGCACGAGTTGTAAATGTCCGAAGGAAGTACACGATGTTTGTCATGAAGAATGGGTGTCTGTGAGAGCGAGATTAGGCCTAAAAGGTGAAGATCCGAATAACTATGTTGCATTTGATCCTAGAGAAAAAGGACTTGCTTGGGCCCCACCGGGACTTCCTCCACATAAGGTAATATTGCATTCATTTAATTAAACGTTTTTATTTAAAAAGAAAAAAAAATGTTTATCGTCACGAAAATATTTTTCAATCTTTCAACATTCACAGTAATTCGTTCTACTTATAAAGTTTATCACCAAAGACTCATAGAAAAGGGAATTATTAAGAAAATAAGTAATCACTACCGCGAAAAGATAAAACAATTTTCTCATTACTTGATGAAAAAATAGCTTCTAAGCAATTTATATAATGAAAATTGTTTATATTATTTTTTTTTCGGTACGTGTTTAAAAAGCTTATTACACAATCTGTCTGTGAAGAATTTTTTAATCTAGGACGCATAGAACACGTGGCAGTGATCACAGAAAGTAGTCAACTGACAGTTTAAACACATTACGTTTGAGATGATGAATGTTTAAATAAAGCTTCAAAAGCTTAGGCGATTATAACTGATATGCTTGACTGAGGTGACGAATAATAGTTACTCGACCGAAGCGTAGAATGCAAAACCGCAACTAATAGACTGCTCATGTTATGTTCATTATCAAAAGTGAAATTATGCAACATACAAATATCTGTCATTATAACAATTTTCGTTTAACTGCACTGACTTTTTTTTGGCTGAGTTCCCAAATTTTCAACATTCTCTAAAATCTGCTGGTAATTGACCATTTGTAACAATGCATTTAGCAATGTTTCCATCAAGCATGATATACATAATTTTTCATTAAAGACCACCATCTGTGTTTTTAACGACGCGATATACTCGTAAGCATAAAAATTTACGATCACACTTTCCAATTGATTCAAGTGTCTGCATCTGGTCCATACCACGGGCTCTTTGCCAAATAATATATCTTAATGTGCGATTGAACGTAGCGATAAATGAATAATCATTGCTCTTTACTTGGCAGGTGGAGGAGTATTTTTCAATGCTTCCGGAAATATCTGTTCCACGACTGGGTACTCCTGGTGAACGTCATCGAGACCGGCAACTAGCAACCCAATTGCCTAAACAAGACTTAGCTCGAGCTTACTGTCGTCATCTGGATTCCCGACATTATGCGAGTGCTGACGATTTTATGGCCGCTCGCAATGAAATTGCCCTAGACATTGGTAGTGTTCAGGAAGTCCTTGAAAGAGGCCACGTAAGAAAAATTTTTCTGTATATCTTAATAGGCGGCTTGGAGAGAAAGTTATTTTTGGAATAAATAAATTCCTTAATGGAAGTGCTCACTGATGTTGGGTTGGTTATTTTAGAAAGGACTAATTCATACTCTAAATATATTTACCCTTTCGAAAACATTGAAATTATTTTCTATTCCCATAAGAATGTTAATTCAAATCATTTTTTTCAATAGCTTATTTTAAAATGAGTTAAAAACTTTAAAACAATTATTTTTGTTTATCCAACCCATTGCATTAATTATTTCCTGAGAGAATTTATTTTAAAAAATAATGAAATCTCTCTCAATTAATATGACATAACAATTGAAATAATATTAATGATTTTAGGAATGTGGAGTTTGCCATGAGCCTTTAAAATACGGAAGTCTTGCTGTGATGGCAAGTAAACTGGGTATTCTTTATCATCCTTCCTGTTTCCAGTGTACACAATGCAGAGAATTGCTAGTAGATTTAGCTTATTGCGTTCATGATGATGCATTATACTGTGAGAGGCATTATGCTGAGAAATTAATGCCTAGATGTGCTGCATGTGATGAGGTAAGTCGTATATTTTATTCAATTCAAAATTTTAGTGAATAAAGTAGAACTCGTATTATCGACCCAAGCATCAAGATAGTCGCCAGTAAATTGTGTAGAGGTCAGCTGAATACAAACTGATTTGCTGGATGTTGTCGTCTTTATCTGCTACAAGTTTGCTTACCGACTATTCATCTGATTCTATTTTAATTTAAAAACAACTTCAACTACAGTACCAAAAAACTTATCTGAAGATTAATTAAATAAATTCATGAATAAATTTAATACTTTATCTCCAAGGAAAAAGAAATTTAATAGTAATTAATCAGTTAAAGAAATAAAATAGAAGATTTCTTTGTGACTGATGCTGAATGAGATTCAGTGAACTTAGGAACAAAGCTAAGCTGTTTCTAATTGTTGTATGAAATATTTGTTGATGAGTTAATTATATAAGCGAGAAATTTTCCGATTCTAAGCCAGATAATGGAAAAGTTTACGTGAGTCTCCTAAAATATCAACAGATTGCGTATGTAATAAAGCAATGTCGAGAAGTGTTGTCTTCGTCATCGAGACCAGTAACTAGGCCACATTCGACTTTATTTAGATGGACGAAAATAGCGAGGTCGAGAGAGCAACAGAAAAGACGAAATATCTAGTTCCTCATCATTCTTATATGACTACGCAATTAGAATCATGTTATGATCTTTTGACATAAAAACAATGTATTTTATGATAGTGCATTTATCATCCTTTTGAGTTGCTAAAGAGTGTATACACCTCTCAATTAATTATTCTTACAACATGAAAAACATATCTACATGATTTCCTTCAACATTATGACCTTTTTTTTCTATCAGATCAATTATTTAAATGACATTCAACCATTTTATGATTATGAAGCAAAAATGATTTTCATTCACATTTGATAAATGTCTGCTAGAAGTTTAATTTGGTTCTTTTGCCAGTGTTTTATAGCTGATTTGAGAAGATGGGAATGAATTTGAATTATTAATATTCAAGGAGAAGTTCACCCAACTCAATATTAATTTTAGTTAGATTTGGTTTATATCCAATCGAAAATTATATGAAACATAACTCAAGATTGCCGATTCGCGCAATCTATTTTGATTCCCCATTTCCTACCACATTGGCCGCGCCTTTTGCGTCCAGAGTCCTCCTTTGGCTTTTATTAGTCAGTCACCGAAACTCGAACGTTAATCGCAAAGTCGGGTATAATAGAAAGTTTTACTTCCAATATTTATTCATCAACTTTCTTCATTAATTCTTACCATTCTTATTCATCTATCAATTTATTTGGTAAGTTTCCAAAAATGCTTCTCATTTGAAGCTTCAAAAATTGAAGCAATGACTTATTTATTACATAGCAGTTAAGCTTTCAAATGCCCCGAAAAATGATCTGAATGAATGTTGATAAATGCCAATTTTCTCTACGATTAAAAAGCCATCAGTCGTCTGGTTTGATAGTTGAACTATCTGCGCCAAGAATCAGTTGGACAAGCTTTTATACGTGTACAAGTCACTACTGAATTTCACAAAATCGTTGTCTATTTCTAGCGCGTATACGCCACGAAGAAAATATCCAGTGCAATTTAATAGTGAACAGGATGTGAATAACTCACTCTGAAATCATGTCTTTTTGTTCTATGTCATTTTTACGATTCTTTCCTCAAACTAGTAGTCGTTATTCTTTCTTGATGTAACTCCCAAAAATTTTTCATCTGATTTATAAGACTTTGGTGATTATTTAAATACTTAGTGAAAGAAATTTTGCACGCGTGACCATCAGTACTCGTCCTCTTTTCGATTTGCGTTTTTAGCCTTGACATGGTAACGGTCGTACCAGGATTCGATAATTATCTTTGGCTTGACGTGTTGAAGAAAATTACATCTGCCTGTTCACCTCAAGATAAGTCATAGGTTAAAATGAATTCTCCAATTTCAGAGTTTATATTGATTTTGCAAAGAAGAAGAAAGAAAAGCAGCAACTTTTCAAATAAACGAATAGAAGATGGAGATTCGAGATTCCAATGTGGAATCGAATGAATTTTTGTGGATAAAATGCAGTGCTTTTCTGCTAGAAGATGAATGGATGGAAGTGGGTCGGATGTGGCTCATGGTACGGAAATAATCGAGTCTCGATGGAAGCAATACGAATAGCAGACGCATACACTACGTGTGTCTTAGAGCGTGCGAAGGGTTGCAACTCCCGCGAGCCATGCATTCTGACACGGTTCTTGCTCTTGACCATTCTTCAATGCCAACAACTCAACGCTTCTCAATGATTCAATTATTTATATTTGTTTCCCCGCCTTTTAATACATTAGATGCTAGGATTTTTATCGTTTTTTTTTTAGCTCTAAAATACATTTGCTGTTGATTACTCTAAAATAAATGAGTTCTCAGTTAGTTTAATCATCATTTTCGATGGATTGAACTAACTACTTCTCTTTCTCTCTTTGCTTATCCTCGTCGACCGTGGCCGATTCAATCATCGACCAAAATAGCTCTGGCATTGTTCCGTTTTCCTCCAGTATATCGTCTCCACGCGCTAATGAAAACGAACCGATTAAATTGACTAATTATCTATATATTATAGCTCTCTCATAATTTATTAGAGGTTCGATAACTTTGATGTGAACATTTTCATTTTATCGATGCGCTCATTGAAGAAAGTAAAAATAGAGTTTAAATGATATTCTTAGGCTGGGAATATTTTCAGAATGGTAGGTGGAAATTGGATAAACAAATTAATCTTTTTAAAAAGACTTAAACTACTATCGTAATCGATTAAGATTATAAACAATTTCTTTTTATTATTGAAACAAGTTATGAACGATTTTCTTCTTTATTTAAATATTTTTATTGAATTGTTATTTTCACGTTATGGGCCAAATGTATAACAATTTTTATAAATATTTTATTCTAATGAAAGATTTATTTTTAATTGAAAGCTAACATTTTTAGGTCTGTTTGGATATCTCGAAATGTTTTTTTACTGCATCTATATAAATTTATCAAAGAAATTAGGTAAACAAAATATGTTTCGAACAGATTGAAAATACTATAACTGTCATAGATAATAATAATTGTCAAAAAATTTTATTTAACTGTCAAAACACTTTATTAAAAGTTTTATATTCAATCGACTCCATCGAATGAACCTGAAATTTGTTAAATGAATTTTCATTATCTTCCAATGAATTCACCTAAAATCAATAGTTGATACAAATTTGATAAACAATTTTCAAATTGATTAATCATGACGTTTTATGATGTTTATTGATCAAATTATGCAAATAATTTTATCGAATAAAATCTAGGATCCTAACCAATAAAAAAATTTCTAATTTGGATAGTTCTAAAATTAAATGAATTCCAACAAAAATGAAATGAAATATTCAGGTCTAGTTTAAATTTAAACATATTTAATACATCAAAAATTTTGAGGAATGTAGGAAGAAATAGTAAATCAAGCATTCGGATCATCATAAAACGTTCAAAGAGAATATTTATTTTTAAAAGATACTTCAGAAGTCTCGATCGCTAAATTCCTCACTCGTTCTCGAGCCGTTTCTTCATTTAAGCTTGAAAATTATCGACTAAAATTTAAGCAAAGCCCACAACTTGGGCCTGTGTTAAACGGAAGTATTCATCACGTGATGAATAAACAAATATAAAAATACACATAACCATTAAAATGTTGTTTTTGTTAATTTACACACTAAGATTTACTAACAGCCGTCAATTCTTTAATGGTGATGACCAATGAGTGGTTTTAAATATAATTCATATCAAGAGTTTGATAGGGTTTGTAAGTATACTGAATTTTCGATGTCTGGCAGGGAGCCAAAGTTGCGTACCGCGCGCAAAACATATGGATGATGATCTCCTGACGTTGGCTTGTAACCGATGAGGTAACCAAAATAAGATCTATCGTCTGTCTCGACTGATCTTTTCAACATATGCGTCCGTACTTCGCATTGCAAAATAAACCAGAAATTCGATATTCAATTTAATAATCAACTGTGAATAATAAATTGTCCAATCGATAACATATTTTATTACATGAAATAAATCATCACCTTGATGAAAGAAAAAGCTAGAAAAAAATTTCTCAAGCATTCCACAGCTTCACTCTATCATCAAGTTATCTTTCAACACTAGTCTAGCGATAATAATCATGATATCGCACTTATATTAAGTGTCTGCAGTAGAAAGAGCGTTGAATAGATTGTCATCCACATGAGCCAGAATGTAAGAAGTTGGCCAAAGTCAGTCATTAATTAGCAGAGGAATCATCGATTGGTTATGTTTTAAGGACGAAGCTTAAATGTTCAGGGACATTCTAACTTTAGAGTTTAGCCCCGGGATACTTCAATGCGTTAGACAGCAATAGATAGAGATGTACATTCAGATGACGTTGAACTAACTGAGGGAGTTCGCTTTGCATCGGATAAAATAAAACAGTAGTGCACGGTCTGACATCCGGCGGGCGTGGGTAACTCTGTCGAACGATAAGCGAATAAGATTGTGCAGATTTGATAAGCGGAAATGGTTGCAAGCCAGGCAGGTGACGCTGCTGCGAATGCGGGATGAGCGTGAACGTGGCAAATTTTCCAACAGCGCACACTGAGTGTGGGTGTACCCGTTGCGCAACCCGCAAGCATTTGTGACAACGTGCCATATTTTGGAAATGAACCGTCGATCATGTGCAGACTCAGAAAAACACGTGCAACACGTTACATCTTCAATTAGGTGATAACTGGTAATGAACACAAAATGGGGCTACTGTTATCGATTCTTGTGGGTTGCGTGGGTGCAATTGAGCTTTTAGCTTGTTTGAAACATGTTACTGATGATGTAAAACTATCCCCTGCGCCATCATGTCTCTCGTATCACAGTCCAGTTGTTGAAAATCCTAGTTTTCATGACTCTATTTGTGATATCAGCCACTCCAGTGATATTAAAATTCCTCGAAGCGCGCGGAGTAAACTTGAAAATCTTCACGAGTACAGTCTGCGGGTCAGGAGTGAGTTGAGGTCACATGGTTATGGAGATGGAAGCACTTTATCCGATTTTAGTAGTCAAGACCTTCGAAGTATGTCGAGAACAGATTCCAGGTTTAGTCTGGATTTTGAGCTGATCGAAAAGGATGCTGAGGAGTCTGAGAGATGGGGAGAAATTTATGATGTCACTAAGGATGATAAGATATCTATGATCCTAATGCACCACTTTGAAGCTGATGATGAACAATCAGAGGATCAACTGGTTATTGAAGAGATATTTGAACCTAATGAAAAACATGTTCAACAAGTTTATCATCCAAAAATTATTAAACCCATCCCACTATCATATTCCCAAAAATATTCCAACTCAGATTCTGAATCTACTGATGTAGGTACAGGCTTTGATAATGATTCTGGCAATGAATTGCCAACTAGGGAGCATTTTAAAAATATTCATGTCGTTGTTACGGGACAGAATCATTCTCCTTTATCGCATTATTCAGGAGAAAGCTCTGGATTTTTTGACGATTTGGAGAAGAAAGTGAATATTGAGAGAATTGAATCTACCTCTGGAAATCATTCAGCAAGCAGTTCTGCATGTCTTCAAGATGAATTAAATGAAAACATTGGCTTGTCAGTTTCTGAACGAAAATCTGGTGAAAGAGGAACGAGTCCAATTTCTCATTCAATTCAGAAAAGAAACAAAACAATTAGAGGAAGTAGTATATTAAGGAAACCGACAAGACTAAAGTCAAGAAATGCTGAGGTCAGTAAATCAGCTGAGAATTTATCTGTAAAGAAGTCAAAACGTCAGAGAGAACCAGAACGAAGAAAGTCTGATATCTCTATACAAACTACGAGCAGCGAGTCTTTCCGCGATGAATGGACTAACACTTCACCCACCGACAGCGAGAGATCTATCTCCGCCAGCCGATCGAGTGTTTCAGTTCAAGTACAAACCAACTTTGAATTTGATCTTGATGTATTTAAAAATGTACGTTCTGAGAGCAAAAAAGATTCTAGTATTAAAAATGGCAAGAAATCGTTCATCACCAAGCGTTTCCCTAAATCAAGGTCTCTTGATGATCATAACATAAATAAAGAATTTATTGATTACAATGGCTTACAACAAGAACTGATAAGCCTTAGTAATAACAACAAACTATCGAACGACGAATATTCGAGAGTAGAGTTAGCAACTCCTCAGAATAGTTTACGATACTTAAACGCTCAAGGAAGTGAAGAAGACTCTCTTGATGAAGAATTTCTAGATGCTGAAGATAATAGTTCTTCTCAATCTGGTCCAATCGAATACTGCATACCTAATGTTGAAGCAAATCAAGCTTTTTGGGTAAACTTTCATTTCTTTTTGATTATTTCCCCATTTCTATACACACTTCATTGATCATTAATAAAAAAAAACTATACCCTCATGATTATTGCTTGCTACAAAATGAAGAATTAGGTTGTAGAGTAAAATAGAACTAAAAACAAGCAAATTTTCATCAAGACTTGCTCACCAATAATATTTTTACAAGATGACGCACGGAATATTTTGTTCACTAGTTGGCACGATATCTTGTCTGAATCACTCAAAAAAGACATTGATACTGTTTCACCCTTAACAAGCATAGTTCTCATGTAACAAAAAATCTAGCTGAAGTGAAATTCACTTTATTCATGCTAAAATAAAAAATTACATCAGTTTTATGGACAGGATAAAATTTAAATATGAAAATATCTTGATAGTATTTATATTGTAGTGGTTTTCAGAAGTTTTTGTGATACTAATTAAAACAAAACACCATCACCTTCTCTTTGTTTAACTACTAAGAGAGGTCTTGCGTTTAGTTGCAGAGAATTCATGCAGCGTCATGTTTAACATACTGTGAAAATATTATTTATGAACGAATTTTCATGAAATTAAATATTCCTTTATTAATTCAATGCTAAATAAAACACAAAAACAATTATCTAGACAATTTTTTTTTTTTAAAGAAATAAAATATGGTAGATTTTTTTTTTTCATCTTTAGAAATAGATATGCTCTTTTTATATCTTCATTCAAGTCTATTTTTTTTCTCATTTAAGTGTTAATTTTTTTAGCTGCCAAAAGGATTATTTTATTTAATGATCTAAAGGCCGACAAAGTGTTGTCTGGAGAAAAATTGTGGAAAGAAATATTTACTGCTTAGAATTTAACATGACAACTTCCTCAATTATATTTATAATTCGTTTTGGTTGTAGGGAAGTGAATAAAATAACAAGCCACGTGCTACTTTGAACGAAAAAAAAAAGTCATCTAATAAGTTTGTCTTACTGTGATACTAATTTAATAACTGACAGAAAATTTTGGAACAATTGTAACCTTTCGTAATCATTCTTCACATTATTTTGATAAATAAACCATTTTATTAAACAACAATGATCATTGTTAACACTTGTTGACTCAATGAACTGTCTTCAAGTTATTTTTGTCATCATTTCTCGTAATTGTTTACGTGCTAGAATTTTATTCAACGAAGTACTCATAATTATTTATGCCAAAAATTAATAAATGACGTCAAGGAATTCTTGTTTTGCAAAAATGAATCTGTTTTAGAAAAACTTGATGATGAATTATTGAATAAGATAGAATCATTGAAATACATTTATTATATTCGCATCTTATGCCTAAATCAGTAAACATATTTGTAGTGCCGGGCGACTCTTTCGTCTGGCAAGGGAGACGAAAATATCAAACTCATAAGAATTCAATTACGTGGGCGAGGAAATTTCAGAAGACAAAAATGACAGTGGCCTTCTTATGAGGTTACAGAATGTCAATTTCATTTTTTGATTATTTTCCAGCAAAATCAGACAGCAATACTGACATTTGTTACATCACTGATTATTCAGCGGAGCATTTTTAGCTGTAAGGAAGATAATAATAAATAACACAATAAGATGAAAAAAAAAAAATCAATCTATTCAGCAAATTCACGTGGGTGTAGCAGACATTGGTGATGCGTGGAAAATACCGACCTACTAGCGCATCTTTTCATGTAATTTTTTCGTTCTCTTTCCTCTGTACCTTTTGAGCATCTTTCTTTCCTCGTTTAGTGAATCCGGTGCGATGTTTGAAAACCACCTGCTTGGCAAAGGATCAAGATATAGTTGATGTACATTATTTAAGCTTTCCCTTCCTCCTATACAGTTCAATGATGTGTAAAAAAAGATGTAGTATTATACATTTTTATTTTTCACATTTTGTCACGGTTATTTTTAGATTCTTATACTACTTACACTGCTGTAACTTGAGTAGTTGCGAGATAAAAATTATTTATTAAACCAAACAGCAGCTTCTTCCTTTCAATATTACAGGATTAATAAAAAATATTTTATCATTATCGACAGATAAATGATATATGTTCATTTTTTTTTCTTTACATCGAATGATACTGGAATTCGTGGTGTTTCCTGAACCCACTTGTGATGATCGAGTCAGGTACAAAAATACATCTAAAGCGCTCTTGAGAATGACGCGACGAAGAAGCCGCGAAAAATATAATCGTGGTGTAGATGTCCGCGGAGAAAAGTTGCACCCGGCACAACTTGCATCGCCGCCACGGCGACGGCGACGAGACGATGGATGAGGACGTGGACTGACAACAACGGTGGTGGGACTTGGTCCAACGGTAAAAGCACAGAGAAGGGGCAATGGTGCGGGGTCGTGAGGGGTCTCTGGAGTCGTCGGGACGCCGAAAATAGAGTCTCGATATGAGATGACGCCCAAGGCGATCTGTTCCTAGATTTCAGTCAGTTCGCAAACTCGAAGGGGACACGGTCCTTTCTATAACGAGCGCTTCTACGTTTAATTTTTATTTCACTTTCACTTTTCTCGCCAAACAAATTTTAACACCGCGGTACTCTTTACGAGTCCCGAGTTGAACATTATTGCCGGTACGAGACTGCAGGAGAGCGAGAATGGCGGACGTAGACAGCAGTGTAGTGTATACGACCACAGAGCGAAAGGTTCGCAAAGTGAAGAAGACGACAAAACGCAGGGAGAGCCACGATCAGAACGCGGAGGTCACGATCACCGAGGTCGACAGCACCCAGAACAATCATCACGCCATCGAAGAGTATGTGCTGGCTGAAACCTAGGCCCGCGTTTTTTCGATTATGTTATTCTACCCTTTTTTATCACTCTATCCCGGGTGACTACGTCCTGAGGGTTGCAAAAACATACTCACGTGTCGTAGAGTTGTGTCGAGGGAACTTATTTATGAAGATTGATAACGAAGTCTTCTTGATACATTTCGTGATCAGTCTCATCTACTTCTGGAGATAAGAAATCCAATTGACGTTGACACCCGGGAGCATGTTTGGTCTTCTTTTATATTCAAACAAATGTCTGTATTCTAACTAGTCTCTAATTTCACCTCTCGCTCGTTGCCGAAGAGGAATATATCATTCCATTAAGCATGATTTATACATATGTATATGATACGTCTAAATATTCAGCCAGCACATACAACAGCACTCATCCAAGGTACATATCCAAAGTGACTTGATAAGTCGTGACGAAATACACTGAAATATCTTTCTACATCAACTCAAAAATTTATCAACTCATATCTAATAATTGTGTTGAAAAAAATTGTTTATCAAAAAAAGTCATGATGAAAGACAAAAACATTGTATGAATGCATTTTTTGTTGCAGTTAATTTTCAGTGGCGAGTACACAAAAGCAATGAACAAGGATTGGCACAGCGGTCACTTTTGCTGTTGGCAGTGCGACGAATCCTTGACCGGACAACGTTATGTCCTAAGAGACGAACATCCGTATTGCATCAAGTGCTACGAAAGTGTTTTTGCAAACGGATGCGAAGAGTGCAACAAAATTATCGGTATCGACTCAAAGGTGAGGAAATGAGGATCCAACAAATGAGTTACTTTGACCTGGTACCCCTTGGTGCCAACGCAATAATTACTTGTTCGTGCAAATGTGCACCACACCATCTTTCACGATGGAGATACGGTACACGGGTGTCGGCTTACTCACTCCTAGAAATAGAAGCACCCGATGCAGGCATCGTTGCTGCCCATTATCGCTTACTTATTTTCGTCTTCTCCCTCCGACGCAATGGAATCTACAGCCAGCTTTATACATTCCCTCTTGCTTCGTTACATTCACTTGCTATATTTCTTCTCCAACATGAGCCAAAAAATAATTAATATTGCATGTTTTTGAAATTTAAATCGCAATACGCATGTTTATGAGCCAGAAAATTGTCGTGTGCTACAAAAGACTATAAAAATTTTCATAAAGCATGTACATGTCTTATTTACTAGCACAAGAGTACTTTAGATCATGAATACTTTTGATTAATGATGTTTCTGAACTTGGAGAAGAAAAATTACTTTAGCTACATATATTTCACTCCACCCAATAATTTTATTAAATATCAAAACTTCTACTTTTTGTCCATTAATTTTAGTTTGTCAAATATTTATTTTATCATAAACAATTGAATTTTTCTCAATAATTTTAATCAAAATTTAAATATTTATATTTTTGAAGAATAAATCCTTGTAACTCAAGCAAATTTACTTGAAAAAAAATTAAAAGTAAGTGATGAATGTTAAAAACTGGGCTGTACTCAAAAAATAACATTTTATGAGAACAAATAATGCTGAAAAAAGCATAAAGACCCTCACTTAATGTTTTCCCTCGTAATAAGCATGTTTGAAAGTAAAAAAAATTGCTCGGCCATAAAATACCTCAAAAATTGTAAGGATCAGAATAATTGATTACATGTATTGACGTACTCTGCAGGATCTCTCCTACAAGGACAAGCACTGGCACGAGGCCTGCTTCCTCTGCAACAAGTGCAGGGTCTCCTTGGTGGACAAACAGTTCGGAAGCAAGGTCGACAAGATCTACTGCGGCAATTGCTACGATGCTCAGTTTGCAAGTCGTTGCGATGGATGTGGCGAGATCTTCCGTGCTGGTAAGTATCAAATTTTATCTTATTAATCTCAACCAATATCGAGTAATTAGACTTAATTATTGAGCATGACTCGCAAGTCGAACTTGATCAATCAATAGTGTAGTCTCTCACATCTAGAGAGTTAATTTCCAATCATGACAAGACATCCAATATTTAATTGCAGTATGAACACTCATGTACACGTTGAGTAAATTGATAGGCGATAGATCACTTATTCGGTGCTTCTTATTAGGGTAAACGAGTCAAGGCTTTCAGTATATGTTTTACGAACATACTAGGACTATTATCAAATAACTTTAAAAGTAGACAGAAAGATAAATAAAAAATTCAAATTTTCGTTTACACAGGGAAGGTTAAATTTAGGTTGATTTTGCATGAGTAATCTTGGGTTATAATTAATTTATCTTGAATAATACTATTTTCCGGTTGGAATGGAGAAATTTTTCATTTGCTTACTTAGGAAATATTTTAATTATAAAAGAAATTTTTATTCAAGTAGAAACACAAATGAAAGAAATGGAAAGTTGGGTCACTTGTGGGAGATTCAATTGAATTTTTTAAGCATACATTTAATTACTTTGATGAAAAAAGAATTTCAACCAGCTTCTAAATATATAGAATTCTCTCAGTTAATACAAGAAAAAGTTTTTATAGATAAACTAATATTTGCTGGGTTTAATGATGTTTTAATTTTTTTGAAAACTGATCGTTTGAGTATTTACCTTTAGGTAAAAAATTATACTCAACTCCAATTATTTAAGATTTATTGACCAAAGCAGTATCATGCTCCAGATGATATAGAGTGTCCAGAGGAATGATAATTTTAGGGTTAAAAACACAAGGAATAAAATAGAGGCCGCACCCATCGTGTGAATATATGATCACTTGGTACCAATGTAGGCCAGGGTCTGAAGACCAGTACCGAGGTTGCAGGTCAAAGATTAAGAAAGTGTTTACCCTTTATTGTCCAATTAAGTGAATTCACTTGGATCATCTGAGTTTACACCAACACACTCATTTGCTCAGTTGAAAAATTTCTATGAGACTTGTGTTATTATAAACATGTAAATAGCTTTCATGAGCAAATATAAATTTTAGGGAGTACATTAACATGTAGGAAGTTCCTTGAAGATAATCCTAGAAATGTAAATAATGAAGTTCTGACAAACACACCAGAAGCCTGAACTGTTTAGTGTGTAACATTTGATGATTGAACAAATGAAGATTCACTCATGAATAAAACAAAATGTAAATTGTATAACGAAAATCTTCCTCTCTCAGTGCCTGTAGGTGAGTGTTATCTCGCACACTGAGATGCTATATCTATTCTCTAGAAACTGTACTAAGATGAGTAAGAATTTTTTCTCTGTTTACTTGTGAGTGTATACCAACTGTTCAAAATTATTTTCCATATGAAAATTGAATAACCGTATTTGATATTTAATATTTCCAAGCTATGAATAAATAAATAATCTGGCTTAAATCGTTAATATTATTAAGAGATAAAGAATAGAATTATTATTTATTTCGATGTGATCACGAAATATGTTAATGTTATTCATTATTAAGCGATAAAAAATTATTTTTCATCCATTAAACAAATTTCAAGAGAATATTATCTACTCAAAAGTAAATCCTATTATCCGAAAATACTCTTTATTTAAAAATAAGAAAAATAAAGTTTGAATTGAAATAAAAATAATGTTTATTAATTAACTGAGAGATTAATTAATTTTATGAATACTCATCAATTAACTGCGTATATGTTTATTACCATTTAATAACAAGTATTTGATAAATAAAAAAAATTTATTCCGTATTTGGGTAACTTTTATCGATCTAAAAATAATTTTTACATATATAAATAAACTTGAATATTTCGTAACCTTCATGAATTGAATTTGAAAAATCCCGAGAAGATCATTACGCATTTCGAATTAACTTGTAGTGTTTTTTTTCTTTTAAACGACTTAACACTCGGAGATTCAATTTCAAATCTAATCATACGTCAGGTTAGTAAAAGGCGAAGTAGAAGGAGTATCGTCAATACTATACGACCGTAGCAATGAAGCAGAAAATCCTATTAACACTTAGACTAGACCGCGTGGCGTAAAGAGAATCAGTGAGTTTTACGTGAATGCGCAAAAGAGAGATCCAACATGTGAGAGGTGGGGAGTCGCGAGTTCTTTCAATAAGTATCTCAGCACATCGATGATCGTCGTGACTTCGAGTAATCACTTCGTCCTTTGCGGCTGGAAAAGAGTTTGGAATATAAAATCAAATAGTCGTGTGTGAATTTATCTACTTGGACCGGCAATTGACAGTAAAAAAGTGAACCAATCATTGTCATAAAGGGAATTATTAAATCATAAATTACAATTGAAATGGCGACTGAAGCACTGAGAGAACGTTTCTCAAGTAGTCTTCGATTTACGACAAAGACTGTGGGTGAAGATCGAATCCGTAAAGCGAAAGAAAGGGATGAAGACATTGCAATATTCAGTATGATCCCAATGGAAGGTGATCCAAGGTTCAGATGCTGCTTAGGCAGGAATTGCAGAACTGGTGACTGGAAGAAAGCAGAGCCAGGTGATAAAAAATTATCGATATCATAAAATAACAGTTATGTTTATTATACTGTAAGAACTGGAATTATTTAAGGTCGGCTGATAGCGATGTGGGCCGAGGTGGCGCGTTAAAACGTCATGAAACCGGTCGATTTGAGAGAACGCTCACAAGAGAGATGTAGCCTTATCGGGAATATAAAGCATCGAACGAACCGTATAAGCATTTATGGCTTGTGGTATTGTGTACTTAGTAAATATATCTTACTCAATAATTACTAATATTCTCTAAGAGTCTAGGTTTACTCAATTTTATTGTATCCTTGATAAGGTGGATCAATAATTCGCCTTGACATCAGTGGGCACGGTTGACCTTTCTCGATTAAATTTCTCGTTAATTGATACCCTGATAGAGTAAACATTTGCTGAATGTGAAAAACGAGTAAATGGATCCGATGGATAAGTTGTAAATATTGATCGCAATCATAACGTTCACGTAGGTCAAGATGAGTTTTATCATCGAGATCGTGAAAGATCGTATATTTAGAGATGACGGTTTGTTTATCATCCTTTACCAACGACAACTATCATAAAAGATGTTTCATTTCTCATCATAAATTATTCATGACATTAACTATAGGCTGGTTAATTTGAGAGGCGTTTTTTACGATTACTCTTCGTGATGAAGGTGGATCTATGTCATACTCAGGAGTTATTGATATATTTATAAGTATATATACACGCGTAACAATTAGTTTTCGGAGTGAAATACTGACACTTTGAGATATCTATCAATGACACTGGAGCATTAAAGTGCGACGTATGCTTCTGACCAAGTTGCGACAATCAGCCTTGGGAATCCATTTGAGTTTATACATGTACGGTACTAGTTTGGACATTATGACGTCACACCACGGTCCTACTGAGTCATCAAATAATATTTTTCTCATAGTAGTTTTTAAGTAACCATTCCATAACAAGTACATTCATTTCCGCCCTCGTTTAATTCATTTTCGTTTCTTCAATGAACGAAAATTAAAAATTTCATTGAACTTTGATTATAAAGCTAATTAATCATTTCATAAAACAACTTATCAGTCAAAATAAAAAACTAATTATTCGGAAGAAATATTTCTCGAAAAAATTCTCATTAAAATAATTAATCACTTTGAATTGATAATAATATTCATTATTTCGGAAGATGGGAATTTTTTAATTGATTTTTGAGTGATTATAAATTTTAATTAATTATTAATTCAAACAATTTTATCTGTGAAAATATTCTGGAATTAGAATCTTAGTAATTAATCTTTAAAAAATGTGGAAGAAAATAAGTCATAAGTAACATTGGAACCGAATATTAATTTATTTTTAATTAGCACGACCATAGAAATAAATTTAATTATTCTTTTTGTAAGTTATTCATAGAAAATATTTTTCTTAAAATTTTATTAATGACATAAAAAACATATTCATTAGCACTGTAAATAAACGAATTGAAATCTAGAGAAAAAATTTAAAAAACAAAAAGATTTATCATTCATAAAACCAGTCTTGAAGATTATCAGTAAAATTGTTTTTTAAGCCACGCGATTAAACGAGTTCTCTTAATGAACGTGTCTAATCAATCATGAGTTAGATCATTCCTGGAAATATATAAAAACTCAAACAACTCTATTCAAATGTCAAGATAACGTATTTTTTCTTCACCAAAAAAGCATTTAATCCACCATCTACAAAAAAAAAATTTCTTGCAAATAATCATCGCGAATTTGTCTTCTGTACTAAGCTTCTGGTTGGGTAAATTGGAAAGATAAATAATGCCATGTTTACTTGATTTGTCTAAATGAATAAAAACCTGTTGATGATTCCATTAAACATGTTAATTAGTCTATATTTGATGAAATAAGAATTTATTAACGTCATTTATTAGTCATAAATGGAGGCTAATTTGAATGGAATTAATTTCGTTTACTGTCATGCCGAATAATACTTCTAAATTGCCAAATAAAAACGATAAGAGACAGAGAAGAGAGTGAGAGGCAAGATAAAATTAGATGTGTCATCCCAGAAGAGAGAAGATGACATGGCTTGAAAATAGTTAAAGTTATCCAGATGAGAGCAAAGAAAATAAATTACCTGATTTAGTCGCCCACATCCACTACATAAGTTACTAAGCATGATGCTTATATCAGCATTAACATCCTAAAATAACTATTTAATGCCCTAGACCAATGGACCAGCAATGAATATATATATTCAATATTAATCTTTCTTTCACACAGATGACCCCTGTACTCGATTTATACTCTCATTCTAGACGTATAGAGAGTGATGCTTGACGAAAGGCTGATCAAAACCAGTCAAACTACTTTTCTAATTTTCCTCCAAAATTTAGGTTAATGGGATTCGTGCACTTGATCGATAAATAAAAAGACAATTTATCTTATTACGTGTGGATGAATTTGTTATTCTGATACAGATAGTGACTCTTAAGTAATCGAATGCCATATTGAGTTCTGTTGATTCATAATAAAGCATTGTTTTTTTTTAAATCAAATCTGTAGGTGAAAATGTAAAGATTCATTAAACAATTATTAACGTCTGTGAGTTTCTTATCTCAAGGACGTCTTATCATCCAAATGATGAACTGTTTTAAATTTAAAAACCTTTGAATTTTTTATCACGAAAACTGTTGAAGACTTTTTTTTTTATTTTCCGGTTAAGAGTCCTGTTCACTTGATGAATATATTCAGCTGTTGTTGAAACAATGGTGAGCAAATCTCTATTTATGAAGTGAATAAATTAAAAAACATTTTGTTTATCTTAATCATAATTTATCCTCCGAGTCCGTGGGTGATAATGTGCGGATTTTTCGAATTTTTAATTTCCAAAGATTTATTAAACAACCATTGAATACCTTAAACAGCAGTTTCCGAGGACATTGCATGTAATCGCATGTTAGATGCTGTAGGCGTATAAATAATTAAATGCGTCCGGACATATTTTCATTTCCTTATTGCAGCAAATATGAAAATAGCGCGTGCTGTCAAGAGAATAATTTGGAAGATTGGTGTATGTTTACAGTATAGGTTGCTCACGCAAGACTAAATTATTAGTCTCAAAGGTATTTTCCTGAAAAGTCCGTTTGCGTGACCTGATGAGGGATAGTCAAATGCCTCGAATATATTTGAAATTTGATTAAAGTTGTTTATTTACATAACTTGGTGCTTATGTTCATAGGAACCAAGAAGATGGAATACAAAACTCGACAGTGGCACGAGAAATGCTTTTGCTGCGTCGTCTGCAAGAATCCCATTGGCACGAAGAGCTTCATTCCGCGCGAGCAGGAAATCTATTGTGCTAGCTGTTACGAAGATAAATTTGCTACTCGATGTGTCAAGTGCAACAAGGTACAATTTATTATTGTATTCTCATCTTCAAGTGGATTAAATGTATATCAAATTCAATTAAACATGAAAAATATCATTGAATATTTTTTATTCACTACAGATTATCACCAGTGGCGGTGTGACATACAAGCAAGAGCCATGGCACAGAGATTGTTTCACTTGCAGCCATTGCAACAACTCACTGGCAGGCCAACGATTCACTTCACGAGATGATAAACCTTATTGTGCTGAGTGCTTTGGCGAGCTCTTTGCCAAAAGGTGTACCGCTTGCTCCAAACCAATCACTGGTACGTTCTAATTAATTCCCTTGCCCTCAATTTGCCTTCAATTTCAATGTTCTATTCAAATTCCTTATTAGACCACATTTGAATTGTCGACAAACTATTTCTTATTCTAACAGTCAATTCCTTTGGAAAATATTCTCTTAAATTTTATTTATTTCAATCTTATATATTTAACTTCATAAAAATATTAATTAAAGAAAAAAAAATTGTCTTAAGAAATTTAAAAATTCATGGAAATTTTTTTATTCTTCTAATTAATAAATAAATGATGAAATAATCACAATTTTTAAAAAATTTTATGTAGAAAAAATTAAGACATTTAAATTGAAGAATAACGTGGTTGAAATTTATTTCAATTAATTCCAATAATCATTATTGCAATTATCTTTATTGGACAGGTATTGGCGGAACGCGTTTCATCTCATTCGAGGACAGACATTGGCACAATGACTGCTTCATCTGTGCTGGATGCAATACTTCACTAGTCGGACGTGGATTCATTACTGATGGCGACGATATCATCTGTCCCGAGTGCGCCAAACAGAAGCTCTCGGAATGAAAATCGTACGGAAAAAATGAGTAACGAATGAGGGAGGAAAAAATGCAGGCGAAAAGATAGAGTTGAAGGAATGTATGTGGTAAAAAAAAAAAAAGATAATAAGAAAACGTAAAACATCAAACAAATTTAATTATCGAGCACAATAACAAGCTGTAATCTCACTATGATTGACACGAATTTATTAAAACGATTATACAAAAACGAGTATTTACATATTACATTATATCAATGTCAGTGTTGTCTTAAATTATTCTCAAATTAATATCTATATATATACATGAGTTTTCGAATAAATTTCAACTCACAATCGTAGTGAAATTAGTCATTTGTTACTATAATAGTCATTTATAATTTCAACTTCTTATGTACTACGTTAGCTCCTTAATAAAGCGTACTCCAGCTGTTTTCGAAGTAAACTTTCGAGAACTGCTGGATTCAGAAGATACTGTGTTGATATCAAATAAAGAAAAACGAAAAAATATAAAAAAAAAAAATAGTCCCGATGAAAAAAACATCACAATGGGAACAATGTGCAGATGCCTCAAAAAATAATATTAAAAAAAAAAGAAATCGCTTAATATTAATATATTATTATACTTATTATTATTGTAATTATTATTATTATTCTTATAATGATTATATTAAAAGTATCCTTCAAGAGAGATTGAGCTAATGGGGAAGTGAATAGAGTTAAAGGTGATGTTATTAATATTATTTCTCAATTAAATTTATTTCTTTTGATTTACTTGTGCTTTTTATGATATCAAATGAACAAAGAGTTTCTAAAATGTATTTGTTCTCATGAGATGTGAGTCTCATTAATTCTCATTTCAGACTAATCTCGATAAACTATTTAATTGATCTACTTTCCGATCTATTTTTACGTTTATTGATGGACTTTGATAACTAATGATCAATTATTCTGGGCTATTTTGGTGCAGATGTTGTGACGTTTTTGTTATTTTAATTATTGTAACTATCATTCTATAATACAAAAGAAAATGATACAATAAGTTTTGAAATGCAATGACCTTTTTTGCTTTTGCCGGTATTGCATTCAAAGCATTATTTGTGAAATAATAAAACGATCGATCGATATATACAAACGCACTGTAAAAATAATCAACGTGCGCTTTACAGAAAAAAAAACAAACGAAATTAGTGGCCTTATTGTGATCAATGCACTCAAATACGTAAGAGATCTATAGTTTGTGGAATAAAATTATTATTGTTAATAATAACAGATTGAAATAAAGAAATTATATTTAAAAAAATGAGCTTTTTGTCTTTGTGATAAGCTCTAATATAAGGATGCCATGACGAACCAATGACACGTATTGCTATATTTACTTACACAAAAATACTTACATACTAATCGTCTTAATTAGTAAATTATAAATCAGCGATGATTCTGTACTCAGAGTAACTTATTATCACGCTGTAAAATTAATTATTAAATAAATGTAATTCTTTATGAAAACATGCGAAGCTTATGATAAATTGCACGCTTTTTTTATCTACTTTTAAATTGAAAAACTTGTCCGAAGAAAAGTTGTTTAACAACCCCACGACAGATGGCACCAATAGAAGTTTCCTGACCTTTATCCAACCCCTCGATCAGCTGTTCGACATCTGCAGTGCACAAACCACGCGATATTTAATTGCTCTAACAATTCGGTGTTTATTTTTATCTATATTTTCATTCTGTCCATAATATGAAGCGAATTTGTATCAGTATCTTGGACCATCTTACAGTTGAAACTTTATTTCGTGGTGATTGAGTGTGAGTTATATTTTTTAATACTTGTGCAGGTGCTTCTAAGCCACCGGTTTCGTGATTCATTGAATTAATTGCTGACTCTTATTTATGGATCACAGGCTATTTGCAGCAGAACGGTATGTGTTTTTTTTTTAATTATTGTTATTTTATTATTCTTAAAACACAAAAAAAGAATTTTCAACTTTTCTAAAGTTATTATTTATTTCATATACTTCTTTTGATTTTATTTAGTAATAAATGATGAAATATTGGTAAAAGAGTGTGTTAATAAATCTGCTAGATTGATTGATGATTAAAATGAATGTTAATTGTTTATTGCAGTGAATAGCATAACTGTTTGAAGGTACTAGGATTAAAATTTATGGAATTTATGATTATTGAAATATTGAGAATTCATGCTATTATAAAGCTTCCATTGCGAGCAGTCAATCTATTAGAGCTTTTATCTCAAAGAGATAGAATTTTCATTTATCTGATATTCTATTAGATAGATGGCAGTGCCCACACACCAAGCTTTGAAGCTTTTAAATGAATCGACTACTAAAAAAGTTATTGAACCGCAACGCGATGGAATTGAGCAAATGATGCAGTGGACAAGTAAATCGATTGACCTGAAAAATAAGTTAACGTTTGCTTAATAGTGTTTTTGTTTTTAATTTTTCCCTCCAAGATCTGGATGGTTCACGAATGAATAATGAGATCTGACTATTTCAGTTTTTAACTACTTAATCTAATTCTTTTTAACTTTGTCGAGTTGAAAATATTTCTTCTTCCTCTTGTTCTTTTTATGGTCTTTTTGTATATTTAAAGAAATGCAATTTTCCTTGAACAAATTTTAACCTCTAAGAAAAAGTTATGGTAGTTAAAAAAATTATTTGAAGCGTATTAGATTACTTCGATTAACACAAAATAAAGTGACGTAAAACTGAAATCAACGAGACAGAAATCCTATTAATACAAGTTTCTCAATGTTCGTGCTTTACTACTCGTCGATCGATGTTCCAACTCACGCATCTCTTAGACTTTTTTGTGGATTACTATCCCAGTGAGATCGAAAGATACGACCTGAACGTGAGAATTTTTTTTTAAGGTCATTACATGGTTTCATGACTTACATACAATCCATTTTGCAAAACCTTAAGCTTTTTTTTAACATACATATAAGAAAGAAAACTATTTTGTCCAAAAGTTTACCTGACTCGAGAAAATCATCTTGGATTTGAGAACAATTTCTTTAAGGTAGAGGGAAAAAAAAAATTAAGGATAAAACAAATAGTAATTCCGGTATAAAAAAATTTCAATCCGCAAACGTTTCCCGAATATTCCCTAGCGGGACTATAGGGAAAAAAATTTTTTTTTTGAAAATTTTTACATCAAAAAATTAATGAAATAATGATATATTGGCGAGTAACTGTAAGATATAAAAATGTGTATAACTTCTATGCTAATGATTCTATCGGGTTGATCGAGGACTCAAATGAAAGGTCTAGACGAGAGGAAAAAGAAGATACAGCTGAAATCATGATTGGAGCATAGTTGATGCTGAAATTAACGCAAGTTCCCGTTTTACCCCATTTTAGGGGTGAAATAATTAATTTTTTATATGTTTGACCCGATTCCGCAAATCTACGCATTGAGACGAAGAGAATGAGTGGTCAAACTTGAAAATCGGACAACTTTGATTTTTCACCCCGAAAAAATGGCAAGTGGTACCCCTTTCCATTTTTTTCGACCAAAAAATAAAGGTACTCCGATTTTGATGATTGAGGGCTCATTCTCTTCGTCTTGATGTGTAGAAATGCGGAATCGGGGCACCGGTCAAGAAAATTCACTTTAACGCCCTTAAAAACGGGTTACACTAAATACAAATTACGAATTATCATCCCCTTGACTTTAAACCTTTATAACTCATGAACGGACGGTCCAATTACTGATTTTAGGGACGTTTTGAAAAGCTTAAAATCTGAGCTAAATATGCATATTTATAAAAAACGTTTAAAAAATTTCTTTCACCCTTAAAATCGCTGAAATAAAAAAAAAAATCAAATTTTTCCGGGAAGTTGCCAACTATTTTAGCAATTTTAAGGGTAAAATAAATTTTTTAAACATTTTTCATGGATATGTATCTTTAGCTTAGATTCTGAAGTTTCCATACACATCCTTAAAATCATTATCAGATAATTTGTATAGGAGTTATCGAGGTTCAAAGTGGAAATAGGGCCAAAAAATCGTCTACTTCTTAACTTTGAACCTCGATAACTCCTATACAAATTATCTGATAATGATTTTAAGGATGTGTATGGAAACTTCAGAATCTAAGCTAAAGATACATATCCATGAAAAATGTTTAAAAAATTTATTTCACCCTTAAAATTGCTAAAATAGTTGGCAACTTCCCGGAAAAATTTGATTTTTTTTTTTATTTCAGCGATTTTAAGGGTGAAAGAAATTTTTTAAACGTTTTTTATAAATATGCATATTTAGCTCAGATTTTAAGCTTTTCAAAACGTCCCTAAAATCAGTAATTGGACCGTCCGTTCATGAGTTATAAAGGTTTAAAGTCAAGGGGATGATAATTCGTAATTTGTATTTAGTGTAACCCGTTTTTAAGGGCGTTAAAGTGAATTTTCTTGACCGGTGCCCCGATTCCGCATTTCTACACATCAAGACGAAGAGAATGAGCCCTCAATCATCAAAATCGGAGTACCTTTATTTTTTGGTCGAAAAAAATGGAAAGGGGTACCACTTGCCATTTTTTCGGGGTGAAAAATCAAAGTTGTCCGATTTTCAAGTTTGACCACTCATTCTCTTCGTCTCAATGCGTAGATTTGCGGAATCGGGTCAAACATATAAAAAATTAATTATTTCACCCCTAAAATGGGTTAAAACGGGAACTTACTTCAATTTCTACATCAACTATGCTCCAATCATGATTTCAGCTGTATCTACTTCTTTCCTCTCGTCTAGACCTTTCATTTGAGTCCTCGATCAACCCGATAGCATCATTTGCATAGAAGTTATACACATTTTTATATCTTACAGTTACTCGCCAATATATCATTATTTCATTAATTTTTTGATGTAAAAATTTTCAAAAAAAAAATTTTTTTCCCTATAGTCCCGCTAGGGAATATTCGGGAAACGTTTGCGGATTGAAATTTTTTTATACAGGTTGTCAAAAAAATTCCTTCTGATATGTTTCAACAAATTTTTCTCAAGATGGTTCTTGAATTAAATTGACGTTTATACTTTTCTTACTGAAGATGAGAAGAAAGAAATAAAAATAATTATATAAATTTCAGTTGAGTTGATTAAAATAGGTTACATTCAAAGTCAATTTTTTAGAAAGGATTTTCTCAAAGAAATTGAAATCATAATAAAGAAGATTATTTAAAAAAAAAAATATTAAATGGATTTTTTGTAGAAAAAAGAATACAATTCACAAATTGAATTAAATTTCAACACTTCTACTTTCATAGAGAATTATTTTCAGTTAAAAACATGCAGCTAAAAGTATCCATTTATTTATTTTTTAATACAGCCATTGATTTTCAATTAAAAACACCCTTCAAGTGACCTATTTTGGACATTTATCCGAATTGTAGTTAATTCTTTTTATTATCAGACTCTTTAAATGATAAATCGACAATCCATTTCATATAAATCAACTCTCTTTCTCTCCACTCAACTTTTGATAAGTTCTCTTCGTTTATTTTATCGAAAAATATTTATTAAATATATTACACTTAAACTATATTTCATTCCATTCATATCTCGTAAATAATCTACTACTAAATGATTCTAAATATACTTCAGAAACTTACTTTTATTCTAACCTAATGATTTTTTGTATTACATTGAATAAAAAGATGATAATACTTCCTCTTATCTAAAGATAACTAATTTTTTTCATAATATAAAAATTCAAATCTAGAACTAAGAGTAAAATTTTTTATCTAATTTAAACATAAATTTCAAAAAAAAATAGTAGTAAGAAACAATGCAATATTGATCTGATTAAAAAATATTGAATAAATCCGCGAAATTCAACGAAAAATGAGACAAAGATTATGGTAATGCGTATCAATATTTGCATAGAAATGCATGGAAATGTATCAGAAAAATTGAATGAATTCATAACTCATTATTTTTTTTTATCATCCTAACGTCAAATTCATCGTACGTGAGTTGAACGTAGGTAATACTATCTTTCTAAACTACTGGCAAACCTATCGAACTTCAAGTTTACTCCGTCTATGTTGAACTTTAAATCCATCACACTTGACAGGGCAAAGTCGATATCGAGAATTGGTCGCGTGTTTTCCGAATCTCTGCGTACCAGCCTCTCAGGCGTTTCTTTAAATAATTGAGGTCACTGATTCGTATATTCTATCGCGTACTACTCGTATAGATCGTAGTTTATTGAAACTTCTTTCATTTATCTTTTTTTCCAATTCAACAGCTTCAAATTCTGAATTTCAGCCAAGTATTCCTCTTTCTGATATAAAACCGCTTTCAAGTAAATTAATAAATTGAAAAAGTATGTATAAATAATGCATATTTGAAATGAAATTCAGAGGAAAATTCTAATGTAATTATTTTTTGATGATTTTTTTTTTTTATTGTGATAGAAAAAAAATTTCTGTCTCTTTATCTGTATTGAAAGAAAATCCGTTGGAAAACTGTCAGATAGTGCTGAGGAAAGCTCGGACAGTAATCGCGGATAAAACAAGTCAAAGACATGGAAAGGTTTAGGTGCTCTAAGGTAAATATCTTATGTTACGACACTGATCTTTAACTAAACCTCGACAAAGAAGTAGTAGAGGAAAACTTGTCACATCTAAAAACGTGGTCGTCTTTGACAATGTCATAAAAGCTTCCTCGACTGGGAAAAAAGTTCTCCTTAATCTTCAGTTAACAGATTAGATACACAGCCAATGTAAAACGAAAGCAATTTCTCTTCTTTTGTTGAGCTTGAATGATCCTTTCCTTTTTTAAAATACGTGATAAAGATGGATTATATCTTAATGACTTGTGCTTTTCTCGAGGGTAAATAAAGTAAATTATCGAAACATGAATTTTTATATAGTAGTTATAAATTATTGACACTGATATTGAATAATAGTTGAGACAAATGATTTATGATTAATTAAAAATATTCCATTTTCTTTTAAATTGCTTTAAAGAAAAGTATAAGTTTTTATAAATGCAAATTTTAGTTGAAATAATTATATTGGCATACGAAAAAGACTTTTCGAAGTCTGAATCTGACAACAAAGAGAAAAAAGATCAAAGAATCTTTCAATTGTTCTTTTCGTTCAATTTCATTAATTGGATTCAAAAATTCATATTTTTAACTTCAATAACATTTTTTTTTTTTTAGATACTTTAATACTTTTTTTTTTCAACGAGTTATTTTAGTTAGAAGCGAAATTGTCTGTTCAATTTTATGATTTGATTGTATGAGGAAAAAATTTATAGAAGAATATGTTTTAAAAAAGGAATAAAAGATAAAACTTTTTACTTTTTTTTTTGTTTTATGACAATCGAGAAATTAAAACTATTTTTTAGACGAAAATTCAAAATAGCTTTTAGTTAAAAAAAAAAATTTTTTTTTACTTGGATAATTTATATGAGTTTAAAAAAAAATATATATTTTATTTTCATACTATTTCAAAGGAAGTATTTAAAAATGTATTTCAGTAAAAATTATTCCATTGAAATAATATCACTAAAGTAACTTTAGTTAAAGTTATTCAGAGTTGTTACCACCATCAAAACACTTTGTTATTTAAATGAATCATTGTTAAGAAATAGTATTCTCAACTGTAATATTAATTATTTGAGACATAACTGGAGAAGAGAGAATAATTTTTAATTAAAAAAGACATATCATTGTAAGCGATTAAAAAAATTTGTTCTGTCCTTTTATTAGACATTAACAATATGCTATTAAGTTGGTTGTCATGACGAAGAAAAGCTTGAAGCCAGGCATTCCACAAACTTGAATCCTTTTTGAATTATCTCTTCGCAGCATGAATTCTCTTGGAAAACAATAGTGAAGCTCTTCATCATTTACTCACAAATAACTGTTTCACCTAGCCCGCAAACTTAACGCCTTGTGCTGTGGCTGTTCATAACAATGATCCTTCTCAAAAACATTCTACGACACTACTGAGTAACGATGAGACATTGGAAGTTTCATACCCTGAAGGCTTTTGTGCACCAATAATTCTCGGTTTGAGTCAAGACAACATTATCTCTTTTGAAGACTAAGGAAACCGCAACTATACTCTTCTTCGGTGTAGTCTTCTCAGTTGTCAGTAACATGCAGTCTAACAGGAAATCGTCTCGTCGAAGTTGAGACTGAGTTTCTATGACGACATTTGATGATAGCAAATGTTTCAAAACTTATCCGCGAATAAAACCACAACTCGTCGTCTTTTAGATTTTTTCTTCCTGTCTAAAGAAGCCGACACAAGCGGCGGAAATGATGCGCTTGGACGTCTACTAGCCATCAGCAAGCAATGGCAAACCGGATGTCGTCCATCAGAGGATGGCTATAGGTGACACACAATAACGTTTGAAACGTTGGCAGGAGAACCATGAAGTTTGTATCTTCAGAAACCGTAAATCAGACCAGACATGACTTGTAGTAGTATAACTGTTCACTAAGTAAGGCAATCCTCTATGCAGAGCCAGCATACACAACTGAGTCTGAGAGAGAATGACCAATATGTGTGTACATGGTCATGACTGTCTTTCGCGCAAAGAGAACATATACATACTGGTAGTATCGTTATGACCAAGTCATGCCTACGTACTAGTCACGGTATTCCTAGTTCTCTCCTTCTATTTCCTCCATATAACCCTGAAGCAATGCCTGCTACCACAATATTGCAGTATGTTGGCCTTCAGCCAAGTCCTACAACCAAAGTGTCCTATCTCTCTGTATAGATACTTGGTGTGCCTGCTCCTAGACACTCTTTTAATCTGTAGCCTCTCGTCATAACTTTGAACTCGTGCCCATAACGATCTTTCCTTGGATATTCATATCGCTTTTTCGGTTATTTCATTTCGTATTCTACTACGTTCCATGCAAAAATATAGAAATCAAGAATAACGACTTTTTGGTATAGTTTTTTTCTTTTTTATTTATGTGATATTTTTAGTATTCTATTGGTTCTGTTGTTTAGTAGTTGCTAAAGTTTCACCGAGCTTTTAAATTAAGCTGTAAATTTTATTTAATCTTTTAATTATTCAGATTGTGATTTAAGTTTTTAATTAAGTATAAGCTTGGCAGATAATTGATGAATTCAATTTCACATATTAATGAATTATTACTTCCTTTTATGCTTATACTGAATTAATTAGGTTGAAAGTAATGAAAAAAAAGCAAGGAAAATTTATTGTTAACTGTAGTGTGTGAGAATGAATTGTAAAAATTAGATGCATTTATTATGAAAACTTTCCAATTAGTTTCTAAGTTATTTGTATACGTTGTAAATTGAGTTGTTTCTATAATATTTTACAATTCTTTTGATTATTTCAGCTAACATTGTCTCAAGTGACAATGCGGGCGTTATTTGTTAGTACAGTGTGTCATGATCTACTAATTAACTCTGGGTTAATTGATGAATTTCAGTGTATAGAGATCATAATAATTTTGAAAGGAATATATAATGAGCAAGTATTAACATTCCGTTACGTGTAATTCGGTGCGTAAAATGAGTATAATTTTGTAAAAGCGTCGATTGTAAATCAGCAAATTTCAATTGGACGCTGTTTACAACACAAGTACCACCACTCGTTGTTACTCATGTATTTTCGAGTGGATCGATAAGTTCACGCACCCACCTCCTGTTTAGCGGATTGCGTTTATACCATGTTGGTCGAATATTTAGAATGAATCGCGAAACGCATTTAGTCATCCGTGTGAATTCTACAGTCAGGGCAGCTGCGTGCATACTCATGTTCATTTGAGCGTTTTCACTAGGTCCTCTCTATAGTATGTAAGCTATTGATAATATCGACATCGTCAGTCATTGCTACGCATGAATGCTATTTTTATTGAATATTTATTAAATTAATCTTTTGAACTGGCTATTCTAATCATCGATCAAATTGCACAATATTTTTGGACTTTGTGACCAAAGCAAATGAAAAAGAATTGATTGAAAAAATAATCAAAAATTCTTTTCAGCTATATATAACAATTGCCAATTAAAAAAAGTATTGAAATGTGGATTGTAATTTAAATGTGAATAGCCTTTTTGTTTTTACAATTTTACAACAGGGTAAACAGTTGGTCAGGAATAAATATGTTTGAAGAATAAATTGTTTTGTTTTTTAAATAATTAGTTAGTCTCGTCGACGCTATTACTTTGAAGTAATTAGTCAATGGAAATACCCTGTTTATTCAGTTAAAAATATGTAATAGAGTATTCGTAAAAATTACATGTAGTTTATTATCATGATAAAATACAAAGTATAATTATAGAAATTACTCAAACAAATTGAAAACAAAATACAATCACATTTTAAAGTTCATGTGAAATATTTGATATGAAATTTTTCACAAAAAATGGGAAAGAGACTCTTCAATTTAAGTAAGAGATGATGTGAAAAATGTCAACACTAGGTTGAGACAAGTTATAAAAATATATTGTAAAAAATGGAAAATAAAAAAATATAAATTGCGATCTCTAAAAGCAACATCTACTATGGAAAACTGTATTAAAAAATTCATAATGCCATTTATTGTACTCGTGGAAGTTTTTCGAATAACTATACAAAAAATAATATATTTCCTTACAGCAAATAAGATACACTAAAAGTACATGTATATGCGATAAGAAAACTTGAAAGTTGTCTGACCCAAGTGTGGCACTTTTACTCAGGAGAACTCGTAATACTTTATTTATCTCAGGAGTACAAAGTTAGTATGTATATATGCGAGTTTGCACGAGCAAATCCACTAGTCCATTTCGTCGCAACGTCGATCACACGAAACGGTGGTACTTTATAAACTTTTTCGTTTTCCAGACACGTGAAACGAGACTGCGGCGGCCGTGGAATATAGTCACTTGCTAGACGAGTGAGAACGCGGTGGTATTGTCATTGCAGAAGAGTATGATGGATGCGTTGAGAAATTCAGAGTTCGAGTTTTCAGGATGTAGTTGAGCTTCCCTTATTTCTAGAGGATAAACTCTAGTAATTTGTCACTTCTCAAGAGTTTCGTATAAATGACAACTATTATGATTTACTCGTGCTAAGTTTTAATAAAATGACGAATAATATTTCCAACTATTTTCTTATTTACACCATGAAAATCACACCTCTACTTTTCACTTATTTTATTTATATGATATTGAAAATTTTCAGAATTCTTACTAAGTATTGCCAGGAAGTGCAGTAAAGTTATTTTTCTTTACTCATAAATAGAAGAAGGTATTAAATGTAATGTAATTACAGATAAGCTCCTGTTTGCAGAACACAATTAAGAGATTAGAGAAGTTATGATTAAAATGTCGTTCAAAAGCTCCACATAAAGTAAACAAAATTCTCTTATCTTTTATTTATTTCTCTTAATTATTTACTCATTTCATATTAACGTAAATACATGAAACATCATCATAGAGTATTTACAACTGTGAAAATTTCATAATTAAATCAATACACAAGTAATTATCTGATATTTTATCTGATTAAATATTATTATTTTCACAGCTGAACATGATATGGATGAATAATTTATTTGCCAGTTTCGAGTATTTATAAACTGATGTGTTATTTTTAAATATGTGCTTTTTTACTTCTTTTTTATGTAATTTTTTATTTGATTCTAATTTTTTTTAACAATTTATTCATGTCTGTAATAGTCAAAAGATTAAAACTTGAAGAAGAAGTCTGATTTATATTTTAAAGAATTTGTCTTTATGTAAATTTCAACCAAACAAAATCCTACACGACGTAGATAAATTTTAGAATCTCCCACTTTATGTCTTCTTTTTCCTCTAAATTTATTGTTTCCTCAAAAAAGTTTTTCTATTAAAAACACTCGGCAACAGAATTTTGAATCGTAACCTTGAACCTCAAAAAAGTTTTTACGTAATCTTAGTCGGAGGAAATGTGTAATTTCCGAACACTCATTCTCTAAAAGCAATCGGTGGAGATAAAGAGGGAGAGAATTAAAGAGAGATAGTTGAAGTTGAACAGCTATTTTACTGCCATCACCCTTAGGCTGGAGTTACCAAGTTTCTCTGACAGCTCTTTGCTGAATACAGTTGGATATACGCTATCGTTCTCCAGTTTTTCACTTATCTTGGTCCTTTTTTCAACGACTCTAATGACCCCTGCTAATTTGTCTTCCTGTGAAGAAATAAAACACAATAAAAAGTAGGGTAGAGTAAGAGCGCAAAGAATTGCACGAGACGGTGAGTTGGCAATTTCTATATCAAGCAATAAAACGAACGACAATTTTTGTTGAGAAAATATTTGTCATGTTTGAGAAGGAGAACAATCGTAAGATTTCATATTGCAAGATGGCTTTGCTTCATATACAATAAACTAATGTTTGCTTTTTTTCCCCAACAATTGTCTTTATCCTAAAGTTGTCGTTAGCGACTGAAAAACGAAATATTCTCATACATCTGAAGTATAAAATCCCTGGACTGTTTCTCTTATCCACAAAAGAGCCAACATCCAAACATACAAAAGTAGCTCAACAAGCAACTGGCAGTCTGATAACGAGAGCAGATCCTACTAGAATAGACCCTGAAGTCACTTGTATACGAGGTTCCAAAACAAGAAAACTAAAGTTCCTTCAGCTGCAGTTTATTTTCGTGGATGACAACAAAAATCCTAAGGATATATCCTCTTACCGTTTTCTCTTTTTTCTTTTATAGACATTTGTCTTTCGGAATAGTTCATATCGATTAAATACCATTGCATTTTCTAAGACATCGTACCATCTCCAAGACCAGGCTGCCATTTAATTGACACCGACACATCTCCAAAACTCCTAATGTACCAATGTTCTCATTTGTAATGCAAAGTGACCCAATGCGTGCACCACTTTATGTATCTGTCTTCAACATAGCCTGCACTCTACAGCTATTATACGTCTCACTAAGAGACTATCTTGCTCTCACTCCTTGCCACTTCCTCTATTCATTTGAGTGACGAGGGAATATTCAACTTGAATCCAACTTAGCCGAAGACATATAACATCCCTTTCAGTAGTTCCACCCCTGCATACACATCTTCACATTTACATGACCAAACTCTCACCTCATGAAACCTAGTTATAACGGATTCCGCAGCCAAGAGTCTCATGAAATGAAGTATGCATTAACAACCATACCACTCATCGCTGACGTGCAAAACAATATTTCTAATGCATAAGATTGAAAGCATTTCCTTTTTTTTCCATGTATCACTGAAGCTCTTCCATACAAATGTATTCTTTTCTAAGCACAAGGATGCACTAGAGCGACCGCTTTAAATATTTCATTCTGTTAATCAGACTTTCCTCTCTCTCCAGCATCGCTTTTTTTATTCGCTTCATACTCTCTCAATTTTTTCCCCTAACATCCATTCGTCGCCTTTACCTCTAGTTTTTTTTAAACCCTTTCATTTCTGTGGATCCTGAACACATTTAATTTTCTGCCCTCTTCATGCCAACCTGCTTCTGGTCACTATTTACTCGTTGCTGAGTAAATTCGTGGCTACCAGTCAGGACAAGATATATCAATAATAACTGAAGATGTATATTTACTTTAATAATAAACCTGGTTGCATTTATTACAAAATTATCAATTAACTCTGAAATATGTGGTATAATATTTTAAACATATACTAAGGAAGTAAATGAAATTCATTAATCCTTAAAAATATCATAAAATACTTGACTACCATCAAGATATTACCAGACTTGACAAAATATATTATATTATGGTATTTTAGATGAAGCTTTGATGAAAAAAAAAACCCATAAAAATATTTTCTCTGATAATTCATACTCTGTTGGATCTAATTAGTAATTTTTTTAGGGTATTGGACTCTCGACATGGTCCTTAGCTCGTAATATAAAAATATACTTAAATTTTTTGTAAATAAAAAATTGCAATTTACTTCTTTTCAGCTCTTGATAAAATTGCTAAGATCAAAATGTCAATACGAGTGTTTTAAAAGTCACTTAAACTGCATTTCCCTAATAAAATTAATTAGTAAGAAAAAAATAACTTTTACTCAGAGAACTTGGTATTATACATTCCGCCAAATGTACAATCGACCAAGCAGGTCGTTGGTGAGAGTCAACGATCCGTTGGATTTGCTCGACGTTTCACGAGTCAGCGGTGACGGATCGACGATTGGAAATAGGAATAGTACTGCGAGTCGTTGGTGAATTCGATCACCGCTATAATTATCTAATCGTGCGCGCATCCGTACTATACCCACTCGTATTTCATCATTCCGACAGGCTCTCGTTGACACGTATACATCTTTATTGATCTGTATTCTACAAAAACCAATTTATATACAGTAAACATACATTATCGTCAACAAAAATCATCCTAGTATGCGTGACAAACTAACATTTCAACCCAGAAAAATAATACACCTTCATCCGATTCTCCTGATAATAGTAGACATTATGAACATTACAGACAGATAGTGTATGTTCTCAATACCCAAAGGTATTGTAAAAACAATAATATTTTTATGTAAAGAGACTTCCAATAATTTTACTACTACTCAACATGTTCTTTCATATTTTTACCGACATTGGAATCTACAAAATGTATTCTGTTTCCTCGTAACCTCTTACTCTTTTACATGAATTATTTTAGCATTTCATACTGCAGTAAATATAACTACTGAAATTTAGTAGGGTATCAAGCAAAGTATGTACGAAAAAAATTAGTCATGATAAATCAACCAAGAGATATATTCCAAATCCTGTCGTAGATACACTTTAGTTCAAACAGATTTTGACATCTCGAGATATTGAATTCGTTTAAAGCTTATGATTATAAAGTTGTCTTATATAATCATCGTATGTTTATAAGTATTAGAAGTTTTTAAATCTAGGAATCTATTTTACTTCTAGAATTGGTCTTTCCCCAGGTTTCCCCGAATTGATTAATTATAACTGAGTTAATTAAATATAAGTTACCAAGATTGTTATAAATTTAATTATTTAAATCATTTATTATTTGCCGAGGTGTAATTGTGATAGTTGAACATAAAAGTACATCACAGTGAAGAGAAGAAAGAATTTTATGATAAAAAGAAATGAAAGAGGATGTGAATAAAAAGAGAATTTAAATTATTCTTTAAATTGTTTCATTAATTCAAGATAGCAATTAAGATAAAACGTTAGCTTATGAAATTTTTCATTCTTTGAAAAAATAAGAAGCAAACTATGATTCTCAATCTTCATTTTTAAATAATACATTATTAAAAAAAAATTGTTTTGTTATTAATAAAAATATGCCAAGTAGTGAAAATATTAATTTAAATATTTTTATATTGATGATGATTATTTTAAGACCAGCTTAAATAGAACTCCTATAGAGCAATTTGTTGATCATTAAGGCGTGAAAATAGAAGGAATTTTTGAAAACAGGACTTTAATGAATATATAAATATAGATCTCGCGACAAACACAAGACAAATCGTAATTACATTTTCTTCGCGACACTTTGATGTCTTACAATTAGCAAGAACGTATTCCAACGTTCCTCGTTATCAAAATAATTACGATTCAGTTCACGGAACTAGACTGATAAAGGAAGTTTCCATTCTATTAGTCGCCTGAGGCTTCAAGAGTTCGAAAAGTTTCCTCAAGAGACTCGAACATTTGCTACAATCCTTCTCTCTGCACTGTAATTCACTCAAGTAGAACATGATGAAGAATGACACCTAGATACTTTAGTTAAGTGATATGTTTACAACGGCATAGCGTGGAGCGTAGACTATGTCAAGCTTTGCTGAAGAATTTATACCCTTATGTTTGTTTCATATTTTATCCATGAACAAATACTCAAAGCCATTTTTCATCATCCAGATGGTAAATAATTACTCTTCAGCAAATGAAATGAAAAGTTTTTGTAGAGGGTCACTCATGTTTTTAGATTAAGAATTTATGAATGTTTTTATATAACATCAACTTTCAGAGACCCTTTTTAGATAAAAATAATCAATGATAATGGTTATTGAAAAATAATTCTTCGCCATTTTGTGATAAATATCATGTTCAAAGCTATTTATGTGAGGTCAATGTTGATTAAAAATTAATACATTATCCTTAAATGGATTTTATGTTGCTATAAACATGAACATCAACAAACCATTAAAATGGATGAAATAATAAATTATTTTCAAAAAAGCAAATTTTTCATAAAGTTTAATAAATTATCGTTCTTGTTATATTTATAACAGCTTTTACAACACATTTATTGCAATATACATGATAGGATGTATTTATCAAAAATTGGTAACAAGTTATAGTAAAATAGAATGAAATGAAAATAGATATGGAAATTATCTCTACCTCAAATATTTGGAATATTAGAAAACAGGGTTAAATTTATGATAGTAAAAGCAAATCTCTTCTGATGAAATGGAATGTTCACTTTCGTCCTTTAGGGATATTCCCTATACTCCGTATTTCGTGCTTTGAATTCCTTAAGCATCTACCGGGTTTCGATAACTTTATCTTGCCCATTAAGCATGGAATTCGAGGATTTCTGAACAAGCTAGACCACTAGATATTCCAGAAATTTCTGGAGCTTGTCATCAAGATAAATACATCTTAGGCACCAAAGGGCTAATGTTGATTATGATTCATTAATTTATTCTTCTACTAAATAAACTCTGCCGATAAATTCAATTTTAACATTTTCTTTATTAATAAATTTCGATTGCTATTCTAGGGAGGTTCTATATATCGAATTTTATGTTTGAACGCGCCATAATTTAGGGAGTTAAGTGTAATAGTAGCACTAGTAATAAACCACGGTGTTATACCGATTGCAAACGTGTACGCTCCAACTCTTCCAATCGATCCACACAATAACTCTAAATATCGAAGGGTCTTGACCATGTGCTCGTTTCTCTCAATTAGTGTGGTTCGAACACTCGCTACATACACGACTTTCTCCCGAAGGAAAAGGATGAAAATGTACATAAATGTACAGGAAGGGAAGAGCGGACATAAAAACCACCCTTACATGAGGTTCAGCGACATTGATCAACCTCGGGGATAGTTGTTTCCCAAAAACTGTAGGTGTGCTGTTCAAGGAAGTCGATATTGCCTTCCGCTCGATTGTCCACCCAATGAAGCGATTACTAAGTTGAAGGATATTCCATTTGAGACCCGTTATCACTTTAAATTATTGCCAGTTAATTTTAGAATAAATATTTCTGCTCAATGATAACTCTTTTATATTAATTAAATTTCCTAGATAATTTTTGTATTCAATTGTCACATTACTTTTTAATTATTTTTACATAAAATAATTCAGAACTGATGGAATATTAAAATATTATTCAACCAGTTTATGTAAACATGATAAAAAAAATTTGATAAATAATTTAATTCTGATAATATTACTTTTATATTTTACTCACAAAATAAAATAAATTTCCATGATAATTAAATTTTTTTTTTTGTTTTTTATGATTGAAAACCAAACATTTCGATGTCAGTATAAATAGTGTGGTTGGAAAAATATTTTATTTAAGTATTAAAAATTTTATTTTCATTGTAAAATATTTACAATACGCATTTAAATCTCAATTGCAATAAATTTGTATTCTGTAAATCTGAGTTGAGACAATTGAGGATATAAATGGAATAAAAAATTGTAATAAAATTTGATATAAATAATAACAATGAACATTATTTCAAATCACGATAATTTACTTGGAGAAAAAGCAGTTTATATTTCATATGATAACAGATATACCATAGGGAACCTATCATGGTCAAATTCAACTGACGATAATACTTTTGGTTCGGCTGAAATAATAAGAAATAAAAAGTTTATATATAAAATCGACCAACACTATTCGAAGTTGCTGGAAAATCTGGAGATAAAACATAAGATACTATGAATCTATATAGTAAAGATTTTAGTGTCAAGAATGCTTGTTTCAAGTTGAAGAACTCCTCATGTTGACCAGATCACCTATTTTTGTGCTCTCCTATCAAAATGAAAGACTATTGATGATTTCAATCAATTTCTAAAACTCTCAAATGCTCTTTTTCTTCTTCAAATACTGAAAATCATCATTCCCTAACTAGAGTATTTATTGATATGAAGCATTCCCTAATCTCTATATCATGCTACATCCAGTGATGATTTTAAATTCAACTATTGATGATTTCTGAATATTCATCATGAATTTACATTTGGTAAACAAAATGATGAACAATCATAAAATTCAGGAATAATTTGATTAACGTTTAATCTTTATGGATTATTATTTTTTTTTTTAATATGTATATATACAGATAGATACTCAGGTGTTTTAGTTAGACAAATATTGAAGTTACATCATAATTAATCGGATTTACAGGAACACAAACACAATAGAAAAAGAGATATCGTATGTATGTTTATTTTGAGAATGGAATCACCTATATTTGTTGATTATTTATTAAAATTTAATTTTCTAAACGTAACAACATTGTAGGTAGAGGTAGATTGGAGAGAAAATCATCATGTAGAAAATTCTAAATACTTGAGTGTATCTGTGTGGCTTTGGTGGTAAGAGAAAATCGATGCTTCCCTAGGCAATCCTGTGCGTCACAAGAAGTTCTATGTGTACTACTAGAAACTTGGAAATCCTTTTATCCATTCTCCATCGCGGGACGTCGACTTGGGACGACAGACGTGCCCGAAGGGCGCACCAATCTGCATTGAACAGGATTGCACTACTGCCACTGCATGTTTCAAATGCATACATGTATTCGAAAAGGTCTCGTTAAATATACTAAAATGATATCATTCTAGCACAAGCAGAAATCGTGACTCTTCTCTAACGAACCGTCTAACCGGTGATATTTTTTTATTTTGCATTAACTCATCATCCACCAACTGTGCACGTGCGTTCTTTAGTCGAGTTGCCCCTTGAAGCTGCGAGGGTGGATTCATGTAAAATTCATCCTGTTCTCGGGCTTGAACGCTAGACGACTGAAAGGAGACAAAGAGGACACTGATGGTGGTTGAAGTTCCGTTAAATTTAATTTATTGCCTCGTAAGCACTATTTTCGACTGATTTTTTTCTGATTAACGAACAATCAATGCATGTACACTTAATTCGATCTCCAATATCTGCTCATCTACTAGCCTATGTTACTCTAATCGAGAAATTTGCTTGATTAAAAATTCCAATGAAAATTTCATTCATGCATTTTATTGCTAATTATCCGATCATTCTTTTTTTTGTAAAGCCAAAAAAGAACTTTAAATACTTTTTTCTTCTTTAGTACATAAATCTTCTTTAATCTTCTATATTTTTACCTTCTCATGTTAATATCACCAAATTATGTCCATATTTTTATGAATTTTTTGTGATTAGAATTTTTGCAGTGTAGTCAAGTTGAAATTATGATGTTTGCAGCGTTCTCTTTAATCTTTTGACTAGTTTGACCAACGTCAATTTGAACTAAAAGAGTCTCTCTTAAGAGAGCTTGAACACCATTTTTCTCCTTTTCGTTAACGTCTTTAATAATCTAAAATTTAAATTGAAAAATAAAATAGAATGAAAAATGCAAATACTATTTGAAAGTATTTTTTTTTTTAACTTCTATTGATCCTTTCAGTCCGGATATGCTCCAGTGTATTTATGAATAAAGTTTTATAGGGAATTATTTGAATAAAAAAAAAAAAAAAGATGGATGTAAGTAAGTACGTATGAATTAGAATACTCAACTAAAAAAAGGGGGGAAAAAATTAAACCATTACGCGAGTATTTTTCTTTATGTAAAATATACCTGTTCTCATACCGCTTGCTTTTAAGCATAATAAATTTCATTCAGATTAAGATAATATTTTAGTAAAAATTATTATACAAAGTTTTTGTAAGAAAATTGGATAAAAGTTATTATTTTTTTTACACCAGAAAAAAAATTACTAAATTCTTTTCATAAATATTAATAATTAAATTTTGTTTATTAAAAATAAATCTTCTCATAAATTTTATACCTGTTGCATTTTTAGGTCAATCTAATAATTTACAACTTGTTAATGAAATTTTTGCATCATTGAACACCTGGTTCGTGCTTTAGCAAGTTTTTCTCAACATTGAGACGAAGTTAATACAATTAAATAACATTTATATTATATTATACATCCTTTTATGATAATTAGAATTGTGCAAACATAATATAGTTTATAATTCAGTATTCACTCTAATAATTTTCCGTTTCGAGAGCATGATAGTTTGTTTCAAAAGTTGCGAGAAATACATAGATACCTATTCAGAATACATATATTTAGTCCTGGACAGTTGGCTGCTTCGCAGTGATATATGTCTATCTTTTAAACAACGTGACAACGTGATTAGAAACTTTTCTTGTTATTATCACGCCGATGAGCTTGGGAGTATCAAATAAATGTCCAAGTCAAATTTATTCAAAGAAACTTTTGAACAATTTTCAAACAATTCTCGGAACAAAATGTCGGCAAGCGGAAAGGAAATAACAAAAAAAGCCTCACAGTAGCACAGAAGAGGAATTTCGGTACAAGAGGAGGAGTGTAATAACGGCAAAGTTCAATAATTAAGAGTGAACCCTAGCTTTAGGTCGTTCAAGTTTCTTCGCTTCAGCATCGTTAATATTAAATTTCTTCATTGCAAAGATGGCGGAATAATGCAGCATAGACTTTAGACGTTTCATGCAAAAGAAAAGAATCTAATAATTTGCAATACCTTTCAATTTTTCCTTTAGATAAAATTGCTAAAATGAAATTAATTAACCTGCAGAACTTGTTTTCCCATCTCTTCTTTTTCCTTAAACTCTTGATTACTAAAAGGTAGACAGAATCGGACCTTAAGTGGATTTAATTAAGAAGGTGTAGTTAGTAACTATTGCGAAATCGATAAGTCGAGGGCAATCAGCGGTGTCGTTGGACGACATACCCTCTTCTCTTCCTACCATGACACGATTCGATTTCTATCTCTTGTCTAGAAACGCCTCATCGATTCTCTCGCTTTGATGTGGCCAGGACATTACTAACAATGTCATCATCCTTCCTCTGTATGGATAGTCTCAATCAGTATAAAGTCTCTACACTCTTTTCTCAATCATTCATTAATGATTTGATGTCTTTAATCAATTGCTTTATTCAGCATTCAAATCTGCACTTATCATCTACAAAACCCTTTTCAACTACTCTCTTTCACCAAACTATTAAATTACAATTTAATTCATACTCATGAGAATTATCCAACTATGCATATTATTATTTAATTATTTATCTGATCATTTCCACTAATTTACTTTGGGACAAAAGACTTTTTCCATAAAGTTTGAAGACAATTAACGATTAGATAGCATTATTCGAGTATTTTATGTGTGAAAATTGAAGAAATGAAGAAGAAAAAAAAAAGATGGGCTGGAAGATAGGTATATTAATCGAAGTGCAAACTCACCACAAGTTCCGCTCGGATTCCCTTGGTGGTTGTTCTCCCTTACTTTCGCCATTTCTACAAAACTCATCGCGTACCAGTGATTTATGCTGTAAAGTACTCACAAAGTTCAGCGAGCTTTTTGGGAACTACAGCCGTACTCCACTAATTGCAACGACCTATCCCCTTCGCTCGTCTGATTCGGTTTTGCACCACCTGCGTCGCGCTTCTCATTTCCTGATTAATTCAACGTTTTTGTTTTTTCACGAGTCTCAAAATGGAAAAAGTAATTGAAAGAAATTAAACAGTTTGCGGTTTTTGAAAGTCAGATATTGCTTATATAGAAATAAGTTAACAAAAAAAAAAAAATATTGTTCTTTAACCAAAGAAATTCAGAGCAATTAATTTTTAGTTAAATTTTTTAATGAGTTTACTTCACATGAAAGATTCGATTACAATATTTTTTTTAAGTAGCTTAGTTACGTTGAATTGAATTCAACATTCTTTTGTGAATTTTATTTTATGAGCAGCTTCGAACATCTGCAATTATTTTTTTTATAGAAATAAACTTTTGAACGATTTTTAATGGATATCCATTTTATTTATTTATATCTACCCTGCTTAGTTTTTTTTACGTCTTTTGATAAAGATTGAATCTTATCTCTCAGACTTTTTTTTCGATATCAATACATGCATCGTAACTTTAAAATAAGGATGATATGAAAGCTTTCTACAGAATACTGCCATCAGTTATCGATATCCTAACATATAAAGAGTTGTACTTCATAAAACTATTTTATTTATTCCTGCAACTAACTGAATGAAAATTCGAAATACATTAACTGTAGAATCGTCTTGTATATTTTAGAAATATAAATACTGATTTTATCATTGAGAATTGTTGAAAAGTCAATGAAGAATCGTCGTTTTCTTTTCTGCAAACAAATATTAATTTCTTTGAAAAAAAAACCTCAAGAAACTCAATTCAGTGCAGTAAATACACAACACAAAGAAATTTAACAAAAATTTATTCTTATAAATTTTTCAGTAAAGTAATTGTCCTCAGAGTAAAGAGAGCTATTGTGATTCTAAGAAAGCAATACTTTGTATACTCAATTAAATAGAGTTTAGAAGTGGTCTAAACAGCTACTGAATTGCATATCAAGAGTCTTTCACACTTTTTTTATCAAAGACGTTGGTATATATGTAGTCTGCAGTATATGTTATATATATATTTCTTACAAAGATTTGGCTTTGATATATGAGTGTTATAGTGAGATACGCACAAAAGCCCGAATTCTATGGACACACGGCGACAGGAGAAACGCCCTCGAGTTGTGTTGGTTATTCTTTTGTAAAACGAAAAAGCACTTGCCCACTTCGAGCTCTCAAGCATCCTTTCCTGCAGGGTCTGAAACTTTTTTACAGGACATCTGTGTTACAGAGAGTACAAATACTCGAAAAAAGAGTAAATAAACATGGAGAAATAATATCAAAATCATTTGTTGTGACACTATTTCTCACGGGTAGAAAACTTATGATGATTCAATTTTGATCATCAACTATCTTCAGACATGAAAAATGGAACCCTGAAAACAACACTTTTGTATTAAAGTTTTAGTATTATATTTGAATTGCAGAAAAATTATTTACCAATAAGAATTCATTATTATTTGCTGTTATTTTGAAATAATAAGATCTCTGTACCGAGCACCTGGAAATTGAGCCACTGATTCTCTCATTAAGTTGATTGGCACTGAAAAATCAGTTAATAGTTAGTGAATTTCCTGAAAAATGCAAGAGAATTGATTTATGAAACAAATAAAGATGATGTTGGGTCGTAATGTAAAGTTCTGTTGGAAAATACATGGAGTATTAACAAATACTCTATGATCAAAATGCAAATACAAACATAGATCAATTAAAAATTCGCATTCACGCATAGCTATTATGAAACATAAAATATATGCTCGCGTATCACATGAATATTAATGAGAATGAGTATTAAATAAAGCTCAAGCTAACAAATAAATAGCGATATTTAATTTAAATGTGAATAAATGAAAATTTTTAATTTCTGCTTATACCATGTGATTGTAAATTCTAGTTTCACAATATTAATTCTATAAAACAATGTAGACAAGAATATACAGTGGATATAGAAAAAAATAGATATGAAAAGAAAATCTTCAATAACATGGGATAAAAAATAGAAAGTATATAAAGTCTTTGTATTAAATTTTTAGTTTATAACATAACACATGATAGATAGACTGAATTTTTTTATTTTTATTTCCATAATATCCACGATATAATCTCATATATCTTAGTGAAGACATTGAAATAACACTCACACGCACGTAGCATCTTTTTCCACTACACTCTTTGCTGAATGGCTCATTTTTTCTTCCGAGCGCTTGCTCTATCTCACCAGTTTTATTCCCTGGAGAAAAGAAGTCTCCGATACCACAAACAACGACGACGAAGCATCATCCCAAATGACGAATGGTTCAACACACGAGGCTTTGCATTTGAGCTGATAGGATGTCCTTGCCAAGCTTCATTTGCATAAACACTTTTTTCTCATCATCGACCTTCTGCTGCTGACTTTTACAAATAATCGAAGCTTCCAGGATTATGCTTCGGCGTCTGATATTATATTAGCCATATTATGGCTAGTGCGGTCGTACGATAATCGATAACACCAAGTTTGTTTAAAGTCTTGTCAAACTTCCATGACGCACATCCGATATTAAGTAAAGCTAGATTAACCTGCTGCCCGAACTGGCAAACTTTCACGCGAGTTAATTACATGACAAAGAGGAATAAAAGAGACAAAAACTTGTAAGTAGATTGAGGAATTTAAACTTACCGACTATCAAGTTGTGTTGTATATAAGAGTTTTAAATGAGTAAACTTGATAGAAATCATTGGGTATTATTACCTTTTTATGTAATTAATGTTTTACTATTGATCAAAGTGAATTTATGAACATTTGGATAATATTTACTAGAAGAAAATAAGAGTAGGGAAGAATTATGAAAGTAAACTCTTCATTTCCCTAGAATGAAATTATAAATTTAAAAAATTAGATTAATTGAAGCTTGAAAATTAGCCTGGGAATTAGTTGGTAGTGTTTTTGAGTGGCTATTGTAAGTCTTAAAAAAATAATCAAGTTCACAAATGCTGTAATAAGTCATCATAATTTGCTTTGAAAAGCTAGCTAAGCTTTTTCTTGAATTTTTAAATTTTTTTTAAATGAAATTTCAAGAAGATTTTTAATTAACTAAAATAATTTTTTCCTTCATAAAATGAAATTATATCGTGGGAAGGATCAATTTGATTTTATTTTTTTCAATTATTTCTGCTAGACTTGATTCTAATCAATTGGTTTGCACAAAAAGTTGAAGAAAAAATTACTGATGAAGGTAAAATCATTAATTGGCAAATTTACCTTATTAAAAACTTTGAGTAAAGGTTTAGTAAGGTAATAGTAGTTATAAAAAGTTGCTTATCAATCAAAAATAAAATGTATTCAAAACTGAAGAAATTTTTTAATCAATTTGAGTGACCTGTAGCATTCACTAGTTTCTGTCAAATTCTTTGCTCAACTCAGCCATCTCTTGTTCTCCACTTTACTCGGCGCAAAAGCTCTGGAAACTCCTGTCAGTGCTTTGTATTCTTTGTTTGACTTGCCCTCTAACTACTCTCTCGTTCCTACCTTATATTTTACTTTTAACCCACCCTCTGTCTTACTCACTTCCTCAGTGGGTAGAAAAACTATTGGAAAGTAGTAGTCTCACTGTCAGATACTTCTTCTCTTTTCGACCTGCGATTAAATTTTGTCGGAAAACTTTTGTTTGAGTAAAGGCAATTTACCCTGATTTCTCCTGATTTTTGTTAGGATTGAACAAGTTATGTTGTAAAAATTAAAAGACTTTAAGTATACCCAATAGGAATTGTATATAGTCTTTTATTTGCTTATGTACTTTTTGTACAACTCTATTTCATTCTTATTTATTTTCTTGAGATAATTTGTGAAAAGTTTAGAGGATTTATCAAATTCTGTGAGTTTTAAGAATGAATTTCATGAGACATACTCTTAGACATTCTTCGTATAACTATGAATGCCATGATGAGAAGAATTTTTTTTACCTCGAGGACATAACTGTAATCCAAGTGGAATAAGTACTGTCTTCCGTCGCTTTTCATTCGCTAGTTCTTGCCATCGTTGCCTTTTTTGCATACTACATAATTCCCACGTCAAATTTCTAACATTCTCTCATGAAAAAATTCCTCCAAGTTTGCATTTGAAATGTAGGAAAAATTAATTCATTAATTTTGAAATAAAAAACTTAATATCGTCGTTGAGTTAATGAAAAATTTTTTCCAACTGAAATTATTATTATTTTTTTTTAATTGAAGTGTTGACTGTAAGAGCCTTAACACATTTAATGATTTTCCTGCGACAAAATATGCAATTCTCCTTGTACTTGAGACCTCAATTATTGTAACAATACTTTTCTATCCATTCAAATACCAATACATACATTTAAATAACCATGCTGTGAAATTCTCAGCTAAAAATTATTTGCCAGTTAAAATTAATGGATTCCATTAGATAATTGAATTTTTTTAATAATGAAATTATTATCTCAATTTGTCAACCAGATGTAAAGACTTCTCATTTTATGCTTAAAAAGAAAATAAGTGATGCAGTATAATTATAATATCTAGGCTAAAAGGAATATAGGTCATTCATTATCTGTGTATAATTAAAATGGTACCAGGACACTTATTAGTAGGTAGTCAAAGAAGTACAAAAAACTGTTTGAAGATGATTGCAGTCCTTTGCTGGCATGCACAAAAACAAAAAGCCTACATCATTTTCGCCCTAGGTATCATAAAATTTTTTTAGATAAAAAAAAAAGGTTTGTATATTAAAAATAAAAAAAAATAAAAATCAATTCTTTTCTGGTTTATGATATAACAGTTTATAAAAAATATGATTTTTTGCTGCCAACGTTGTTGTGTATAGATTTGAACAAGAAGGAAATAAAAAAGTGTAGTTTCACTCTTGTTGATGCTGATAGGTTCCTGATGGTCCTACAGGACCATAACGTTTTTGTTACATTCCTGTGAAACCTTCCGTTCTATATAGCTATTCAAACGGAAGAGATACCCAACTAACACTGTGTACATGGTCAATATAAATAAAAAGTTACTGATTATATGACCTAACAATTTTTACATTCTTTCAACTAGTGAATTCAATTTTTTTTTGCAAAAATTCATCGTGGCAATGTATCAAATTTAATGCTGTTGTGTATAGACTTTGTCAAACTGTACCCAATGCATTTTTAATGAATAAACTCGTTTGGTATCGCGAAAATTGTACAACGCAATTGGATGAAAGAGAAAATTTAACAAGTTTTATGGATTTACAAATATAGTATAGACAAGAATTTTTTTTTTTTTCTAATTGTAAACTGATTTTTCAATACACCTTTTCACTGATACAGACTAATTAATATGATTAAAATTCTTTCGATGAAAATATATTCTTATTCCATTTATATAAATTCATTTTATTAAGAAACTGTAAAATACATAATTCTATTAGAAAGAGAAAAAGTACACTTAAATTGATATTAAAAATTCACTGAGTCTGAATGCAATAAATTTTTTAATATCAAGAAGAATTTAAATTAATATTAAAAAATTTCACTGTGTCCACAAAATATCTAGGATCATTAATTGTCAAAAAAAAAAAAAAAGAGTAAAAATAATTCGTTAAAACGAAGAGGGATCAAGTGGCCCAATGTCACTATGTAAGCTGAGATAAAAATGAAAAATTAGTGTGAGCTAAAATTTAAGTTTTACAATGAATAACACTCACGCTATTTTCTCGCCGATTAACCTAGAGAGAAAGAGTAACACGAGTCCGGCTCACTAGCACCATCCTCTGGGGTTCCTATGTCGACTTGTGGGTCCATTTTTCTCGACTAATGCACACTCGCATTAGCGTCACCCACTCACTCTTTATACGAAAGAGAAAATTATAATTCCCTGAGAAAAAATCTACGTTAAATTTACTGCTGACGCGATATGTACACCAGATCGTATATGAGAAGCTCGACAGCAGTCGTTTTCATAGGCAGCCCTTTACTTTTCCATACTCCACAGGTACTCACTCATCCACTACCATTAATCTATCTATCATTTTCAACGAAAAGTCTACAGCTTGCTCGAATAAAAACGGGATAATCTCATGTATTTCAAAAAATCTAGGCCAGAGATAAATTCATCTTCTTTCAGCTTCTTGAGTACAAATATTCATAAGGATATTCACCAGATGAGAAGTCTCATTATTTTCCGCTTCTTGAGACGTCACCTTAAAAGGAAGTAGACTTTTTAGTGAATTCTCCTCTCACTCTCTCGCTCTTGTTGAACGCTTTTTCAATCTTTACGTCGATTCTCATCCTGGCGAAAGGCCACACCGTAAACACCGTCCCTACTGCAGTCGATAGAACTTGAAAAAGAAAAGGATAGACCTAAAAAGAAAAAAGAGGTGAATTTGATTCAATTTAACTTCGAGACGACGAGAGATTCAATGTAATTTAAGAAGACGCCAGTGAAGTCGTTGGCGTCAGAGACAATGTAACAAGGACATGGAAACAAGAGAAACGAACAGTAGTTATATATATATAAACAGCAAACAAAAGATGTCAAAGTAAGATACCACTATCGAACTTGGTCGAAGACTTGAATCTCTGATTTGTTGATGATTTTTCTAAATAACTTTGACTATCAATCTCTTCAATCAATGCTTATTTCAACTGACATCACAAATAAATTATTTCGAGTTTTATTACTTCAATTATAATGCCATAAATTGAAATCGAAAATGTGTTTCATCATTTTTTTAGTCACAGATTGATGATCATCAAAAATTTGACACATGTAGCGTAATTCATTTTAATGTATTGAAATAAAAAATTTCATGATCCAATTAATTGATGGATTGAAACTTTCATTATTGATAACAGGTTTCCAATGATTCGATTAGCTCTCTTTAAGCTTTGATATATTTTACTACTGTAAATGGACTTGACACTTAGTGAAATCAATTATTATAATTACTAAAATGAAAACTCCATTGACATAGAAATAAATGAAATATTTAATTGAATAAAAAATCATTGCAGGTTATTAAAATACATTGAAAACTGTTCTCGTAATAATAACAGTTTAGAAAAGCATCATTTGATTGACAAACAGAACTTAAATAATATTATAAATCAATAACATCATAAATAAACATCAAGCTATTTCAATTTATTACATAAACAAATAATTAACAAACAAATATAGCAGATATTTTTCCAATAAATTTTTTTATTAAAAATACTAAAATAAATTTATTGTTTTTTTATTGTGAGATAATTTAGCTTAGTAATTATTGTTATTGATAGAAAAAAAATAGATAATGATAATTCTTTTGAAGGCATACTTGTGAGCACCAATGATTATCATATAGCGAGAGTAATATAACATATAGATAACTATCAAATTTCAGTTGTAAAATTATCTTCTAGTACCAATTAAACTGGAGAATCAATTTCGAGAGTTAATGTAGAATGACTGGAATATTATCATCAACACAGACAACACAAAGCCTCATCCAGAACGGATCATTTACCTGGACCACATTTGTACTAGAATTCGTTCATTATCTTCACTAAATCATTTTGCTTCTTCTGTTATTCAAGCCACAAGCACAACACAATTACTTCAGATTATAACATTATTTCAGTTAAAAGCATACGTCCGTGGTATTGCATTAGCCACAATCACAAATCATGCAATTGTTCTCAGGGATTTAATGAGTGTCACTTTGGGTCGTTTCTTTTTTGGCATATTTTTGCGACAAAGATCAATTATCCCGTGCTACAGCTCGGAAATTGTGCAGCCATGTAGTGCACCTATCAATATCCGCTTTTAGCAATTCCCTTCATTTACCAAGTCCTACGCCAGTTACTAATGAGTTGACGTCCTAATAAACAATAACACGAATCATGTAATGCATGACTGCTCGACATGTAGATATAGAGACCTCACTAACAAGTTCGTGCACACAACTGAGACGAACGGCTGCCTCACAAACGTGTATGCTATTAATTCGGATTCGCCCGCTGTGGCAGTTTACTGTAGGCAAATAGCACTTCGCCGGGTGCGTCTGTTCAGCGACGGGACACGCGTTACATGCTGTGCTCATACCAATACCTATATATATATATATAAATGCATCCACGTCGTGTTCACATGAAAACACCTATTTGTAGCAGTTACTAGATCTAATTATGATCTTCCTTCTCTTCCTCTTCCTTTCCTTCAAGTTACCAACTTTGGAATAATAAATATTTGTTTAATTACACTCATCTTCCTTTACTTCTACTGCTTTTGAAATATTTCAAAAGCTCAAAATCATCAACAAAATATTGCCAAACACTTAACTCAGCATTGAGCCAATATCAATAATTGAATACTAGCCACGACCTAACATTAATCCACACTTTGAAAGTGTTCATTTGATTTTAACATGAGTTTACTCTGAATTGCCAATATTTGTTTCCTCATATTTGAACTCATATTAGGCCTGCAGTCAGTCCTAAAATATCCTAAGTAGACATGTTATGATATTTTTGGTCAGTTTATTATTATTTACACAATCAAGAGAATAAAAACTGGTCATCATTAATTTTTTTTCCTTCATTAATAATTAAAGATTAAAATAATTCTAATTGATAATAAAAGTATAATTAATTGTAAAGAATCTGCATCATAATACTAAACAAAGCTTGAATTTGTTTTTAGTCTGAATTAAACTTAATCCAAGACTGAAAAAAATATATCCAGTGAGATAATAATAATCGCAAAGAACAAAACAAAATCGCATGGTAATACACTAGATGACAAAATATAGTGAGAAAGAACATGAGAACAACGCAAAAGCTGCGATATTATTATTCCACAGCGCGTAATCCGTGTGTCCGAGAGAGTATTTGACGCAGCCGGTGCTGGATTCGATTGCATTTAAAGTACCTTATTCAATGGTACTGGCTGGACGATGGTAGGTTGCAAGCCGATAAAAATATATCTATTCGTTCGATTAAATAGCATCGTAACGCTACGTGCTCAATCGGATTATGAGTCGCCTACTGCTATCGTCAATCAGTTATGTCTCCATTCAGCAAAAAGTGTGGGTGTTTCAATTCGATTTATTTTCCAAGTCATTTATGTATCATATGTTCCCATTTCTGACACATTATTCTTCTCGTATTGGATATTCATACCAAGTTATGATACTCTAGTTTAACGATGTTAAATGATGAAGTGAAGGCGTAAATGTTATTATTCGAGTTCAGTATTTTTACTCTTCTGATGAAGAAATTTTATCGTGAAAATATGATAGAATTATTGGTAATAAAATTTAGTACATTCATTATTTTTGAAGTGTTATTTTTCTAATGGAATAATCATCTGGTGTTCTTTATAATGAGTTTATTCATCCAGTTTGATATATTTTTAAACGCTCATTTGTTGATTCAATTTCCAAATAAATTCAATTAAAAATAATTCTTCAATTATCATTAAAAATCATCTGGTATGACATTTATTGTTTGAATATTCAGGTACTTGAAATTATGATAATTGTGTTAAAACATTGAAACATAAGTTTTTCGATAAAGATAAAAAATAATTAAGGAAAGTTTTAATTATTTAAAAATTCAGACAATCCTTAAAATGGTGAATAATTATTATTCATGAAAAGATAAATTGTGTACTTCAGATAAAATTCAATTTGTTACTTAACTTACTGCTTCAATGAACGTGATTTATTTATTCATTAGATAATATATTTATTTTAATGAGCTTTTGTCTTTAACTACCAGCTTATTAAGAGCAAAAAAATACTAATAAATGATTTATTTAAATAACCCAATTTTTTTTCCCTGACAAAAAGCAAAGTCGTAATTTTTTCAATACATTTCTATAAATGAGTTTGAAACATTTACTAATTATCCTTTTCTTGTTTTCTATTCTATTATTCTCAAGTGTTCGCTCCCGCATTAGACTGAAATAAATTCGAGTTTAAAAACTCGGTCACGCGGTAGTTAGTCGCTCAATTTAATGAAACTGTCGTGAATTTTCCCAGGACATTTTCCAACTCTGAACGTGACAAAGCAACTGTTGAATAATTTCAAATATGAACTCTACTTTATTACGACATGTGTTGGTTTATTGTTGCTCTTGTTTCGTTCCAATTGTTGAGGAAACAACACGCTGGCCAGAAGAAACGACCCAGGTGTCGCATAATTGCCATTGTTGTTTTTTTATTATTTTCTTTTAAATCGCAATTCAATTCCAGTGAGACAAATTAAAAATTGAAGAGATGGGATAATAAATCTTAAATCTTATGATATAACTACAAAGATATAGATGTGAATCGTAAAAGTACGTATAAGCATTTCAAAACGTGAAAAATTGTAGTTACGAACAAATTGAGTAGTACAACTCAATGTGCACTCCGCCGGAGTGGGTTACAGTTCTAAAACTCATTCGACTCTGCTGTTTCCTCATGTCTATAGAAATTTTTACTATTCTACAACAAACTCAACATTTTCGATTAAACTTTCACTCTGTTTTGATTACTGGACTCACCAAACAATTGTCAAATTAGTTGGATAATATTTATCTACATTTTCTTGTATTAAAATGATGAAAAATTTTCTATATAAAGATATTGTTGGTGCATTAGCTATATTAGTGTAATATGCCGCAGGTGGGAGATAAACAAAAAAAAAGTTTATTACAAACAATGAATAAAACTAAAAATACCTCGTGTTCACTCCGGAAATTGTAAAAGTGAAGAAAGAAAAAAAGTACCCTTGGGGAGTGTACTATTTCACTGAATTTTTTTTTTACTTTTCTCTAATAATGTAGTTTCCTTATAGATGAATAGGTTTTTTATTTCTTCATTATACTCAATACTTCACTTATCGTGAATTTATAATTATATTAAAAGATCTCAAGTATAAAAGTTTAAAAAAAATTTTAATAATCTTTTTTTTTGTGTGAAAGCTGCTTTATCAAAATTACTTTCCATGAAAATAATTTTATTTCATTTTATTTAAAAGTAGATTAAAAAAATGTATCAATCAATGAACTATGCTGTGTCGATTTACATAGAGATAAGTTCATTGATCGTGGTTTCGAAAAATATTGAAACAATTTGTTTATTTGGTTCGTTATAAAACAATGTGAAAAATTACAGTTTATTTGTTTGAACTGTTAGGAAGCTTTGTAATTTAAAAATTCTTTTTTTGTTCTCTAAATACTTCGAATAAAATACCAAACATTGTTCGATCAATTGATTAAATGTAGCATTCTTAGTTAATGAAAAAAAATTAATTAAAATAAAATCAGACAAATAAGTACATGTGAGGTTGATACTTGCAAAATTTCGTGCTGATAAATTCACAAGAAAAGGATGATTTTTTTCTTTACTTATGCTATGAGATCGAGGTCAACAGGAAATTAAACTCAATAGGTTTCAATGAGCACCCGTATAAATAAATTTTGTTCCACAAGGGTTCCCTGAATGTTCCCGTGTGAGGAAGTTGCCCGACGTTCCCTTCGTGGGACTGTGGGGAACACTTAAAAAACAAAATTTTTTTTTTCTACTCCAAACGTACTTAAAAATTTTTTTTAATTGCAAAAACACTATATATAATGAAATTCATGAAATAATGATATATTAGCGAGAAACTGTAAAACATGAAAATGTGCATAAGTTCTATGCAAATGATGCTATTGGGTTGGACGAGGACTCAAATGAAAGGTCTAGACGAGAGGAAAAAAGTAGATACAGCTAAAATCATGATTGGAGCATAGTTGATGCTGAAATTAACGCAAGTTCCCGTTTTACCCCATTTTAGGGGTGAAATAATTAATTTTCCATATGTTTGACCCGATTCCGCAAATCTACGCATTGAGACGAAGAGAATGAGTGGTCAAACTTGAAAATCGGACAACTTTGATTTTTCACCCCGAAAAAATGGCAAGTGGTACCCCTTTCCATTTTTTTTGGCCAAAAAATAAAGGTACTCCGATTTTGATGATTGAGGGCTCATTCTCTTCGTCTTGATGCGTAGAAATGCGGAATCAGGGCACCGGTCAAGAAAATTCACTTTAACACCCTTAAAAACGGGTTACACTAAATACAAATTACGAATTATCATCCCCTTGACTTTAAACCTTTATAACTCATGAACGGGCGGTCCAATTACTGATTTTAGGGACGTTTTAAAAAGCTTAAAATCTGAGCTGAATATGCATATTTATAAAAAACGTTTAAAAAACTCCTTTCACCCTTAAAATCGCTGAAATAAAAAAAAAATCAAATTTTTTCGGAAAGTTGCCAACTATTTTAGCAATTTTAAGGGTGAAATAAATTTTTTAAACATTTTTCATGGATATGTATCTTTAGCTTAGATTCTGGAGTTTTTAAATATCTCGTGAAAATCATTATTAGATGACCTGTATGGGAGTTACAGAGTTCCAAAGTCGAAGTGAGGTCAAAAAATCGACTACTCTTTAACTTTGGACCTTTATAACTTGTGAAAAAATCATCTGATAATGATTTTAAGGACGTGTATGGAAACTCCAGAATCTAAGCTAAAGATACATATCCATGAAAAATGTTTAAAAAATTTATTTCACCCTTAAAATTGCTAAAATAGTTGGCAACTTTCCGAAAAAATTTGATTTTTTTTTTATTTCAGCGATTTTAAGGGTGAAAGGAGTTTTTTAAACGTTTTTTATAAATATGCATATTCAGCTCAGATTTTAAGCTTTTTAAAACGTCCCTAAAATCAGTAATTGGACCGCCCGTTCATGAGTTATAAAGGTTTAAAGTCAAGGGGATGATAATTCGTAATTTGTATTTAGTGTAACCCGTTTTTAAGGGTGTTAAAGTGAATTTTCTTGACCGGTGCCCTGATTCCGCATTTCTACGCATCAAGACGAAGAGAATGAGCCCTCAATCATCAAAATCGGAGTACCTTTATTTTTTGGCCAAAAAAAATGGAAAGGGGTACCACTTGCCATTTTTTCGGGGTGAAAAATCAAAGTTGTCCGATTTTCAAGTTTGACCACTCATTCTCTTCGTCTCAATGCGTAGATTTGCGGAATCGGGTCAAACATATGGAAAATTAATTATTTCACCCCTAAAATGGGGTAAAACGGGAACTTGCGTTAATTTCAGCATCAACTATGCTCCAATCATGATTTTAGCTGTATCTACTTTTTTCCTCTCGTCTAGACCTTTCATTTGAGTCCTCGTCCAACCCAATAGCATCATTTGCATAGAACTTATGCACATTTTCATGTTTTACAGTTTCTCGCTAATATATCATTATTTCATGAATTTCATTATATATAGTGTTTTTGCAATTAAAAAAAATTTTTAAGTACGTTTGGAGTAGAAAAAAAAAATTTTGTTTTTTAAGTGTTCCCCACAGTCCCACGAAGGGAACGTCGGGCAACTTCCTCACACGGGAACATTCAGGGAACCCTTGTGGAACAAAATTTATTTATACGGGCAGTCAATTAGAGAGTCAATATGACGATATAGTATCAAAATACACTCCAAAAGATTTCAACTCTTTATTACCTCCAGTTGGAAACTTGAATATTTACAGAACTACGAGCATGTAAACCTTAGTATTTGATATTAATTTCAATTTGAAGAGAAGGGTCTTGACAGCCAGACAGACAGGCGAACACGAAATGATTTGATCATTCCAAAATACAAATAGTTAAAAACAGCAAAACCAATATCAAAAAAGAGGATGTATTATTTTTTCTTTCATAAGTAATGCACATGTATGGACATTTTTAACAGAAATAATAGAAAATATTTGATTTTATAACAGGCGGCAACAGTGGAAGAGAGAAAAAAAATAAAATACAACTCACTAAAAAAGCTTGCCGGTATACACAAATAAATAGTATCCGTGCCGTGAATCCGACCTCGGTCATACGTCAGGCAAGTGATATAAGCTGTCACAAACGCAGAATACTCGAAATGTAGATACACATACACAAATAAATATACATATATGTATATCCATCTACAATATGTCCCGAAAGCTATTGTCCGGCGTGAAGCTTAAGCTCTATGCACAAGTCTACAGTGTTCCTCTCACGGGATGCTTGACATTGAAACCTGACCACAACGGTTGCAGCAAGCAACGCGAACTTAATGTGAATGTAGCGTTGTACGGGAGTGAGTGACATGTATGCTGACGTAGGAAACAGTATACATACGCACAGAAGAGCATGTATTTATAGTACGATGAATATATATGTATATATACGTGATGAAGGAACGGAGAAAAAGTAGAGGTCAGAAAGAGAAGCAAAACAAGGAGGAACAAAAAATCTACAACCATCATAGTGTAGATACTGGCTTTCAAGAGCTTTCAGTAGCAAAAGAGCTGCCGACATTGTCAGAATACCTCGTGAAAACTAAAGCAAAACGAACGACTTTTCCTGATGTGAGTTCGTTCCGTTTTCCATTTGAATAACAAATTACCACGATATTGTTGCATCTCTGTAGCTTTCCATTCTCCAACAATCGTCATTCCAACTAGGGTGAATGAGCTGGAAGCACAGAATAGTTGAAGAATTGCTGCGGCTTACCACAAAACAACCATTTGTACAATTATTTCAAAAACACATTCAATATACTATTTAAAATTATTTTACAAATCATTATTCTCAGTTAAACAAATATGTCAATTACTTCCGAATGAATGAATAAACATCCCCTCGTTATCCTTCATCATACACGATAGATAATAATAATAGCCATGGACTGGTCGATGAAATTTCAATTTATTATACAGCAGTGTAGGATACCGCCTGCTCTGATAGGAATTATGTCCTACCAATGAGTCCAAATGAATCGTGAAGAATGGAAAGTTCTGATTACTGAAAATAAATATCTCCTTTTATACGATGTGCAATTCTCTCAAAAGAAGCTAATTCTGTGCCCAACAAAACACTGATAATATATTCACTCAAAAAAATTACAGCAATTAAAATAAAATCTTCAAAACTGACATGAGTTTTTGACCAAATTGTCAGAATCAATAGAAATATATACACCAATTTATTAGATGTTAAAAAACCTTTAGTTGAACATTTGATGAAGTTCTTAATCAGATGCAGCTCCAGTAGTCTGCATCAAGTCTGATCGGGTCCATCAATTGAATATAAATAGATGAATAAGGCATAGCTGATCGATTTTAGATAGAAGCTGTAGAATAATTCCTCCTCGGGAATGTTATTTATATTTCATAGGAATATATATTAGCAGGAATTCATCCAGCCAGCAGCTGACTACAGTGTGGAGCTGTGGAAAACTCTAGGGATTACCGTAACATGTTCTAAAATTCCAGAATTTACCTGTAAACGAATTCAATGTCCCTCCGCACAGGTGCATAACCACTTGTGTGGAATAACTGTTCAGCTGGTATATTGAGAGCCATTTACGCAGATCATCGCAACTGACCTTATACATGGAGATAGCGACTCACGACACAACACGCTCGAATCGCTATACAGAAATCGGTATATGCACACACTATGCTATATAGGTGAGCTGAAACCCCATGCGAAAATCCGCCAGCAATACAAACGTGTCTGCTGCTACTGTTCACGACTCTCCCAGCGACGCAGTTACCATTCCATTCAAGCATATATGTGTGATAGGATTAGCTCCTATGTCATACATACAAACATTCTCTCACACCTACCAATTCGTTCAGTCCACTTTGATGACAAACGACTTCACTTTCATGTCGCCCACAAATATACCTACATCATTTTTACGATATATGACTATGGCTACTGTGCTATTCAAGTAGTACCCATACTATTCCCTGTAGTCTATTGTCATTTATTTGCAAGAGATTCAACGTATAGCTGAGCTACAGAAATTAAGCCCAAGTCAATGACGACATCAATGTCGTCAACAGGATGCACTCTGATATGGCTTTGATATCCGAGGCATTAGCTAGGCTTGGCATTATCGCCATAGAGATTGCAAAGCGATCACACCGAATTTACGGGTTCCAGGCTCAAACATCTAGTAGTTGCAACACTATCAGATGGAATTGCCTAATTGAAGTTTACAGATATTATCTGAGGATGGAGCTACATATAGAGACCAATTCTACCTAAGCCGTAAAATTGTTTTAGTAATATAAGCACGTTGTTAAGCTTCTGATTTTGTTCATTTTATCTGATTCAACTCGATTGGAATCATCATCTCAAATAAAGTATCGTGGGAAATTTCCTTTTTGCTATGAATGCTTATTATTTTTGAACATTAACTTGGATTACAAAGTTAAGAAGATTTTGGAATAAGTTGGATCAAATACTTGTCACATCATAGTTATGAAAAAATATGGAGCTGGAAATTTACATGAAAGATTCAACAAATATTGAATATATATGTTCTGTTTGCCGATCAATCATTGAGGTGACTAAAAAATCTTTATCTCTCAGGGATTGAAAGTTTGAATAATAATTTTTTTGAGATTTCCATCGCAATATAATCCGGCCTGACTAAAATATAAGTCCATTAAAATCAAGTAAATATTTAACCATTATTGATGTTAGTTTCAGAAAATCAACTTTTTTAAATTAACTAAAGAGATAGAGAAAATAGGGGGAGGAAGCGTTGTTCCAAATTTTCTCGATCAATAATTAATGGAAATAATTAAGTAATGATAGCAAATACCTAACGTCACTGATAAATCATGGAAACTTTAGGAATAATTTTAACGAACTTCTCCAGAAGTTATTTAATTTTCATAGAACTTTATAAATATTTTCAAATGCTGAAAATAAAATATGACATGCAATTATAATCGAACTTCATGATAACTAAGGAAATAAATTATTACAACAAAAAAAAAACCCTTGAAGTTGATTTGCTGATTTAGTGTTTAATAATTGGATTGAAATTTTAAATTAATAATTTTTTATTACTCCTTGAAAGTATGTAATAAATCTCGAATAATAACTTTTTATGGACATAAAATAATATAACCTTTTTAATCAAAGCATTTATTTGCTATTTTTTTCGCATGAAGAGAAGAAATTCAAAATGAAAAGTTTCATTACTCTTAAAAAAAGAATCTGAAATTGAACAACGTAAAGTAAATTTATTCTACAAAGATCGTAGGATTCATCGCGGCCAATATAAGAGTAAAAAAAATTCAAGAAATATAGAGTAACTCTGTACAGTATATAGTAGTTTAGTTTCGAAGAAAAAGAATTTCATCTAGAGTTTAATGCTCTCACTTTTCGAACAAACGATAACGACATCATCGTAGTGATTCCGTTAAATCACTTGTGAAAGGCGAACTTCCGACTTTAACTATCACCGACTATGGTTTGTATAAATTCAATCCTGTTCCTAAGTTCAAATTACTTACAGTCCCTTGACTTTGGTCATACAACTGCAGTTGAGTAATTTAGAATTATTTTCCCACCACTTGATGACTTTACACTCATTATATTTTTTTTCTTTTCTTCAAAAGATGATTTTTTGCTTTCACTTTACCAACAATCATGACATTCTCATAGCAATTTCACGACAAATTTTTTTTCAACCCTTTATCTTTTCTTTTATCTTCGGAAACCTGTAAAAAAAAGGGTGTCTTAGAGCGTATAAAGGACGGAAGTCTTTCGTGCGACAATCCGAGAGAATCGTCGTCTCAGTTTTTCTCGCCTTCCTGCAGGAGTTCCTGACTCCTCACTCGAATTATTATTCCAGGCCGGTTCGTGTACGAATGTTGAGTGAGATTTTTTTTTCCGGACACGTCTGCACTTTCCCCTCAAGTCAAAGGATGCTTTCATAAAAAGTATTCTCATCGTAGCGAAAATGCGTCGTTCGGAAATGGTCAGCAATAAAAATAACAAAAAAAAAATCCCAAGTTACACGAACTAAAACATAATCATTCTTTCCTTTTTATATTCTATTATAAGAGAGGAAATAAAACATGAAAAATAAAAATTGATCGATATCAATTACTGTTATGTGTATTTAGCTTTCAATACTCTGAGTGGCTTTGTGTCATGGGAAACAATACGGTCAATTTGGTTGCACACAGTTGAACAAAATGGCTTGAACTAACAACACGTGATGGTAATATTCAGACAACGATAGAACTCACAAGAAGGGTTGCTAAGGCTAGAAAGAAAGAAATAAAAGTGAGGTAGAAGGGAAGAAAGAGAAAACCCTTAAGCTGAGATAATAATTACCGTAGTGTAATTAGAATAAATTGTGCAGTGCTAATTGCACTATTTATTCGCGGTTGAGCATAAAGCTCTCACGCCTTCGTTTGCGTTGCGTGAAACCAAGAGGATTCACGTCTTCTTGTGAAGATATAAATGCGGCATGAAAGAGGCATGAGACGTTTATTCCATCCTTGAAGAGAACAACGTCTCAGGTAGAACCGACTAATTTCCTCTTCTTAGCTTTATCATAATGACATTGTATCGCTATAACGAATATTTTCATTAGATTTTTCAAAAAGACGGAAAAATTTAATTTACATTCAGCTTCTATGTGGCTATCATTGTTGAAAATAATTTCAAATAAACATAAAAGATATCAGCATTATTTTTTAAACAAAGAAAAATAACAAATAAAATTGTAAAATAAATATTTTCACTCAAACATTTTTTTCATTCTGCTTTTATAGTAAAAATCACTTAGTACTGGTAGGAAGCACTCTAATGTAAATCCAAGTTGTACAAAGTACCAAGAGTAATTTTTTTTAATAACATTTTTATTGCATTTGAAGACAAGACAAAAGAATTCAATTTGTGAAGAAATTTTATGACTCTGAAGATTTATTATGTTAAATAAATAATATAATTTTGAAATAAAGAGAGTTAGAATGATGACAGTTGAAAATTTTATTATAAATATAAGACTTTTAAATAGAGAATTTATTTTGTAATGGTAATGTGTTGGGTCATAATTCTTGTCGAATCTTAATAGAGAGATTACTGGATGACTTTTAACACTTCTAGAAGACATAAACAGGGTATGGTCAACCGATAGTTACACTACGCATGCATGAGCCATACTAGCAAAACAGGTGGTGGTACAATTAAACCTCGTTACGACTATATCGTCAGCGTGGCTTAGCGTTAGCATAACGACTTTAGCACTTGGCGGTGTATTTAGTTTTATCTCCTCTTATTTTTCCCGTGACTAACTATAAACTTTTAGATGTGAGCTTTTCGTGAAAAATGTCTATTATGACTCCACATTCTAGTATTTAAGTAGAATAGCCCATTATCAACAGACTATCTATTAATTCTAAACATTTTAGCATGGTGTAAAAAATAATTAACCATTATTATGATTTATTAATGAACGATAATAGTGGGTAATATTATTTTTGATGATAAAATTTCATAAAATATTTTGTTTACAAAGAAAATAGACTTTGAAGATTGTCGTAGTAGTTTTAATATCAATTTGAACTTGATAAATAATAATGGAATGGAATGGAATTAAAAAGTTTATGGAATGGTCTTTGATGTATTAAATAAAAAAATGTATTTTGATGACAAACTTTCGAATAAATGTTTCATGATGTTTTATTATAAATACAAGATAATTGAATAATTTGTAGTGTTTTTTTTTTAAGTATAAAACTTTCTGAAAATATCTTTAAAAAAGACGTGATTGAAAATCATTCTGTTAATATTATTGACTTGTACGACTTGAAATACTAATCAATTCGTAAAAGCTCCTTATTTATGTTGTTGGCATATTCCGCTCCACTGAAAACAATTTTAGACAAAACAAAAAATATCATAGAATTTTCAGAAGACAAAAAAAGTTGTTCAATTGGTTCCTGTGTTGTTCTCTCTTTCTTGCTTTCTGTTCATCTCCAATTAAATTGCAAATTAAAACGCATATTTTACTCCCATCTACTTGAGAATCAGAAGAAGGTCGCGCGTATTTCCCTGGAAACGTCCCGCAGGAAGAATTAAGTTTTCCGTTTTAGCGAAGAATTTTTTTTCTTCTCCTTGAGCTGCGCATTTCCGTTTTCAACTGCTTCTTCGTCTTGTCTTGACTCGTCTTGTATTATTTTTTTTGTTTTTTATTTCTACGATCTTGCAATACTCTCCTTCCCATCATCCCCAAGAGTTTCTTATATACAGCGGTGTTGTAGCAATGTCCCTGAAATTCTTTCCGTAGACCCAAGTCTTAATCTCGTCAACGACTTTACAAACTCCACTCGTCTACGAATGAATCGATTTTTTCCACTCGTTGCAACAACTCCAGTTCAATCCGACGCTCGAAGGCGACAATTTCCAAGACCCCCGACCCGACTAATATCATTTTCCGTTTTTCTTTTCCTGTATTTTCTATACCTCTGAGACTTAGAGACATTTTACTCGCGTCATTCACATTGACGCTAAGTTCTTACTTCCACAATTTCATTATTGTCTTTTACATTATCTCCGCCCTATAATGTTTAAATTTGCATCAATTATTTTCCTCAAATATTTACAAAAGTTTCGCTATTTATTCTATCAGCTATTCTATTATGTCGAGATTTTCCTTATCAGGTAAAAAAATTTACTCAATCTAAAAAAAAAATTATTCTCTTCAATCACAACCAGTTAACTCTTCAACAAGTTATCTTTAATTGAAAGAAAAAAAAAGCAAGTAGTATAATTGATCTTAAATCAGACATTTTTTTCTATCGTGCTGAATAGCAATTTTTCTTATTGAAATATGAATTCATAGCTTGATTTATCTTTCACTATGAATATTCGGGAATATTTTAACAAATATCTCGAATATTTTGAATACTTTAAATCTGCTTGAATCTTCTCAAAAGAAAATCGAGACTTAAATTCAGTGAAAACCTGGTAAAAACACAATTTAACCATTACATGTATGGAAAAGATGTGAAGTAGAGTAGCTTCAAAATTCATGGCAGTTATCTACAATGGAAACGACGTGAATTCCGTAAATACATCGTTTTCGATAAAGAAAGCTAACAAATACACTGCAAATCCAAGTGTTTAGAAACTAAACACTTAAAGCATTTACAATGTTAAACATCATAAACGAGACTATGGCAGTTTTGTAAATAACTTTCAAACGCTTCTTGCCATTTACCAAAATGCTCTAATTTATTTATGATGTTTAACGTTGTAGACACTTAGGTGTTTAATTATTAAACACTCTAAGTAATTTATCACTAAACACATTAATTTTTCTGGATTTGCAGTGTACGAAAGGGAGCACAGTAAAAAAGTTGATACCGTTTAAAGGGTAAGTGGATGCAGCATATTAGATAGTTTTTATTTTTTACCTTCTCTGCTTCTTCTGGTTGATCTCTCAGGGAAAAGAAAATGAGGAGCAAGGTAGCAGGAAGATAATTGACGGTGAGATTTAAGCCCGTGGGCAAAACCTCACAATACTTCAACCGTCGAATAGACGAATAATGGTTTGGGTATATTATATTGAAACTTTTCCAAGATGCTAGCGAGATTTTGCTTTTCAGCAAGTGGGGATTCTTCAGCGAAGCTTTAAATATTTGCACTGACTCTGCAGACACACCAACCCAGAAAGAAATATCTGCATCGCAAGGTAGTCTATGCACCATCTTATTTCTTCGCCTTCTTGAAACTCTTATTTGAAGAATTCCAGTTTATATATGAGTAAGGCCCCACAGTAGACCGGTTGAATATTTTCACAGACTCATGCCGGTTGTCGGCCACCTTGGGAATGCAAACATGAAAAGAAGTAAGTCGATTTGCCAAGAGATATTGAGTATGGAAAGCTCTGAGAAAAAGTGGTTGAGATTCTTATGCTTTTATTGTTTACTGAATCGTAACTTTCATTCTTTTTCTTATTTTTTTCAGTGTTATTTTCTCTTCTGTTCAGTAACCCTTTCTGCTAACTCTGCTCTTACGTCTCATCATGCAAATTCTAGGTCTTAACCCTCAAGCTACTCGGCGGACACGTACAACGTAAATTGTTCTACCCCTTGGAGCAAAATTTACGGAGCTTGCTTGAACTTCTAATCTCAATTTGAAGAAAAACTTTCACGCGGATTTATGATTCAGACCTGGTGAAAATGTACATTTCAAGTGAAGAAGATAAACGAATCTATGTATTTTTTACCCGGCTTTGAGAATTAATATTCATTCAATAAATCCTAGTAGTTTAATTCAATGTTTTCCTCCAAATTTACGGGAGTGGTTGGAGATAAACTGCTGGGCGGGAAATACTTCTGTTTCGGAGAAAAAGCTTTTCACTAAGAACAGATGCTACAAAAAAAAATACCCATTAAATAAAAATACTTTGATTAATTTCTAGAAAATAAATAAATTTAAATTTAATTTAACATGAATAAAAATAGTTAATTATTTTATTACTTCAATGGAGTAGAAGAATTAAGTTTTACTTAGAGCAAAATATTTTAAATTGAATATATCGGAATAAATAATACATCAAACATTGTTCGATAAATTGGTTTTCATCCACAGATTTAATATCGAATTATTTTCTGATGATTACATTTTTGTAAAGATCGAATATTTTATCTATTTTATGGTTTATTTATACAAGAATAAAATGCTTGAATTGGAAATTTCTGTGTCAGCTTTTTATATAAAAATTATTCAGTTGAATTAATAAAACTTTTTTTTCACCCACCAGGAAATATACTCCATACTGTGTATTAAGTTTAGCTATATACATATTTATTTCTGGAAGTTGATAGTGTAGTCTTATACAGAGGTAAAATACTTTTATAAAATATTCACTGTGTACTATAAGAAAAAATCAATATATTATTTTCCTCTTACTATATTCGGATTGATGAGATCCCTATTGAGGAAATATTGAAAAAGATTATTATTATCATCTTGTATTCATGAAAAATATGAAATAATAAAAGAAGAAATTTCAAGATACTATTGAAAAAATACTTGTATTATTCTTATCACCATAGAATCATCTCTTTTCAATAAAGAGCCATAATTGATTAGCGATCGTGTACAGATAAGGAAGCCACACCTACGCTTATTCAACCAACGAAATCGATGAAATATCCTGGAGATTATATCGCGTGATACTCTGTAATCCCTCAAAATCGCAAACATTGTCATGAACAATTGCAAAAAAGCACATTTCTAGCAAGTGTAATTATAGAAATCTATCGGAATATTAATAAAGATATTTTAAACTCTCATTTATCCGATAATATAGTCGATAAGAAAATCTCTGCGGGCGTATTAATTTGAATTATTAATTGAAACAGAGTACACCTAAGCGCTTTTAAACTTGCGAATTAACTATCGGCTGTACGCTTCATATCGCGATCTAATTATCTAGTAGAAATTTTATGTTGCAGTGGATTGAATTATTGAAGCTGAAAAAATTCAAACTATTTTTCGGTTCTACATAACTTGCACAGAGTTTCAGTAAAGCGTAAAGTCATAAAGTATGTATAGATATGCGATCGAAGCGTGTGGCTCGTCGAAGAAGCAACGGTACACGTGGTGCATTTTCTATCCTCAACTTTGTCCAACCTCCGAAGATGAAACTTTGAAAACAATTTCGGAAGCGACTGTTTGGTATTAATATCACAACAATCGCTACAAGTTTTCTCGAACCCAATATGTATATTATTAGATTGGTACACTTGAAAATAGTACTTTGCCGGAAAAGTTGCTTACTATGGAGCTTAGCAAAAAGTGTTACGAAAATAAATTGAAATAAAACTTGTGTGGATCAAATAGACAAAGCTTTTGGATAATGACATTTCTCTCGTTTGTATCATTGAACATTGATTAACCACAAGATTTAATACATCACACTTCAAGTGTCATGAAAAAGTAAGGTACTCAATATAAACTTTATTTTCTCGGGAAACAATTACCGTAGGAAGTTGTTTCGGTTTTTGTCAGGCTTGAGGAAAAGAGAAATAGCTCGCGACCCTTCCGGTCCTCGTCGTTCACTTGGCCGCATTCCCAGTCTGCTTTTACTCGTATTGTTTTTCATCTTTCTCTACTACCATTATTATTCTCTCATTTTTTTCCATCTTCTCATCATTTTAGTTTTTACTTCCAGGCAAATCTCACTCATTCTCTTCACCACTGATTCCTCCCTATTTCTCTCTTTTATAAGTATGTATGATCTCACTTGCTCACGTTGTCATTAGTATGCATATAGATGCTGTTACCCTGAGTCAACTCTTGTAAGCTTCGCTGGTTTTTAATCTGTCCAGAAGAGATCTTGCTTTTTCTCTCTCCCATTCAACTTGTCTCGCCACAATTTTTTGTCAATGTTTTTTTTTTCTCTCTTCTTCTAATTTTTTTTCCTATCATTCATTCATTTTACTTTACCTTAGAGACGTACACATTGATGAGAGTAATGTACCCCTGGCAGAGAGATAACGTTGGACGTTCAGTAGCAACCTACTGAATATTCATCATGACAACCACGTTACGTATACTCGTAAAGCAGAGTTTCAGCATTTACAAAGGAGTTAGAGAACATTATGGAAGCACAAGAGTAGAGGCAACACTTCAGTCAGCTCGAATTTTCGAATCTTTATACAACTAACTGCAGACTAATAGTACACAACTAATTACTCAAAAACTTTATTATACGATTGCTGCCAAACATTATAGCCCACTTATCATAACTTGAGCGACACTAATTAAGCCATGTTTCAAAAGCAAAACGCCCACAGAATATTACTACATTTTCACTAAAAATGAATAAGAACTTATAAGTAGTTTTAAAAACAATTGATCATAAGAATAATTGGATCAGAAATTGATTCCGTTCTTCCACCATAGAAATGTTCTTTTCAACCAAACTGTCAACTCCATTTCTCTATCATCATTTTCGATTGTCCTCTGTCAATCTTCTTGGACACTAAGCACATATTTACAATCAAATAGGACTTATTTTCTCGTTGAAGTTACGTTATTTCTGTCAAGTTGATTTCTAAAGAATATTTAGTTCATTCTTCACTTTTAAACCGCTACAAACGTTCCTTTTTATACGTACATTTCCAATGATTCTATTTTTAATACCCAACAACAACATCAACTATTCTGTCGAGTTGAAATGGAATCAAGATAAACCACTTGATGCGGATATCTGAGTGTGTATGAGATGAATAAATCGAGAATTGCCCGTAGTTATAAATTTTATACAAACGAATTTAATATAAATTGGCCATTAAAAATATCGATAGAGATTTATCATTATTTTACTAACTATATAATCTATTTGATGTTGAGATAGTATCGTATGAAAATTTGTAGCATTTTTATGACAAGTTTGAATTCAGTCTATAATCGTATCGGGTGAGTACGTGTCAGTGATACGTATGTGATATTTAGTTTGTGCGTTTGTATATAACACTAGATGCACTGTGAGAAAAATGCCGTTAGGCAGATTGTCAAGGGGAGTATTAATACTCATGTTCATCGCGGATCAAACGCTCCGGGGAATCGAGAAAATTTGATCCTGGTCTCTAGTCTGGAACAAATATACGGGCGCTGTACCGGAAAATCGAGACGGACACCTTTTGTGATGAGTTTTCATGAAATATATACCAACGTCTATTTTATTACAATATCCGTCAGATCATCTACTTTCAAGTTGCAATAACTGCGAAGAAGAAAATCGATATATAAAAATCTTATTTCTTGTCGAGATGATGAAACCATTACATTCATATATTTTCTATTGAAAAATAATATATTTTACACATCAGAATAGTATTGAAGAAACGGTTGGATGGTAAGGAAAAAAGAATGTGTACACAAAATGATGCTGCTGAAGATGCAAAAATATACAACAGAGATAAAATTCGGTAGCTTTGTGTACAAAATAAATCTTCTGTGAGTACCAACAACTTGGAAAACAATTGAAATATACAATAATTGCATTCAAAAGTCTTCTTGATTTAATGTAAATACATCATTCAGTGAATTTATGTGAACTATCTTTTTATATTGAAGCTCATTTTTTTTCCTTCTTGAATATATGGCAATTTTATTAACGTCATCAGAGTGTTTGTTCGAAAATTCGGTAACTAAATACGTTAAAGGTTCATTTTTATTTTTAAACTCAAAAAATTACTTTTCATTTTTAAAAAAAAACACAAAACATTGTTTTTTAATAAATTTTTTAAAAGAAAAAAAAATAACGACACTTTTTTTATTGAGATTCCATTACATATTGATGCATTTTTTTTTGTCAATGAATTTTTAATATTTGCCCAATTTCATGAAAAAAATATTTTTTTCACTGCATGATTGGATACCAATTGAATTTATTGATGTTCATATCGTGAATTTCATTTGCTATTGGAAATATTTTGGCTACATATTGATGCATAAAAGCCCGATACTTCTTGTAATAAAAATGCGTATATAATTAATCAACTTATTCGTTACATTTAGTGAGGAAAATTGTAGAATAGATTCGTTAACACAGCTTCCTCACTGCTCGAAATTACATTATATCCGGTTCATTTTATTTTAACTAATTTTCCATCTCTGGTATTCGTAACTCTCTAGGGTATACCGCCTGCGGGTTGACTAGCAAAAAGTCGAATCTCCGAACAGCGAACCTTGTTACCAATGACAATTGATGTCGATGAAGTCCCAGGAAAATTGGCCAGCAAGCATTACAGAAGCGCGATTTTCAAGTTGGATGAATGTTGCATCGAGCGGAAAAAAACTAATAGCACGCTAGTAATTTGCCATATGACTTTAATGTTAAAAAAAAATCAGATAAACTTAACGCTGAAAATTCCACACGCATTCTATTCTCCGACTTTAAAACACAAACAGTTCTAAAAAGAAAAATATGCTGAGAATACCTTTTACGCTTTTACAGAAATTTTCACATAAAAAATTTTTCTTTTACATGCTATAGCTCAATGAATTGCCTCTATACCTTTTGGTATATCGTGAATCCTACCCTTACTTTTTTCCACATTGCTTAACGCGCCGTTGCGCATTCTTTCACCCTCGTTTTGCCCAAGAATCGCAATCCACCCATATAACGAGCTTCCTTTTCCTTGCATATAACGGAATTTCTTTTCGAAATTCCTTTACATGCATACTTGATTCTCATGATGCACTTCTTTATTTATTACTGCCACTTTCATCTTTTGCAAAAATTTGTAAATAAAATAGTCTTTGAATTAAAAAGATCAATCATCATTTAAAGTCTATCAAATAAATGTGTTATTAAATTCCCGAGATAGAATTTAAAATATTGTTTTAACTTCAAAGTCTTCAATGACAACTTTGAAATTAAAAGTTAAATTACAAGAATATCATTATGCATTTAATCTAAGTCCATTTCCGACTTCAATTTTGTTGTTTTGTCTGATTTAAAAAAGTTGAGATTAAAAATGGATCTTACAACACTTATTGTGAACCTCAAAAATATATCAATGCTATGCAAACAATGTTATAGAAATTTATGATGACATTAATGACTAAAATAAGATTTTTAAATCAAGACATTAAAATCTTCGATAAAGTTGATGTTTCCCAAAATGGCATTAAATTATAGGCGGTAATTAGACCATCAAAGGAATTGAAGATTTTGAAGTTGAGTCTGAATTTTAAATTAAGTCTCGGGCTATAAATTATTTTCCTCCTTTTCCTGTTAGTTAACATTACCTATAATACGTAATAACAGGTTATTAATAATGCTTGAATAAAATTGAAGTTTGCTTGTCATTCTTGTTAGGTTATAGAACATTTTAATGTGTTGGAAAATAAATAATTCAATGCTGAAGTCACTTTTCTATTTTTGTTGCTTTTATTTTTATGAGTCGACAACTTTCTATAACAAGCAATATACTCTCAGTTTTTTTTCTCTTCTATTTGTAAGTTGTATTACTATCGGTAGCAAACTATAGTTTAACAGATCTATTTTTTCGTTTATTTTGAAATAATCAGTTTTATTGAAATTGTTTTTTGTAAAAGAAATGCTTTATTTGATAAATTGAGTGAAAATATCAATTGCGACTGGCGTTAAATTATTTATTCTTTTGAAAAATTTTTGATATCAATGTAAGAGAATTTAATCAATGAGTTTGCATTTTTTTAATGTTTTATTAAACTTCTGGAAAGTTATAAAGAAATTCTTTCGTTTGAATGAAAATACATTGCAAAAAATTCACAAACACTAACTTTTTTTTACAAAGACAGAAGCATTTTAACGAAAATACTTCTTCTAATTATTTTTCTTCATAGACAAAGGTTGAATAGAATTTTTTGGCTGTGAAATAATCGTCATTCAGTTCAATAGGAACTTAAACTTCGATAACACTTGAAAATTCAAGTCCCCAAACTTGAAAATAAATTTTTGCAAATTAGCTTTTATGATAAACTTTCATCGACATGCACTCATTGCCCAGTTTGACAAGTTTTCTAGACAAGTTGAGAGTCATATATGCCACAACAATGCACCAAGTTCTGCAGAAGTTGAGTTCCAGCTATATACGAAATTTCTCCTTTTGCGGACTCGTTCCAAATACTCCTTCTTTCGCCCTTCGAAAATTCAAAGAGATTTCGCAAAAGTGAGTGAATGAAGAGAGAAATACCACAAGTTTTCCTGTTTGCACCAACTCACAGTCGACAGCATACTTCCGTTCTTGTAAATCGAAGAAAAACGGCTTTTGGCGATTGTTGAAGCGAGAGCAGTGCTCACGATCGAGTGCGGATATTTAGGTACTTTAGAATAAACCATGCAACCATTGCGCAGTAAGGAAAAAATATAAAGAGAGATTTAAAACGCATTATTTCCAGAAGAAAAATTTCACTCTCAGATACAGAGACTTTTTTTTAGACATTTATTATTTTCGTTGGGAAGAGAAAAGCGAATATTAAAAAACGAAATTTCAACAAGCATAAAGTAGTAGCATGTGTACGCCGTACAAGTAAACGAACTCATCATTTTTCAAGTATACCTTCACTTACAACATATAGCCTTTGTGTCAGAATCTAGATGGTAGAATGAAAAAAAAAAATAATATTTTATGTCGACATTCTAATGAGATTTTGAATTATACTGCACTTACTTAACCTGAATTAACGTACACTCACACTCCCACTGCTCATGGGTTGCGATTTATTTGCATCTCTGTCTACGATATAGCGTGGAGCATTCAAAATGTTCAAGATTACACTTTACCAAGCTCAGTTACGTTATAATAGAAGTACTCAATCACAAAATTAGCTTAAATAATGCGAAAATACATATTTGTTAACAGAAGTCAAATACCGTTTGTTTACTAAATAATAGTAAACAATTCTACTTTTATAACTACTCTTTTATTATTAGAAAATCTTGAGAAAAAAAATTTAAATATCTTTTAAAACGTTTCATACAAGTTTCTACAAAAGTTCTCGAGCAAACTTTTCTTTTCTTACATTCAGCGCGTGCAAAAAACTTTAGAAGATAAGATTATACTTTCATTATTCATCGATTTTTCCAAGTTGAAATTTTTTTAACTGCCACCTAGCTCACATAGATTCATATACGCCAACAAATGTAGATGAAATCACTGTTTAACAACGCAATTTCATGAAATCCACGTGTATATAACATTTACGTATTTATGTTGAACAAGAAAAGCGACAGAAAATAAAAAATATCAAAGCAACGATAAAAAGGACACGAAAGTGCGGTAAAAGCAGCCAACATGATTGCTTCAATATTGCCCGATGTCACGCGATGTGGCAACGTCCACGTCTGCTTGGAGCAACTCACTCAAGAGAGTGTGAGAGAGAGTTTGTGCTCACAAGTGTGGGGTTTATAGTGGCCTGGCACAATGTGTGCTGTTATTAAGCCATCTCTTACCAGTTATATCCTTTCGGTTGAGTCGAGTGCCAGCTAGAGAACTTGAATTTTACCATGGGGCAAACCGTCACCAGATCTATGTATACACTGTTCACCGCAGAAAGCGAGAGAGCTAGAAATGAAAATGTTAGAGAGCTATGAACGCGACGTCTGACCGCATCTAAGACGTTACTACTTGCTTACTAAAAGCTGCGACTTATGATATTATTACTTGGGAATTCGACGTACAAGCAGAGTTGTAAAATTTTTATATCATATTAATGTCCTCTAGAGACATTTTTTCCACCAATAAAATTTTATTCTCACGCTTATTGTAAATAATAACTATTAGTCATTGCTTTTATTCCCTATTGTACCATTCTGAATTGCTCTTTCAATTTGACCTCTATTGCCACAGAAAATAGGTCACTTCAACTGATAGTTATTCTTAATTCAATTAAAAAATTTTTTGTCGCGAAATAAACTTTAAATTATCCATAGTTTTTTTTTTTATTCTTTAATCAATAATTTATAGGAAAATTATTTTTACTTCTTTTCATAATATGCTAATATTTTGTCTAAAGTAATAAATAGTCAGCTGTCAAGCTTCAATGTAAAAAAGACTCTCAGTGAAATCATTCAAAATTAAAAATTTTAACATAAACGTTATTTAGCTAGAGAGTAAAATAATCAAAAATGTACCGAGTTTGAAGATGAGATGGGTTTGATTTATGATTCTTTATAACCTTACATGATGAATTGCATAAAGTTTTAATTTCCATAATTTTATAAAAGTGTTGTTTTTTGCTTCATAAGTATTCTAGTGAAGTACAATAAATGAAAAATATATTAAAAAATACTTTAATATGAAATTTGAAGTAATTAATGTTTTATATATCACCAACTTCGTTTGTTCAAAAAAATTTCATTTTACTAAAATTTTCAATTAATTTCCCCAAGTATCTTTCGAGCAGCTTTGTTTTAGAGAACACAGTGAGTGTAATGTCAAAGCAATTCACTTGATCCTACCATTGACTTCTTATGCATTGTTATCGACAAGTATTGTTGAATGTTGCCTGCTCCATGAATCACAACACATCAACTACAACCTACTGTTTCGAATCTGTCCACTTGACTTCTGGAAATCTAGTTACATTCGACGGCATTTCCATATTAATGTGGCTTAAAGTATTGTTCCAACTTATTAAATCAATCAAAGAAAAATATTTTCACTAACAAATGTACTTGATGAAAGATTAATTTATGTTTAGTTTCAACGTGACATGTAATTATTGTTTATCTGGAATGAAAAAAAATAAAAATAAAAGACAAAGCAACTCGTAGACTTCCTTGAAACAATTACCCACACATTTTAGGTTTCCATCCACCATTCCGGACTTCTCATCTGCTTAGAAGCTCATTTACGAGCCCAAAGAGCAGCGCTGTGCTCGACACAGTAATTTACCTGCGCATAAAAGTAATAAATGAGTTGTAAAGTTTAATACAATGTGATACACTCAATCAAAATATAAGACTTAATATCGTTAAAGTTCATAGCTAATATTAATCTGTTAATAATGCTCATAAAAATGTATTATATCGTTAAACGACTAAAGACGTTATTTAAATATTACAGCTAATTAGTTAAATAACTTTTACTTCTTATTATTACAAAATGTCATTCTTATCCATTTCTTAAATTACATTCAACGGAAAATAAAAAGTAATAACTATATTAACATTAAGACTCATAATTAAAAATGTTTCGTTTATTAGAAAAAACTCTATTACTTAAAAAGCAGTGTAGACATGAATTTTAAGAATGAAAAGAAAAAAAAATGAAGCCACTATAATAGCAACAGAAGATTACATTTTTTTTAGTAGCTACTATTTTTTAATCAAGTTAAGAATAAAATGCAATCATTTATGTGAGTATTCTAGTATTTTGAATAAACATATTAATAAAGATAACATGTAATAAACTTAACCAAAATTTACTCAAATCAATAAGCAATTTCTACGATGAATTTAGCGAAATTCAATGATGCAATAAACGATGTAACAAGTTTGTCAAGTATTGGTGTATATGGATTTAATGGATTCCGAATTGTTTGAAAGATAAGCCACTGAAATTTGATGTGCCCGCATGCGTTTGGATGTAGCACATGAATACCCCTGACACGTCTCAGTCTCTTTCAACTCTCCTCTTCGCGTTGACAATCCCAGATTATCGTGTTCCACGATTTCGGTTTCTATTAATACTCTAGCGAACTCAAACGGGACAACGTATCACGTCGAGACGACTCGATCCACAGTTGATGAGTACAATCCTCTTAATGTTCGCAGTTTCAAGCCAACGAGAGTAGTACTTGCAAGATATGAAACTTCTAGCCAGAAATGAAATTACCTTAGCTGATAATCAGCAACTTGACGACATCTCTACGACGATGCTTGTCACTTTTTACGATTAAATCGACAATAAAATTTACATTTTTCCTTACTACGTATCTTTATTTCAAAATCTTATCGTGATATTTATTTTATTACCACGAAATATTTAATGAAAGTTACGTAGCAATTCTGTACTTTCAATTTTTTCCTTCGATAACGATAAAATTACTTAACGACTCAGCTGTTTGCTTTGTTAACAAATCGATTCCCTCCATTTCCACAAATACACGAAAAATATTATGAAGCCAATAAATTGATTCGAAAAGAGGAGGTATGCAATAAACGTATGAATTTTTTTTATACTCGTGTCTATTCGTTCTATGCTAGTCCACAGTTTTTTTTTGATCGATCAATGTATTTAATAGACAAAACATAGCATATTTGGAATACTAGTTGTTGTACAAAAACATATAGATCTATATAACTTAATTGTTAATTGTATTTTTTAGAATTAAATTGAACGAATAATTCGTTAAAAGAATGAATGATTGGTACCTAATTCCAATGATTATTTATCAAAAATTAATAACGGATTATTCGAGATTAAATATTATAATAGAAAATAAAAATGTTTAATTAAAAGTTTATGTAGCATATATGCATACTTTATGAAGATCGAAATCGTTGAAGCAAAAATTATTTCAAAATTATATATTCGGTGAATTTTTTGGGGGATTAAATTTTAATTGAATTAAATGAAGAGAAATTTTATTTTCCAACGAAAATTTAATACAATCAATTAAGTAATTTATTTTAAAATTTATTTCTAATATTAATTAAGAAAATATTCAATAACAGAATAATTTTATATTTATCATTATGCGTATTTTCAATTATCAAAAAAGTAATTTCAGTGTAATATTGAAAAATTTTTATGTGCATTCAAATGCAATATCCTGATATATTTTGTTTGAGAAAAGTATTTAGTACCATTTAAATAAAATATCACTGTTGGAAATTTTTCGATTAAAATTTAAAACATCGAGCTAATAGGAGTTTAATTAAATAAAATTAATGTTTTCCAAATCAAAGTTATAATAAATAACATTCAAATTACTTTCTGGACTAATTGTAAATCGTAAATTATCAAAATTTCATACTGAGAGAAAAATGAACTAAACAAGTAATATTTTTTCAACTGAAAAAATTAAAACTGAATAGTGGCAATGAACGATTTTTTTAGAATTGACATGGTATCATTTTTATAGATTTAGTTCTGATGATTAATTAAAAAAAATTCTTTTTTAATAAAGTCATTAAAGCATTACCTTATTCTAATTTTTTATTGGCTTTATTTTTTTTTTTTAAGATCCTTTGTGTCTCAGGAAGAAAAAGTAAATCTTATGTGTCACTTGTATTTGAACTTATCATAATTCAAGCAAAATTTTGTTAAATTTAATGGAATATTCTATTCTAATTATTTCAAATGATTTTTATTGATTACATGAACATTTTTCTGCATAGTGAAAATTTTTTTCTCAGTGCATAACAAGTGAAGTTTGATAAACACTGAAAATTTTGACAAACGACAAATCCCGATTATGTCTAATATTTCATCTTCGTGGGGAATCTGATTGAATGTGGCTAGTTAAACGAATCAATTCTCTTGAGATGTTTAAATACATTTTCTGTGACACATTGGCTGTAATAGTCAATTTTTCACCAGTTCCGAACCAATTACTTTTTCCCGGAGGTGCAAAGTCCCGCCGGAAGTAGCTAGGGGTGCTGACGGCAATGGAGTATTTCCAACGTCACTGTAGGTGCTCTCATTTTCTCACCCTATTCTAGATTCGTTTCCGTAGTTCAGTTCATAGTTAAAAGCAATCAAATTAAACTTTTTCCACTATCAATTGTACTTTTTACAAAATCCCTCAAGCAGTGAATTCATAACAAGTGAATGCAGAATTTTTTGAAACCATTTATCTTTTTAATATTTATTGATTAATTTTAATTAACTCTACTAATTAATACTATTAATAATTGAGTTTTTCTTCTGTTAATAATTATTACAGATTCCCTTAGTTCCTTTTTCTCCGCCATTAGATACAAAAATGGTTTCTAGGACGCCGCCGGAAGCACTTTCAGCATCGGAAGCTAAACATCGATCGCTTTTCCAGCTGGCCAAAGGTGCAATGGGAACGAGGAGGCAGCAGACATTACCTGAAGAAGGTTCAGAGGTTGAGGAACTATCTCCTCAATCAGGAATAGATTAAGTTGAAGTTCCGGAAACGAGGAAGCTAGGGAGCACCTCCACTTCCGCAGTAAGGGACTACTCTCTTCGATAATAATTTCCTGTGGTGATCACGTTTGACTTTGCAGTTTGCATGCTTGATATTTTCCACAAACTCGATCATATTTGTGCACATACATTCACTATGTATATCAGTTTTGTTTAATCCTATTTCTAGTTCGTAATTCGTCCGAGTTATAAGCTATAAGTAACGGCTAAATTAACATCTTGGTGTATCCTGAAAGCGTCATCTGCTATCTATGGGTCGTTAACTAAGCGAATCGTGAAGATGTAAACCGACAACACTGTCGTTCGTTACTATACACCAAACTATCAACTGTCCTAGTATAGATATGTTTTGCTTGGTTAAAATGCTTCATACACAAGCTTAAGTCATAAGCTATAGCTTTTATTACGGAAATAAACTACCATCTCATCATGGTCTTCAAAATTTTATGTATAAACTTTCTATTAAAAATTTCGTTTAACATTACATAGATTTTAATAACTGGGTACATTGAAAATTACACTGAAAATTTTGTGAAAATAATTTCTTTTTCTTTTGGAAAACTATTGACAATAAAAAACAATATCAACTCTAGAAATGCAGAATTAATACTCTGGAATATATGTGCCATACAAAAGGGCAATATTCATTTTAAAGTAGCAACAATTCACTCTTTTTTTTTAACTGTAAATAAAATTATAATTCGAAATGATGAATAAAAGAGAACTTCATCCAACATTCGTTATCATTTGGTTCATTCTTTTCGAATTTTTGGGAAAGAAAATGTTTATGATGGCAGTTCTTAAACTACTGCACAATAAAACTTCTGTATGAAGATTAATAGAATAAAATGTTGACCACATAAAATTCTTGGTGGTTTTGAATAATTACATAGTTCAGAAAGTATTTGCAATAAATTGTCAAATTTTCATAGTCAGAGATATTTTAACTAAATATTTTAGCACCAAAGGGTGTATATGAAGTTATCGGATAAAAGGTTACAAGTAGTGTGAGTCTAAAATCAAGTTTATGCGGTAATTTCTCTTGGAGATATCGATTATGAAAGTCACTAGTGGAGTCGAGATAATAACTATCGAATGAAAAATATCTTTCATATTTCTACATATTCGTTAGTATACAATACTCTACTCAACCTCTAAGAAATAAACACATTTTTTTTTCTAATTTACTGTTTTAATATCCTCTAAGGTCTACTTTCCTATAAAAATAAAAAGAGCTTCCATAAAATCCAAAGTCCAATTTCGTTTTATTTTGTAAGAAAAAAAAACGTCTTTTCTTCCGTAAATAGCTAACAATCATTTACAACTTTGTTTAAACAAAAATATTATTTTTAGTAACCATCTTTAGACTGATTGAATTTTAAAAATTATTTTCCATATTCAGCCTTTCAATTTTACATTCCACTACTCATGGTGCCCGCTTTGCACCTCACTTTTATTTGATTGCAAATTGTGCATCATTGTAGAGCTTTATCTTGTGACTTTGAAATCGTTTGAGATATCGAAATAAAACAAAAACTCAATTGATACCGGCAGTATAGTCGGTGAGATAAAAATAAAATTTTTTTATAGAAACAAAAAAAAAACCGGTTAAATTGACTTTTCTGAATAAAAAAAATTTCATTTCCTAGTATTTATAGATCATTTTAATGAGATCTCAACATTCTTGATGTTTAATATTAATCAACGATTTTAAAATATCATCTAAAATAATAGAATTGGAAAATATTTCAATTATACAAGAAATGAAGATATGATGTTGATAAAATCATTAAATGAATAATTAAAAAAATAAGTTAGCAAGAAGTAAAATAATAAATTAATAATTAAATCAAGATCTACAATAAACAGTGACCTGTCTAATTAGTTTATAATGGATGTAAGTTCAAGAAAATTGTAATCATTCTCTACTTTTCATAAAATATTCTTACAAGATAAATTATTCTACTTATTACTTACGACCTGGTGCAAATAATCAAAACTCAAGGCATTAATAAAAAATGTAATCCATTTAAATATGATATTAAATGTAATTCGACTGAAATAATGAAACTTCAACTGCAAAGTCTGTATAATCATCAGTAGTAATTTAATCTTATCATCAGTTATGTACTTAAGTGTATAGAGTCACAAAAAGTGTAAAACAAAATATAATAAAAAAAATGGAAGCAGGTCATATTTGCTATTAATGGTCGATGTGCTAGATAATGTAAAATCTATTATCGCAGTTCGTAGAAAGTCAATGTACTCAGTGGAATAACCGCCAAGTTACACGCAGCTATATTCAAGTCAGTGTATTTGTCATTCAAGAAATGCTAAATCGATTGCAACCACAACTGAATTTCCCAGTTATTCACCGCAGAGACATTTAGTGACGACAAATGTAAGTAAGTTAAAATCGAGCTGTCAGCTCAAGATCACACTTTTACTTTAATTGTCCGAATAAAGTTCCACAGACTTGGCAATGTACATTTGTAAGGGTGGGATTTCAGAAGACACGTCTTACTTTCTGTGGTATAAAGTTTTTGTACGGGGACCGCCCACTGAAAGCGGCTATACAGTACTATATAGTGCGCTTGCAAGCTCTGAAACTAGAGTCAGGTCCAACATCCTCGAAGGGGCGCGACGGATGGGGAAGTGTAAGTATAAAGTCGAGAGCGAAGAGAGAAATGGGTGGAAAGAGAGTGCCGTCGGTAATGCTTAAAGCCTTCTCCGCGGGAAATCGACGAAACTTTTGCAAGGGGGTAAATTAACGAGGCTAATAAAACTCGGATCGCTCCCAACGCTTTATCGTTGGAATTTTTTCACTCTTCTTTATTAGCTCAACTGTTCATGGCTACTATCCTTCCTGCCACCAATTCAGCTGTTTAAGGAGCAGGAAAAAAGTAAATGCTAGCTTTTAAAATCTTTATTTTAAACATGCGTGTTTTATTGCCATTTTTCTTTCACTTTTTATATACTTTACATGATGTCAATGATAGAAATAACAACATTTCATTTATTTTTTACTTTAATTCTTAGAATTTAAATGCATCTAACCATTTGCTATTTCTGATGGTTTAAAAAATTCTGAATGCATTTAATTAATCAAAGGAGCTTAGTTTTTTTTTTTTGATAATAGAAAGAGTTACAGGTATTTAAAATAAAAAAGTTCCCAGTGAAGAAATTCTTCAGAAAATAATGAATCCCCGATAGAGATTTTAACAGGACCCTAGTGTTTTCCTAGGATTTTTTTCCATGAGTTTCATTTAAAAAAGTTCCACCAACGACATCATTTTTTTTATCATTGTAATAATACTACTTTTATATCATCGGCCTTTTATAAGTCAATTAAAAAGGATTAATTGACGACATTAAATGATAATTGCTTTATTCTTTAAAGAACAATCAGAATTTTTTAATATTTTATTTTCGTGATTAAAAATTGCAGCATAATAAAACAATTGCATTTGGTATTTATTATAATTTATATTCATTTCACTGTAAAGACAATAGGTTTATACTCGGGTAATGGTACAATTACATTACTCCGAGTTCATTAAATTTTAATTTTTTTCTGCAGAACTAAAATTTAGGGCACGCTACCACGAAGTGTTATTCATCGAAATTACATAAATAATTACAGTAGAGGAATCAAAGTGCTCATTAAAGTAGTGTCTTTTTGATGGCTTAGTCTTCTTTCCATTCCATTTATTCTTTTGTCTTGTTGTTGAAGCCAACAATATAACAGAAAATTACTATAATTTGTTCAGAAGCACGCGAAAACATCTCAATTTACTCTAATTTGACTTCTTCCCAGTACATTAAATTCCAGAACAAAAAAATAAAAATGATATTATCGCAAACAAATAATACCTAATAACAAAACTGTATTAGATTTAATAGCATGTATTTTATTGCACCTGAACACGATAGATCGATAAACCGTCGATAAAAATGACTCGTATTTTCTAAAAGTCTGTCGAAAAACTGGCCTACCTTTGGTTATTCAGTCCACTTACACAATTTGCATTCAAGAATGAGTATTTTAAGCCTCCTCTATCTCTACTTTTATCATAGCTATACGATGTAATAATTTTACTATCACTATATCAGTCTCAAAAATGCAATCTTTGGTTTCTTGACACTTAAACTAAAAATGTGCTCCGATTTTTGCTGCTTCAGCGATCCTTTTTTACATTGTATTACTACGATTAAGTAAAGAATAAAATAATGGACAGGAAAAATAGATTTGGAGAGATTACACTGCTCAATAACTTTCTATAAAAATTGTAATGAATAATGCTTTTTTATTAGAACAAAAGAAATATCTAGATAAATGAAATAACCAATTGAAGTATATTTTAATGGTAGTGAGGATTAATGTTGATGAAATTGCGTGCAATGAAATTTTAATTCGATGAATAAGGAGTGCATCTGATTAACAAATGGAAGAGTTATAAATTCATAGAAGCATCCTTTTAGCGACAATGATTTAAATAACACACGAGTAGGTTAGAAAAATTTTTCAGATGTCAAATGGAGAGAAACATGAATTTATAGAGAGAACTCTCTGACAATTCTCTTTTTACCCACACATTCATGGATGGAACGTTAATCCGCTTAAAAGTTCTCACTTGTTGAGAGAGAGAAAGTAAATTATCCACTTTTTTTTACATGTGAACTTTCGTACATCAACAGCTACAATGTTATTCATAAAGTTATTTAATTACTATATTAGTCCATTTAATAATCACTCAGGCAATTATGCTGATTAAATAGCATTATTTGTAATAATAAAATCTACAAAGCTTAATCGCGTTATGCACAATTTTTTATCATTATTCATGACACGTGAATTAATTAACTGATTAATTATCATCCACTTTTTTGTGTTTTTAGTAATTGAAAAATTTATTAAAAGTATTATAATTATTGAACGGTTTAATATGTATTGTATGCTACATTCTTTTTTGTGGATCAAACATATTACATTACCTTTGTCATAAACAACTGTGTAGAAATTTGATAGATTTTCACATAAATCAAAATAACATTTTTCTGCAACCTGGAAACAAAATACCGTGCCAAAAGGTTCTATAAATATGAACCAATCCAGAGGAAATGTCTTGAAAAATATTACATTATTTATTATTTGAATTTCAAATTATTTACAATCTTTATTGAAAGCTCCAATATGTAAACATCATTAATATTGAACGTCAAAATAAAAAAATTTGCATAGAATTGATGATCAAACTGTTCACATTGGCTTGGACTATTTTACTAGCATTTTTTTCTGCAACTTATTAGCTCGATTTTCAAATGTCTCAGTGACTTCTATAAGGTTTTCTGGTCGACATTCAAGTGCACGTCGAAGTGCTTCGGTTATTGAGAAATTTCTTCTGCGCGTTTTCCGCACTAGAGAAATGGGAATGTAACCAGTTACGGAAGAAATTTCAAATACGAATGTCACGAAAGAATTTTCACCGTAGAGTTGAAAATTCCTTTGGTTTATAGACAGGTTCTACATCACCGATCGTTTCTCCAGGACTCATGAAAAATTAACTACATGCCAGACTCACAATAACATTAATCGATAATATTGGATATAATTATCGAAATTTACTTTTTATCATAGTCATAAATTTTATATGGTCTGTTGTATGCAATCAATTTCATGGAGGTAATAAATTATTCATTACAGCTTATTAATAATTGATATCATAAAATTTTTTAACTGTTCTCCTTGATATTAACTGAAAATTTGCAACAGTTTGAGAAATTAAATTTATTAATACGATTATTTTATTACTGAGCTTATTCTGGTAATGTTGAATGAGGTCATTGATATATACATTTCTGAATATATGCATATTGATCAGGAACTCTCATTCAAGCTCTAAACATATTAATAATTTTGTTTGTTAGCAAATATCTTCATTAATCCTCTATTTATATTACTAGCACGCCAACGCAATTTTACTTTTATAATAAATTAAATAATTTGTTCATTTATTATCATGTAGAGCTTGATATTGTTCAGGTAATGTAAATTTTTTCTTTGGTTTAATTAAAAGAGTTATCATGAGTATTATAAGATATTTATCATCTCAATTTGCAAGTCAAAATGTACAGGGAAAATATTGCAATCGGTATAATTAGAAAAATCTGGGGCAAGATGGGATATGAACGAGATTCTTGAAAAATTAACAGCATTATTTTCCACTTTCGTACATGAGTAATACACTCATTTTTTACAAATACAATGTTTCATATAATCCTCTGGAAGTGTTGCAAAAAATGTCGGGTATATTTTCTTATTAAATATACTTAGGTTTTCTGGTAAAAAATTCATAAAAACAATAATTTCAATTTTTATATTGAAGTAAATGAATGTAGATTCAAAAAGCTTTTTAGTTGATAATAAACAAAATAAATAATGTTATAAATTTAAAAACTTTACAAATTTATTCGTAGGTATTCATGAATAGTACATTTACTTTACTGGTCCATAAGAATAAATATGACGCAAACAAAAAAATTAATCTCCTAAAATGAACAATAATAATAAAAAAAAAAATAAAATAAACTCACAGTTGTTCGAGAACAAGAGTCTACAACATTTTAATCATCTCTCCAGTGCACAAACGTCAAGTAACATTATTTTTTAATTATTATATCGCTAAAAAAGAGAGCATAATTTGCACTTGAAATTTTCCTGAGTCGAATAGAAAAAATAAAATAGTGAGTCAACGCATAACAGATTACAACTCCTCCCAACATGCAGTACCAAGTACAGGCAGTGAATCTGAATTTGTCGCAAGCTCTCTCTTTCTCTGATTCGTCCCATGTTTTTCACTCTCTCGCATGTTGCATTTTTAAAACTCACCCAAGCACGATTCGACGATCGTAGCTAGCCATTTCCGAGAGGTACGTGCTCGTCTCGCCTCACGGTGAATATATAAAGAATGCAAGGACTAAGCTGGACAGAGTATTCTCGCTATCTCTGGTATTCCTCTACTACACTGGAATGCTTTGACAGCTTAGATAGTCGCTTGTCTCTGAACAATATCTTTTTTCTGTCTTCTTTCAACTGTTGTTGAACATCTCCTCACACGCAAAGAGACTTTATTCACTAAAGTCTACACTCATTCTTATTAGAGATCCAACACAAAGTTTATTATTACCTTATCCTTTGCTTTTATCAGGAGATGTCTAGCATTCAGTTCCTAATCAAATACTTGAAATTTCACTTGATCAATATTCCTTCTCAATTTACCTTCTCAATTTCAACTTTCCTCATCATAAATCAATGTCATAATAATAATCTCAATACATAAATAAATTGGCAAGTACATATTTCGTTATTTATGAAGAATACACTCCATTAAACGAAGCTTTATTAGACTTCATCGAGACAATTTAGCATGATATAGTAGAGGTAGCTGAGAAAAAGGTGAAGAGATTTTGTAAAGATTTCGCGATCTCGTTTCGTGGAAAGTAAATGACGGGTAAAAGGATTTTCGAGGAGAAATCTCTTCTTTATTTTACAGATGTGATGTCTGAAGAGCTCCACTCAACATCACATGCAGAGACATTATCGCACTTAAAACATTTCAAGTTCAAGTATTTACGACAAATTAAAACTTTTTTATCTTATTAAAAAAATTTATTTTTATACCACTACATAAACCATTTCTCTATTAAATCATAACATTTTGTTAAGAATAATGACAAGTTAATAAACGTTTTGAATGTTCGAAATAGTACACAGTAAACGAACTTCTCATATACACCTACATAAGCTAAAACAATGTGAATTTAATTATAATTTCGTCTGGAATATTTCGTTGCACTTGATGCGATACTCTGTAACTATGTGATTGTCTAGTTCGTGGTACGCTTGAATGCCTCCGTCAAGTGGAGCTACTATACCGTTAAAATTTAATTGAAAAGGAAATTTTAGACGTGATAACATACGGGTTGATTGAAATGCCAACGACAGTCTGAATTCAAGAGAAAGAGGCGAGACATTCAAAGGTTTCGGCAAAGAGAATGACTTTTTGTGTTAATCGACATGACAAGTAATTGAAATATTATGTTTGTAAATCATTAAAACGAAATATTTAAACCTATGAAAGCAATTATTGACATTATCAACATTGGTTTAGCTAAATTCATTTCAGAATAATAAATTTTTATTATAATTTACATTTATACATTTCGTTACATCAACAAACATGATAACAATGAAATGAAAATTAATTAGCAATGGAGAGAAAGAATTGGTTAAAAATGTGATTTGGTTGGAAATTACTAGCTATAAAGAAATATTCTCTTTTATAAAAATGTTACAAATGATACGTGCTGCTTTTGAATGTAATATATTATATGTTGAGAATTTTTGTATACCTCAGAAACCGCTTGAATTTATATCAGCTTCTGGCTGCCAAATTCCAGAGAAACCGGAAGCGAGATTTCCTCACAATGTCAGCGCTAAAAGGTATACTTCTACACCTGAACCTTACCACCAAGCTGTTGGATAACCGCAAGCTACGAATTTATGAATCTATGCATACATAATAGGATGTACGACTTTGTGCACATAGCACACAAGCATAATCTGAAAAACGATTAGGGTGATGAAAAACTCATGTACAAATACCAGGAAGTCGATGTCAGAAAATCATTTTTACCTGAAACCTATTTCACTGTTGAGTATAAATAACGTTTATGACTCTATAGAGACCGACGAATTCTTTCAAATCAATTACGATGATGAACAAAAATTTTCCATTTGATTATTTTTGTGGTCGATTGAAATCTTTACCTATTGAGGTGTTGATTCCAATGGAGTCGGATGTAATAAATAAAATAACAGTGATGTCATAATTAATTCTTTTTTTAAAACATCCTCTTTTTCATTTTTACTTAAAACGTATTTTATTCATCATAGTTGAATTTTCTGAAAGGTTTTAAATTCTTCATGATAAAAAAAATTGTAAATAACAGAGATAATTTTTTTCATCAAAGTTTTTCCGTTTTAGAATGAAAAGAATTACTGAGAATTTTCATCAAAACTTACATATGTGTAAAATAGGTAAAATATCGTTTCTAAATGGTCTATTTCTATTTTATTTTCCCTCCATTTTCTAGAAAATAACTTTATCGACTCGGTTCAAATTTTAACCAGGTTCAAGTTACTCTGAGATATGTGAAAAAGGTCAAATAAATGAAACTTACTTTAAGTAAGTAAACTAGATTTATCCAGAATGGCTCAACTGATTTTAATTGATGATAATTTATTTATGTTAATGAGCATCATCTGCGAATAATAATTGGCATAATGAATATGATTAAATAACTTGATTAGGACAGACTAATTTATTATAGATAACAAAATGTAATTTTAGATATTTTTTATCTGAATAAATTCTTTTATAAAAATTAAAAAAATATATTCTTCATCATTAATAAATATCTTCAAAGAATCTCTCATATTTCTTTCTCACTAATTTTTTCTTTAAAAAAGATGATAACAGATGAAAGGGAAAAAATCTGAGAAAACTGATATGGAAAAAAAAGTTGATAGTTGACATAGGAGAATTTTTGCATATCATGTTTATGCTTTAGGAATAATTTTCACTTTGAATCCATGAAGTTTTTACGTTTAAATAGCCTGACGGGAGTGTTGAATGGAGCTTCTGAATACTATAGATGCTATCGTCAAATAAACGTTCCTCTTAAATAGCCTAAGGCTGCCTGGTAGATAAGAAAAAGCTATTTTCATGTGGACATATAATTCTCGCACTTCTCTTGGCTTGGCTGAGGTTATTCTTCTTGAAAATCAACAAACTATTTCTGCTTCTGAATATAATGTTAACATATGCATATACATAAGACGGAAGCTTAACACGTCTATCGTCTTGCACTGTCGTATATTCATAAGCAGAAGTTTCCTTCTCTCTTTTGGGTATTGCGATGCGCATGTGACCCACCTAGACGTGGTGGGTCGTAGCTTTTCTCTCGCATTATTCTACGTGGTATCAAGCCGTCGCCTCGCAACGTGTTTTCGCGCGAGAAAAGCGTCGACACGCGAATCACGTTGCAACGCCAAGACAACTTAGTCCCTGGGAAAAGTTGTCTGAGTCGTGTGCACTGTAGCTCAGCACATATATAGTGCCACGGAGGAAACATAAGGGCAACTATGCGGATGGTAATGGTTCAAGTTTCGAGCTTGACACCTACTCTCCTCAGTAACCGACGAACGCAACGACTTACCCAAGAGAGTGAGAGAGAAGACAGTGGTTGGTTGAAGATGCTGTTAAAATATTGTAATTAAAATTGTTCACACAACGAGCTACTGTTACCACCTACACCTTGGGGAAGAAGAAAAACTCACCAACGAGACTATGCTCGACCTCGGCGTTAATTTGTCACGCGCGAGACTACCTTTGTCTCCCCTTTTCCCGCATCCACTTTCTCTACCGCCATTTATGATGAATATTCATCCCTTGTCCAAAGGACAAATGGACCCCACACCGCCTTACAGACTGAAACTATATCTTACAACGCTTAGAGTACCAATTCAAAATCCAATAATCTCTTATCTTTGTTCGTAAATACGCGTGTATAGAATTTTAATTGGATAATTATTAGTGCAAAATAAGAGTGAAAATTTTTTCCACCAGGTGCTGGTCGCATTGTAAAAATAAACACCATTCTCTTGAAATATTTCAAATAATTACTGAGATTTCCCTTAACAACTCGAGGAAATTTACGCTCTGCAGTAGCAATTACCAACACCTGTGCCCCTTGAAATCTGCGTATTTAGTTGTCGTCAACGACTTCCTCGCGAGTTTTAAGACCTCTAGCTAAGACATCGCTGTTGCCTTTTGATCAAATGATAACTCGAGATAACCTTAATCTTATATGGAACACCAAAGTTATTCTCATATATTACGGAATATTCAAGTTATTACTCGGTAGATTAGATCGAGTTTATGTTGAAAAGCATCATCTCCTATTACCAACGGATTTTACTTTAACCATTTCTGCATGAACATATAAACTTTTACGGCCCGAAAACGATAGTAAAAGTGCTTCGTATTGAGCATATAATTTCTAACTATCTCACGAATACTTGAATATATTTACATTATTTATAGAAATAATTAATAACCTGTTTTAATTACTGTACACATTTTTATTTTATCGCTTTAGAGAGCTTTTGAAATATGCATCTATTACTTATTGAGCTTTTCGATTTTTTTTGTGATTTATTTGCTAAAAAAACTTTGACCTAACTATTTTTAAAATTTAACAATTAAATATATATGAAATAAATGCACCTTGATTTAAATAAAATTAAAAAAACATTGGTGTTCCTAAATTTATAGAATATTCAAAAAAGTGTCTGATCGAATTATAACTAATGTAAGCTTCGAATGACTTCAAGAAAATTAAATCAGAGATCTTTATTTATAAAATGTCAAATAATATTATTTAATGTATAATAATTAATTAATACCAACATCTGGATTAATCTTAAATTTGAATGATCCACAAGAATTATTTATTCAATCGATAATAAAAATATTCGTTGTAGAGATTAAATCTACTAAAATTTTCATGGTTCAATTCATTAAAATCCAGTATGCATATGAATAACACATTACATTTTATCTACGATGTTCTTAACTAAATGAAGCTAAAAAAGAAACGTTTTTCAAAAGCGAATGAAATTTAAACGAAATCCATCCAGACACATTTTAACCTCAACAATTTATCGCTTGAATGATTTATTTTAATCGAAAGTTGATTAATATTATAAATACATGTCTATATTCGAAGGAGATTAAAAATAATTTTTTAAAGATGAAAATAAACAGCTGATGTAATTTGCAGAATGACGATGACATGGTGAAGGGGTAAAATTAATGAACCTAATCCTGAATGAAAATATTTAATGTCTTAACTGCTTGCTGGAGTTAAGGGAAATTGATTTGCACAATTTTCGACACTACATTGTGTAAAATTGAAAAGTCTCCACAGCATGGCAAATTAATTAGTAAGATCAAGAGCATGACGATAGTTTTCGACAGGCTGATTCTACGACGGCATCCCCCAAGTGTCGGTGTACAATTATAGTACCGGCTGCAAGCGATTCTCGAGATTCTAGCAAACTAGAAACTTTAGCCCTTGTGCCCTCTCGTTCCACTAGGTTTCTCATCCTCACACAATATTCTACAATATAACGATCTTAGTTTATATCTACGGAACAAGGTACAACATTTGTCTCAAGACAAGTTGACTGAGGATACTAAATACTTCATCAATCATTATTATTATATTTGGACATAATCCTGAAATATTATGTACATCTCCTATTCTGGTTTAAAGTGGACCTTACAGTCTTGAATTTATCGTTCTCTGACCTCAAACTTAGAAGTTCCATCCAGATTGTCGCAATGGCCAGCTGCACGAACATGAAACCCAACAACTGCTGAGTCACCTACTGTGGTCTACATAATATCAAAATTTAAAGGTATCGTTTAAATTCTTCCTTTAACCGATGCAATAAACCACAAAAAAAGTTGAAAGCCCACTTTCATTTTGACGATGAACATCTAACATCAAAAGTTACGACGTAGTTTATCCGTTTTGCACGACTACGTATACTGAATTGGATAGTCTAGCACTCACTTCTTATATAGCCTCTTCAACTGACAATACCTATATAATACTCCAACGATTGTTCATAAGAATGAATCTTTTTTGCGTACCAACTAATAAATCTTTTCTCCTCTCACTAAACTTAACCCTCCAACCCTTTTTTATCCTTTTAGCATTACTCTTCTTTTTGTTGGCTTTTATTTCGTCTATTTAAATTATAAATAAATTCAGAATTAATTCTGTAACACTTCAAAGACTTGATTTATGACAATTTCATTAGTATCTGTTGGAATAATACAGATACGAGTGTAATTCCTGCGAGTTAGCCCAAGTGAATGAGACCAAAATGAAATGGTAATTTCGTCTTGAAATTTTAATTAAAATGATTATACTGCAGATAAATCATTTTAACGTATTATTGTCGATATTTGTGTTTAAGCTAAATTAAATTAAATTTCGTGATGTTATTTTATTATATTAATTCGTGTGTGATTCATTTCCATTTAATCCGACTTCACTATCCTTTCTTTTTTTATTACTTTTTAGTCGTTTGGAAAATAGTAAACTTTTGATGCTGATGGAAAAAAACAGTCGATTATATTTAAGATAAATGAAAAGCCAAAACACGTAAAGTATCGTATATTTTTTATGATGGCATTTAATAACATTGAGTGTATAAACTGTTTCATTTTTCCATAAACGAAAATTGACAAGTTTTTAAAATTTTTAACTGAATCGAGATTTCATTTTTTTTTTTATCCATATTCTACTAATTTTTCCTCTAAAAAAAGGTTTTCTCTCTGACAATTATATTTAATAGTTTAATTTAGAAGCGGTATTAATCTGCATAATAATAATTAATTTAAAATTAAAAATAATATTTAAAAAACAAATTCGTAGCATATGGAATTATTTAAATATTTAAAGCTTATCGTATGTTCTGACATATTTCTCAACGTGGTTTGAATACTCCAGCATTTTCCCGATTTTTCTCCACCAATTCAATAATGAAATAAATAATCTTTCTATTGCAACAACATAATTATGAATCGTTTCTTGCACTGATGTAAATCTGTCGGGTATTCATGTAACGTGAAGTACTACCACCAACATTACGTATGCAAGTGCCGAGAGCATAGTCCAGAAAGAAATTGCCGTTACGCCGTCTGCATCTTGGGAGATGGCAGCTACTGAGAGTCTCAAGCCACAGAAATTCCACGATCGAAAACTTTTGAAATCTCCATGGCACATACGTACTTGTATTATTTCAGTTTTGCATCTTCAAACTGTCTCCATGTGTATGTGTGAGAAAATAAAACTTGTGAGACACATTTTCTTTATCGCATTATATACAGACTTCTCCAACATTTGAATTTACAGCTTCCTATTTTATATTATTATTATTGCCAATATTATATTCTCGTTTTATTGGCATAAGCTTCATATGAGGACGTAAGATTTTAGATATATGTAAATCATTTTCAAAAGAAATTCTCTTCAATCACTTCAATTTTACTTATAACAAACTCCAATTGCTGCTGATGTCTTTTATAATGCCATTCTTCACCTGAATAGCAATGAAATATGGTCATATGGGGGTCTGATCACATTTCTCCATGGTATACCGTGATCTTATTTGAATATTTTATAACAATAAAAAACTACCCCATCACTACTACAGAGCTACCTATCACATAGATAATTACTAAGTGGTCTTGATCTTTTATTTTGTGCCTAACTTTACTTCTTCATAAGTACCATATCAGATGAAGCATTTGAAAAATGAAGTGGGCTATGTTTAAAACTCTAAAAAAGAGTATGATTTAAATTAATATGATTACATGATCGCATTATAGATTTACTCACATATGGTGTTGGATCATTTTTACATTATATGTTTATAAATGAATAGCTTGCATATTCAACCCTTTTTTAAAGACTAAGTATATTATATTTTTAATGAATAGCATTTGTCATAAATTCCAACAAATTCTTCCCTAATTCTTATAACATAACATTTCAGGTTAACTATAAATGATTCAAGTGGTACATAATTTTGAAAATTTTTAATAAGCAAATAAATTAATAGTCATATTGATAGTTTTAAGATTACAATTGTCAATAATTGATTTGAATTATAATCACAACAAATTTTCAATAAAGAAATGAATAATAATATTTCTTTATAAAATCTATTTGATCAGCGATAAAAAAGAAGTCGTTGTAATATCGATTAGGAGAAAGAATTTTCCAACAAGATTGTCATCGTATCAGCCTTAAATGATTGCTTTTCACATAAACCCAACGTTTGCTTTTTTCCTTTCCGATTTTATCCCATCCACCGAAGATTGCCTTATCTCATCTATTCCACTTCTGACAAAAAAAATGGGGCAATATTTCGAATGCTGAATATGAAAGATGTCGAAAATAGAGTAAAAGTAATTTTAAGATCTTTTCATATATGATAGGAATTTTGGAACTAAGGTGAAAATGACTGGATTATAAGCAAGCTTGACGTCGTTTGGTGAACCATAATCCCATCTGGTCAGTAATAGACTCCTTTCATCGAAGCATAAGCACCTGGTTAGTTATTACACTTGGCGCGTCGAGCTCGAGACAATTTGAACGCGTGGCCGAGGCCAGCCATTCGGGTAATAAGTTATCGACTCGTAGATTATCACCGGTACGTGCTTAGAATACCGTTAGCACGGTCCAAGAGAGACTATAATGCCGGTCGCCTGTCCATTTCTACGATGGTTACGCTAGGACCTGTCCAGACATCTCCCACGAGGGCCAAACTCTAGCGTTAATGTCGCTAGTACACATATTCGGCACGTGGATAGTGCCTTTGGCATACCAGTTTCAATAAGGCACGATCAAAACCATTTTATCGATGCATACTTCCACCACTGGACTATACTCGACTTTCATTTCTCAGTTTGCTAACTTCTTTTTAAGGGTAAATTTGATATTCTTGAATGTATTGCTTGGAAGCTTTTTTTGTGACTATCTTGAATAAAAAGAAACAGAGAGAACAACTGTAGATTTAAAAAGATGGAAAAGTCAAGAGTTCAATCAAAGAATTTCATTTAAAAATCATTTTAATCTAGAAAGTCTTCTTTTGGATCATAAAATATTTAATGAATAATAAAGTTCTTTTGAATGATTTTTAACTATTCAATTACGAGATTCAATTTATTTTTTATGAATTAAAGAATAAGAAGATATTTTTGTGAGACTAAATTAATTACACCTAAAAATTCATTGATTCATATCATTGTCACGCAGACACACATCGTCAACTTTTCTTCAACCATTAGACGGCTTTAACTTTACTTCAAAAGCACCTCATCAGCTTTGATAATATTTGCAATGCCATTAAATCCTCATCCCAACATATTTATCGGAAAATTGAGCTGATGCTTGATGAGGCACAGACGCGGGTCCATGGCATGTTTTTCAATACATAGGCGTGGGTGAGAGGCCTCAATTACAACAGTAGCGTCGTCCTGCAGCATATCCTCGGCTATAAATTACTATCACAGAGTAGCCGCCACAAAACGGCAGGTGGATGAGATCGAAAACTATCACGCAGTATAGATTCAGTAACGTGATGAAAATCGAACTGGTCTCTCTGAACAACTCTCGTACCCGCAACTAAATTCATGGCACGAACTTCGTACGCGTTCGCGAAATGTCGAATCGTGATTTCAGTGTAACACGTTTTACAACCCGAACTTGCTTTACATTCAGACAGTCCAAAAACATATGCATAGATTGCCGTCGTGTATCTAGTATACATTTGGGATATTAATTTGATCATCAACCACGTGAGCAGATATAATAATATGAAAAATATAACTGACTTTACATATAATTCCATTTTGGTCCCGAACGATTAAAATAAATTTATCGTTCAATCGCGTTCGCTAAATAGAAAACCTATCTAGAATTCATCGGAATGGAAATTGATAATTTTCGTTTCGATATCTCTGTCACGTTTGTTAAATTTTTAAATTAAATTCCTGCCAGTAGTTGAACCATCGTTTCATTGTTTGAAGATGGAACCGCAGAGTTCAGTAACATAAGAGGAACAATTTAGAGGAAAATTGAAATAGACAGAAAATATAGAGCCAATGGATTAGGTAAATTCATGAATTATAAGGGATGGAGAAACAAAAAAAGAACAAATCAAACTATGCCAGACGATAAAGGGGGCGGTCGAAAATCGTCGTGTTTTCACACACTTCGATAGACAGTACACTCAACTGCACTATACTACCGGTTAACTTATCTAAATGCTTGAATGCAATGCACACGAGAGCAAAGCAGGAAGGAGAGGGTGGTGGAGAAAGGACAAAAGGGTAGCGGAGCGTATACGCCGCGTTAACTTTATCGAAACTCGTTTTAACAAACTGTAACGAGAAATGCCCCAACACTGCTTTCCAGGACAACGGCTTGAGAATTGAACGAAAATTAGGCTGCGTTAATTCGTAGTCAAATTACGAAGCCACACAAACAGATTTACTGTGGCGCTTTTGTAATGATATTTCTTGAATAACTTTTTCTATTCTATTTTGTCTGACAATATAACAAGGTAACTTTCAAGTTTTTGTTATTTTATAATATTACCGAAGTTGCTGTGTAAAATAAATAACTACAGAAATTTATTTATAAACTGAAGAAACAAAATGGAAACTATTCACATTTAGATGATGATTTTTTTTTTTTAACTTTAAGAGAATTAATTTAATTTAGAAAATAGTTTCATTTTTTCGTTGAAGAAAATTCATCCCGAAAGATCATACCTGTATTGAACGAATTAATATTTAAATTAGATTTCTGATTAAATTTTTTTTGACTGTCATTGTGGACATTCTTTTTTCAAGTAGGAATTATTTTTCCAATTTAAGAAAAAAGGGTTCTCTATATTTTCAGTGATCATTTTATCAAACTATAGTTGATTAAAAATTTACTATAAATCTTATGAATGGTTTAAATTCAATTTATCTAACTTAAAATGTCCATTATAATTAACAAATTTGAATAATTAATTTAACATATATGACTGATTTTTTCCTACATGTCTAAGCTTTTTGGTAACATAATTTATTTATTCACATCATTTAATATTTAATAAATACATTGATAATAATTCTATAATAAATTCTTTCGTTTATTCAAATATTCATCACTCGTGTTCATTTAAAATGTATTCAGCTTTATAAAGTACTAAAATTCATAATCAAAACTTTTTGATAGAAATTCTAAAAAAACAATTAACGTCACTGCGTTTCAATAAATTTTCGTCCTGTTGCCAAAATTCAATTTTTACCTCGCCATCTGTTATTGATATACTAATAATAGTTTCTCTCTAATGCAATTTAGTGCTTCCGGTTTTTTTGGGTAGGCGTTGAGTAATATACAATATCAAGCAACCCTCTAACATCGCTTATGCATGCACGAAGAATCCCCTCTGGTCAATTCCAAACGGCGACGCGGCAATGTACAACCTGATATAGGTGTTTTGCTTGGCACACAACACATCATATGTAGGAACCAGCCACCCTTTTTGCTACTTCTTATTCGCACGTGGCTAAAGTGCATTGGTCACTCCTTTCCACTGCTCCTAACAGAAGCCTTTATAAACACTGCCAGTAAACCCCTTGCATTATTTATGCGTCAGTCTTTGCGAGCGGAAGAGAGGCCCACCAAGGATATTCGCTTCCGCTCATGTGCCTACACGCGGAAATACTACTTTCGGTACTTGGAAAACTTTTGACGGAAACCACCGGGCGCTGCAAAGCGGAAATTTATGGATTTTGTTTGGAGTCCTTGCTTGCACGCTGCGCTGATTTATGACAAGACTCGCTCGTCGTTTATATTCCACAAAGATATTGAGTACCTCCAGTCAAGACTTTGCTGTAAATACCTGATATAGATCCTACACTATTTTTATGTACATCACAAACAGAGAAAGGAACTTGAGACATAACGGCACCTAAGGGCACAACGACTCTGAGACAATTTTTTCTGTCAAAAAGTACTGCATATTTTAGAGAAATAGAAAGTCCTCTAGACAGTAAAAAAAATTTGCGATTCACGGCCATTTTTTTTGTTTTTTGATTGAATCAAGTTTAATAATTGAATAATAATAATCCTAAAAAATTTTAAAATGTCATATGAATTATTTTATTGTCTTCCAAAGTGGTTTTACGAACTCTATAGAACCAAACATTCGGTGGAAATTTATTAGAGAAATCAAACCAGATCGGAAATAAATGTGTATTGATTTTAAAAAAAATTTTTTATGTTAGAGATAAGTTGTTAACTGAATCGGAATTAAATATTTGTTGGATAGTTCATTAAATGTTATTTTTCAATTATAACTGCAGTTTCTTTATTACCAAAATTTGCATTCAATTCTCTTTTATTTTTTGTTAATAAATATTAAACATAAGAGTATAATCAAATATCATCCAGTATTTAGACTGGAGATAACAATTAAAAATATGTAAGATTGTCGAAAATTTTTATTTTAAAACATTTGTTCACATTTTTAAATTTTGCTTGTTATCATAGAAAAATAAATATTCTGTAAACATGAAATCCGGATTTTGCAGAAGAAAAGTGTTTTTTAAAAAACTAATCTTAAGCTTTTAATCTTCTTGTATAAATGATGATAATTCTACACAATCAACAAAAATAATAATGCTGTACACTTCAACATAATATTTTCATTAAAAATTTTTTCTCCATCGAAACAAAGTTTTAATTGCGAAAAAATAAAAATATAGTAATCAATAAATATTATTTATTCTCAATCTTTAAAGTTTGCTATTTTTCCAAGAGCCATTGACTTATTTTTTTTCACTCTCTCTCTCTCTCTCTTTCTATCTACATTCAATAAAGTTTTGCAAAATTACTAATTAAACATGAAATATCATCCAAACACTTTGTTTAAAAATAATTAAAAACTGACAAAGCCAAATAATTTAACTCAATTAAATTGAACAAAGCTGTTGTAGCTACAAATTCATCGTGCTTTGATAACTCATGATACCAAGTTGTGAAATGCAAGAGAAGTTGTCTCTTCAAACTTGAGTATCCTCAGAGAGAAATAACTTTTCCCAAAAGTCATCCCCTAAGAGAATCGCTATACTGTTTAAATAAATTCTGATAGAGCCATTTATAGATTATTCGAAACATTCTATAATTTTTTTTATCAATATTGAACCTCTCACAAGTGGATATAAAATTATTCTATTTACATAACACACATGGAATGTAATGTGCAAACACTTGTTCATTTTATCATTGAAGATACAATTACATTAATACATCTTTTCTACTATCGTATTAACAACACGTTCAATGAAAATTATTTCTATTCGTTATAGATTCTATAAAATAGCTATAGATGTAAAAATATGTTTGCTATTGTAATATCGACAATTCTATTTTTTACACTATGAAATATAGTTCCATTATTTTTTAAATATATTATTTTATTCATTGAATTAAATCCAAAAACGAATTATCCTGATTTTTTTTTTTCATTGTTTGTTGAAAAACAAAGAAATTTTTTTTGACAATCGTTAGTATTATTAACGAAATATTCTGTTCACAAATTTTTTTTTAAGCATAGGAATTAACAAAACAAAACGTGGATTATGAATTTTTAATTTAGTGAGTAGAGGACAATATGAAAGGTTCACTTTTTCACAATAGGAAGCGATAATAGCACTGTAAATTATATTGCAGCGACTGAAATGAACAAAGTCATGTAGCTTTATGTTGAGATAGAAGTTTAATCCACTTTTAAATTGCTATGCGTACTTGTAATACCGTAGAATAACGATAAAGAAAATGGACACGACGACGTAAAACAAAAAATAAAAGAGCTACTCAAGTAGACTATCCACGATTTGGCTTGGAAATAAAATCTATTCTGATATAATCCAACACATAACTAGACATTTCACTCATTGTCTCCTAGATGCATTAAAGCATACACAATACATTCAGCGAAAAGTTTAAAACGAAACCCACGGAGGTCGAGTTCAGAGTTAACATTTGTCAAGCAAGCGGATTTTGTTTGATGATAAGGCTTCATAGAGTACAATTAACTTCATGCTCTCCGATTCAGAAGTCCACGATAAAACTAACTTCCGATAGAATTTTATGAAAAACAATATTTCTGCTGTTTCATTTACATATTTGGTTTAAAATTCATCTCAACATTTTTTTCGTCTTATTTTGCAGTTTTTTGAATCTTTTTTTGGTCTAGATACTGAACTTAAAGTGCAGTTGAACTAGATTTGATGCTAAATATAACTCCAAAGTACCTGTTATTGATTGAATTTGTCTATAAATTTTGGGGCTTCATCAATGATTAATGAAACAAATATGCAGGGCAGAAAAGTGTACTAATTTTGTTGACATGGCCTACACCGAATTAGGACATATCAATTTCAACTACTCTACCATCAAGTCCAATGATTGACTAATAATTCAATCTAATGAGTTCTATATTTCAGATAAATTTTTTATTAAAAAATTATAAATATTGATTCATTTAATTTTTCAAATATTTTATTCTCAATAAAAGAAAAACTCTTTCAGAACTTTTCACCTGTTTAGCAATTATTCTTCTTACTTAAAACCCGAGAATTGGAATGATATTTGTAATATTTAAATAGAACTCGATCATCTGATGCTTTTAAAATAGTTAATCATTATTAATTGAAAGTTACAGCCATCAATGCAGTTTCATGAATAGAAAAGTAATTTTATAATATGTATAATTATTAATGAAAACATACCAATTATTACATATTATGTGACTTGATTGCATCATTAATAAACTTTTTTATATAAATCCAATAACGTTAATCATCAAATTAATATTCATTATATAAAATAATTAATATGATAACGTCAATAATGAGAGTAATTATAAGTATTATGTTGAAAAGTTTCAAATATCATTTGCATTTGTATTAATTATAAAAATGATGCTATCATAAATATAAAATTATAAACAAGTTCTAGTGGAGATATGTTTTTGTATCATACTTTTCACCGACTTGGAAAAAAAAGTAGCGTAGGCACTGTTACGAAATCTAATTTTTGTAACACATGTTTATATGGAATAAGTTTTGAATAATTTATTTTAAAAAATATCATTTGACAGTAAGATTAATATATTATTCATTGATAAAAAATTATCAATATCAAAGATGGAACGTGATTTTTTAAAGGAATAAAACTCCGTTGTCTTGCCACCCACATGAGAAGAAAGAATCATTTTTCATTATTTTATTTACAATACCACGAATAACATCATTAAAAAATATATTGTCTGACTAATCATATTAGACATCGATAAGAAAGTAAATAACATTTTTCTAAATGACCCAATTATAAAAGCTCTGTACTACTCATCGATTATTATATATCATTCCATACAATATTTTTCTACTTCCAAGATGAAAAATCTGATACTTTTCTTTCATCCTTATTGATGAAGTAACGTCATAAGTCGCAGTAACTAAAAATAACAATGCATTTTCCATGTTGCAATTTTATTTCTACAAGATACTAAGTACATTGTATAAAATTTTTGTATAAATTCAATAGACAGCTCCGCATATTTTCAATATTCAGCACAAGCTGACGTAATTTGAAATAAATGTATCATCGTGGTCTACATTTACCAAGTGTCTCCTTTTCATTAGCATGAGGTTGATAACATTATTGAATAAATAAATATGCGTGTCTACAATATACCATGTGTTGACTCGAACACAAAATCGAAGATCGCAAGTAGTACTATATGTGAATACTTGTAGAATTACACAATGAGTAGGTGTGAAATGATGGTATGAGAGCCTATAGTCTCTGGGTACTGCACAGTGTTGTGTAGTGTTCGATCGGCCTATTTCAATCTCCTAAGACCTTATGGTTGAGAGCTTTATCCATAGAACCAAGAGGATCCTCGTGATTGGTGTGATACTCTCATTGATGAGACTTCCGTTGATGGGCTGCAGGAGATAGACAAGGAAACAAAGGAAGGAAACCAAGAAAGATTCAAAAAGAAGACATACCGAGGAACAGAAGTGAGACCCTTGTCGAGTAGGGGCCAGCGGCATTTCTTTCTGAGTGCAACGGACGTCAATATAATGTTCTCGGAGTCGTTTTGGGTGCGACCGCGTGTCGAGACCCCGTGGCATGCATTCGCGAGTGCGCAGAGTTTACTCGAGTTTTCCCCCATACTGATGCTGGTAGAGACTTTGGTGGGGAAAATGAGTCGTTGTGCGAGCCCAGTCTGGCGGGGGTGTCGGCGAGAATCGCCACAACAGAAGGGGAAACACCGGGCTACGAAGGACACGCGGTCGGCACTGGTGTGGAAGAGGTCGAAAGAGGGAGATAGCTGTGAGCACAAGACAGAGACAATACGACCCATGTGTTCGTCGCCGAAAGCACAGTAGGGGTCGAGACTTTAACGAGACGAAGCGGGGATAAAGGAGAGCCCCGTTTACTGCTATGTACCACGCTCGTCCCTGGCTCTCGATCTGCTTGCTCCCCGCTTCGTCGTGACTCTCACAGCAGTTCGACGCCGGTCGCGCTCTCAGCATGGTTGGATTTGTTAAATATTTGTCTTTTTCACCTGGTTATACGTTTTTAAAATCAACCAACACTTTTCACACAACTTGAACGTCTTATCAAATTACTCACTGTGTTCCTCTAACAGGTAGTTATTGAGTTTTCGGTAATTGCATCTAGCAAATTAACTGTGTGTATCATCATCACGTCAAATACCTCGACTTAACCTCAAAGAGACAAAGAAGACTTTGATTTATATCCTACTGTATCTTCTGCTTTCGAGGAAAAATTTATCGCTCTGTTTGATAATTCTCCTTGGAATTTTCTCAATCAGATTGTCGTAATTGAAAAGATACTGTAGTACTTATTTTACTGCTACTGGTATTATTATGTTTGTTGACATTTTGAAGTGTTGAATGAATAAAAAAAAAAAATCAAACTGCAATTTTTTTTTTCGAATTGTTTGAGTGATTAATTGCGTTTAACAGATACTCGGTGGATTGTTTAGTGCTGTATTTATAGATCATGAATACCCAAAGTGACGTAAAGCTTGTCTGACAATTTACAAACGTCATTTTGACAGGACTAGGACAACACATGGCGCCGAAGGAAATTAAACAAATGGTAAGAGTTTTTATTGTAAAATTCAAATGGTATGGGATTGTTTTTTTTTTTTAAAAGTGTATTTGTGATTTTTTTTCGTAGGAAATAAATAGTAAAAGATTCTTATATTACTTCTCTCCATCGTCTTTATCATGCTTTCTTCAGGGTTTTTAGCAGCGTGAACTTACTGATATACACATTACACTCTTGTCACGTGCTGCGGAAGTGATCTAGCCGAAGGATCTATACATTTCACTAACTATTGTTGCATGTTGTGATTAAAATCGCGTCAAACACGTTCCTTTTTACTCTCTATATAAGGGCAGAGATTAAAATTAACTACATACGAAAAAAAATTTCTACGCCCATTCATTCTTTTTTATTATTTTCATTTCGTTTGTTTTCTCGTTCTATTATGTGATATTGACAAGTAATAATACAATATGAGTGATTCATCATGTACTGCAATTTATAAAATGTCAGTTATACATGATCGTTAATGCATCATCTAGAGATCATAATTGAAAAAACGCTGTTTTTAATATTTGATATCAGAATGTTTCATTTTTATCTTTACCTTGTATGCAAAGTTATTAAATATCTGGAATAGTTTTTCTTTTTTAGTTTAAATAAAGACTTGAATATCATTTAACATGTTTTGTGCTTAATATAAAAATGTAATATTATTGAAGATAAAAATTGTAAATTCATTTTTTTACTCAATGTCGACAAAATGATAACTTTCTATGTAACTTCATTATTTTTAATTTTTTTGTTTTTTATTTTCATATAATTTACATTTACAAATATTCTCAAGAAAAATATAATATTCTTTGTCGTAGAATGTTTTTTCTTTCGTCTCAACAAAAGAATTTCTTTCTTTAACAAAAAAATGATTAAAGGACTCAAGGATTTAAAGACAGAATGAAAAGTTAAATTAAAAGTCGACTTGACACTTTTTAACAAGAAAATTCCAATACTATAGACATTTCATTTTTTCTACTGAAAAGTCTTCCGAGAAGACTACGTAGGTTTCAAATGATCTCCTTTAAGTCCTTTAAAGTAACGTACGTGCTCCTTTAATACACTAGTGTAGAAAAGATCTGGCGAGGACTTATGTGAGGGTCGCAGTAAAAATTTCACATCTAAGGGATGCTTGAGAGTAAGAGAAGGGCTGTGCCTTTGAAGAAAGCTATTGAATCGGCACCGAAAAAGAAAGATCATGATGACGACTAGAGGACCAATAAGGGAAAACCTTATGAAGCTAAGGGTGTTGAAGTGAAAGGGAAATAGAGAAGAGATGAGAAAATGAAAAAAGAAGAAAGTATAAGCCTCTCAAAGCTGTTGTCCGTTCGCAAAGTTTTCGTTAGAGTTTGCTTGATTTACCGCACCATTTCAAAGACTGAAAATCGCTTTCAAGAATGTTCAAATATTCAAACGAAGTTCCTCGGGAGACCGCATGTTCGAAAAAAAACTTTCAGTATACATTAAATTGTCAACTTCATTATGAACATTTTGCTTCTGGAAAATTCTTTAATCAATATTTCATTACTGAGTGTTATCTCCTTTAATATAATCTATTTTTGTAGGTCGTTTTTTTGAACCAAATTACTGATTAATTAAGCATTTTAAACTAAATTATTTATCCTTTGAAAATAAGAGATTTCAATGCTGACCCACTTGCTGTTTCATCTGATGGCAAAACCGACGATAGAAGATTCGTTTTGCGAAATTCCACAGGTGACGTCGTTCGTTCCATGTCGTCGTAGCTAAGCCAAGAATTCGTTTATTCGCTCGTGAAACTTAGTGCTTCGATAATTTATCCCAAGAATTATAAGTTCTTTGCACTCCTAGATACGATTTTTTTTTTTCATTTATACTCCATAAATTTATCAGAGAAATTATTGTCACCCTTTGAAATTTTTTTTTTCTTCCCAAAAAAAAAAAAAAGAAGAATATTTTTTCAACAGAATTTTGACATTAATTTTATAAAATTCATTTTAATTTCTAAAATATATCACTGGACTCTCGTTCTGTATAAATAATAAATTTATTTTGAAATTTGATCAAATGTGTTTGTATTAAAACTTTCGAGCTGATATGAAAATTATTCAAATGTTCTAACATAAAGTGAAATTTATGTGATTTAAAATGTAAATTTTCATTCAGCTTTTAATTTTATATTATTTGTACCATCTCTTCGTGTATACACAATACGTTAATTTTGATAAATGAATATCTGAAGACTGTTATTGAAGAATATTCAAACAAAATCATTTCCTCAAGTTTTATAAACTCATTTTCGCAACAATAATTTTAATTACTTCACTTATATTCCAATCATTTGATTACTCAGATTAGAACTAAAGTTTTGTCAATTTTTGAAAATTTTAAATCTGCTTGTTACAACCGATAGAGATAAATTTTTGAAACCTTTTAAATTTTCCTAGTGTCAATCAAAAGAACTCTTAACAATAATTCACGACGTTATTTATGATGCAAACATATGAATAAATTCGTAGTAGAAAGCGTTATTAAGCTAATATGAAAACGTGCGTAGAATAAACATGTATACGAAGGGATTGAGGGTACAATGTGGGGTTTGTTCGCAGTGTTATCTGGTGTATGAGATAAAGCTAGTCATGGATCGAAGCACGTGCACACCACACCGTGCTAACAATCCATCGGATACACACATGACAATTAAACGTATTCTAATGAATGCATCGACGTACTATGCATTGTTATAAATGATGCAGCCGATATGAATGTAATAATTTACACTATTTGCGCAGTTGTCAGTTGCTAATTCGCAAGCTTCGGAAATCAAAGCTCATAGCATCAATCGCAATAGCTTTTAGATGCTCGTGATGCTCTATAGTGTACGTTCTAGTCGGTCAAGTATAGAATATACATAACGTGGATGTTGATCATGACGACTATGTATTGAAAGAGCCAGTGAGTCACTTTACCACTAATAAGCATAGAGTGAGTGTCAGAGAATTCACTTCCTGGTAATTGAAGAGATCGAAACAGAGAAACAGAAACGTGACAGTAAAATCGACACTGGTGGATGCTGAAGGGAAAGAATGTAGAATGTAGACAGTAAGTAACGTGCATACCTGACGTGCGTCGACTACCTGACCGAGTCCAACGGGATTGGTTGCAGCTAAGACTGATGTTACTGCTGTTGGTTCTAGAATGCATCATTCCAAGAATTTGGGCTTAAGGTGATATGACGTTTGTTCTGTCAGGGATGGATGTGATCTGTAACTCGCCCCCGGACATGACCCATTAACAGAAATTTTCATTAACTTGAGATGTTTGCGGTGTGGGTTACATTCAATTCATGCTGAATTTATGACCGAACAGGTATTTATCGAAAAAGTCACGCCTATGGAAATTAGTATTTTATGGTTGTTAACAAAATTTTGACCTGAATGATAAATAACTTTTTAAAAAGTCATATCGACACCAGTCAAAATAATTAGGCTTAAAGATATTTCAATTCTTTAACCTTCAACCACCATCAGGATTAGCAGAATGACCATAAATTTAATAACCTAATAAAATATTTTATAGAGTAATCTTATTAGAGTTTAGAGAAAAGTTTGCTTATTTTATTCTTATCCATTTTTTTTGTAGACATATCTTTGTTTCACTTTATGATCTATTTTTATTTGTTTTTCCTCATAATATTATTTGCAGTTTATTAATGAATACTGGTTAAAAAACCTGATCTCCTCTAGTTTTGCATAGAATAAAATCTTAAGTAAAACATCATCTCGTAAAAAAAATATGAATCTTAATTACTTAAACTTATTAATGAGTTAGAAGTTAGACGTTACATAATCTGCGTTTTCATAAAATTATAAAAAAGTTTTAAAGATTAGTTTATTCATATGGTTTCACTTGATGTGTTTTCTTAATTAAAACTCATTTATAAACTTTTTTATTCATTATTGAACATCAGAGCGTCTCTTATCTTGTTCATTGACTCATTTTAATGATAATAAATCTTTTGATAGTAGTCGTTTACCATTGAATAGAAAAAATATGTTTCAAATGGAAAAATATGTTACATAAAAACCTTGAAATTATGTTTCAGTATCTGATAATAAATATAACAAACATCAAAGAACAACATAGACAAAATAAAATATGTATGAAGATTTCAAAGCTTGGGAATGTATATTCGGTTAATTAAAAAAATTTTTATACGATAAATTTAGCTCGGAGTATTTATTGACAAAAATGTCTATAGACTTCTGAAAAAAAAAAACAAATGTAAATGAAAGCTGATTATAAAGATCTTAAGTAAATTTATTTAATAGAAAATATTTTTATATGAAAAGTTTCGAGTGAATTAAAAAAAAAAAACGAACAAATTACAGGGAAGAATAGAAAGCTTTGGTTGAAGAGCAAAATTAAGTGGTGAGGCGTGCACGTGTTAAATGAAGTTAAAATTTAGTAGGCAACGAGAAAGTTATTCACATTTACAATTTCCCTATGTTAAGTGTGCAAAAAGACAGCGATAAGACAATAAAATAATCGTTATCTAAAAACTACGAAAATAATCAATCATTATATCTACTGTAATTATTAGATGCTGATAATTTATACAATCCTTGTTTTTTTTTTTATTTTTGATTCAGTTTAGTTAATGATAAAGTTTAAACATTAATCTTATACGAATTTCATCAGCAATAGGAGTTTCCTCGTATCAGCCATATAAGTGCAAAGTAAATAGAGAGTGAGTTGAGGACTTGCTACTACTGTTTGCAATGAACAAAGTATGTATAGATAAAACAACTGCATGAGGTAGTAGAGAGAAGAGCAACAAAGAGAACAAGTCACAGTAAAATGTTCGTAACCAACATATTTTTACTTTTCTGACCGTAAAAAAAGATAAAAAGAAAAAATGATAGAAAAAATGGTCCAGCCCACAAGTTTTTTTCTCTTGCCTATGCAATTGGGTTATACCTATCTATATGATGTCTGTGCATATAACTTTGCTGATATGACTCGATCAACAAAAGTTACGCAAAACCGCCGATCGTAAACAAATGTTATACCATCAAACCGTCCCTCCTTCACCTTTCACTCATCTAACTCTACTTTTTAATATTGAACAGTACTTTTTTTTTTGTATCTTGAATGTATAAAACTTTTTCCAAGTGTAGAAAAACTTAGGTAATATACTAGAGTGCAGGAAATGAAATTTTTCAAAGAGCAAAGTGCACAAACGCAATGTAGTTAATAAATGTAATCAGAAGTCAAGCAGAAAAAGTAAAGCTTATCTTGGTTATTCTTTTACGTTAATATTTTTTATGTTCTAAGCTAGACACTGTTGCAAATCAATCATCAATTATATTATTTTGTGAGGTACTACCATAAAAAATTCCTTGAAATATTTTATAACAAATGTTATTACTTATTCAAAGTTGATCTACTTAAAAGGAAGTTACTTTAATTGACCTAAATATCTTACAATTTTTCAATTATTGCAATCCTTTCAAGAGTTACATTTGTTCATACTTGGTTACTTATTGATCAAACCTATAACTTACTTTGTAAAACAAAAAATAACAACTTTTGGTAATTCCTTTTAATCGCATTATTCCTTTTGTGTACTTGAACAAGTTAGCAGTAGTTGCATAGTTCAAATCTGAACTTTGTTATGTTGACTTCGATCAATGGCAATGAGTGAGGGAGAGAGGCATGAGCGAGTGACCGAGATCGAAAGGTATAATATGCATAGAACGAACGGTTGTCGCGAAATGTGGGCGACTAATGCAAACATGTATTACCAAACGTGCGCTTGACCATAGTAAACAACGAAAACGGAAGCACAAAGGGTCCGTGCTAGTTGGGATACGAAGAGAAAGAGCCATGTTCACAAGTTACTGCCTCTCTGCTAATGCTTTAGCCCGTCATTTGCAAATTGTATGTTGTTTCGTTACTCACGAAACTAGCGTTAGAATCACACGTAATTAAAATCATGACACGTCTGATAATTCTAATTTTGTGTTTGAATGCACTTAGACAAAAGACGTTAAGTTAATAGAACTCATTTCATTGCTCTAGAAGTGTATGTAAACTTGTTAGTTTGAAGTTAGTCGTAGTGATATGACGTTGTTTATAATTTTAATTGAATATTTGATTAGTTTAGAAACCCAAGTGATCATTCGATTTAGGGTGGAAAATTGGAATATTTAGCTCAATTGATAGGAAATTATTCAAACTCATGAAATAGTATATGGATTATAATTGGAAAAAGTTTTAATTAGAAAATTTGTGTTAACAAAAACTAATAACATTTAAATTTTTTATGATTCTATATGTCAATTCAACTATCAATTAAATTTAATTGAACATATACATTTAGAAATAAATGGAAATTTTATTGTTATTTCTTAACTATATTTAACAACATTAAGTTTACACAATGTTATTATCAATTCTGAAAAAAATTTAATTGATTGTGAAGTATTTATCGATGAATACATATAAACGAAAGTATCATGTGTTTGAAAGAATGAATGTTTTATATTCAAAGTTAAAAATTTTTCATCATGCAAATTTTCAATCCATATCTCTCTTTAGATCTACACAAAAGCTATCAGCAGTAAAACTGTCGTATTCTTAAAATATTTAATCCATATTTATTTTTATTTTCTTATATACAGATAAATTGAGAAAAATAAAAATGCAATGAAGAAATTTTATTTATTCATTTCTTCATAAAAATGTACAATCGAAATTTCTTTCCAACTATTATTAGACAATATCTTTTTATATTTTTTCAATGAATCTTGATAGAAAATTTCCTTCTATCATTCTTGTTTTCAATATATCAATTTATCTAAAAATAGAATGTCAACTGTAAAGAAACTATTGACGAGTTTCATTATCTCTGAAAAAAACAATAAATTTAAATGTACTTTTTGTTTTTATTTTTCATGGATTTTTAATGTTTAAATAATTATTTGAAACGTAAAAATAGAGTCATAATCATCGTATCAACGATTATATATCAGAGACCAGTACTTCTATTTTCATATTGAACACATTATCATCTAGTGGGCGTGACTTAAGAGTATGTTTTCCATGACATTTAAGAGTTATGCATATACTCTGAGAGCTAAAAAACAGGAAATGTGTTTTTTAATAATCACAATGTAAAAATCATAATGTATATTATATAATAGACAAAACACCTTTCCTGAGATACATAAAATTCCAAAATTTACGCTAAAATTCAACATGGAAAATTAAATATTAAATGTAAATTTTTTTACTTCATTAATTAACGGGAATGTTGAATAAGTATTCTCATGATATAAAGTGAAAAGTATAATATTTGCCCAGTAAGAGGAAGTAATGTAATTATTATTATTATTATTATTTAAAGGTTGAATTCTTTTCTTTTCTGGTTCCTCGAGCTCACTTTATCCGGAATAATCATTTTCGAGGGTGAACACGAGAAGAGACTGTTCACGCGAATTAAATTGTAGCCACACGATCCACCACACGTTTAAAACCACTTTACCACGTCGATGCTATAGCATCTATAGAGTTACCCTTACTGACCGTATATGGTTAAGTTACCGGAAATGCGATGCTACAATTCGATACACGGTATATCAGAGACATGTTATGAAGTAATAAATATTAAAATTTAAATAAATTTAATATTAATGCATAAAATGCCATTTAATATGGCATACAGGATGATTCAATCTTTTGCATATTAAGTGAAAATTTGATATAATATCTGTGGATTGTAAATTGAATAGAGTCATTGAGAAGTAATTTCTGTAAACCTATTTCAGAAAGTAATTATAACTAGTTTGAAATGCAAAATTAATACAGAATGTTAAAATATACATATAGTTTATTCCCGATAGCGTTGCAAAACATTTCCCCTAGAGTATAATGAATTATTTCGTGTTCATTGGCTTTAATCAACACAAAATATTAAGAGTACAACAAAAATTCTCTTCAATTACTTCAAACTCGCCTACGTCTATAATAAGACTATGACATGTTTACGTACTAACGTATAATGCACATGTTACTAAACTGCAGTTTAACCCCGTTTAATATCATTTACAACTATGACCACGAGCATAAATGAGCGATGGGTATACACAAAAAATAGCTCCTCGTTAGTGTAAAATATTTTACTGCTTTCAAGCTAAAGCAGGATTTTGTTTATCAGGGATAGACTTGGTGATAAAATGAAAAAAATGTTTAAGTATTTCTTGAGTTTGCATGAAAGATTTTAAATAAATTAAAATGTCAAGAAAAAATGTCACTGTGATGAAAATATTTTTTTTAGTCAGACATTTTTTACATATATGAATCAAACAAAAAAAAAATTGTTTTTATAAAAATTGAAATATTCATGTGGATGCTAAAATTTGAATTAAAAATAATTGAAGACAAAAGAATATTTTTTGTTGATTTATTCCAGAGAGACTTTATTTACTCAAACGATTTCGTTTTTTCCTTGTTGGAAAACAGCATAAAAAAGCGATAAATTTTCATTACAAATAAATCTTCTGTAAGAGACAAGTTTAATCCAAATATTTATGATAAAAATCATAATTATTAAATGAAGTGAAATTAATAAAAACCTAGATTGACATTTTAATTAATCCTTCTCATCTTCCATACCCACTTATTCACATGACGCTTAATAACAATCAACGCCTTTTAAACATACACACACATTACATCCATCTATCTCGTTATTTTTATTATCGAATCATTGCAGATTATATAAATTATTTGAAACGTTTATATTTTATGCACTCTCACATCCAGCATGAATTACAAAGATAACTTCTCAAGTGAATCTTGAATACAAATTGCTTATCGTTACTCGTTTTCGTACTGTGCAGTTTACAGATGAAGAAATTGCAATACAATCTGGCATTATTCCAAGACGATTAACGCATAAGACTTAAATCGACTTGTATACAGTGGCAATGAGATTTGGAATAAGGCTAGTATGTGCGACTGTACTTTACACAGCGTTGCGTTCGAACATGTCCGATCGGATTAAACCGGACGCTAATTCCCGCCATCCAATAACCTATGGTCACAGTGACGTATTAGTACGCGTAAGGCTAATGGATTCGAATTAGACCGATACTTGGGGTTAAATTAGTCACTGATCAGAGATGTTCATCGTTTGTAATCCGCTGTTGAATCTCTCATTCAAATAATACTTGATTCATTCCTCTGTCATGTAAGGAAAATTTCCATTGCAATTAGTTAATGAATGAATTTATTGTTTATTGATATTTCATTCAAAAAGATATCTATCTTTTTATCATTAAATTTTCTTACGTCGTTAAAAAACTACTATTATAAATATAATTCAAAAAAAAAACAATTACCAATAATCTTTTGTTTATTTTAGTAATTAAGAACTAAATTTTATGAAAATTCTTATATGCAGCAGAGAATGATTTATTTATTTAATAACTTCTACTTTATTAATTGGGCTTGTAAAAATTCAACCGAGGAGACTGTTGCACTTTATTCTGCTTATTCCACATACTTTACATGCTAAAATGCTTTAAAGAGCTTAGCTCTTGTAATAATTATGATGATTATTTCTTTACTCTAGTACTTGACAAGGAAAAAAGAAAAATATTCATGAATAATAATATTATAAATTATTTATAATTAGTGTTGATATATTTTTTACTAAAGTACTGAGGTAGTTGGAGAATAAATAATTGCTTTTGACAACTGACTAAGTAATCAAAGTTAACTGAGTAATTAAATACTGGCATTCAATATGGATCAATCAAAATGATTAATCATAATCATTCAGTTAATCCAACTTTGATCTTTATAATTCAATATATCTCCTCTGGTGCATATTTCGGGAATTCAAGTGTCAATGGCAAATCTACAAACATGTACACATAAGTTTACTGATTACTAAACACCGCAAAGGAGAATTTGACGCTTCAGTTTAACTCTAAGTACATATAGTTATATTAACGTCCTTACTGAATGTTCTAACATTTGAAATAGCATGTTTATTGTACAATTTCCATGTACTTGTATCTATCTCTCTACATACGAGAATTAATGTTGATGTAGTTACATATGCGTATGCCTCCATCCCACCATCATTATTCGTCTCAAAGGATAATAGATTATTTTAAGCAAATTAAGTTGAAAATTTAAGCAGAGCAATTTAAGTAATATATATTATCCCAAAATTGCCGGACGTGCAGTCAAGAAACACCATGGGCGAGTCTTGTGTATTCTTCACACACAAGTCATTGGCCTTCTCTCTTCTCGTCTCCTTTTCTCACTCAGCTCGTCGAGATCAACTTGGTACACTACTCGGCCGATTATACACATATAGATTCAACATAGATATCGCACACGAGTCTCCTCCAGGATATTCCGATCCACCGGTTCTCTGATGCTTGATTTTTCAATCCGATCCAAATGCACGTGTGCGCACAGTCGAAATATTCAAGTACCTCAGGAGTAGTCGATCGGTATGGCTGTGCTTAGCCAAGCTTACAGGGCGCGATTCTCAAGCGAACGATAATAAACGAGCTTTTACGATCACCAGTGGGTCCCCACAGACGTCTGGCATTGGCTCTCCAATCGTGATCCTTTTTCTTCATCTCACAACCCCCTTTTCCCCCCCTCCGACTCTTAATGTGCTTTCGTTCTTATTGAAATCGATTATTATTTTTCGTCTACTGAGATTTTACCTTTGATCGGCAATTTTATTCGGTGGCATTAAAAGTGCATACAATATCGTAAAGCAACAGACGTAAAAATTTATTTTACCAGAAAAATATTTTCCTGCAAAAGCAATATCTGAATTCTTTAAATAGAATTTCTAACGATTTTATCGTCGCTTAAAATTTTTTTAAAAATATCCTCCACATGTATGTGACGATATTTCGATAGCAGTTTGATTGATTTCCTTCATACTTGAGAATCGATTAAATTTTGAGTTAAATGGATTGAATCATACTTAAATTTATTCAAGGAAATATGTTAATTCGAGGGTTTGAAAATCGCCATAAAACAATTTAATTAATTCAACTCACAATTAAATTACCTCCAAAATTCATTATAAATTCATTCCTACGTTAAGAAAGTTTATTTATCTACTAAATTCCTTAATCTGACCCTCAAGGACCAGTTGACTTAGAGCTTGTTTATCCTGCCAACATAAATAAACACACGGCACTGTATATGTTAGATCAAATGCTCAATCAATACATATCTAATTAAAGATAAATAATACATCAATAGATGAAGTTTGCTTTTAGATGCGATGTTTTGTTGCGAAATCTACAAATGCTTAAACATAAACTACAGAAATTCTATCGATACTTCTTATAACCTTATACCTAACCTTCCTTAATATAACCCTCGAGAGTTTACTGCCACGACGAAACATGTGCTTCGACTTGATAAATTATTTAAAATGCTCTACACATGTGTCTATACAGACGACAGTAACATATAAATACAAAAGCACAGTAAAAGTTTGAAGAACTCAAGCTAGTGTTTAAATTCAACCAAGTGGACGTGGAAAGAACGAGAAAAATCATTCAATAAAGAGGGAAAAATAGGGTTCGTAGCACGAGTAACTCCGGAGAGTAAACACTGTCGTGTCAATTCCATTGGAAAATCACGCGTGATCTTCAATTCCCAATGGTTTTCAATTCTATCAAGACCTAACGGCGATCCTTCACTCTGTGCTCGCATTCTCTACTTCTTTTCTCGAGGATTCTTTTGCTTCAAGTGTGTCCGCCTGTTCAATCGCGCGAGTATGCGCTCTCAAGAGTTCGGACACACATGGGTGATCGTCGTAAATCAAAGAACATCCTTATGAAGCGCACGCGTCCACTCGTCACTTGCGTGCACCGAAAATAAGCTAAGGTACAGTTACCGAAAATTAATCACTTTTTTCGATGAGATCGAAAGACTAATTTCATTACTTTAGAGATATTTATCAGCTATTGTTGTTTTATCTTTTATAATAATCTTTATAAATTATATATAACCCTAGGTAAATGAAACATTTAATGTTCGATTGCAGGAGAAAATTGATAATTAAAAAGTTGTAAAAGTATTCATAAAATTGAGTTATGCTTTTAATTTAGCTTAATATTATCGATCAGTTAGTGTAGATGGTGATTATAATAAATATTTGAACAAAGTAATTTTACTTAAATTGAATTGTTAATTAAATTCAAATGAATTCTGATTTGACATATTTTTTGTTGAACACTAAACTAAAAGTTTTTAATGTATTACTAAAATATTGAATCTTAAATGATCTAAATTCAAACTGCATGAGGTGGTTATCTAACTTGCAATCAGATTGTCATTAAATATTCAATTTGAAATGAAGTTATTCGTGCTTTCGAAATTGAAATAATTAATATGATGAAGATTTTAATATGATAAATTAATAAAGTCATTTCAGAGTATCCTTAAATTTAAAACGTGTCTCTTAACTTTTAACTTAAAAACATATTTTTATGATGTGGTTGTTTTGACGGCAACTGTTTTAATATATTTAAAAAATTTATTTTAAAATACCTCATTATATTTTCAACAATAAAAAATATTATTTCATAAGAATTTTAGTAAAAATTATTATTAAAAAAAATATTTATTTAATTTTACTGTCATATACAGAAGTTCAAATTTCTATTGAAGATGGTTTAGTTGTATTGAAAGTTCACACAGAATTTAATATATTTAAATAATAATTTTATTTATCCATTTGATCTTTACATGGGCAAATACCAATTAAAAAGGACTCAACTACAAAAATCTCTCTATTTGTTATCAACATTGAAATGTTTATAAACAGATTAAAAGTAACTTTGATGTAAAAATATAGATATTCTAAATTTAATTCAAACAATCAACTGTCAGATAAATTTTATCTAAAAAATTTAAACAAAATAATTAAATTTTTGTTTAATTAAAAAACAAAAAATCCAAAACTTTGTTGATATGAATTTTAATTGAAACATTTCTCACTCTCATTTTATATATTTATTTTATAAAAAAATTTTTTCGTCCTCCTAATGTAGAATTTTATTACAAAATAAGCAGAAAAAAGATGATGCTACATAGCTGTTTTCTGTAAGTTTTTGTTTTACCTCAATACCACACACAATACGATGATATAATTGTACTGAAAAAAATCCAACTTTACCACAAAGGCATGATATCACCACAAAGCACTACTGCACCGAGTCTTTTGACGTAGGAATCATCAACAGGAATAATATATTTGTGGTTTGAAGATTCAAGTGATAGCATTACCCTTAAGGTTTCATGAAATCTGCAAATGGCCATACGTAATCCGATTCCTTTGTACTAGATGCTTGATTGATTCCGTTTAGGAAACTCAATCTCCTCGTATTATAGTTGATATTGTTCAAAATATCATTGATTGAAATCCCATCAGCATAATAGTAACATTCAGTTCTAATAGAATTAATGATCAATCACTTCCAAGACTTTTGATTGTACTCTAAAATCAGTTTCCAACAAATAATGATATTCCTTCCTCGTTTAACCGTAAATGATTCATAGCAAACTTTATGTAGAATTTTCCATCATTTCCTCATCTTTGCTCTTGACTTTTATTTTTCTATCGGAAATTGATAGGAAGGGCGAAGGCTAGAGTGAATATTGAATTCGATTGGGACACGACGCGTGCCCAACGGCACAGCAATTTCCAGAAAGATAGAATTTGAATAACGATTCGTGGCAAAGATTGAAAAGTAGAGTGAACTATACAGCGATAGATAAATTTTCTACATTTTATAAGTCTAAAAATCCATCCGTGACACCGAATTTCCTTAGATGATTGTCATGAGTACCAAGGCAAACTAATTTCCGGCAAAGTTGAAAAAACTGCTATCTTAGACGATGCATTTGCCAGATTAAAACATCATTGCATTTCACAGATCAAACTAGAAGTTGGAGTGACAATGTTTCTCCCTTTTTCCATCTCTATATAATGTATATATATATATACACAAAAATAATGTATAAACAAATTAAATTAGGTGATTTAAAAAGTTTACAATTTATATATGATGATTTGATGGCACAATGAATATTGTGAGATAAAATAAATTCACATTTTAGATTCAATTTATTCAAACAAATTAAAAGTATTTTTTTTCAAAAGGTCTGTTTGCGTAAAAGAATAACATTATAAAGAAGTTTCTTTTTTTATTGTTTTTTTTTTCTTCCATTGAATTGTTGTGAAAATACAATGAAGTTAATTGAGCAGTAAATTCAAAGTAGCATTTTATTGATTGTTTCTTTTACTATACATCCAATTGACAATTATAATAATGATCTTGCTATTTAATTCGATAAAAAGTCTAATAAAAATTGAATGAGGTAAAAAAAAATGACCAAAAATGTTGAAATTAATTTTCTTCATAAATTCAATTGATCTAATTATTTTTACATCATCATGGTCATAAATAATTACTGCCCATTTCGGAAATTCTATCATGTTTCTCGATTAATCGATCAGTTATATTATGTAATTAATTGTCAATTCCAATTGATAAATCGATTGATACATTCGAGGCTGTAATATTCATCGGTCATATTGATTCCAGTATAAACCAGCTATACGTCAAATATTCAATATAATCCTCCTATTCAATCTTAACTGAATTAAAGTAGTTAAATTTAAGCATTTTTACTTGACTCTCTTTATCCTCTTTGTCTGAAATAACAATGCACAATTCTAAGAAACTCTGAGCCTAAAGAATTCTAGTCTACCTAGCATTGAAATATACAAGAAAAAGATTTTTCTACAACATGCTCCCTTTTCATTAAATGCATCCCTAGAGTCAGACGATAAAAATGAAAGAAGATGATAGCAGTGATGGCTAATGTTAAAGTTCACAAGTCTAGACGAAGTACAAGGAGCTTCAATAATCGAAAATCATTTCGGGAAGATAGATATAGTGGAGAGTAGGCCAACAGGAAATGAGAACGATCCCCTCGAAGACGATGGTGTGAGAGAAATTGACTGTTCGATAATCGAAGATGAGGTCCCTGAAGAGCGGTCGACTGACTCGTACGTAATTAAATTCCTAGCACGCTCAACATCTCGTCTTCCAAAGGAGTGCTTCTCTATGATCGGCAAGTTACTCCCATCGTCATCTAGAAGTAAAGAACCCTTACTTATCCCAGTAGATTTAGATCTATTTCTTTTTCTTCTCCACTTCTCATCTTTATCTTTCTATATTTCATCTTTTACACTCCCTTTTTGCTTTATCAATAATTCCCTCTTTTTCATTTTTATTCTTAAATATAGAATGAGTATTAAAAAAGGACAGTCATATACTAGAAGATATCAATATTCTCTCTCTGGAACTGCCAGGTCAGGTCTCCTGAGACAGCGAAAAGAGACGAGAGAAAAACGTCGAGAGAAATATTCTTCAAAAATTTGATATTTTTATTTTCATTTAATTATGATTATTTGCTCATCAGTTTCAGTATAACTGTATACATCACAGCTGACCTTATTTTCAATTTATATGCCTTTTGTTTTTCATCTCCGGACAAGCTTTCTTCTTATTTACTCTTCCGAGCTACTCGAAAGAAACGCACGCGGACCAAGGTGGCATTCGTACGCGCACAAGCAATAAGTAATTCCAGAGGAAGGGAAGACTTGATTAATGGACTTCTTGTTCGTTCAATGTCTACTCTGTGAGACTTACAGAACACAACCACGCGGCCCCCGGAAAAAGAATAAAAAAATATCTTTGTTACAGTAAAGAAGAAGAAGATTCTGGAAAATACCGTCGATTAATTGTGGCTATAGCTATACATATATATCCTCGTTTTTCCCGTTTGTGTAACATCTCACCCCTCGACAACCTGGTTATTGCGCTTGCTGCTTAAACGATCTGGGATAAATTCTTGGCGAAAAATACCCTAGCTTAAAAAGTCTTTTTTTTCTTAATTAAAGAACAGAATTTGCAGTGGGATGGTCTTATTCGCGGTTTTGCAACTCGCTTTTTTTTGCTAAGAAAGAATGATAATGGGCAAAAATAATTGGAGAGTACTAACGCCTTTTTTCTTTTATTATTTGTTTTAGGAAGAAGCGAGGTGTCGTCATACAACTACCTAGAGAATCAATCGCTCGCCTCCGCACTGTTACGAGTCAGAGGGAAAAAAAGAGAAGAGTCATAACGGAGAATAATAATACTAAATCGATTTTAATTGACACGCCACCAAGTGGCCAAAGGGTGGCAGCGAGAAAAGTTACTGCTAAAGAGTATCGTAGTGGTGTGTTTAAATTTACGAGTGAACAGCAACTGGACAGTCGTGAGTACTTGGAGCACGTTAGTGAGAACGCTAACGTTGGAAAGTATACTTGCGACCGGTAACGGATGGCCATATACCCTCGATATCACGACCCACTGAAATCCCCAAGTGGTCACTGCATCGCATGACATTTCAATAAAATTTATTTTGCCACTCTTACTTAAGTCTATGTTCTTCCATAAAATTTATTGTTTCAAAGTTATTCATCATTTATCTCTCTTTTATATCAATCGAAAAATGAATTTTTCAACATCCTGAAATTGTTCAAGTATATCTACTGTCAATGTCGATGACTAGTTGGATTAAGAATAAATATTATTTATGACCAAAATAATGGCTGCCCTCAAACTCAATTCCATATCAAAGTATTGAAATAATGATGACAACTAAATGGTGAGAATTAAAATAATACAAAATGTAATTCCATTGATGAGATTAATCTATTGAAATCAATCAAGATTCAATGATAAAATTAATTGAATTTCTAAATTTTTTTTCTCCAATTTTTTCATCAACTAATTAACTCAATGGAGTCTAAACGAGACATCAGGGTCGAACAGTTGTTCAAAGATGCTTCAAATAATCCATATCACAAGTCGGATGAAGTTGTTGATGTAAGAATGCATTAATAGCAGAGAACACTGAAACTAACAACTTGTATTCTCTACCTTTATAACCCTGCTGGAAGTCAATTTGAACAAAACAAAGTCATTGGTTTGAACAAGACGTTACCCCTGAGGATCTTACGAGTGAAAGCGATACGTAGGAAGGAAAATGAAGATCTCTGGAGTGGAAGCAAGCGTGCCACTGCTTGGAGCAGTAGCACCTCGGTGTATCGTTAAACAGGCAACAGTGAAACGTTGTGTTGCTGCGCTTTTACTAGCTTCTGTTGCGAGCATCTTTTACTACAGTCATTACGTCATAAGCAGTCCATTATCAAGGTAAGTTAATAAAGAAAAATGAAATGATGCATGCTAATAGCTGTAGTAATGGTAATAATAACTTTAATTTGACAAGTCTATTGTAATTTTCATGGGGTCGTGTGAGTAATAAATTTAGTGAAAGCGTGTAGACATCAGTTCTTGTTTCCAAATGGCGTATCAAAAGGTAATCTGCCGGTCGACGCCACACGTAATCCTCACATCGATCAAGCCAGAATTTTATAGGCTTATCAGATTCATTTAAACTAAGGTTAAAGTCCTATATAGTCAAAAATATAAAATAATGTAGCAGCCGGTCTATAAATATCATTTTGCGCCCTCCAATGAATTAATGATGGAGGCAAAGTGCTTGAAACTGCAGTTTATTTACTCATAATTGAGTATAATGATGATTTATCTCATCAAAATAACTATTTACGTAAGGTAGAATGAACACACGGATGGTGTTCTCAAGGGAAATGGCTTTTCTCAAAGAGGACATGGCAAACAGCCGACGACGACGAGGACCGGACGTAGGATTCGAACTGCTGTGCTTGCCGCGAGCTCTTGCCAGCTACGGCAAACTTTTAGTTAACAAACTAGAGAATCGAGGCAAGGGGGTCATTTAGTATAACGAGTTGGCCAGTCCTCCCTCGGGTTCAGAAACTCTCTCCAGGTCTGGTATCCTAAGCGTGGGTGTACACGAGAAACAAACCCTTTCGAATAAGCTCAGAGTTAGTTTCATCAACAAGGACCTATCTTTGGTGATGAGTTTTCTTTGAAACGCGCCGCTGGCTTTCGTTTAGGTGGATTATCTTCTTGGTTATATTTTTACCAAGGGATTAATGAAATAGATCCAAGTAATTCAAAATTCCTCTGGAAACCAACAAGCAATTTGCAAACTCAACACTTTACCGCACTGAAGCGTTACCCATGAGAAAACCGACTAATTTAAATAGGATATATGACGGGCGTATATTTCTGCAATGAAACTGGTCTAATTGCAATTCTCGGCAAGAGCTTCTCATCTCCTTTCTATAGACCCAAAGGGATTACAAAATCAGACCGGGAACACTTTCTCAAATAGACTCCTCGAGTTCGGCGAGTCCATGCTTAATTAGAAGAGACATATAACTCAACGGTCTCCGCGCTCTCCTTATCCTGTCGACCCAAGGTGAGCCAATCTTAGGTCTTCAGATAATCAAGAAAAGCATAGAAACTTACTTCATGATGAACGACTCCTATAAACCATTCTGTAGCACTCCCAAGACCTCCAACTTCATTCGTAACTTCAGTATATTGTCGTCATTTATTTGAATACTTTACGGATATTCTTCTCCACTCGGCTAATTTCAAATAAACTTTCCCGTAATTAAATGGTCATTTTCGTTTAATTCCACAATAAAATATTTGAATTAATTTAATCGATTTTCATTAACAGCTTGTACTATTTATTAAATGAAACCGGATATTTATTTTACTTGCAATCATTGTTAATTCGAGTATTGAGATATTCAATATTACAACAAACCAAATTTTCCAAACACGATTTTAGCATTTAATATTTAATACAAATATCATTTTCTCTTAGTGGTTTTAAATAAACACTTGACTACTCCATTGCTTCTTCTCATTCTTCTGTGTACTTGAAAATTTTGTTCGCAAAGTTTCAACATCTATACACATAAATGTGGTCTTTACTGTCTAGATATTATTTAAACGTCAATAATGCACCTAATAAAAAGTTCTTTATTACCACCGCATTGGAAGAAACTTGAACGAGAAGCATTTAACCTGAAAATTGATGTAGAAATATGGGGGTAAATACGAAATACGCGGTAGACCGGGAAATTGTAAAGATGAGAACTCATAAAAACTTTCAAACGTTTCCGCAGGAAATATCTGATTATATCATCTTATAAAAAAACATTGGATTCTTAATACTTACAAATTTCATTCATCTATTCAACAATAATACGCTAAATTATATTTCAAATGCATAAGAGAATGATATCGTAAAAATAAAGTACGTTATATTCACTAAAGTAAATATGTGCTATTGAATTGATTTTCTCCTTCACTAACAGAGACATATAAAATCAATGAATAAGACTATTCGATCTGCCATTACAGTTATCGCATATAAATATATGTATACATGTATATAGCATTTGATCTCTCACCAATGTAAACTTGGAAATCTCGATAATCTTCAAAAATGAAAACAATCTGGATATTTTTTTGAATATTCAAATAGACATTTATTTTTCATGTTGAAAAAATAGATAAATGTTTTTCTTTTATATATATATATGAATGATATATATATATCATTTATAAGTGACTATTTTTTTACATTTTAAAATAAAAATTTTATGATGCGATTAAAGTGAGGATTTTAAAAAATTACAGAGTACACCTAAGCGGATCTACACATGCAGATAAAAAAATCTGTGATCAAAAATTTATAAATTCAACAGTTGCAAATGATATTTTTATTTTCATAAAGCCATTTATCTACTTTTTCATTGAGATTTTCCTTCTTTCTATCGTAAAAAAATTTTATTAGTCATCATTTGACTATAGAATATAAAAAAAAATGTCGTTAACAGAATTGTTTAGTGCCCTAAAAGCAAACACTCGACAATATTACGCTTAAAGATATTAACCCTTCGTATGATAGAATTATATTTTCTACTAACTTTGTTATTCTTTGGTTATTGACTTTATAAATTGACTTTCATTTTTTAACACAATCTCATAACATTTTTTTTCCTCTCTTACCACAAAAAAAATTTTTATTCCATAAAAATTCGATTTTTAATTTGAAAATTGAACTAATAAATTTTATTTACAAAGTAGACTAGTTAAACGATGAGAGATTAGAGGTATATTAATAACTGTTAATTGCTGAGAGACCAATTATACGGTCAATTACTGACTTAATATATAGATAAATAATAATCATTTACAGTCGAATGCATTGGTAAGACAATGGTTGAATAGTTCAGATAATAGCCTGAGGGAATAATTTTCAAAAGAAACAAGTGTGAAAAAAATTGTCTCTGATTGTCGAAAAAAAAAACAAAATTCCAACTCCATAAAAAAATATCTCTTCCATAGAAAACAAGATTTTTGAACATAAAGTATGAGGAAAAATTCCACGATGACATTAGCGATAACACTAGAGTCGTAATTTTCTGCAAGCTGTACCACAAAATCTGAAGTTTATGAATGTGCAACCGGAAATGTCGATAATGTTTAGTAAATAAGAAGAAATCAGAGGGCATTATAGAAGATGATAAAGGTTAGGTAAATGTTTTTTTTTATCATGATACTATGACGCAAATGTATGCAACGTTAGCAGCAATCAGGCCACCAGATAGACTGTTTGGGTGACTATGCTATCGCAGTATGTAAACATTAATATGCATATTTATCATTGGTAGTGATATATATTTTTTAGACGTCGTTTGCACAGCTACTCTAGCAGATACCCGTTTATTTTTTTATCTCTCACTATTTTCCACTCTTTCACATTCATAATCCATAGCACGTCTGCTCAATAGATCATTAGATTAATTGCAATATACAATAATAAGGTATGGCCTTCTGTATGATATTCAAATGACTTAATAAACATTGTTATATAGTTTATTGATTGTTCATTATCTATTTCATAGATATTGATCCATGTTTAATAGTTTAACATACTTTAAAGTACTCTGAACTATTATCTTTAATACTGTTCAAGCACCATTAATTTCAATTTCCCTCAATATAATTTACTTGAAGAGTTTTCATTCAAGAGATTTCCATGTACAAAAGGGACATTCTCAGCATTCAGTTATCAAAAGAACCCTAAGTCTTATACCTTCATCACGGAAATTAGATTGAATAATCCATTTTAATCGAACGAACTAAAGAGTTATAAGATGCAAAGTACATGAGAAAATACGCTGATTTGTTGGAATCATTAATGAATAGATCTAAAAAAAAACATCTGATAAAATATTCTTTTATATACACTATACCTACGAACAGACATGATTGGTTTTTCATTCAATGTAAAGATAATCTTTTTATAGAGAGTAATTTAAACGAGAAAGTTCAATAGTTAGGATGAAAAAAAAGGATAGAAAGAAAAAAAAATGCAAAATGAATTGAAAAAAGCAATAACAATTCAATAGTGATTCTAAAGTACTCGGTGAAACGCTTCAGCGAACATACACAGTTTAGGTAAACCTACAATAGTGAACACACATGAGACATTACGGACAACAAACAAATGCGTTCCATTGAGAGAAATAGTAGGAATCTGGGTCACTGAAGTGCATCATGTCCATCTATAGATCCTTCATGTGGCCCTACGAACTTGAATGTTTGTGGCTGAGTGACAAGTCGTACTGTGGTGCTGCTAATCACTTCTAATCATCCTCTTGTGCGAAATTACTTCCCAACAATTGAATACTCCAAGAGAACAATGTCAAACTCGTAACTAGCTCTCGTTCCAAGCTGTAATTATATGCTGTTATAGATGATGAAAAATTACAATTGGGTCACTTTAAAGTTTTATGAAGAAAATTTGTTACTCTTCAACATAGAAATTGTAAATGGACATTTTATTTTAAAAATTGTCATCTAAATATTTTACTGTGAAATAGAAATTCAGACAATAAAAACAGCTGAGGATAAAAGTTAGTATTCTATGTTTGATCTCTTTTTCTTCTTTTGCATTTTCATTAAATACAACTTTTATTGTATTTTGAATGTGAAAGTTATGTTGACATATCTCGTCTTTACACATTTAGTATACAAGTCTAGTTATTTTTAATAAATATGACATTAAGGTATAAATGAGAAACACTAAAGTTAAATTTTACTCTCTTTGTATAATGAAACAATTCCCAATAAAAAAGTTTGAATTTATTCTATAGATTTTTCTCCTTTTTGGAGGAAATGAAGTTGGAAAGTAATTACATCAAACTTTGACCAGCTATTTTTGTTTTAGAAAGGAACACATACGAAAATTATATCAACACATAGAATTTAACATATTTGAAATGCAAAATTCACCTCAGTCATTCTGACTCTCCAACACATCTATCGCCAACACGTAGATTGTATTGAATTGGATTCTCTTGTGCAATTATAGGTTATGCACCACGCAATTTCATAATTTTCAACCTATAAATGCAAAATAATGTGTAATTATGAAACAAACAAAAAAAATGTTATAAAAAAAATCAATACTGACACTTTTTTTGAGCCTAGTTGTTTTACACATCAAACGATTAACAAATATCGAATTATTATTTCTAAAAAAAAAAATTATTTGCTTTTTTTAAACATTTTTTTTTGCAAGAAATTTTCAACATTTAACAGAAATGTTTTTTGAAATGTTTTTTTATCAATGAATATCGACAAAAAAAAGCTTTTATCGAATAAAAGATGGATTAATTTTTACATGAATAATTTTATTTAATAAAAAATTATTTTTTTGTTCATAAATTGAGATTAATACTGATAAGCTTTATTTATCTTCGAAAATATTTATGATAAATAAAGGGATGAAAAATATATTTTTTATTCGAAATCTAGTTTTCTTGACAGCATCGAAATCAAGTAAAAATAGCATATATTGAGGGAGATTTTCCCAAGTATATTTCAGTATCAATCGTTTTCTAGCATCGAAATACCAAATTTTCACGGAGTGAAGATTACATTAAAATAGCATGACGTCAGTAAAAATGTATTGCTGCAGTCACTGAACAAAATTCAGCATCACGTTCAAATATAATACTTCAGAAATATAGCTGAATCTTTTATTTACATCAATTTATCCTCTTTTTCCGCTCTGATACGGTGTGATTATTAATGCAAGGTAGTGTATTGGGAAGAAAAAAAACTTGATCTAAATCACTCTAAGGGAAAAAATGAGCAGATTGTGGAAAAAATTCAAGTACAAAATGAGAAAATGGAGCAGAGGAAAATGTACATGTGGCTAGAAGAGTCAATATAATTTTTTATATTTTATCAGTAGTGAATTGGTCGTTGTGTAGGAGGCTATATATAGATATACATAAACAAATATAGTTATAATAGACCAGACGAATAGATAGACAGAAAGAGAGCGAAAACAAGTGAGAGAGTAAAGGGTTTTTCCATGGGCGTACCGCACGGCCGACCGATCGCACTCTATTGATTAGAATTCCAATTATTGGCTTCGACTGAGGGGTTGTTCTCATTCTGTCATTCTTCTCTCTTCCAATCCCATTCTCGTTATTTCAAATCTCCCGATATTGCCACAACTTTTTCGCTTCTGTTCATACGCCCGATGTCTATTATTTTATAAGCTTCATCAATGTGCTTGTACATAGATACAGAACGACGTTAATAATCATTTTGCATAATAAACAAACGATTGGAGCACACTCATAAAGGCTAGTTATTCCAATGTGCATTTATTAATATGCTCAGTTTAGCATACATGCGTACATATTTTTATAACGATTCCGAAAGAAAAAAAAAGTCTTTTATATTTATGTGTCTGGGTGCATCGTCTGTATTGCTGACACGCAATAAGTTCAAGATTAACCAGTGTCAATCACGCCATTGAATATTTTTAATCGTGCTTCATGAATACCTTGAAAGAAACTTTGTGCATCGAATATTGATCAAAGTAGACTTTGATATCCACCACTACAACACGCTCTACGCTTTAATAAGTGAAGAGTCAAGAGAGTCGAATACCATTCAAATGCTAAAAGCTTTCTGATGGTATATAACAAAAGATCTTTTGTCAATTAATGTGCCCGTCTTATCAATGTAATAACTTGGTAACAACTCTTACTCATTTACTTGTAAAATATTCAATTATGGATATCACACAAGGAAGTATTCTCAATAAAGGTCTAAGATTGCTTTGACGTTGTCGTCGATACTAGGGGATGTTTTACCTTAGTGCTAAAGACTCGGTGATCCGTCTAATGGAGTAGCAGGCTTTCCTCTTCTCGTCTCTTGATAATGTAAAAGTCATTAGCGATATTTCTATTAAATTGATCGAGCTTTCGATATAATATTATCCTTTTCGTTGATCCATTTCTTGTACCACCTCATGCTGTTGGCTCTCCAAGCATCGAACCAAGTCATGTTCACTCTAACGATACATTAATTGTCAAAATTTAGCAGATTTAACGTTTGAAATGGTAGTCTGTCCTTCAAGTCCCTTCGATTATTTCCTCTCGCTTCCAACTGTCTCATCACGCAAACATAATTGGATGGCGCATCAATCTCTGTGCTGTCTTATTAATGTCGTCGACAACCCCATAACATCCTACGGTAATTTTAAAGTAATCACTTATAGTTTTTAGTTTATTTTCTAATATCTCAATGTCCTTTCAAAATGTTGCACTTTAAATTGTGTCACAGAGAGTTAATGAAAAATATATTGGAGTATTTTATGTTTATGAAGACAATTTATTGATACATTTATAATGAATTGCAATATCGAGATAATGGATGTTAATAAATAGCGTGTTTTGAAATTAAAATTCAATGTTTCAAATATCTATTGTTATTTTTTCGAAAACTCCAATTAGTTGAATGGTCAGACTTGTTAATAATGAAACAAGCATGTTTAATTGAATAATAAACTCAATCTCTCTTATGTGTACAAGAGAAATAATATTATGTATACATTCATTGAATATTATTTAATGCATTTTATGAATTACTTATTAGAATTTTTAAAACATGTAAACTGCTGATCATGAACGAAATAAAAAAATTCGGTCAATTTAAAAACCTAACAATAGACATCCGATTACTCGAAAAACAAAAAAAAACCTTTTAAGTAGCCTTTCTTCTTTCAGAATGATGACAAATACTAGAAAAGACCGCATTGAAATATTATTTCCAAAAATCAGCAATTCTGAACATTACTAAATTACCGGAAAGTTCATATTAGTTGTTCTTCTTTTCCCTCCCAGATGCGCCCCCTATCTTCTATTACCTAGCTCTGGAGTCGAGTTCAATTTTGTCTTGTCGACTATTTCTAGTATTTTTTGGTCTCGTCTTCTCTTTCATCCCCACAAAACGCTCGAGGTTCCTGATGAAAGATTTTCAGTTGGCAGCCGAGAGTACAGAGAGCGCATGATATATACGAAATAAAAAGAGACGCGAACAAAAACCTTTCCGCCAATTCACCCGCAGCTAAAGATGTCGAGTAGTCATTGCAAAGAAATCACCCTTGACATCAACCTACTACTATGAATAAAAATAGAAAATCAAATGCTAAAATCCTAAGTAAAATCTCCACTCTCAACACTAGAGAATGAATATTTCAAATAGCATATAATAATCCCGTTAATGTGGTAGGTCAAAACAAAGACAAACAAAATAATAAAATGTGTTGAGAATCAAAGCTGAAAGCATGAAGGTTAGACTTTATTGTAAAATGATTTCCTTATGACAAAATAAAGAAACATGGTTGCAGAAAATCATCAAGACACGCTATTGTTCGTGTCTAAAGCATAAAATATACAGCCATAGGAGTTGACTTTGTAGTTGCCGCAATGTCGGAGGCAATTAGACGAATATCAGTGATAGAACACGATATGAAACAAGAGACGAAATGAGATATATTTAGCCTTTGAGCCACGTACGTCTGGCTAAACTAAACACGCATTGCTCGTGTTGGTCTTCGCTTATCAAAATTTTATCTCTCTCTTTTTTCCTTTCTAGCACCTATGAAAACTATGACTTTATCACACGAAAGTCGTGAACTGCACACTGGTCAACGTTGAGAAATAAATGGGTACTTTATTTAGATACGTGATATCACTTTGTATAATCTCAGTTTTCTCTAAACTTTTGTCTTCATTTCGTGTTAAAATTTCAGTGATTTTAGAAAACTAGAATATCTATGTACTAGAGTACCATGTAGATATGAATTACTTTATGCATCTTTGATGATGAGATAATTCGGACAGTTGCATGGCAAACTTCTCTTTCTCAACGAATTATTAACGCAGAAAAGGACATCTGATGAGAGTCTAAATCGTTGACGGAAATCTCTGTCTCTACTACGTTCGTGTCTCTGATGCTTTTTGACGTTTCAAGTACTAATGCCAGAGGCCATGATAATAACCTGGTATGCTTCGCATTTACGCTTTCAACCCCCAACTGTACCCATGAGATCTCCACTGCTCGTTTGCATGCATATCTAAATCCCAATGCCAACGGGCCTTTATAAAGTGTGTATCTAAGCCGGACATTTCTAGAGATATAACGAATGTTTTTGCCAAAAACACGAGCTGAATATTCTAGTTATATCACTACGACTCCATCTGTAAAAAATAAAGGTAGAAAAAAAATGAGCAACGAGTCCTACTGACTTAGATTTTTCGCCTTTTATACTCTTCATAAACACAAGTTGTAAGCAACTTCTGTCAACGTGTAAAGTCCAGATTGGTTGGAAGATTAAAGCGTGACTTTTTCTGTTGGAGTTGGAAATAAAAAGCATTCACTACTTTAGACACATTGGCTTTACTCGAGTATTTCTCGTTACCGTATTTCGCTCGTCCGATGGAAAGAAAAAGTACTATATAACTAAAGAGACTTTCAGACTTTAACGTGTATTTCGAGTAATTGAAACTCATTTGAAATATCAGTTTCCCAAGCTCGAAAGAATTTGATTAGACAAAGAAGCACAAAAACAAAACAAAAAATAAAAGCAAAAGTTAAATGTTATTACTTTTAAATAAATAAAAAGTCTTGTTACTTTTTACAATTACTTGTTCATTGAAGTGAAAAAGATTGCCCACGTTCTTCAGTGGTAAATTCCTGAAGCAGATAAATCAAGAGGAATGTTATCAACGTTGGTTTCATTTCTCAAAGGACACAACGTCGTGTCGAGTAGCGATCATTTTTCTAAAACCTTCTCTTACTTATCTTTTACTACTTGCAAGCATCCTATATCGATTAGTTGGCTTGCCAGAACTTGCTACGACGATAAAACTCGTTTATCCGTATATCCGTCAATTTTCGTCTATGTAACATGCTTAATCATTGTCTTACTTGTCAGAAAAAAGCTCAGTAAAAGGATAAACCACGAGTACTGTTATAAATTTTTATATACTTGAGAACATTAATATCGATAATATTTAACATTACAGCCTTATCCATCGGGACACGAGGCCGGAACCAGCGATAAGATGCTCAACCCTGAGGGGTGCAACACGTTTACCACTGGCTCCAGATCACCGAAGTGAAGCAAGACTGAGGATCGACCCAAAGGTTCTGGTCTTTGTCGAAACGCTGTATTCAAGGGTGGGTCGAGAGATTGCTGAACTACTTGTCTATAACCGGATAAAGTAAGTATGATGAACATATTCATAAGAGATAAAACTCAATGACGTAATTGTACGTTTTTTTATAAGCTTCTTAATGTGGTGCTTTATGATATTATTTTTGTCGACTGGAAAAAAAAAATTTCACCGTCAATTGTTCAGTTTATATCTTTTTTACGAGAGAGAAATTAACTTCTCCATTCATGATGATAAAAAATACGAGACTTTGATAGCACAACAGATTTGAAGCATCATTATAACTTTTCTGATTAACTAGTCTTGATGATCAAGCGGTAATGAATGCGTAATAAGCTATTGGAGAAGTCGTGTTTGTATCGGATTTAGTAGTAAACGGAAATGAGAAGCAAGTATAAAGGAGAAAGCGTAAAGATCGTTGGTATATATTAAAGCTTCTATTAAAACTAAGTAACTAGTATCAGCTTGAGCACATGCTGAGCTTCATTCTATCTAAATAGTTTCATAAAATCAATAATAGTATGTTAAAATTCCAAGTAAATACCAGCATATTCATATCGATTTTGTCTCCCTCAAATACTCGAGAGTGAACTGTGATTATCGTGGATAAAATTGGTATAAAACGATTGGAACACAGCGAGTGTTAGAAATCTAATTAATTAGACCTGATAAAAAGGAGAATGAAAAAAGCTGAATTACGTCAAAGGATTTGTCGTGATTATACTGCTTTGAAGGGTAAATAGAAAAAAAAACGAGTGAGAATTGAATCAGCCGACAAAAGTCGATCACTTCATCTCTACAAGGAGATTAGAATAAAAGAGCTACCAATGGCTGAAAGTAAAGAAGGTGGAGATCGAGGAAGAATGTCGGAACGTTCATTAAGATAATCACCAATAGCTGAATAAATTTCAAACTCAGATCGTATTGCGATTTGGTTCACTTCACACATACCCACATTATTTCCTCTTCCTTGCATTCTCTATCTACATTTGTGCGCTAGTTAGGCATGTCGTTTCACTGGTACGAAATAGTCGTGCCAACCAGCCGCTTCCCCACGATGTGATATCTATAATCCTTGCTATCCAACATACATATTATCATTCTCACAATAATGTTAAAGCTTTTCTGTATAATTTCGAGAGTTATCTATATCATGTTGATGTCCTAAATTCCACACCTCATCAGCATGCTTTTAATTTAATGAGAATGATTAATACATAATTAGAAAAATAACCGTTCTAGATACACTGAATTAATATCAAAATAAAACTTAATGGTTAATGAGAAAATGCAATGAAAAATATCTTAGAATGTAATTTTGTAAATTGAATCAATGAATGCTACTGATTCGATTTTTTTTTTAATATGAATGGAATCTAATCTAAATTATTCACTATTTTCGTAGCCTTAGTGTTATAAATTATGGAGATTTATTTGATATGTAATTAAACATCATATCTTCATGAACAAAAAATTCTTAAGTATTTTTACTTTGATCTTTTTATTCAGCAATGACAATAGGGAAAAGATAATTTCGTATTTTAATTAATTGAAAAAATATTTATTTACTACATAGTTAATTTGATCTCTTTCAGAAATTGAACAATAAATTTGATTCAATTGATTGAATAAATTATTATGGAAAAAAAAATTTTTTTAGTAAATTATATATGTAAATAATTTGATTAAAACTCATTGAACTCATTTAATTGTTCTTAAATTAATATTGTAACAGAACAAAGTTTAATGATAGCATACATAATAATTATTAATCATGAATACATAATTATTCATGGTAATGTGCATTATATAATTTTAATCAATACCATATATACCTAAAGTGCCGTCAATATTCCATTAATTTTGCATGGCTATCAGAGTTGAATTTTGCTCATTATCAAGTATACATTGAGTAAATAATCATTGTCATTAATTTCACAGATAGATTTATGATATAAAATAACTCTAAACAACAGTGAAAAAATACATAATTAAATATATTATTATATTTTATTAAAAACTCTTAAAAAGGATCTTATTTTTTTTACTTCTAGTGACTTTTCTCATGTGAACATGAATATTAACACAAAGCAAAAAAAAAAAAACAGTGTGCTTCTGTTTTTTTAAAAAAATTGTACTTTAATATTCGAGTGTATTCATGTCAAGGAAAATATGGACATTTCTTCTTGGACTTTCATTATGTTAAATCCATTATTGTAGTCGAGATATATATGTATATGTTGTTATCATTATTATTATGTTATTAATGTAAGCGGATTAACAAAGAGTAGAAAATGAAAAGGATTAAGAATAATAAAAAAGTATTTGACAAAATGTAACTGTAATAATTACAATCTGGAAATGAATAATTTCAATTAATGTTTAATAATATCGTACTTCAACGAGACAATAGTCTCTATTCATACTGAATGATTAGAAGTTCAATGAATTTAATAATCAAATTGGTTTGATGCAAACCTATTAAATTACAAAGATATGTTCTGATATTGTTGAGAATCTTGTTGTTAGTTGAAAGCATCGAGCTTTTGTAATTAAGATTCGTGTAATGCTCTGTGCCTAAACCCTTTTGATTGTAAGTTCTCCTAAAGAGGTCATTGAATACAGAAATGCAGTCTCGAAGCCAACGAACATTTACAAGTAGAAAGTAGAAGCCAACTATGTTCAAATAGTTAATCCAACTATAGACTGCATTGTTTGAGAAACAGAATTGACGAAATGCACGCCAAGCTTTTGAGAAATAACCCAACTAAATGTCTCCTTAGCCACCACCGCCAAAAGCAGTATTCTTCAACAAGGAATTTATATCATGATGTTATGAAGTTTGAAAACGATGAGGGCATCGTCCTTAGTATGAACAATTACATTGGATGTAGAAATGGAAAAAAGTCTTTAGATTAAAGAGAAAAGACGAAAAGTCAGAAAGCTTCTCAAGACATCCAACATTTCAGACATCTCTTGAAGAAAAAAATATCATCCTCGCTTGAATGTCATACTTCTTCCTATTATGCAACTTCATCTTTGGGAATCCATACAAACCTTTGAAGAGTCTTTTCCACTAGCTATCGTCCCATTCAATAGTTTCATCGTCCATGTTTTTTTGTCTTTTACTTCTCACAAAGACTCTCATGTCCAAGCTTTCATCATGATCAAGTCCATTCATTTGTTCTATTCCTCAGGTCTAAGGTACTGTAGGCATTTTTTTCAATGAACATGACAACTTTTATACTTTATTCTTTTGTTTTTACCTCTTTTTTATTTTAAATATAATCGTGAAATTTTTCAATAAATATGCTGATCAATAATTTCTCATTTAAAATCTATCCTGGCTTCATGAAGTCTATTTTTTATGTTAAAATAACTAGTAAGATATTAAATATTGTTTTGAAATGTAACTTCAGAAAACCGTTAATTAGCAAGAGAAATTATTATTGAATATTATTGATATATAACTGATCACATGATTAATTAAAAGTTTGCAATATACCTTGTTATTCATTAGCAAACAAAATTTAAATTCATTTACAACTTAATTGAATATTCAAGAGAAAAGTAACCACTCAAATTGTTATACTATTGGTTCTTTAATGAATTTTCAAAGTTACTCTTAAAGTTTATTGTTGTAGTGTTGAAGGTTGCGTGTGGTTGATGAACTGCATGAGTGAAATACTTGTTAAAGGAGTAGTTCTATAGTCGATTAAAGTGTCTATCATCCAGAGTGAACTTAAAAATGTGTCGTATTTCATCCCCCTGGAGACTTTGAGTTATCAGCGGGACATGAAAAAAGACCAAAAATACAAATGGACTTTCATTTCTAGTTGAAATTGTCAAGAACCTAAGCATAGACTGCAGTGGAGATTCAAGCTCTAGAGATTCAGCTGAGGAAACAATCTACAGCCAATACCACGTGTTCAGTCTACTTTTTGGTAGACAACCTGCAATTCGATCTAGAGAAACTGGCATTTCTCTGCAGTGAACCGACAACAAGAGCAGGTCCGATAACCTCGTTCACTCCTTCAAGTCTTCGGCCATCACTTTGGAGTGATATTCTTTCGTATAAAATAAACTAGTGTTTTCCAATTTAGAAAATTGTGACGACTTCATTTCTTTTTTGCTCTTGGTTGGCACTTGGAAGCTTTGCTCGGCAAATATTCTTCAACCTCTTGTATCGAATCCGATACTTCTGAACGAACCTGAGAAAACCTGCACATTCAGAGTAACAGTAAAAGAGAGTCAAGACCAACCATATCCTTCATGAATAATTCCAGGTGTTTCGTTGAGAGGAACTCTTGGAAACGTGCAGAATATTCCTGTGAAGAATCTAACGAACAACTAAATCCAGAGTGTTCAGTATATGTCATTTACTCAATCTCTTATACACACAGCTCATCAACTTCCGTTCTTATCTATATTCTCTTTGTATTATTACAGATCGTGACAGGAACGAATTTGATTAAATATCGAATCACACGTGCCCTCTACACACACTTTTATCATGATATCTGCAGAAGAATAACAAATTTTTAAACCGGAAAAAATATCTAAAGTCGGGGAATATTCTATTGAATATTTCCCAGTTGGTCTGCTGAAAATATTGCTTTTGATGAATCCATGAAATATGAGTGCCCATAAGAAAATTCGTTTTATTGATGACTTCAAACATATTGATAAACATTTATCAAATTGAAAAATGAAATTGAAATGAAATAGCTCTGATTATTTTATTTGATTATTTTTTTTTTCTTTTTTTGCAAACAAATATAATAATTTGAATATATCTCATCAAAGTTGAACAAAAAATATGCTTATAAAAAACTGTATTTTATGTTAAAAAAATTCTAATTAAAAATATCTAATTGAAGATATGTAATTTATTGCAAATATATTTTTAAGTTAAAAATTCAAACTGGAGATTGGGGAAAAAGCTGTATTGAAAATATACATGAAAAACGTTTGATAAAATAATGATTTTTCTATCAAAGGAGTAATTTTCTTTTCATTAAAAAATTTTTTTCACTCATCTCAGCTGTATTACGAGCTTTATGATCACAGAAAGTTTAATTAAGATTTATTTTCATTGGATTTCTCAAATAGGTAGATGACAAGATAAGATATTGCATCGATCGAAGTCTCATCGTATCCTGTGAAGCGTCATGTTAGAGCAGTCCCGGTGGTACGTACGTGACTTGAATGAAGGGAAATAGAGTAAAGTCGTATCGTATATGCTACTGAGGAAAACGTTGACTTCTGTATAGCAATAAATCCTCTTCACAAAAATTCCATACATTAAAATTTATTAAAATATTATTGGATACTATTACTACATGAAGAAAAATTTCATTGCAAAAATTATATGATTATGTTGAAATATTTCAAATGTATGAAAATTTTAGTTGCGAACAAAAAAAAAGGAAATTTCCTTCATTTTTCTAAAATAAAATAATGAATAGACTATTTGTGAGAGCTTTAACAAAAGCTTCTCAGAGAAAATAGAAGAATCCTATGGTGTTGCTTAACAATACGACGCAGCTGATTAAAGGACCCTTTTAAATTACATTCTATCCCGAGATACACTCAACCGAATGCAATTCAAGAGTTTGACAAAAGATCGTGCTTCTCTGTTACCGAGTTTTATCAGACTGTCGGGCGCGATTTTTTACTTCAAGTCAATCATTCAGTTTGATACATTAAACAAGTATCTGTAAAGAAGGAAAAAACCATCAATATTGAAATTAATCACAGCTAAAGGTTACTCTCTATCATAGATTAAAAAAATCTCTGCACAGCAACTGAAATATCATAATGATAAAAATCTATTTCCAAAATAGTTTCATTTAGTTCAACCAGCTAGATTTATATCGAAAATCTGCTGTTAGTTTATTGATACTAACTTTGGGCAGACCATTTTCAAAATACTTTTTCGGTGAATGAATACAAAAAAAATCGATTGAAATATACAACTCCATTAGCGGATATCAGTCCATTTTAAAACTCCTCGTGTACACAAGCAAGATAAAAGGGTTGCAATCGTGAGCCAATGGAATACACTGCTTATATGTGTACATAAAAAATATACATGAATGTATGTATGATTGAATTTGGTGAAAATAATAACACAATTGTACCATTGCAAACATCAAGCAGAAGGTAAATTGCGAATGACATGCCGGCACGATGTGAACTGACAAACAAATAAACACAGGACAACAGTACGATAGAGAGACAAGAATTACACTTTTTACCCTCCTAACTAGGCTCTTGTTAATTACTTAATTAATATTGGTGAACGCATGCATTTCCCCGCCACATGATGGATAATTAATTAAGCCATGTCATCACCAGAAACTGTTGAAAAACATCAAACCTATTTCCCATGAAAAACATTCCTAGTGACAAACAATATTATATAAATATTGTTTCATTTCATGATCATTCGTGTAAATGGACTTATCATATATCATTAATTAATTTAATTACTGTTATCAAGCTCTTTAGGTATCACCTTTTTTATGCATAAATTTTAATTTTTGAAATTATTTACTATTTATTTTTATACAAAAACAAATTTTCATTTATATTCAATTAAAATTTTTTTATGTTATTAAAAGTTAAAAAATATATCTTCATTGATTAACAATTTTTATTATGAAATATTTACCATCAGTATTACAATATTTTTATTAATTTCAATGAAAAGTGGTAAAATTATTAGAGCAAATTTAATTTAATTTTATAATAGTTACGTTTCACATAAAACATTCGCCAATATATCATTTATTTTTACATTCCTATTTTTGTTGTAAATTAATTATTTACATATTTTATATTTTAATTATTATGTTATGAATTGAAATAACACGAGTTATTAAAAATGAATCTTCATTCGAATAAAAATATTCCGTGGATCTAATGAGTAGTAAAAAATTATTAACTAAACTTAGATAAGATTGTAATAAGAATTTTCATTTTTCCAGATATAAAGTGGAGGTTGCGGGAAAATCGCTTCCAGTCTTAACGAACCTCGACAAAGGAAGATATGGTGTATTGGTGTTTGAAAATCTTAATAAGTATCTTCAAATGGATAAGTGGAATCGTGAACTCCTTGACAAATACTGTCGAGAGTACTCAGTTGGAATTGTTGGGTTTGCACCACCCGGAGAAGAAAGTCTTGTAGGTGCTCAGCTGAAGGGATTTCCTCTATTTATACACACAAACTTAAGACTCAAGGTAAGAAGGTTTTCTCTCATTTATTAGAATCCAAACAATCCCGAATTTTCGCGATGAATAATGGCTTAGGTGGAAGGAAACTCGTGCATTAGTCTTCCAGCAAAATAGCTTGATAATGAAACTTGAAATGGATCCTAATTTCCATCCAATTTCCGCTTAATCTATCTGGATTTTTGTTAAATAAAACAAAGACTTTGTCTTTCCAATGATGCAATCAATAATAACTAATCTAAAAATTCTTTTATCTGAAATTGATAAAGTTAAAAAGTTCTTTAATAGATTTTTTAACAATTAAAGAAATACTTTGAAAAAGAATATCAACTCAATATTCTAAATTCAAACGGTAAAAATCTTTTTCCAATAAAGTTAGAAATATTTAAACCACCTGAAAAGCGACATTTTCTTTTTTTCATTCTGTGTCCCAACTCGTGCATGAAAGTGAGATTCACATGGGTTTCTCACTACGAATATCCTATTGTTTGTTTGGAAATGAGGCGACCCTTTTTGTTTGCTTACACTTTTGTTTTGGTTGTTAGGATGCACAACTCAACGCAGCCTCACCCATCTTGAGGTTGACCAGATCTGGAGAAACAGCCTGGGGACCCTTACCCGGAGGCGACTGGACTATTTTTCAACCGAACGACAGCACGTACGAACCCCTGGCATGGGCTTATAGAGATAGTCTTGATTATACGAATCAAAAGACTCCTCTTGCTACTGTAATACAGGTATTATTGCTCTCAACTAAATATCTAAATATCTCATTCAATGAGATAAAAGTTCGTTTATCCTCTGATTAAAAATAAATCCGGTTGAATATTTTTGATGAAGTTGGTGGTGATGTGATAATAATAGTTAATATTTCAATGCAGAATTCGTGAGGAGATCGAATTAAACTTGTTTTTAATTACATTACTTGGTTAATTCGATGTTCATGAATAATGCCATAGTTACAAGATTGACATGATAGCAATTTAAAAGATTAATATTAATCTCCAAACTTTGTCTCATATTTTAAACTAATCTGATGTTATGAGCAATGAATTTATTCAATTTTACTGAATTTAATATTGAAAGTTTCACTTAATGTTGGCCGCATTTTGGATCCCAATAATGATCATGAAAAATTAACAAATATATAAAGTTAGCAATCAAATATAGCTCGAAAAAATCCATGTTTGAAGGACTTCCATTTCTCTCAAGTTGATTTCAAAGAACAGCAAATTCATTTGTAACTGTAAATAACATAGCTCACACTGTCGTTGCAATTGGTAGTGAATTAATTAATTAATCAATCAAAATAGAGTTTCATTCAATCGAAGAATTATGTAAATTCAAAACTAAATAACAGACAAATATTGACTCCAAAATATATTAAACAAATTTCATTAATTAACTTGACAATATTAAATAATTTTTTTCAACTCTTTAATCGATGTTCTAAATATTCAAGTGATATTTTAATTAATTGATTGCGTCGTTTATTGAAACCTCTTAATCAAAATAATTTAAATTTTTTGTCGAAAATTTCCTTTATTGATTTTTCATCAATCATGCATTAAATATTTCAGTTTCAGTTCGACCTACTTCAATCACAGAATCAAAAAGCTATCATTTCTTTAAAGTTAATTATATAATGCAGCGAAACTCGATATCATACTTTAAATGACTTTTTTTTGGTCATTTAATGCAGTAAACTTGAGAATTTATTACAAAAGTTGATACCTGAATAATAAGATAAACCATGAGTATAAGTAAATATAGAAGCATTACTTCTTAATTACCATGACTCTCGAAATACTCAAGGCAAGTCAGAATAGACAAAGAGACAACTAAGTAAAGAAGGTACTTTAGCTGTCTAACGCGTAAGTAAAACAATTCGTGAAGCTGTTACGACTCACGTTTACATTTGGATTGGAATTCGCAATTGCAAAATTCCGAGAGAAAATTAATGGTATAAAGAAACAACGTGATCTAAACTGTAATAGGATTAATAGTGCTTCAAAGCTATAAGACGTAATCAATAAAATTAAAAAAAGTTTGTAAAAAATTTCATCTAATTCCAACATTTTTCACGTTAATCAATCAAGCCTTCTGTACTTTAAAAATTACATTGAAGTCTAACGAAAAAATGCTCTAGAAAGAAAATAAAATTTTAAAAAAACTAACCTTGAGTTGGAATTTCAATTTCTATTTTCAAATGATTATTAATTCATTGACTTTTGAAAGAATATTAAAAGTTTTTTTTATTATTGAAAAACCTAGATTAAAACTTTATGGCGTAACTGTTAAATATTCCTGTTAATTAACTTTTAAAATCATGTCTTTTAAACGAAAATTTTAGATTAATGGTAATTCAGTATTATCTTTTATATAAAAAAAAAAATTCTAGTCTTTAATGCGATTAACGATAGCAAATCAATTGAATAAAATGAGAAGGAAGAAATAAAGGTAGAAAAATTTGTGTAATTTGAACGAATTTCACGTTAGTCGATCAAGTCCTCTATAGAACATTTTATATAAAATTGGATCGTTAATCAGCGTATAAATGAGAAACACAATTTCTGATAAAACAAATTGACAATGCCAGTACTGGTTAACGGAGCATTGCTGATTAATCGAATGAATCTACAGCTGATTGACTCCAGATTTAATTACCTGAGTTGCCACTAGGATCACAATGAGTTACTATGGCATTCGCGCCACTCACAGGTGACCCCATAATTAAATTATCAGCGAGATTATTATTGTTTAGTGCTAACAAGTTCACTTCAAACTAGTCGGGGATGAGAATGGAGTTGAGCTGAAGGGTTGGTAGATGTCGGCTAACATAATTAACAGATGCTGCCATCATGTCAGTTGTAATGTAATTTTTCGCATCTATTATTACTTACTTTGCATATTTCGTGAATATATAAATATTATAATATTAAGTTATAACACTGTTTGAATAATTAATACTCCAAGTGGTTAATTTTAATAATGTCATTGAATTTCAGGATCACGGAAGATATGATGGAATTCAACGAGTGTTCTTTGGAAGTGGTCTTCGTTTTTGGCTCCACAAACTATTGCTCTTGGATTCTCTTTCATATTTGTCTCATGGACAATTGAGTCTCAGTCTAAATCGTATGATACTAGTGGATGTGGATGATATATTTGTCGGCGAAAAAGGGACGAGACTTAAGAAGGACGACGTTCTCGCTCTCTTGGCAACACAACAAAGGATTCAGGCACTAGTTCCCGGATTTAAATTTAACTTGGGGTTTTCCGGGAAGTACTTCCATCACGGCACAGCAGAGGAGAATCTGGGGGACGATATGTTACTCGAGAACGTCGACAGGTGAATTATTATAAATTATTTTTTTTATTTCTCATTCAGCAGAAAAAACTACTGCCACATAAAAAGAAACTTTTTCTAGCTAAAGATCTTAATTTATTTAGTTCATGAATTTTCTCCAAGTCATCTATTAAATGATGTAGAATATTTAAGACTTTGAAATATTAGTTCACTACTCAAAGTTAGATGACGACGTAAATGACACATTATTGGGTGGTTCAAAAACATTAGTTCAAAATTCTATCAACACCCTATTAAATCTCAAGCGTTCAAAGACTCTATCATCCTAATAATGTGATGTATATTACAGATTCTCGTGGTTTTCTCACATGTGGAATCATCAACAACCTCATCTATACGAGAATGTAACACATCTACAGCTGGATATGGCCCTTAATAAACAATTCGCAAAGGAACATGGGATCCCAACATCTAGTGGATACAGCGTTAGCCCACATCATTCAGGAGTTTATCCAGTTCATGAAGGACTTTATGAAGCTTGGAAGCGAGTTTGGAACATCAAAGTCACAAGTACCGAAGAATATCCACACCTGAGACCTGCTCGACTTAGGCGTGGCTTCATTCATCGCAATATTATGGTACGGGAAAATCGATAGACTCGACACTGAGAAGAGATACTACATCGCGAGTTGGCTATCAATTTGCAACTTGCAAAAGACTTGAAGCTATTTTGTCAAAATGATTCTAAACCATTCAACTGAAATATTCTTTGAAACGATATCAAAGCTAGAAGAGAGCTGTCTCAAGTAGCTCAGTCAGCAATAAATTTCTTTCGACTGAGTTCAGCTTTCTTGATCAAAGATTAGGATATCTCTAAGACTTGAACAATTTCAGTAGTATTGTATTTTAACGAACAATGTACTGCTTTCAGGTTCTACCAAGACAAACTTGTGGCCTATTTACGCACACTATTTTTATCGAAAGATATCCTGGTGGTCGAGACAAATTGGACGAGTCTATTCAAGGTGGTGAATTGTTCCAAACAATTGTATATAATCCAGTAAGTTAATCAAAATGGTATACGACAAATTACTTTGCACGATAATTGTCTTTTTGAAAGTTTTTTTTATGCTTTAAGAAAATAAATTAAAAGTTTTTTATCACCACTTCATACTTGTAAAAAACTAGGGAAGATGTACCACTTGTAGTTATCTTAGTCATTTCATGATGTAAATAAAAAAGAAACTTGAAAAAGTTTATAAATTAAAATTATGATGTTTAATAATGTATAACGTCAGTATTAATAATAATGATGGAGCAATTAAAATCATTTTAATAACAAAAATGATGTTAACCATTAAAATATATTCTCATTCCCTGTATTATGATTTATTTGATAATGGTAACAAATGGTACAATGGTCACAACTGGTACGTCTATTCTATCAGCGTAAACAATAGTAGAGTAGTTTCTAAAATTTCTAACGAGAACTAATGATGATTAAAGTCAAAAACATTATTTATATAATTTATCATTTGTAGATAAATATCTTCATGACGCACATGTCCAACTACGGTAATGATCGTCTTGCTCTTTATACATTTGAATCGGTCATTAAATTCATCCAGTGCTGGACAAACTTGCGGCTTTCAAGTGCACCGCCACTCCAATTAGGAGAACGCTATTTCCAATTATATCCCGAAGAAGCAGATCCAGTTTGGGGAGTAAGTAGTTAATTAAGATATCATTAGCAAAAATAACATCGATGCTTATTTTTTATCTACTTTTTAATTTTTTTCTTTAAAAAAAATACTTTTTTTTTTTACTATTTCTAATTTTTGTATTTTTTTTTTACATTTATTCCTATCACTAAAATAATTTCCTATTTTCTAGAATCCTTGTGATGATCAACGACATCAAAAAATATGGTCGAGAAATAAAACATGCGATCAATTACCAAGGTTTCTCGTGATTGGACCTCAGAAAACTGGCACTACTGCATTATATACATTCTTATCAATTCATCCAGCGATAAGTAGCAATTTACCAAGTCCGGATACCTTCGAAGAAATACAATTTTTCAATGGAAAAAATTATTACAAAGGACTAGACTGGTATGACAAATTTCATTTTAACTATATAACTTTATTAAAATATAAATAATGACTGATTTCTTTCTAACAATAAATAAATCATGTTATAATGAAATATTAACTATAAAATAAGCAGTAAGAAGTGAATAAAATTTTCTAAAGGAACGCTTTGATTTAATTTAGGTACATGAGTTTCTTCCCAGCATCGAAGAACGAGAGCTCACGATATTTATTTGAGAAGTCAGCGACCTACTTTGACGGTGAATTAGTTCCAAGAAGAGCTCATGCACTTTTACCAAAGGCAAAATTAGTTACAATTCTGTTATCACCTGCTCGAAGAGCATATTCTTGGTATCAACATACAAGAGCTCATGGCGACCCAGTGGCAAATAACTACAGCTTTCATGCGGTAATTACTGCTAGTGATACTGCACCTAAGCCCTTACGAGACCTACGGAATAGATGTCTGAATCCTGGAAAATATGCTCAACATTTGGAACGTTGGTTGTCGTATTACCTACCACAACAGTTGCATATAATTGACGGCGAGCAACTTCGCCAAAATCCTGTCGAAACTCTACATGAATTGCAACGGTTCTTAAAAATTACTCCAGCATTCAATTACTCATCGCATTTAAGGTACGATCCAAAAAAAGGATTCTTTTGTCAAGTAACAAATGAAGACCATACGAAATGTCTCGGAAAAAGCAAAGGTCGTCAGTATCCTCCAATGGAAGATAGATCTTACAAACTACTACAGAGGTATTATCTCTCTCACAACACAGCATTAGTTAAGCTTCTTAAACGACTAGGATCCAGAACGATACCACAGTGGTTGAAAGATGATCTAACTGATACAGTAATGACCTAGCAAACATCAACTGGATCATACGACTCGTGGTTTACATTGACTTCCATATTTGAGTCGTGGCATTTTGTTACTCGGTGATAATGGTTAAAAACAGTTAATTATTCCACTGAACTTGTAAATCATGTGATAAATGTGGAATGATTGTTGTAAATGATACTAGGCCTAACAGATTGAAATTATTTCTTTTTTAACGTGATTTTGATCAAATGGCCAAATAACTAGTCAGTTGAATAATGAATAATTCAGTGAAATTCTCTGCGAGTTAATGTCAATCATGTTTGAATGGTGATAAAATAAATCAAGAACTAAAATTAAATTAAAAAATAAAACTCATTAGCAGACAAAACATCATTACAGTTCTATTCATTGTAAGTGCCATCTGTTTTATCACAAATTTTTTTAACAGTCTGACTGTGTGAAGTATAATCGATAACATTAAACTCTTGCCTTCTCTACCTGATGTCGATTATAAAAAAGCAAAAAAGAAAGCGTGTAAAAAATCTATTGTTTGAATGCTTTCATCAAAAGAAAATATGGAAAAATCCGTTCTTTTTATCGAGTAAATTAAATCGGAGAAATATTTTTTGGGATCACTTTGAGATGAATTAGCAATTGAAAGAGTTTACTGGACCAAACTAATTGGTAAATAGACATCAAGGAAATCTACATGAAATCATTTGCGTGATCCGCGTTTGTCCACTTAATCAATTCATCAAAAATTCCAAATATTAAAATTATGATACTGAGTATACGTATAATAATTATACGTAATTAAATTTTGTGAAATATAATGTTAAAAAGTATAAAGTAAAGTTATCTAGTGATATGATTGATCAATACATTTTTATGTATTACTAAAAAATTGCGATAGATAGATTGTTTTTGAATAAATCTCGGACGATTACGGTTAATTAATAAAACACTGTATATTTTGACAATATACTGATAACAACGGATGATTGTCCATCCATATGTAAATTATTGTATCATGTGTATTTTGATGTCTGTGAAAATGTCTTAAAAATCATTGTTTAAAAAAAAGACAAAATTTTAAAAAAGATAAATTTTGTGAAAAATGCCATAAATAAATATCATTGAATTCTTTTTATGGTTATAAGATAAGCGAAGTAGCTAAAATATAAATGATCATGTTGAGAAATTTTTCAACGATATAAAACGTCCATTGTACAGTTCGAAGACATTAATTATTTGTCTAAACTTTGATTATTTTCGTAGGTAATCAAAAATACGAAAGAAATGCATATTGAGAATAATATTTAATTAAACGAAAATAAGACTCAGTGTTCTTATAAATCCCGCCATATAAAACCTGTAATATTATACTTGTTACGTTTGTAAATTTTTTTCTTAGTTTTTTATGAATATATATATATAATATACATATACGTTGTATGTAACAAATGCGAATATTGTTTAACGAATTATTGTACAAAGTTTATTGTTGTCGACAAGAAATGTGTTTTTTCAATCTTCGTCGTCAAACGTGCCATTCGTAACACCAGTGTTGTAAATATATCCCCTATCGTCCCTTGAGAATCGTAAGTTAAATTTTATCATGGATAAAAAAGAATAAAATTAATGAAATTGTGACTTAAAGAATTACAGTGTAAAGATCCAAGTATTTATTTTTGACTATTAAAATATCGTGGTGTTTATAGAAATCATCAAAATCATGTTAATAATAAATTATTCCTATTAAACTAACGAAAAATGATTATGAAAAAAATTCAACAAGAATCAGTTCTATTCCCTGATTATTTAACTTGCGATTTCTTCATTGTAATATAATATGGATAATTGTATGAATCTATAATAAATTCTAATGAAATAAATTTTTGAAATTAGTTTTTTTCGAATAAATTTATGGTATTTATTATACTAATTTATTGAATTATTTTTGTTCAAAACTACTTTTGTACCATACTAATTTTATTTATAAGATTAATTTTCGTAAAAATGATTTTTTACTTTTTGAAATCTTTTAGCAAACTGTATCAAAGATTCAAAATAAAAAGATTTAAAAATGATACAATCAAAATAAATGGTATTATACATTTTTTCTTTCATAAACCTATAGAAAAATATCATAATTACGATAGAATAGAAAAAACTTTTGGGCAATATTAACAAGGTAAAATATGATTTTCAGTTATTCAACCATATTTTAATTAAATTGATTATAAATTACTTAATTAAATGCTCTAAGCTGATTCTTATATTTAATAATTTAGTGACTTCTGTAATAGAACTCTTTTTTTCAATAGATTTCATTTATAAATGGAGTTATTTTCATCTTCAGTCTCACAATTAACATAAGAATTAAATCTCAGCTTGACAAGAACTTTAATTTACATATTTTGTTCAGCAAGCTTTTCTCTATTTGAATTCATCGAGTTCAAAACTTCCTGGAGTGTTTCGGATGATATTTCATTGCATAAAATATTTGATTTTCTGCTTTCACGATTACAATAATTACGAATACCAGTCTCAAGAGAATCCTTATTCTAGGTTATCATATTTAGGGGCTGTCTCAATTTATTTTCAATCATCAAATAATTTTTTAAAGTATTTTGATCTTCAACATGCTGAATATCTTTTAAATTTAGCTCTACTGAATTAGTTGTTATTATTTGCCCTACTTCTTCGTCTCTCTTGTCTACAATGACGCTACCTCAATAGGATAAATAAAAAAAATTGAATCATTACTTTCTTATCAAAAAATCTCTGCATCGTTATTGAACTTTGAATCAAATATGACATTAAACGTAAGTATTTGTACCTTCTTGGGTAAGTATTTCATTATTTTCTTCAACTATTTTTGTAAAGGGGTTTTGTTCGGAGATTTCTACTCTTCCAACTGTAAATCCTTGACCTGAATTTGATGGACCCGAGATACTTACTAAATCATGGTATGATAATTTTCCCGGTTGAAGGAAAACAGTACTAGAATCGAATCCAAGTAACCTTCCTATGATAGATCTATGTTTGAAATAATTTTTTTATCAATAATTTTATTCATCACTATTGAATTAATAAATAATTTTTAAGTAGTCCACATTTCAAATACAAATATACATTGGTTTTGTTTAAAAAGTTTAAATTTTTCATGTTCTTTAAAAAATGTAAAATATACCTTGGCGGCATACGTTGAGATACAGTAGTAGCTCTAGAGTGATTATTTACTTCAGATTCATTCCTAAGAAAACCATAGTAATCAAGGAATAGGAATACTGGAATCATGGATATGACCACAACTACAATGATAACAATAAGAGCAATATAATGCCAGAGGCAATCAATTAATAAAGTAAAAACAGTAGTAGGTAATGAAGGACGATCTTTAGGAGGATCATGGAAGAAAGGTGCTACTAAACTTCCCGCTAATGCACAAACTACATGGATCGACACAGTATTACAATAATCTTCCAATGAAGTTTTAAATACTTCTCTAGATACTAGATAAAATAGAACTCCTCCTATGCAGCCAAAGAGAAATGCTATAGGGGGTGAATAATCATCCACTCCTGCTGAAATTATAACTATTCCTGCAGTGGTCGCTTGAACACATCGCATCATCATCCAGTGATCAAGAGATTTGTGAATATAAAAGTAAATAACAGTGACAACAATCGTACATGATGATATTGATATCAAATTGTTGATTATGATGTTTGGTAATCGTGTTGTAATTAACTCCTGAGTTTCATTTATATTATTAGATATCATAAGACTCTAAAAAATACACAATAGTATAATAACTCTTCTTATTAGTCACAATTTATCATTTAATATTTTTATAAATACTTCACCGAAGTTCTAAAGCATCTCATAAAATACCTGAAGGCCAAGAGTAATTAAAAGATGGCCTAGAAATGTAGTTGCTACCGATCCAGTTGAAATACTTGCTCTATCCAGATCTCGAAGCTTCATAAGTCTCCTTCCTAATATTAAACATCCTACAAATCCAGTCAATCCTCCAACCATGTGAACAATAGTTGATCCTCCATAATCTCTAAACATGACTTTTCTACTTCGAAAATAATTGTATGACAGCCAACCATCGACTGTCCAAGTCCAATGAATGATAAAAGGTTGTAGGACGCCACATAAAATTAATCCAATCGTAAACGAAGTAATGTTCTGTACCCTACCCACTATACAGGTGGTAGCAATAGCTGATGCAATCATTACTGCTTGCCATCCAATAATAACTTCCTCTTTGTTTACATCTTTATGACCAATCCAATAAAATTTGCCCATGGTGCTTCCTAAGTCACCGGTGTAGGCGAAAACAGATCCAAGGAATATAAAAACAATGCTTACCCAGCACAGGTCGATAATATTTTGAGACAGGATCAAATTAACGTTACTTGTAGGTATACTTCCTATCTGTATGAGCACAAATCCAACACGTAATAAAATAACTAAAATGACGCGCACTAGAGTAATAAAACTTTCTGAATATTTCACATCAATATGTGTTAAAATTCTTTCAGTCATTTCTAAATTACGAAATCCAATTTCTGTATCATCACTATTCGTACAATCGTCAATATCATCTATTTCCGTCATTATTTCATTAAATCAATCGATTAAACACATATTTTCCATGAATTTACTAATGACGTACACCCGGAGTGTTTTGTTATGTTCAAGACGCGGGAACTTAATCAAAATGGTGGTTACCGGTTCGCGAATCTGCTTTTGGAGCAGAAGTGACGCTATTCGCGGAATTGAGCCGGTGAATGCCGAGAGTTCACGAACAGTTCCGAAGTTCATATTCAAAATAAAAATTAAGTTTTGAACAAAAATATAATACATTTTACGTCAACGAATATTTTCAATAAAATTAAGATAATTATATTCACTTTTATGTACTGAATTTATGTAATATTTCATTAAATAAGTACTTTCATCAATATTTTTTGCGGGACGCTTGATATGCACCGGCTTCTGTGACGCCATCATTTGAATTTTTGCACATCGGCGTCGCGCAACGGCCGGCTGCGAAACCAACAATTCAAGATGGCAAATGCGTGAGAGAGCTGCGTACAAACGTCCTGGCGCGCTCCCAACACCCGATCTGGTAGCTTCTGTTTTCGCGTCCCAGTCGCTCGAGAGCGGCCGTTGGTCTCTCTCTTCAGAGCGATAGAAAGTATTGATAGTAAAATAAGAATATTCGTAAATTTAGAGTATAAACATTCATAAAAAGTAGTGGAAAAGAGTAGATAATAAATACAAGTGTTTGAGACTGTGATTAATTCGTGTTTACGTTAAAAAATGGCTGCCACCAGTGTAACGTGTCGGGCTTTAGTGGTCCTGAGACTCGAGGTTAGCCGTGGATTGAGTGTAGCTTCGCTGACTACACCCAGAAGGTACCGGCACGTAAGTCTATACATTATGAATTATACATAAATCATAATTGACAGTTTTTATTGTGGATCGACCGGCAAAGTGCATATGTCAACTTACGATATTTATGTTTCCTGTCATTGGTTGGATTACCCGCCGTCCGTACTTTTCATTCAAAGTGAGCCTATCGCAACCCTCACAATATTTTCGAATGTACTGCAATTATTTTCTAGTTACTCATTGCTATTTTTCTTTTTTTTCCTATGAATCACCATCGACTTATTGATTCAAAAGAATTTACTGATCGCATCATTCTTCTCAACATCCGTCTGTTTAGATGTTTGTTGCGAAGTATGCTTGATGAAATTTACAAGGTATTAACGCCCCACTACACTAATGGCAATTAATCATGCCAAGCCCTCACCTTCTTGTGTGATAACATCGAACTGGATCAATAGATTCTTAAAATTCATAGGGTAGATAGAGTCTTAAAAAATCTAACTGCATCACAAGTTCATTGTGAAAATTACTTTTGCATACAAATTGATATTTCAAGATTGATAAAAGTATTTATTTTAAAAAATCGTCATCCAGTTACTAATTTTTTAATCTACTCTTTAATCTTTTCCCACCTTCAATTTTTCATTTAACTTTGCTAGTTTTAATTTGCAACACGAAACTGGTTAAATATTAAAAGATTATCAAAATAATTTATTCATCATCAACTATCAAATTCCAAGTTTTAATCTCACTATTTCAAAGAGCACAATTTCATATTCATCACTTATTGAAGGACTCCTTATTTATTTATATCAATAATTTAGTTAAACACAAAACTTGGCACTGATCTTAACTTAAAATAAATAACCAATTCAGAATATTTCGAGTGCTGATTCTACAAGTAAATACAAGATGTTTCAGATAGCTTGATTGAAATGATCATCAATAAAAACAAGGTAATATGTATTGTTGAAGTCTTAATGAAAATGTAGACAGTTTTTCTTCATCAATCAATTCAACAAGACGAAAAATTCCTACTCATGCTTCCGTTGTAACAAATAAGTTGTCTGAAAATAATAAAAATTCTTATTAATTCTGACCTCTTTAAAACATTTGTCTTTCCTTCTTTCTATTTTGATTTGTTTTCATTAGCGCAGGATAAACAACTTTACTCACTAATTATTCAACATCTCTTTGCCGAGATATTCCTAATATTATTGATTTTATTAATAGCAGAATTGAGTCCTACCTTTGTTGATGTTGGTTTATTTCTCTACAATAACACTTCTATCTACCACAGGAAAATCCATATGTTATCTTGCCACGTTATGAACTTGATGTAAATTTAATGAGTTGATATGTGTTACTATGGTTTATCAAGTTCACATTTATATTTATAGTTATTAAATACTTAATTGAAGTTCGCAGTTATTATCCACATGACAGATGAGTAAAAATGTTGAGATCAATTATAGCAAAGCTTTAACTTATCGTAACATAATGATACCAACTAGTAGCCGTCACGGGTCGTATCGCAGATTCGTTAGTGCCAAGTGTGTTCCTCGAATAAAAAAACATGTCTGAAAAATTGTCGAGAGCAGTTGAATTTTTATTGCGCCTCGTGTATATCACAGGAGGTCAATAACCTCTAAACAATAATTTTATGAACACGCATACCAAGACTGTATTATATCTTGAACATTTACACCTTGTCTTTATTCGACACTAACTACTTGCTATGACTAGAATAACAGTAATCTGTAGGTGTCAAGCAAATAGTAATACAAGTGTGCAAAAATATTATTTATTTTATTTTAATGATTCTCTCAACGATTATAAATAAATAAAAATTGCATTGACCTATATTTCCATAAAGATTTATAATTGATTTGCAATTTTAATTTTTTTTAAATAAACTTGACACTCATTTAGTATTCTTATTAAAGATTCAACTTTCACAAATAAATCATTGGATTATAATTACACCATTTTTTAGATCGATTGTAATAAACGATTTGTAATATTTAGTAGGATTAATTGTGACTAATTTTTTTTTGCTATCAAAAATTGAATAGATAATGGAGTTAATTTTGTATTTTATTAAATTTTTTTGATTGTCTTCATCAGTTGGAATAAAATTTTATCAAAAGAGAACAATTGAAAAGGATTACATTGTTCCAGATGATAGTAAAAAAAAAAAAATGGAATGAATGTGAAATTCCATTAAGTCGATTACCTAGTTCAATTTTCTTCAATAAAAAATATAAAAAAATAAATTACCCCGTTTAAGGGCTTGAACGATTATGTAATTTTATTAAACTCATTCATAATGTTATATTTGTTTTAAATAGATAAAATATTCTAACAGAATTGTTATAAGTTTTTTTTTTTATAAATAAAGAATAGTTTACATTGTATTTCGAATCGATTTAATGTGATTAAACGATTCTCTTCTTTTTCGCAACCAGTTTGACCGGTATTACGTAAAGTTTACGAGATATCAGGAGCTCCATTTAAGATTATAATTTGCTTGAAGGAAAAAAAGTATCGTTTCAATTTTGACAGCCTTTCCAGGTCATTTTTTACCATGTACATAGCTTTTTTTTGTTGTTAAAAAAAAGAAAAAAATGAAACTGGAAATGATCTTCAATCAGCTGTGTAACAGCTTCCGAAAGAAGTTCCTTTCAAGTTTGATTTCATGTAACATCAAATTTTTTATAAAGAAAAAATAATTTACTATGAAGAAAAATCTGAAAAAAATTTTTCAATGAAAATTTTTCTCGGCATGTCTCTCATCTTTTTTTCACATTTATGATAGATATATAGCATAATTCACTTTTAAAGTTGATAATAAAGATCGATAAGCTTATTCTCTGAGAACTCAGATTACAAATGTGAATGAAAAATAATAGAAATAAACAATAACACTTTTCGTTAGTGCAAAAAAAAAAATGTAAATTATTTTATAATTTTGTATTTAAACTGATGAATTATTCATAAAGAGAAAAATGATAAGAAAAAAAATATCAGCTTTAAATTGAAGGTATCAAATACACAAAGAACTAAACGCATAAAATACGAGAGAGAAAGAGAGATGAAGAGTTAACCGTATTATTTGTAAAATACGGCAAACTTTCCATAAACTCCACCTTGGTCTGACTAATTATTTTTAGATCCAATGCCTTTGACTTTTTATTTTAAAACGTCTTGCAAGCTACGTACAACCATAGACGAATCAGACGAGGATAGAAGCAATCGTTGGTTGTACTGGTTGTACATTTTGCCAGACATAGCAGTTTATAGGAGAGGAAAGGGATGTCGTTTCCGCGTGACAAGACCGAAACGTCTGTTATGTACTACAGCTTCAAAGTAAAAGCGACATTTCTCTACCGCTTCTATCTATACTGAGCTCTATGTTACACATAAAAACCGGAAGTCAATACGGTTCAATTTCTCTCACATAGAAGTTATATCAATGTTGTAATATAATATACTATCCTTAACGATTCTGTCTTAATTTTTTGTCAAAATAAATTCTGATTATAAAGATATATTTATTAGATATTTTAAAAACATCTCACATTCCTCAGGAGTAACTGAGTTTTCTTCAACGTGAAGGTTTTCAAAATGGTGTAAATCCTTTTTTGATATTTTTTAAAATGCTTTTACAAGGTTTCATACAATCCTGTTTCAGATGATATTTTTAATAAAGTAAATAACAGAATATATCTCGTCAAATATGTTTTTTTAAATCGAGTAGACAGAGTTTTAAATTAATTCGTGGTTTTAAGCTGTCATTCATTGATTGATAAAAAATATTTTTTATATGTCAAGTGGTTTTCACTATTGTGATTGTTATTTACCTCTTACGATACGTCATCATTTTCCAGATGAACAAGTATTAAATTATCTATAGTGAATTTTTGTTTTTAGCCATGACATTCAATAAAATTATTGACATTTACGACATGAAAATAGATATATGTTTTCAGTATTTTGATAAAAATGTTATCCATGTGAAGAATGCACCGGTGTTTAGTCATCATAAAAAACACTGTTCGTTAAAAAATACACAGCTCGTATAATATCGAAGGTTTTTTAGATGACAAAATATGGAGAAATATAAAGTTACAAGTGGCAGAACGTAATAAAAATCCAGAAAAAAATATAGCAATGTCAGGTGAATTTTTTTTAGTATAAATTGTTATATCTACAGATAAATTTAATCAAGCTTTCAAGTCTTAATTGATCGTTCTAGCAGTGAGAAGTGTCACTCATTAGATTAAACTGCATTAACTACCACAGCAAAAGAGCTAGGAAAAATTTATTTCAACATTTTCAACATATTTTTCAAATAACATTCTTGATAAAAAATTTGTTTATTTTTTAATGGAAGAATTACCTTACGTTTATAAAATTACTTTTGACAAGATGAAAATCACTTAATCTACAAAAAGATTTCTTGGAATATTTCAATGAAAAATACTGCCTGTGCTTTAAATCGCATTTTTCATCATGAACCACATTCTTATAATGAATTCATTATAGAAAAAAATAATTCAAATATTTTTTACCACAAAATATTGTTGTCGTATATTTAACAATTTTTAATGGAACTTGACAACATTATTTATTCAGATAACCCAAAAATTATCTGTAGTTATTAAAAAATATTGTCCTTTTGAGTTTCATCAAACCAAATTATTTAACATTCCTCGACATCTGACCCTCTACCATTAATCATCAGTGACCCTAAAATGTTGTATTAAAAAAAAGTCATATTCAATCAAGAATTTAATTTTAAAAAAAAGCTTTTAAGCTTGAATTGTTGTAAAAAAAAAATCAATGATTATCTAGAGTATTTGATAAAACAACAAAATAGAATGTCAACATATTTTCATTCTATTACGATGGAAATAGAGCACTATCGCTTATGTCTGTACTTTTACTGGACTAAAAGAGGTTGTCCAGGGGTTTCAGACTGCGGAGTCTGCGACGGGCGCCACATGCATCGATCTGTGGACCTCCCCTTATTTCTTTCCCTCCAGCACTTTGTTATAACACTCCAAGAACTATAGACGGGAAATGATAAATCGTATTTGCTATTTTAGTTACATTTATTGCAACACGTTGTTCATCACAATTATGTGAAAGAATCAAAACAACAACTCTCTATTAGAAGTCTAAATTACCTATTATCACATTACACGAATGATTTATCAAGTACAGGGAATTGCTTCTTGGATTGGAAAGTGAAGACTTGCTTTAGAAATTGATGATAAAATATTGATGAAACGATTGCTTCCTGACCTCCCAGTAGTGTCCTAGTTTACATTGGAATCAGATCACCCAAAAAATGTGCAAAGTGCACGATTGAGACCAAAGATGCTGAAGAAAATAGTTGAAAAATGGTGCAGAAAAGAGTTAATCAAAAAAACTTGAATGTACGACAACTTTTTTTATATATTTTTCACAGTATTGGTACAAAAATTGAACTTCTGATGGAACATGCAACTGAATAAAATCTATTTTCCAACTATAAACTTGGTGGCAAACTAAAGAGTTTAATTTCTTCGTCTGAGTTAGTTTATTGTTCAGCGTTTTAATTACAGTTTGAAGAAAGTGATTACTAACTGAGTGATTGATTTACTAAAGAAATAGAGTAGAAAAAAGTAGGATAAAAATAGAAAAGCTCTAAAATTGACAATGTCGTCATTAGAATAAATAGATTGAAATGCTTAAATGACTGTTTTGATATCATCAATGTACTTACATTCTAATGTTACCCTTATGTCCCTGTTAGGTAAAGCATTCTATACATTTTAGAAAGACTACTATTTTGTTCAGCAGTATAAACATCTCCCAACATCATATACTAGCAGGATAGCAGCAGCTACTCTCTTGAGACCATTAAACTATAATGCAATGACTGTAACGATAAACTGTAGTGCATATTACATCCATTAGTTTATAAACGGACCACCTGACGTTATTTTTGCTAATTATGATGGTATTCTTTTATCTGGCATCATCAATTCATTTAGTATTTTTTTTCTCAAAGTGAACTTTTTCATTTAACAGTTTTATTCTATTTTCAGAAATAAATGGTCTACTGCTAATATTACTTGCGAGTACATAGTTGATTTTAGCTTTTATGCTCATTTTATTAACTGAGAGTTTATTTGATATTTGCTTACTGTTATTTTCAGCTGAATTGAAACTAAATTTCACTGAAAAATTTATATGATATACAATTTATTTCTTTAGATTTATGCTCTCAAATTCTTGCTTTAAATAATTTCGTCACTCTGGAACAATTTTTTTATGTCGCAATTCACATTGTGTGACAAGCATTACTCTTCTATATTTTTTCTAAAAAAAAAATATGAAAATAAAATGTTTATTTCTGTGGATAAAAGATGATCAAAACAAATTACATATGAGTCAAGCATTGGATTAAAGCAGTAAATAATTTTTGTAATAGCTTCTTTATTATCATCTCGAATAATTTCAGTTCCATTCTGGTGTAATATAAATCGTAAAAGAAGTAATCACAGCGTTTGATAACCATTTATTGCACGCCATAAAATTTCGAATTTTGCCACAAACTGTAGTATATAGTATGTTCATTGAACCAGAAAACAAAGCTCTCTGGTTTCAAAAAGAAATCATATTTTTTCGGTAAAGCAGGTCAATTGTGTTAACTATTACTTGCAGGTACTTTTATAAAATCGATTCAACAATGTCTCGACAAAGTTCGTTAGGCAGAAGACCATTTTCTATTGATGATTTTTATTATTTTTTCAACTCTATCAACTCTTTTGTTTTTTATAAAAAAAAAATTTATACTCAGATGCATAACTTTACTCACTAGCACTTGAATATTTTGCTACGAAAATTTACCACCCAAGTAAGCGGAAAATAGTTTGAAAGCACAGGAAGAATGGACATGTATACTAGTATGCCAAGAGTCCTGTCAAGCATCACACGGTTATTCGAGCAAAAAACGAGACTAAAAAACGAAAAATAGAGCTGTTCATGAGGATTTTCGTCGTTGGTTGACCTAAATGCTATAGAGGATCAGTTTTTATTTTTGTCGGTATAACATTTCCAACTATAACCAGAAACTCCAATCAATTCCAGACCATTCTCCAATGCAGATTTTACCAATTCTTGCTTAATCTTGATTCAATGTGCCCATGACCTATTGGCTGAATAAATATTCCTGCATTCATAATTATTTGATCGTTTTAATCGATATTAAGTCTTTGAGATTTTTTTGTTTGATTTATATAATAGTTTGTGTATTTTACAAAACAAGTTCCAATCTTAGCATCGATTTAGAATGTCTTGAATAGTAGGATATGAAAGCTAATATCAAAATCAATCAATATTGACATACTTCTTTCTCATTATTTTTTTAAAAAAAAAAGAACATCAATTTTTCCAGTTGATAATTTTATCTTTCAAAAGTAAATAATAAATAAATAACTCCTTTGAGTTTTATTTTAATAAAGAATTGAATTTAAAAAATAGTTATTGGAGATATTTTAATTTAAATCTGTCGAGAATTCAAGAAACTAGTAGTAGAGAATATTTTGATGATACTCTTGGGATATTTAAGCGAGAATTTGTCTCCCAGAGCAACGCACAACAGGATGAAACAACGTTCTCTTAATTAACAAGATGAAAAGTGAAATGACACTTAATTTCAGGATTATGTTCTTTAGATATTCATCGTCAATAGGCTACTTGACAGCAATGTGCCATCATCGTGAACACATGCTTTGAATTCTTAAATAGAATAGAAAAGACTTTAAGAGCAAAAGAGATGAGTATTTTCTCAACGACGACGTACACGAAAATAAAACATTATTAACAACCACGCTACATATACCTGGAAGTTTGCCAAAATTTGCAAATATCCCAGAGTTTGCTCGTTCCCCGAAAAATTTCTATGCCTTACGATCATAGATTTTGACAGTTGGCCAGCGTCAACGACGAAATAAAATAAATCTTATAACATTACTATAACTTTTTTGGTTAGTTTTACCATAAAACTTTTTTCATTCCACAAGGATTATGTTACAAAGGCTTCAAATGGAATACGAATCGATGGAATTACAAATGACCTATGGGAAATGCGTATTCATAGAACTCAAGTATGAGTATATCCCTCTAGTAGGTGAAGAGATTCATGATAGAGAGCTTTTGAAACTCGTGTTTTCTTTGACATTGATCAACAGGCAGTGTATATCCACTTACCCGATATCGATTCATAAATTATACGTCTTCTAGTCTATTATAACAGTAATTTAAGACTTTGTTTTACCTGGCTGATTTTTGTTATTGATAATTAATCATTAAAGTGCTTGGGTCATCAATAGACTATTCATTAACTGCAATAGATAAAGTGATTACCATATTTCAATATTCAACAAAAAAAAAAACAAATTTATATCTTATTTTATTTTGAAAGTAAAACTTGCAACAAAATATTAAAATGAAGGTAAAATTGTGAATAATTTATTGTTTAACAAATTTTTCATGTTGAGGAATCGATTATTGGAATTTTCCTATATTTATATACATATTATTAATAAGAATATGGAAATGAAATTATTATTCAAGTGTAGGGAAATTGGAATACTCGATAAATTTAGCATATTTATTTCTTTTGAAAATCATAAAACTTTTGCGTAACGTACCATAGATGGTAAAAATGGATGTCAATATATATTTCATTTGTCATATCTTCTAAAAATATTCACAAAAGAATTTTAAAAAAAAATTTAAATTGAAAAAAACGTTATATGTAATGCGATTACGAGATATGTACATTTTTTATTCGTTCCCTTTAAATTCAACAAATTACAACTCTATTGAAAAAAATTGCAGCACGAGTGCAATATATCCAGTTGACCCATATAACTATTTAATAAGAAATTCTTTTCAAATTCAACGAAAATTAATTGGCCAATAATGGAAACTGTTCAATCGAATTATTCTGTCTGAATTAACAATTCATGTAAATTGATGAAGAAGTCTACATAATTAAAAAACTTAAGAAATAATATATAAGTTAATTTAATTTGACTTAACTGCATCTTTTACTAGACCACAATATCTTATTTTCTCCAGAAAAATAAAATTTATTTACAAAATTATTGAACCATTAATAATAATAATCTTTTCCTGGAGAATTTTTAGAATTTTTTAATTAACAAAAAATATTAGTCATAAGAAAAAACTAAGTATCAATAAATATTGGTTTTAATGATAAAAAGGTAATAACAAGGTTGAGTTTATACAATTTAAGTAGAACAATAAAATGGAATTCAACTTAGTAGGAAGAGTTTAAAACTCTTCTAAATATTTAATCAAATAAATTTAGCTATTTATTGATTTGATAGGTTGTGGAAAAGTTTATCAAAGCATTGGTAACTTTGTGTAAATTTCAATTGAATTGTTCACGTGAATACATTCATTTTCAAGTTAGTTATTCATATATGATCATCGATTTACTTCATTCGCGTGTATGCACTCGATACGTGTATATCAAGATATTACTCAAGAGAACCAAAACCCTTGCGAAATGATGAATTAGTGTTGTACAGAAAAATGAAACCCTAGAATGGAAATAAAACCAACATGACCACAGAATCTGCTGTGATAAATCTGTTTTTGATTGAAACTTTTTTAAATATTTCATCAATAGTTGAGTAGCAGTTTGTTTGTTATTCTTCTATATTCAGAGCAAATCTTTTTGGAGCAAAAGTTTCACTCCAAGTTGAATAATAACCAAAAACTTTATTTTTAAGATAAACTTTTATTTTTATTTAGTTATAAAGTCGTCTCAATCAAAAGTTTGCAAATGAATTATTAGGTAATTTGTTAGTCTAATATAAATTCATCTTTGTACTTAATAAAAAAGTTAAAAAAACACTATAGCAAATATTGCATTAGAACACTTGTAATATTGCTGTTTATTTAAAAAAAATTTACATTTTATTTTTTCACACACTTACTGGATTAGATAAGTCTAAATGTGAACAAATGATGATTCACGAAGGAAATCTTAAGAGCATTAAGTCAGTTAAATAAATTTTAGAATATTGTGTTCAGTTGGAATGTAACATCGAGTTATTTATTTAATGTAGACATTGTTTGGAATAAATTAACATTTATGAAATTATTTATTTATTCAATAATTTGTTATGCAAATGATAATTTTTATGAACTTAAAATATTGCTCAATCACAAATTAGATCATTCTCCCAACAAAAAAGAGTATGTCAAAATTTTTATTAAATGAAACATAGCTCTTAAAAAAGGAAAAATAATAATTTTTTGAACCCTAAAATGAAGAAAAAAAATATTTTGCATCGATGCATAAATTTACATGCATAAAATAGTTTAGTTTATATACAATTTATTTTAATCATTATTCCCGCACAAGTTTTAGAAATATCTAGACCCACATCAACAAATTTTAAGCTAATGCATAAAAGGATCTAATCAACTTTGACATACTAAGTTTGAATTACAAACACAATATTTAGATAAAATGATAGTGAAAAGATCAACTTGAAGAGTCCTAAACCAACATCTGTAAAGTTAATATAAATTAATTAGATTTTCTATATTAGTTTGTAATGATTTAGAAATTACTTCATTAAAACTTAGAAACTGGTATGCTAATCCAATCACACTTACCATTAAGCTTCATTGAACCGAATTTGATCTTGTTTGTAGGAAACGTGGTGCAGACGATGGTGGAGTATATCGCAACGTGGACTGTCAACAACAAGAGGAACATTTGCTCCAACAATCAGTCCTATCCTCAGTAAAGAACAAAAAGATATGAAGGATACAAAACACAAAAGAAGTATAAAGGATTCACTGAATGGAAACGACAGTAATGAAGCTGACAGTACAACTTTTGCGCGTAAGTTTGAATTTCTATGAATTAATTTTGCTACGATAATTAGTACTACAGGAATTCATGCTTGAGTTATTCAAATATATAAGTAAGTATAGGAGCTTATTTTAAGCACTTGAATTCCTAGCTCTCATTAATTCCTAGTTAATAGTAACTTCAAACAAGTGCTCATTAATTTTGAGTAATTTCTTTCAACAATTTCATTTTAAAATGAAAATTGAAATGCATTTTAAATAAAAAAACTGCTTTACCTTTTCATGTTTTATTCTTTAATAACTCAAATTTAGACTTTTCTCATGAAAGTACACAGTTAATGAAAAAAAATGAGAGCGAATTTAGTATGAAATGCTAGTATGAAACAACCATTAAATAAGAAAATAAACTAAAACAGAAGACAATAAATTTTCGATAAAGTAAATAAATATTTACATTCTTCTCCATTGTATCGGATCGATCAAAGAATACAGCATCGAATGACTCACATCAATCCTTCAAGATTACCAAGCAATCTTTTCTTTATCACGTAAGACCAGAAAATCTTCATTTTATTTTTATTTATAAAAAAATACGACAGTGCATTGGTGATATCATTATTATTGCTGACTAGGTCGACAGATCTTATCTTAAAAAAATAATTTGAAAATATATAAAGTGAGTGTCAAAGCATAAAACTGAGATCTATAATAAAACGACAAAAAATACTTGTTACATTACCAACAAAATAATAGTCTACTACAAAATAATTGCAAGAGTAGACTTAGAATTTCATGTGAGATATACAGGACTCACAATTTAATTTGAGATATATCCTTGGTAGAAAATTAAATAGCAACATTTACATATAGAACTCAGAAACTTTCAAACAGTAGATTTAAAAACTTTTATAAAATTAGTTTACCGACATTTATGTATGACTAATATAATATTTATTTTCATTCATAATACTATAAATAACGAATATTAATTTATAAAGAAAATATATATTTGATGAAATTAGGTATTTCTATTTTAAAAAAACAGATATTTCGAAGAGTTATTCATGCTAAAGTTTGTTTGAGGATTTTTAATGTACATTTACTGTAAGATATAATCTCATCTTACTCATTTATTACATGAATAAATTGCTGAGAGTAACTTATCAATTCAATAAACTAGCTTAATTACATCAAAGAGAATAAATCTAAATTTATGTTCACTGACCATTGGCTACAATTGACTTTCTGCTCTGAATATATTCAATCTTACAGTTAAAATTTTTCACCATGATAAATGATGTTTAAAAAACAAAAAATATATTCTGTATGATTAATTATATTATCGGAGCTTTGAATAGTTTTTATTTTATTAATAATTTCTGTAATCAATATTTTTTCAAGCAATGTTAGTTTTCTTTAATACTTTTTTTTAGATAAAATTATAAAAAGTATACTGATAAAACTAACATCGTTTTATCGCACTAGCAGTTCTAAGAAAAATATAAATTTTTATCAGTTATTTATGCCATTCAAGCTATCTTCAAGGACTTCAAATTCTTCAAACTCCATTTTTCCAAATTCTGTTTGCTTTTTATTCCAATTCCCTTCATTTATTTGCCATCGTGTCAGAGCACTACCAAATCCATGGGGTATATTTGACTTGGTATTGTCAACTTTGCCAAGTTGGAAGTTTGCTTTAAAAGCACTCTGATCACGATTTTCTTCTTTCTTTGGTTCTAGACCTATCACGACAGGAGGCTCACGTTTGCTTGCCGTTGTCTCGTCGCTTGCCTGTCGTTCATCTTCGAATCTCAAGCTTTCTAGATCAGTGATTTCGATGCTAGGTGTTTCCGCTATAGTACAAGCTCGCAAATCTGATTTCCTCTTGCTTTCGTTATTGGATAAATGTTCTCTAGCTTCTATTTTAGACCGTCTCTCAACAACTCTCCCAGTTAATTCTAGTCTGCTGTCACAAGAGTTGCTCTTTACTAAACGAAACTTGACATAGTCGTCAAGTTCAACTAAGCGCTCACTCCTTTTGAGTTTAGTACTCATAGGAGAGATAAGAGGTCCATTACACGTGTTAACAACTTTTCCACCGTAATAGGTAACAGAGGTTCCACATTCGCGAATTCTCTCCAACACGTCTTGTGAAACAAAGTGTCCATGAACTTGTTCATTATTTCGATCAGCATCATCATCTCTGCAATCAATTTCCTCATCCTCTGATGATGTACACTGAACACCACTTCCTGGATCAGTGTCAGGATAATCACTAGAAACACCAGAGCTTACACTTCCCGCATCCCAACAGCTTTGCTGACGTTGCCGGTGATTTGACTGTCTGTAAGTAGAATTTTTATTCCTACTATATTCAGAATCACTTGGCGATGTATTTCCACTTCGTGCTTCAAACGATTGTGCTAGGATTCTCGTTTTAGAGTCGCTTTTTAAATTTCCAAGATCTTCTTTTGAATTTGGAGCATTTGTAGATGTCGTTTTATCAAGACCCTCAAAGAGTTTAGTTAGATCTTTTGCTCGACTTGAACATCTGAATCTAAAATGAAAAAAGAATTGATAAAAGGAATGTCTCCTGGTTGTAATAATGAAATATATAAATTCTAAATAAATTCTCATATGGTAATTTAAGTTCTATACAAGCTTCAATTTCTGTTTTAGTCAACTACTTTTCCAATTTTAAAAATTCTCAAAAGAATTCCTATACATATTTTTCTTACTCTTGCAATGAGACAGCTTAGTAATTTTTAACAAGTATCATAAAATAGGAAGATCTGCACGGAATATAAATATCCTCAAACTACTTTCAAAAGAAGGAAAGATTCTTTTAAAACCATTTTTGAATGATTCGTGAAAGAACTTCGTGTAACTCTTTTTCAATTACATACGAAAAGAAAATTTTCAAATAAATTCATCTCGTTACCTGGATGTTTCAAAACTTCTTTCATTGACATCATCCATTTGTCGGTCTTCAATACGTCTCAAGTCTTTCATGCTCACGCTTTTTCGATCTTTGGAATCACTAGTATCTGAGGAATTCTTTGGACGTAAAGTAGCTTCAAACATTCTGCGAACATTTCTCACCGTATCAGGGTCTGGCAGCTCTTCATCAATAAGTTCTTTATTTACCCTGTTAACCGAACTAAGTATTCGTTAATTAACGTTTAATTAACAAGTGAATAATCTCTTAAAATAAATGAATTAACTTTTTACCTAATTGGATGATAAAAGAAGTGTTTTCTCAATGAAGATTGCTTTGGACTCTTTGCTGTTTCATTTGTTGTCTTGCTGTCATTTTGATCTGATTCACTTTTCGCTTTCTTTTGAACAATACTATTCCCTCTAGATAACGTTGTCTTGTTTTTATTATTCTGCAATGAGACGTTCTTTGTTTCCACTGGCTCAGCGCGTACAGGCTCGATAATAACGACATTATTATCAAGCAAAAGCTCTTGGAAAGAATATTCTCTCAGATATTGCATAAGACCATCATATCCAGGATCACCTTTGCCTGGAGCATTGCTGAATATATTTTTACCAAAGAGTCTTGATTTCACGATCTTGTAACGAATGTGATCAAATTCTGGTCCATCAGTTCCCTGGCATTCAATGGAATCAACACAGCTGTGAGATCTTGTCAAGTTAGATTTGGGTGGTTTTAAGTAACTATCATTAATTTCATTAGCAGACGTTTTTTCTGTCACACTAACAGTAACGTCTTCATTAGTATCAACCTCGTCGCCATCATCAATCGATCTTCTCCTCGTATCACTTCCACAATCAGATCCTAGACCAAGATCAGAACTCTCAGAACGAGCTTCAAATCCAAGGCTTCCTTTTACTGCATTACAAGCCTTTCCAATTATATTGGTGGTTTCTTTAACAATCCTCTCGAATGGTCCTTCGTTTTGTTGATTTTTGATGGATTCTGTTCCTAAACTCTTGGCTTCGAAAAAGTTTCGTGCACTCTCAATGCTCGATCTTTTGCATTCTTGGCTTCTCTCCTAAATGCAAATTAAATTACAGTTATAAAAAAGATTTAAAGCTGCCATTACATTGTAAATATAATTCGTTGGTATTTAGCATATTTTCCAGGTTAAAGTAACCACAACAATTTTCTAATATATTTTGCAAGAATTTTGTAATCATTTTTTTATTATTTTTCTCTATTACATAATCTTTTTTTTTCCTATTATAAAGTCATTTCCATGCTGTTTTAACACAAAGACTAATACATTGAGTATGATAAATTCTACTTTAAATTATCATGTTGATAATATTATTTCAGGAATGTGAAATATGTTTAATTTGATTGGCATTATAATCAAGTAAATTTAATAAAATATTCGAAATATTTTCATAAATAAAGAGATTTATGTTATCGTTTGAAAAATACTCGACATTCTATATGAATTATTTCTAACAAAAAATTTAATTAAAAAATTTTTAACAACATGAATTATTTTTAACTTGAAAATTTTTTTATTTAAAATTCTAGGAAATTATGACTATTCATCCCTCCCTATTGTATTTCATGTATTCATCAAGAATAAAACAATGCTTTATATCGTAACTATATTCTCTGCTGGATTAAAATATAAAAAAAATGTAAACTCTTATTTCCCATGCCTATTTTTTTTACAATGGCGTTAAAAATCCTAGATAAAATCTTTGATAACTCACCACTTCAATTTCCTTTTTAATCTCTGGACTTTGCGATCTGATTAATGGATCTACTGTGGTATCTTTTTTTGCCAGGACTTCATCATTGGTATCTTTACTCTTCACCATATCCTGTGCTACAATATCAATCTCAACAACACTTGGACCACGACTGCATCTTCGAGTGACTTCATTATCCACTATTTTTAACACCTGCGGTCTTCTCGACATATCTTCAATTTCATCTGTATCTGAAACCCAGATAGATTTGTAATCTTCAACTTGTTCAATTTCCTTAACTTCCTTTATCTCAGTATCACCAACACCGTTCAATTTCGATTCTGTTGATTTCTTTTTATGATTAGCATCAAGACACTTGGTTGTCTCTTGAATTGAATTGTTTGTGTTCTCAGCTTCTGTTTCCACTTGTTCCTGTTCTTTCTCCGGAGATTTCAAGGATTCTTCAAGCGATTCAACGTCCCAAAGACTTTTATTTGACGAAGAGACAAGACTTTTCCAGGAATTCTCATCCGAATGACTTTTCTCACGTGATTTTTCAGTTTCTTCGTAAATTGAATGACTTTTACATTTCTCTTCGTCTGTTACGTTGCTTCCAAAGTGCAGTGAGTTATCTTGATTGTCATCAGAGAACTCAGATACCTGTAAAATTCTTGGAGTATGTCGCAATTCTGATTCTCCTCCTATAGATGTATCATCATTGTCGCCTGTAGATAAAGTGTCAATATTTGTCGGTAGTAAACTGTCTTTATTGTGTTTACTTGTGGGATAGTTGTTGTGTACATCAACTTCATCAATCTCAAGGCGTACTTTGGATAATGGCAAAAGATTTAGAACATCAAAATATTCAAGTTCTCCTTCATCTTCAAATAAGATGCTATCTAAGCTTCTATGCTTCTTGCGCTTGCGCTTGACCTGAATGAAATATACATAATTATATTATTCAACATATAGTAACTTTACTTAAACTATGGTATGATAAGATATGCGCAATGCGGCAACGTTTCTATTCTCTTTCAACTTTTTCCCCATATCCTTATGTGCCAGTGGTAACATTGCAAGAAGTAAAACAGTCACCCAGAGAGAGAAAATTTTTTACTGAAGACATGACTCTAGAGTCTAGACCTTATCAACAAGTAAAATGAATAAAAAATGGCATGAAAATTTGATAGAATTGTATTGTTAAATCATCATAGATGGCTTGCAAAAAAAAAAGGAAAACTTGTTAATATTCAATAGAATGTTCCGGGATAAAATGAAGGCGAATTTTAATAAGAGATGATGAAAAGCAAAAAAAAAGTGAAAAAATTGAAGGTTAAATAAAGTAAATAAAAGAAATGATAGAAGAGTTGAGTGATAATGAACTAAAAATGAAAAAGACTTCATTATTGACATTTTCAAAGTCTACTCGAAACTTTGTCAATTTACGAAAAATAAAATGGAAATTCATACTGAAAATATAAAGTTCCTTGATTTGCGAAAAAAAGAAGTTCATGCTCATTTAATTGAAATAACAATTACAGACAAAATTAAAACATTCGTTATAAAATGAAAAATAATTTTTTTTTATTAATTTAAAAAATTAATCTATCCAAATGCATCAGTAAAAAAAAGAAGAAATAGTTTCGACTAATGAAATATTTATACATTGAATTAGAAAGGACTATTAAACAGAAAAAAGAAAAGTGTAACACCAAGTTTCTTATCTCTTTTGACTCTTAATCAATTATTTATCGAAGGAAAATGGAAGGTGAATTATGAACCCAGGGATTAATCTAGATGTCTAAACAATAAATTCCAATGATCATTCAATAGAAATGACTATCTTTTCTTCGATAAAAAACCATGAGCTTTGTTTTAACAGAAAAATAAAATTCCACTTTCTTAATCGAGATATTGTTTGTTTCAAGTAAAAAAAAAATAAATAAATAAATGAATACCTGAGTATAAATATCGTATGTCTGATGATTCTCCTCTAAAGGCCAAGTATCTTCAACAATATCCACAAGTCCGCTGACGGTATCAAGATCCTGATGACTTTTGTATCTTCTTGGAGTTCGTGGCCAATTCAGAATATTCAAACGATCGGGATCAATGCGACTTTCGCTACGATTGAAAGGAGGGATCTCTTGAAAGTAAGAATGAGGAGGTATTGAATAAAGATCACACGTTGAGTGAGAGTGATAGGCTCTCGACTCGTTGAATCTATCGTGAGGTTCTGAAAGATGTTGTTGACTCTTCGATAACCTAGAATAATGGTATGGCGTAATACCATCAATTAATTTTGCAACCATTCAATAATCATGAAGGTCGATACTCACCTGTCTTTCAAAGAGTTCCTGTCGATTAACTTGGCTCGAGGAATGAGCTGTGGTCTTCTGGGATTAGAGAGAGGAGAATCACTGAAATGATAGTTTTGATTATCCGCGTCACTTCTTGAAAGGTCTTCTGATATTACTGCCAGGCTTCGAGTTCTCTTTAACAATTTTCTTCGGTCCTGGTTGCTTAGTCCTTGAGTTTCACAACGCGCTGCTGCTGCCTCTCTGTGAATATTTAAACAAAAGTGAAAAAATCACGAACATTACCACCATTTTCAGGAATAAATAAGTTACATCTTGATAAGAACACTTAAAACGCACAAGACGGTCCCGCATATTTTACGTAATCACGACAATGAATTGACCCGCGCGTTTGTCACGCGTCACGGTTTCTCTCGTGTAGTAAACGAATGCAACCGTAAAAAAAAAATTGTTCAAGGTTTTAACCACCTTCGTTTCAAATTGCCAGTTGATTCAATTTTAAAGGCGTATTAAATTCATGATCAAAAATTATTGCGATACAAATTTTATTCATCAAAAAAGTCATAATCAGTCTACGTGTTTGGTCAAACATATTTTTTTTAGCTCTATTGTATTACGAAATATTTTTATTAATTAATATTTCCCTCACGTTGTTTTTTCAAAGAGAAAAATAATAAATAATATTTTTTTTAATAAGTTAAAAATAAATTTTCATTTCTTGGATTAAAAATTTTTTTTTCAATCATCACAAGAATTGGATTGCCGGATATAACAGTAAAATAGCTGGTTGAGAGGATCTAATTATTAATCTGTAGACGTACAAAATCTATTTAAGTTCAATCAAACTGTCGGCGAGATAGTAAATGAAGCTTTATCGATTTTCGAGAAAATCTGTAGACAAATATAAAACTAACGAACTGAAAATCATAACACAATAATACCTCCAAACTCGAGTTATAAACTTGTTTTACCCTCCAAATAAGACTTTTTTAAAACGATTGATTTATGTTTTATTTTGGAAAGTTTAAAAAAATTCGTGACAAAAATATTGTACCAACTTTTTTAAAGCCTTGGGATTTAATATAAAAAATTCATGTTCTGTCCAAGTATCAGATAAAAATAACTTCTATGAATGAAATATGCTTGCGTAATGATGGTCGAGTTGGGATATAATTGAACTTGAAGATTATATCGAGGATCATGATAATATAACATTATTATTCACTAAATTAAAAAAAGAATTAACATAAGCTAATATATTGTAGATAAAAAGATGATATGGTTGTTGAATGACGACAATGGTTATGTGGTTAGAATAGACTAAGTTACTATCAACTCTATTCCACAACTCCCTGATGAACAAATCCCCCTAAATCCCTCAACCTGTGTTCCCAATGGAGCGTACTTGTCTGAAACTTGGATCGACGGAAAGTCGCTACATTGCTTTTAACTTTTTCCCCGCAAAATACGCAGTGAGACGGAAGTTGAGGAAGGAACAAAGAAAAATTAAAAAAAAAAAAGTCACAAGCTAATTGAAAGACCAAATGGATCTCTCATATAATGAAGAACCTTTGAAGAAAGCCCGACATCTCTTCATCCGTTTTCATTGTCTTCTCTGGGGCAAAACGATTCGTTACGTAACTTAGACGTGCGTTACATTGTAATTCGTCTTTCGGACATCGGACGAGGAGGAACAAGTTAGTGATACGTGATCTCTTTCGTCACTGCACTCATTTCTCTTTCAGTTGCAAATACAAGAGCGCGGTAGAAAAACAAACGAATCATTACATGCTTTTTGTAGGAGGAATTATTTACATAAATAATTATCAGATTATTATCACACCTGAAAGACAATAAAAAAAAAAGACAAAGAAAAAAGTTTGGGCTTTTTTTTTAAATTCAATTTTAAATAAATTAAAACATTATTGAATAAACATGGTTAATGTATTGAAGTGAATTTTATAGCAGGATTTAATTTTATTGTTGCAATCACTAATCCATTTAACAACACATGTTTCACAGTAAAAAAATTAATAATCGTTAATAGTAAAGTAAACAAAATATTCCAGCCCACGATTACATTTCCATTTAAAATTAAAACCTCGATTATTCGCTTTATCTCAACTATAAATTTATCCAGTGATTCGCGTAATTCATAATCACCAGCAATATTTTTGAATAAATACATAAATAAATCCAACCAATAAATAAAAATATTTCTTATTGAACACAGTTAATTTAAATAACAAGTCGATATATAACAATGTTTCTAATTCATTACACAAGAACAATTATCATCATTACCCTGACTTAGAATTTTTTACAAAATGTTATTCATTGTTGTCCTTAATGGTATTTTTATCACATCAAGAGAGAGAGAGAGATAATTGAGCCGTCAATCAAGCGGAAAATTGGATGTAAGGGTCATTGGAGTTGGTTATTTTACAGTAATTACTGATATCATAATTCTTATCACACTCATATGTTAGTAATCAATCGTTAATATCAGTTTTTTCAATTAACTTCCGTTGGGAAAGCAGACGAGACTCATTGGCTAACGATTATTTATTTTCTTCAGGTGCAATCGAACGGGACAGTAGACGTATGTCTTTTTTATTCACCTGGGAACAGGACAAGAATATCCTATGACCCAGGCCGGAAGAAGTTCCGCAGTATGAGCAACTGATGCTTGCCAATGTACAAAACATCAGTCTTCTGACAAAGTCTATCTTTGCCTCGCAATAACCTTCGAACCGTTCCGTTTTATGCACTTTGGAAGGCCTTTTAGACCAAAGTCCTCATAAATTTATAAAGCCAAGAACAAAAAATTTATTCAAGATTCGTATTGTCTTGCTCTTTTTATTCTTCATCATATATTGGTGTTATATTAGTCTCTATTTCCTGCTGTGTCTAAATTCTCAGATATTTATGATTTATACAACTAGGATTTAGAGGAATCTTTATTTTTTATGATGGTAATCTTCGAGTTTATTGAAAATAAAATACACAGATAATAAAAAGAAATAATAGATCTGATAAAACCATCGTAAAAAAATGCCAGAACAGAAAAATTTGTAAAAGAAGATTGAATGAGATTAAAAGTGACTCCAAAAAATCAATAAGCTTTTTCCGGATGAATTTCCATGCATTTTATTCCGTTTGGAGAGAAAATAGTATTGTGAGATCAAAGGAAAAAATTAAGAAATAAAAAAAAAAACATAGACAATGGATAATATTGGTTTTAGAGTAAAAGGATGGAATCTTCGATTTCGTATCGCAAAATAACGCAACTCTTTATAGAGACTTGAGAGCTTTAGTGCAAATCAATGCAAAAAAAAAAACAAAACATGACATATAAAAGCTTTTCTATTGTTTTGTTACTCACCGAATATATAAAACAAACGTATTGAAGAACACGAAAATACTTTTTTTCTTTTATTTAAACAAACTTAAACACTTTGATTAAACAACTGTTCCATTTAAATCTCTTTCACTAAGTAGTTGGACTCAAGATTATGTTAATATCAGACAAATTTGTTGAGCCAATCTATTATACATTAGGTGGATTACTGGTTGATGATTAAGCACACCTGTCTCTCGACGTCTGTATGTTTCAACGAAAGTGTTGGTTGCTTGTACGGTGGCCTCCTAGGTCGAGGTGTACCTCGACTTCCCCGTCAATCCACAGTTAAAACTGTAGTGGGAGCAGTGGGCTCATTGGAGGTCTGCATAAACTTACAATGACGTCACTCTGATCTTGGGACTCATGACTTCAATTGATCCAAAAAATTATCAATGCTTTAAAAATAAATGTGCTACAAGACTTTTTTTCTTGCTTAATAATGGCTTATTTTTCTCAAGCATATCAAACCATTAAATTGTGAATTCAATTCAATACTGAAAACCTACTCTAATCGACTTGGCTTCCTGTTATTCTGATTTATTTATGTAATCATTTAAAATAAGAAATATTCCAGACGATTTCGAACAATAAATCTGTTGGATTTTTTCAATTGTTCATGATCATGAGGATAAATTATTGGGTTTATCGTGACTCCAATTGATTTTAAACTATCGAATTTATCAGCTTCGTTTGACAATAAGTGGGTTGGCTGATTGTGTTTCCAACTTTTGATTTATGAGTTCTCAATTATTTAATCGTACTTTCCTTACTCTTCTGTTTTTAGTTTTGAAATTATTTTAAGCAAAAAGTGCTGAATAATTTAGAACAATAGAACTTTTAAAATTAAATTCATTTAAACAATAAAAAATTTGTTAGCCTAGGTTGACATTAAATGTCTTCACTGACTTTCTCTAGGATCTTCTTGCTCTATAAGTTACAGATCGTTAGAGAACAAATTAAAATTAATGTCAGAAATAATTTGATTTAATTAATTACTTATATAATCAGTTGAAGGGAAAAAATGTTTCAAATATTTGTAGTTGAATAATTTTTTTTATAATTAAAAATTATGGAAAAAATGGCAGACATTTGAGGTAATTTAAGAGAAAAGTTTTTCGTAGAATAAAAATAATGGGAAACAGCAAAAAAATGAAAAAAGAAGTAATTTAAAAATTTGAGATTTCTTTATCCTAATTACGAAGTTGTCGTATGTCAAGGTTTTCAACGTCTGAAGCATAACATAACAATTATTTTTTCTTTTTATAATTTAAACGCAAGTAAATCTAGTTAATTTAAATTAGAAACGACTTACGCTCGTGAAACCGTGACTCTTCTCTGTGTCCACTTAACACTTAGGACAATATAATGTCCATGTTCATTCTCAAATATATCTTTTAGCAAGACTATTACATGTAATAACTATAGTATTTTCTCGTCGACTCAGCTGAAAGCTTAAGAAAATTTCAGAAGTTGCAAGGTGGTAAGAATAAGTGCTTGCTAGTAAGTCTTTTCATAATTGGTTTGCAAAACGAGTTATTTTGACATTCAATTTGAATCCTGTCACGTTGTTTCATATATATTATTTGAACAAGCTTTTTGCATTCAAAGAAGAAAACCTTCAGTGTAGCAATAAAATGACATGAATCAATAATAAGAGCACAAGAAAAAATAAAATCATAAATGATCAAGTTATAGAGTTGATTTTTGCTCTTTAAGACCTTCAAAGCCTCTAACATTTTGAGCTGGATTTTTCAAAGACTGCTCTTCTTAAGTCATCACATAATTTTTCCCACCAATTATCATGCCTGACTTGACTTGCCCTCAATATGTGATTATGGACGTAGTCAATCGATTCATATATAAGAGTTGGTTGTCATCTGAGAAGAAGAAAGTATGGTCAGTACTACATGTAGGTGTATATCCAATTACTCGAGAGTTCTATTTATTATTAAAACATGAAAAATAACTCTTTACTCTCTTCCTCTCAACCTTCAAAGATTTTTATTGAGTACGACACTCGCTTTCCTGTGGTTTTCTTTTCACTTTAATTTCACTCGATAAATTTTACTAAAAGTTATGAAGAAATCCTAAATGACATTTTATTCTGTCACAGTGGATTTGATGGAAATACCTTTTATCGTCTTTCTGGGTTGTGAAGGAATTCTCAGACAGAAAAAAAGATCAAATCTGCTTGGGCAGTTAAGCAAGCTATATTTATTTTCTTGAACTAATTAACGCTAAATAGCTAGAGCACTGCAATTTTTGTCATCACGGTTTTTTTATCTACTCCAGTTTTTTTGAAGTAATTCATACCTAATCTTCATCTGGCTTAGTCCTTGACAAAATATCTAGGAAAAATCTTAGCCTATGCTTCGCACCATTATGAGAAAAAGCTTTTAAAACATTATGTTTTATTTTTAAACTCAATTTAAATTCTCAGAGAAAAGATCTTTCTTTTGTGTGATGTTGACAAGATGTAAATAACAATAATTAGACTCATTTTTTTCACTGGAATATTTTATAAATAAGCACAACGTGAATAATGAAATACCTCCAATTCTTTGGTAAGATTTTTAAAAATTTTTGACACGTACAATTTTAGCATGACAATTTATTTAATTATTAGTGTTATTAAATGGCCATTTCCATTGAGGGAAAAACAAATAATGCATTCACACCTCGTGAAAAAAATTAGCTGAATGTATAATGAGAAATATTTATTTTTTTACTTAGGAAGTAATTATGGAGTAATAAGAAAAATATTTATCAAAATTAGTTTTATTAATTTTTTTAGAAAAATTTTCCATTTCAAGCTTTTTGTTTAGAGATTACTTTAAATAAAGTGTAAATTACAAAAAGGTACAAAAATACGGATTCTAATTGGTCTAATTAAATAAATATATTTAAATACGTCAGCTGTAAATATTTGTTCAACATTAAGAAAAAAAAGATAATTTGTTTTTAAATAAAAAAATCAGGCACCCGAGAGAAAAATTATTATTCATAATTTAAAGAAAGAATGGAGACCACAAGATAATATGGACAAAGTTAAAATGTAAATTTATTTAATAAATGTAAAAAAAAAATTTTAATTCAAACCCAAGTGTAATTTTTTTATAACAACTGTCTCCATAAGGCTGTATACCAATAAAAATATTCATTCAAAAATTTTTTTATTCTTAAAATATAATCATTGAAGACATTCAAATTTTATTGTTGCATAAATTTTCTCCATAACAAGCTAATCTCCATTTCGAGGTCTATTTACTTCATTTTTTCTGATAAAAATAACTTCAAAATTTCCAACAATCTCTCAAATATTTGTATAATAAACTAAACTTGGGCTGAAGAGTTTGAAGCATTAAAATTCATTTTATCACGCTTTATTCATTTTCATTCCAGCAAATGGAGTACAAAAGAAGAAGAAGGAACGCAAACGCGAAACAGCAAGACGTAAGTGTTTAAAGGGAACGTCTAATCAATCATCCAGATGTTTCAATAAATTCGCATGTTACTCATGCATGCACGTGTGATGCTGACAAAACATATCTCGTAGCCTATCAATCTCTCTGTATGCTGACAAATCTTGGCATTGATTTCTAACCACATCATCCAATAACTCCTCAACAATCATAATAACAATAAAAATAATTATTATTATCATGATAATTACAAGAAAACACTCTGATAAGAAAGTGTAAAATGATAATATCCAAGAGATAAACAGACTGTACCTTTCTCCACAACCTTGTTTCCCCTTTTATTCTTGCAATGTTGGGGGATAAAAGCACTCAGGAAAAAACACTTTTCCGTTATTTAATCGATCCCATATCACAACACTATCGAAAAACCTTTTAATTGCAATAAAACTAGAAAAAAGTCAAATAAAAGCTCACTTTTACGAACGATACGTGTCCAATAGAACTTGTCTTCCAACTGATGTTTAGAGTTTAAATGAAACCAAGCGAAGCAACTAATTTTGTCAGTAAAAACAGTTGCTCGCATTCCCACTTGATATTTTGAATAGCCTGGAATATATGTATTTAGACCCCAACAACTATTCAGACTTTCGTACCCAGGTATATCACCTGCCAGCTGCACCATGAACAGACATTAGTTGTGGGGAAAATACTGCCAGGTGACTTAAACAATGATTCACATCCTGAATCAAATCCTGAAGAATTGTTATTACTTTGATCGACCTTGGGCAAATGTATAATAATAAAGAAGTCAACTGGACTATATGTTGAAGAATGAAGGGATCATATCAATAATACGAAAAAATACTCTTGGCCTCGATTAATTCTTTTCTTCTTCCACACAAATGAAAACAAACAATGTTAAAATGCGGATAATAATAAATAGTTATTGTTCTGGTTTACTTGATTAGAATGTGTGGAAACATACATGAGTGGAAGCACATAGAATAGAGTTAGAGAAATAAATGTATATAATTTTATACTTTACAAACATAGAACTATATAAAACGGAAATTACGTGTTTACATTGATAACTCGTTACTAAATACGTATTTTAATATTCACTTTCCATAATATGATTATGATGTTAGGAAAAAAGTTTGAAATATTGTTTTTTTTATGTAGAACAATCAAAGAATTTAAGTGATCTTAAAATTTTACGAATTTTAGATAAGATGTGTATAAAGTAGGATATTAAATTTTCAAATATCTTGATGATGAATAATGTTATGCATCAATGGTTATAAATGCAAGGCACTTTGCATGATAAATTTCTAAAAAATTCCTAGTAATTTTATTAAATTTGTTTTACGTAAAAAACAAAAACGTTTGAAAAATGTCAGGAATTAAAGGATTAGGTCTTCATCCTCTTCAGAAAATTAAGATAATTTAGTTTTTCAAAAGAAAAAAAAACACTTAAACTTTTGAAAAAGCTCTCTGAGCTTCAAGTGAATTTTTCTGGGCTGAAGTTCATTGAGATTTTTTAGAGAGTAGATTTTTACTGAAGTTAATTAAAAAATTAAAACTCCAAGTAGAAGAAAAAAAATAATGATTTAATTAATTGATGATTTGTAATTCAGTCACAATGAGCTAACATTTAATTCGCAGTGTGATTATATCCAGATGTTTTATTTGTTTCTGGTATTTATTGAGATCAATGGTTCATTTTAATTACCACTCATTAAAAGCTCCTTTTTTTATCGTTATTATATTTTCCCTTTAATTTCCGTTCGCTCTTTATTATTTCCTTTTAGTGCAGACTAATTTTTTATCGTATTTTCTCCCATTACATTATCGTGAAATTGGTCCTGCTCAAAGGCCAGCTGTTAGTGGTTACCTAAATTAGTTATTCATTAATAAGTGAATAATTTGTTAAAAAAAAAAATCTTATTCAATCATTGCACATTTAAATTTTCTAGAGAAAATATGAGAGACATGCAGGGAATTTTTAAAAAGACATTGATGTATTCAAGGCTGCTGAAGAAGCAACTGTTGTATTTTTGTCATGGACTAGCGATCGTGAAAGTAAAGAGTACGCATAAGTCAACTCATTCGTCACGGATCGCTACTTGATATTGCGTTGTCAAAAAATTTCCTCTGTATCAAAAATTTAAATTTTCCTATAATTTTATATACTCCCTAATTCTAGAGGTATTCTCTGACAAAAAAATTTTGCCTTCAAAAATATTTATCTAAGCTAAAAAAAAAAATTATTCATTCAATGATTATTACTGCTTATTTAAATATTTATAGGTTTTTCACACTAGATAATAAAATTATAATTATATTAAAAAATATTTCTTTCGAGTTATTAAAAGAGAAAAATTTTTCCTGCGTATGAATAAATTATTTTTAATGTATTTTTTATACTCGGATGAATCCACAAAATAACATACTTTCTTTTTCAGATTTAAGCAAAACATTGTTTCCCTTAGCGAGAAGTCTATAAAATGAAATGAATTTTCCGATTAGTTTTTTTACTGTTGAAAGTTTAGTGCAGTCTAGAAGCATGTAACTTGACAGCATTGCGTGACATAGAAAACCAGAGCTTTTGTATAAAAAAAAGATAACGTGTTCATCTGTGAATTAGAGTAAAACTCGTTTAAGTAATTGTTATCTGAAGTAATTGAACAACACTCATTAAAGGAATCTAAATTCTTATCACGCACCTCTCGGAGGATTGTAAATTATTATTCTCTTCGGAATCTTCGAACTCCATAGTCACTTGGCAATAAACACTTTTCACACAAAACATTTTTCTTCTTACTATAGTTGTTATTATTAATTATAATTCAGAAATTAATTTCTTCCAGCTCAAAAACTAAAAATATTTCAACACAAAAAAGGTATATTAAAAAAAAAAAAAGTAATTTTTTGTTAAGAAAGTTATGACAGAAGTGTAAAAATTATTGGCAAAGTTCAAGATATCACAACAACTTTTTAACGAGATATATTTTTAAAATCTTCCGGTTGAATTTGGATTATAAACATGAAATAATTATAAACTTTTAATTTAAATTCTTTGATCTCAAAATAGAATTAAATTTAATTAATAGTAATAAAAAATAGGTTCTTATTACTTTCATCACCAGAGAATGAAATTATCATTAATTAATCAATGAATAATTAAACAATTAATTTTCACAGACACATAGAATAAATTAATAATAACAACAACTCAACATTTGATTATGAAGCCAGTCCACATAGATTTAGCACATAATTATCAGTAAAGCATGTTCTTAACTGGAATAATTTTAAACAATGAAATAATCTGAATTAGCTGGACATTATTCCAGAAAATTATTAATTGAATACATTAATTATTCAGTTCTCTTTCACTTGATGCCCAATGCAGCGCGTTTTCCAGTACAAATGTCGAACGATGTACTACATATGCTTTAGTAAATCTCTCACGTTAAACAACTACTTGTTTTGTTTACGCGTTGGCATCGATGTTAAATATTCACATGAATGTAAAACGACTAAGCAATGAGTGCAAAACACGAAGAGGTTCGTTGATGAGTGCACCCAAGCATTGCGTATACCATAGATACTCCAATAATATGAGCGATGTTTAACACGCGAATCCATCACATGTAAAAGAACGAAAACCACTGGATGACCCATACAATACGGATGTCCGGTGTTCCGCTATTTCCACTATACCCTCACCTTCCTCTCGCTTTCCCTTCTTTTCGTGCAACCTCAAAAAAAGACAATCATTTGCATCGGATGTAATTAGCAATTCCTGATTATATGCAGGACATATGCAAGCTTGACATGGTCTTATCTCCTGGGTATTTTTGTCTGCATGCTCATCAACAAATGTTTCACGAGTAAACAATGCACCAGGGGAAATGTAAACACCGTCACCTAAATTTTAAATTTATTCATATTGCAGAGAGAATTGTGCACCTATCCATGGATGAGTTATTTTCATGTACATTTTTGCCAATGATTTTATCTTATTTTCAATACTTCACTGGAATTTGTTTTATTTTTTGAAGGTGAATATTAACTAAAGAGTGATGAAATTTGAGGAATTGATTAAAAGATGTTATTTATAGGAGAATGAAGTTGAATGACTGGAATTTTTGTACATTATCTAGAGGATTATTATATTTTTATCAAGTTGTGAGTCTTCTGGTTCTTAGAAGATAAACTTAGGAACAATTCTGCTGATTTAGCTAAAATTTTTATCATCAAAGTGACCACCAGTAACATCAATTGTGCTTGAGCTATTGAAAGCCGTTGAAATAGCTCATAATATTGAAGTGTAAAATAAATGCTTTCTATGCTTTTCTGGTAAATTCCACTTGAATTCATTCATTGTTCATCAACGAGAATTTTTACAGTAAAGTTTTGTGATAATAAAAAAAAATAGTTCATTTTATCAAGATCTTTTGAGCTATCAAACTTTGGAAACCAACTTTTGGCACATTTACCTTTGAATAAATTTTAGTGATTGTCTAGTACAGAAATCTTGTTCCAAAATGGACCATAAATTTTATTTATAGACTCTACTTAACCAGACCACCGTGAGTAATAAGTTTGAAGTAGGGTAAGCCCATATTTACCACTAATGAATGTTTGCCTACGATTAAAAATCAAATATAGCAAGAAAGATGCCAAGTTTCATCAAATATGTTTTTTCTTTTACAAAGGTATGAAAAAAACGTTGTTTATTTTTCATTTCCAATTTTAATAACTACACAAAAAATTCCTTCATTGGATTAAATTCTTTTTTTTTTTGAAACCGAATCCAGAATCTAGAATTTCATTCTCTAAAAATGAATCAATACCTTTACAATGTTTTAAAAGTGAAATTTATTTTAAATTTCCTACCAAAATACGAAAACCAATATGTTTTAAAATAGAAGAGCCTGAGGCAAAAGTCCTGTCATATTTTTCACGAGTCAATCAGATAGTTTTTCAATTATAAAAACCTACGAGTCCAATAATCCAATTATAATGTCTGTTATCATGCATTCTCTGTTATTCAGCTACATTTCACAGTCATGAATATGAATGAAATTTGACAAAAATCCTAAACAAAGATGAAAGAAAAAATCTCACACCTATATTGAATGAATAGACCGTCACCTTGGTAACTCGTTTATGAGTGAGAATGCTACCAACAATGAATCTTTCACTTGACCGAGAGATTTGCATCTAAAGGATCAGGTTCAATAGCGAATAACTTGGTTGTCTAGATCCCATATAGGCGGTAGTTGATTGTCAGTTGATCCTTTGATGTTAGCTTCGGCAGTTATCATGAAGAAGAGAAGGTATCTATACAACAAAGCCAATAGTCTGACCGCATTTCACTGCACTAATATATTCAAATCGTGATGCGTATGCATATTCATCTGAAACTGAAGGTCCATCGAAGCAACATGAGGATCCTTTCAGCTCACGATACACGTGAGATTAATTGAATTCCCAAGATTTCTTTTTAATATCGATGGTCCTATTTTCTTCTGAGAAAGTAGGTATTATAATAAAAGTAGTTGAGAATTATTAAGAATCTTCTTTTATATTTTTCCTATAGAATTGCATATTAAATTAAGAATATACTCTACATCAAATATAAAGAAACTGGATCTTAAGAAGTACAAAAAAAAACCATGTAACGGGAAATGGAGTATCGCGACTTTAATAATAATTCTTTCACGTAAGATGAGCAACTAGATTACGATCACGTGCTAATAAGCATTGCTTGACCGTAGCAACAGCGCCAATTAACGATCGGTCATTATTTTATAAAAAATTTTTAAATCATAAAAAAAAGTTTTTGAAAAACATATTTAATTCTCAATATCTTGATTGCGAATGCTTTCCATTGAGATTATATTGATATGATAAGGTAAATAGTAGGTTGTATATCTTTAATTATGAAATTTCTAGCTAAATTGGGTACTATTAATGTCAATGTCATCACTAATAGCAGAGAAGCTTCAGAAAAAATTTTGATTGAATACAATTTAATTATCTGAATAAATTACACATTGACTCTGTAATACATGGTTTTAAATAGGATAATTTATCACTGAAAGAAATGATAGTATAAAATAACTTTGATCCAGTTTTAATAGAAATTGAATGGAATAAAACTAATCTCATAATTTATTCCACGTTATATTACCAAGAAAAATCTTTCTTTCTTTCTTTCATCAGAGATTTCTTTTCATTCAAAAAGAGTTTTTTACAACAGAATATACATGACAATATCACGCGATCGAAAGCCCCCAAGTTAATTTCTCAAGTTATTTCGTGAGTAAAATATCAACAATGCACTTGAAACAACAAAGAGACCCTGAAAAGCAAAACTTTTTGAATAGTTTGAAGGTATAGGACGTTAAGTGCATCATGTACTTCAGGTATCCACTTCTAAAGTAGATCATATTAACTTAAAAAAGGTACTAAAACCAATAAGAAACTTTTTGCAAGTATCCACAAACAGACGAAACGTGTGGTAGTTGAAATTAGAAGAACTTTACTGATTAAATTTTCAACACAATGCAGCTCATGAATTAAAATCACCTATGTAATTTCCTACAAAGTATAGGTTTCTTCAAAGTATTAAAAACTTCATTGAAATAACTAATTCTATTTCATAAACGTTCTAAAGTCATTATATTTACCTTTGGGACCGTTGACGTTGTCTCTCATGAGTCCACAAAGCATCACCCAAGTTATTTGTTCCACTCTGTGCTCCACCCATAATCAATTGTTTTGATCCCTCTTACGAGAGATGCTATGAGAGTGACACCTCTTGTTTAACTGAATTGCCAATTTCCACTGGCAGTTAACCTATTTCATTAGTCTGTTAATGAGATTCCAATCTGCTTTTAACACCAATCGTTCTATTCTCGCATATTCAGTGTCATTAATTGCACACTCACATCACTAGATGGCTTCCAAGACTGGATACTCTCGAACAGAAGATAGTAGCAAACAGATGATAAATCATAATCATTGAACTCGTTCACTGTATTAGAACTTGAGAGTTTTCTACGTTAACTTTTTCTAGAAAGGGTCTTATGCTTTACGGCTTAGACCCAAATTAATCAATAAAACAAAATTTTCAGATTAATTGGAGATCAATTTCTTATAACTTGCTAATACTTGGTCTTGGAAACTTTGTCATTGATGAGCACCATGCAGATCACTGCTCGTGGTATTTAATCCTCTAACAGCTATCAGAGATCTCACTAAAGACTCTAAGACACTGATGATGATGAAAAGAAATTATACTCAATAATAATAAAGTTAATTGTAATTAGTGACAATTGAATACTCTGATTTCTCAAATGTTAAAAGCAGTTTTTATATATCATTCCCATTATAAATTTAAAACATGAAAACTCTCTATAATTAGAAATTATATTTAATGACAACGTTTTTTAATTAACTACAATTATCACTCAAATAAAAAAATATCAATTGTTTTATTATTTTAATAAAATCAATGACTTTAATAATAAATTACCTGAAAATTTAACAAATTATTTTTCATAAAATTTATTTAGAGTAAATGCTAACTTGACGACTATGATCCTGAAGATAATTAAAATACATACGCCTAGGGTGAGGATATTTTATACGATGCACGACAAAGATTAGACCTTTAATTAGCTTTTATTTCATCACACAACCACAAAGTTCCATTATAGAAATGAATAATAGATATAATTAGTCATTGAACTCTTTATTTTATCAATAAATAAATGAACGCTTTGACAAGATGATGCTATTAAATAAATATATCTAATGAAAACACCACACTTGATGGTTATTAATTGCATACAAGCTCGAAGGAAACTGATGGGATAAATTGAAGACCAGCTAGAATTTGCGGAAAAGTATAATAGTAGCGGGGAGTAAGTAGCAATTGCGGCTTCTTGCCACTTCCACACGTTCCAGTGTGCGAACATTGCTTACACAGTCCAGAGTTCCAGTTTCTGCTTACTTAAATTCCTATAAATTATTAGTTAACAATAAACCTGCCACTGTTACGCAGCATTAAATATCGTAATTAATTAGCATTCTACGAGAATTTCAATAAATGTTGATTGGGTTCGATTAGTAGAATTCCACAATAATTTACTTCTCTAAATGTTCAAGGTAGATTTGTTAACGGCAATATAGATGAGTTTGCCTTAATAGATGATTATTTGGAAACTGAATATTTACCCTCGAATGAGCCTTCCCTAGAGGCAGAATAGATATTTGTAGAATAATAACAAACATGCCTCAGGCTATGCTGGAATTGGCTAAACCTCTCGCCTGGTTCCGTTCTGCTTAATCCTGAAAGATTACCGTCGTTTTGCAGTTTATTCTCGCTCTGAGTCTACACACTCTGATACCTTCTCCATATCAACGGCTCTTAACCAGGTTATACGGCCTAACTCCCGATCGTCTGGTTATCACGCAACAATTTAAGACCGTTTATCAACCCTCTTCTTTTCTTTCCGGATACTTACAGTTACCAACTGATTTTTAATGTTATTAAAATTGCTAATGTTATCATTTATGGTAATGTACTAAATACTGAAACAATGTAGGATATTTATCTACACTAGAATGATAATAATGAAATATTGAAAAAATATTCATTGTAAATAATTATAAAGCAAGGTTTTTTTTTTTTTTATTAAAAATACTAACTCATTAAAAACTTTCTCATTAAAATATTTTTTTTCTTTCATGTAAGAATAATGTTGTTATTAAATATCGTATTACTCAATATGGAATTCATAATTATGTTTTTAGACGTAACGATCGACTTCCATCGTGGCTTTCCAAGGATCACGGTTCCTCTTCCATCGAGGAAAGAGAAGTGTATGTTCACCCTCAGGCCAATCACAAACACAGTCGGAGATTTTCTTCATATGTTGAAAGCAGAAGATCGTGGTATAGACAGAGCATGTATTACGACATTAGGTAAGATCACATGAGGATAAACAAATATTTTAATTAATTTTAGTAAGCATAATATAATTCAACATATTATGTATTGATTCAGTAAACATAGAGATATATTTTACAACATTATTTTTTTCCAATTGTTATTTATTATTAAATAAAACATTTGTGTAATGATTATTAATTATTTATTATTTATGATAAAATATAAATTTATTATGTAGTTTTTACACCTTTTTTTATTCTGGTTCAATTTTTTATTGATCATTTCGTGGAATTTCAAAATAACCTTTGACTTTTGAGCCCATCCATCACTCATCATCTAAATAATTTTGAATATGTCTTAAGTAGGTCAAGATAAGCACTTTTTATAATGCTTATTAGAAGGTGACATTTCATCAATTTCGAAATAATTATTATTCCAATTAAATAACTACTTTATTAATTTACATCAAAATAGGTAAATAATCATTTTTATTTTTCTAGAGGGAACTAGAATATGCAGCAACAATACAATAGAATCCCTTCTTGATTCTGACTTTAGGTTGGTTATCAACGATGTAACTTACGATGTTTCACCGCCAAATCAAGACAGGTATGCGATGGTAAGTATTCAATGTAAAATGCATGAGACGTCAAAAAGTTTTACATAAGTGAATCATAGTTTTTACATTGTAATGTATTTTACTTTCGATAGGAAGCTGTTGAGAAGCTATCTGACGTCCAGGTCACGGTTGCTCAGCTCTATGAAACTTTTCAATGTTCCGAACACAATTCTATTCTGGAGAGAGAAGTCATTGCTGAGTTGGAGCAGGTGATGGTGGAGTTAGAACCATTAGAACTGGTACATAAACTATTTTAACAGACAGTTAATATATTTTTTTATTTGATAACTAAGTATAAATAATTTGTAAGAAAAAACAAGAACTTGAAATTGCTGCCGAAAGACGAGCCAATTTTCACTCATGGATAGGTCTTGTCGCCATGGCCATTCAGTTTGGAGTCCTTGCGAGGTTGACCTGGTGGGAGTATTCGTGGGATATCATGGAACCTGTGACCTACTTTGTCACATATGCAACGGGCATGCTCTGTTATATCTATTTCATCGTAACAAGACAGGTGAGCGCATTGATGAAATAATCAAGATAAATCGCGAACGATCTCTTGAATATGAAAATACAATTCCTCCTTTTTGGTGTACTCTTCATACACCTATTTTCTGAGTCTAAAGCTCATGTTGAAATTATACAGCAAATCGTAGCACTCTTGAAAAATAAAAACATTATGGTCATTTTTACATTTTTAATAGTATCGATAAAACTATATATAAATATTGTAATGTTGTATTTTTCAATTCTATTTTCGTTTATATTCTTCTGGCAAATGCTATTGTTTATATTTCACATCCGATTGGATTAAAAAATATAAAAGAAAAATAAAAATCTAATAAAAACTTCAACATTTTTAGTGTCAAAATAAACTATAAAATCGTTATTTCCAAATATGTGACAAACGATAATAAATTTTTTTTATTATTATGTCACAATTGAGATAAATAATTCTAATTTTAATTACAAACTAATAGTTTCATTTATACGTTATCGATTAACAATGCTTTTCTGTTCCCTAGGAGTATATGCTACCAGATGTAATGAATAGAAGATACTTAATAGCTCTTCATAAACGTGCAAAAAAAGTTGGACTGGATTTAACCAAATATAATGAATTGAAAGATCGTGCTTATGAGTTAGAAACAACATTAAAAATTATTCGAGGTCCACTTTGGAATCATAAGAACAAAGTTCAACAGAAATTACGTGAACGACAACAGAGGTCATCGAGTAGTTCAAGTTCAGAATCGAATTCTCGTTCACCCAGTCCTTCAATTAATACTCGTTCGGATTTCCAACAACCAGAACCAAAACCACAGTCGTGAATAGTTTAGAAAGTCTGATGACTGACTATGTAACATGTGAATTTATAAAACACCCAAAATTTTATTATTGTCAGAATATGACAAACGCTCAATTGAGTCGAGACTATACGTACATCGAATACATATTAAGGGAAATCAAGGATGTTCAACTGGACCTTCAATGAATTGACTTAAACACTATTCATTCTCATGTTGATTCACGCATATCTTCAATAGCTCATCGTCGTTACCATTGACCAACAAATTATACTTTTAATAGACACTATATAACCCGACATCGCACGGGTCAGTGTCATTGTGGGGCCATTAAAAACGAGATTTAAAACTCTTTAATAAAAAGTTGAAATTGACATCTGATGGTTGAAAAATTAATTGAGAGATATTGTGCATAATCAAATTAATCGAAGTAAAAATCTCTATGGAAACATTTATAAAAATAAAATTATTATTACTATTATAATTGATATTGTTGTTACTGTTATTATTGTTTATTAATTAAATACTATTCCGTAATACTTTCATAGAGATTATTCTTCTGGAGGCTAACTAATTTGCTTATGCATAATTTGTAATTATCACTAAATATCTTTGTTGATTAAGAAGAAAAATTACTTAGTACTTCGATCAAAATGATCTTCCTCACATGATTATTATAAGTTAGATTACTGTACATTAAACTCCCAATTATTCAGGACTGATCAGAGAGAAAAAATTATTTAAAAGTAGTTTTTTTTTAATTCAATACAAAATATTTTGAATTAAATAAATCAATCGCTCTTGACTATTGATTTATTTTTTTAATCAAAATTATTTACTCTTTTAATGAATATCTTTTCAATCAGAGAATTAATTAACTCATCTAAATTTTTTAGTATCAACATTTTTTTAAAATAATTGGGTTCCAAATCTAATCAATTTTGCCAAAATTTCATTATTACTTTTTATTATGTGAATAATTTTTTTTCTCTGCATGTGTTAATTACGAATGCGCACAAGTCACACATAAAGCGATAATTTTATATTATACATAAATGAAAAAGTGATTATCATCAAAAGTTCATAATGATTTACTGCCATTTTCATTTGTTTTTATTTTAGAAATTCTCGTGCCAATTTTGTGGTTGCTCTAGTCTTATCTATCTTGATATTATTTTCTACCTCGATTTAAGTCGTACATTACAATATTAATGGCATAAATGTTAAAATAGCAGTAGCATTACAGTCTAAATGCTCTGTTATCAATATTCTACAGATATTTCTGACTTTTCAATGACCAACTAATATTATTTCTGTGGTTACTTATATTTTAAATTATTAAATTTTAAAAATATTCGTTTTTCTTTAAAATAGCTCACTCTCTTCAACCTGATGCCCTGTTCGATATCAAAAACTAAAATAATAAGCAAATTGAGAGATTGCGAATTAATAAAATCACGTTACAGTAATCTATTCGCTTTTATAGTATTGCACAAAGTTTACGTAAATGTTCCTTTTGTATAGAAGTGTATTAGTTGTAAACATGTTTAAATCAATCCTAAAGTTTGTCTTTTTTGTTCGCAACATTTTTACATTCTTATCCGTCCGTTGCGTGATCTGCACAATTAAACAAACATCATAAAGCTTCCGCACTAAAACAAATTACTACTTCGCTGTATTCGAAAGCCTTTCCGTCATCAACTTCTCTAATGCAAAATAATGTTTAATGTTATAATATCTAGAATAAATAACTTCCGATCTCTTATTCAATTAATTAAATTATAATTAGTAAAAAAATTTTCATAGAATACTATTTGCTTATTAGATAATAAAAAATCATTAATTAATTCAAGCTCATAAAAAATATATTTGAGTCTAAACTGTAAAATTTCATACATTGTTAACTTACATAAGAATCTCTAGCGCTTTATCGTACTGTTCTTGAAATATTTGTTCTCACCAGCATTATAAAACTATGATAAGTGTTTAGTTCCCCTCATACTTGAAGATCAATAAATTTGCAATGCATCAAATTATTTTATGTATCGCCAAATGCAGTTCAAATTTATTAAGGTCATTGCTAAGACTATCTGAATAAAATTAAAATTTATGCGGAATGTTGCAACTGGATATTTTATTTTAATTAATATTTAAAATGTAATATATATATGATAATATGAAATCACAATTTTATTCAAGTATGCAATTCAAAGAATGCACTTTAACAATGAAATTAGGATTAGATGAAAAATAAAATTGAAATAAAACATTTATATTTTGAAGTAACATTAATAATTAATAATTATTGATAAAAGAATTAAATTCTTGTGAAAATCTTTGCTGATATCTTATTAATCTATTTTATTATATATATCAATGTTATAAATATTATTATTCAATAAGCGAAAAAACTTACATAATTTTTACTGGCTCATGCGAATGTCTACAAAGATTATCACAATAGTTTAATAAAAATTTTTGTAAAGTAATATACTTGCTTATTTTTCTTTGCAAGTGATTGTTCTATTTTATGATAAAAACAAATTAATTAAGTTGTGAATTATGATGGTATTTTTGCTATGAGTGTATTTCCCTTTCCCTTTCGTGAAATAAAACAATTACCACTCCTCAGTATCCATACTTTTCATCATAAAAAAAACATAAAACTAAATCTTGAGAGAAATTCTCTGGTGCCAATTAACTTTAATTTAATAAATTTTTAGGAATGAAAAGAATTTTATGTTAGATCATAAAGTTAGGTTTTATGAGCGTGTATGAAATAAAAAAAAAAATTCACATTATTTTATTTGTTGTTGCAACTATTTTTATCAAGTTTCTTACAGTTACAACATAAAAAAATGAAATAATTTTTGTAAATGAATTTATGTATTATATATAACTGTGTTACTTCAACAATCATTATCACTACGCTGTTCTTTCGAGCTTGTTAATTAATGCCTAAACACTTCTAAGTAATTTAGATAATTAAATTGTTGTTGTTTACAAAAGTTGAATGTATATATGTAAGTGATAAATAAAAGGATACAAAAGGAGGTAATGCTTCGTGATATTGTCAAAAAAACAAATTCAGAAACTATTTAATTACGATCAATTAGCTATTAGATTGCGAAAGTACTATTCTTAATGAACATTAAAATGCTTTTCATAAAATTATAACAATTATCTTGTTCAAACTCTTCTTATGAACGAATGGAAATCTGAGCAGGTCATTTATCTATCATTCTGTTCAACAATTTTCATGTAAATATATTATTTCAAATAAACATAAATATTTATTCAATAAAGACGCATTTTTGATCGTAGCATTAGATATTTTTTTCTATCGATAATTTACGTATAATATAAATTAATACATCTGTCGTGTTAAAAATAAATATTCACTACACGTGTTTCTCAGAGAAATCTATTCTAATTTTTTTTTTTCAAAAAAGCGGGAAACAAAAATAGACATGCGCAATAACACCGAAGACTCAGCTGATCATCGCCATGTTGTCAACAGTCAACAGCTGTACTCATTGTAATCAGAAAGTGCTACAAAGATAAAACTAGAATATTCATAATAAAAACAATTAAACAGACTATCAGTCTTGAAATCCAATATTTATTCACCTTGATAACTGTATTTATAAATATCATCCTTTGATAAACTTGGAGATGATTAATAGCTCTCCAGTATAACAATAAAAAGTTTTTCAGACATTATTTAGAAGTTTATGAAATTATTTAATAAGAGTTTTATCAACATTATATCATCTTTTCAAACTCCAAAAATGGCTACTCCAATTGAACTTTTATGGAAACAAGCTTTAAAAACATTCACTGGCTGTGAAAATGTGGGTTATAAACTGTGCCAAAAAAACTTTGAAAAACTCCATTCAATGATGAATAACATCAAAGCTGATGATGTCAAAGTTGATAATCAGGTTCTTGATTATGTTGCAAACACTAATGCACCGATGTGTGTAATAGATATTTTTGATAATAAGGATATTACTATTGCTGTATTCTTATTAAAGAATGGAGTAACGTTACCAATGCACGATCATCCGGGAATGTATGGATTGCTAAAGGTAATTTGCGATGACCATTTAATAATTATGATTCCTCAACATTAAATGTCAGGAATAAATTACTAGTTTGTCACAATAATATCAGACAGTCTGTGACAACTAAACGCAATAACTCATTATTTATTACCCTACTGTAACGTAAATTTAATTCATTGTTATTTTGTTTTGTCACAATAAAAATTTTTTTAGGTCATTAGCGGCACAGTACAAATAGACAGCTACACAAGCCAAACACCGCCAGGACATATTATACGACCAAACGAGGAAATACATGCCATCAAGCATGCGTCAGTTATCGTTCAAAAAACTGATCCTGCATGCATATTAAAGCCTCAAGATCACAATCTTCATGAAATAACCTGCTTAAAAGGCCCGGCTGCATTTCTAGACATATTGAGTCCACCTTATAAACTAGAATCTGAGAACAGCCTTGGACGATCATGCATATTTTTTCAAAAAATATCATCAAATTCACCCACCTCAAATGACTCACCGGAAAGAGTAAAACTTAGAGCCACTAGTGAACCACCAGCTTCTTGCTTTTATTCCACGAATATTAAATATCTCGGACCACCATTAAGATGATTTAACTCTGAAATTGGTTGTTAAATTACTATAAATCGACTCCATACTCCAAAGCATTTTCAGAAGATAAGTAAATCATATTTCATTTACTGGAATTATTTTTAAGATATTTATTTGTCACAGAGCTGTAATCAAGGTTGTTTATGTTTAAGTTTTTAACTCTATTTATATAATTTTTCAAAGATAATTCAATTATGATTACTATTGATGGTATAATACGAATTTAAAAATTCATTCAGTACAAAATAATCAGTACATACCAATATATTTAAGAAAAGATTTATCTATAATCATCATAATTTTGTAATTATTTCTTATGATTACTGTCAGTTATGTTATATTTCCTATAATATCTAAACTTGTGACATTTTTTGAAAATCTATTTCAAGATCATTTTTCAGTTAAAAATTCGAATAAGGCCACATGCTTTGAGATATCAATATTTTCACATCATTTCGACCAAGTTTTCAATATAAGATTAAATTAATTCAATATAATATTATTTCAGCAGGTACTTTATCTTATCTCTACGAATAAATAGCAAAAAGTTCAAGATCATTATTCGATATGCTAATCACTTGGTTTACCTAATTTAAGAAGTGATTTATTTTGTTTTTAATTGTTTGAATATTAAACAAAGCAGTATGAAGTTAATAGCTCTATTAAGTTCGAATTCATGATATTTTATTTACAGTGTGTCAGTAATAGAATGAAAATACCAGTTGAAAAATGTTTTATAAATTTTCCATGACTTATTAGCATATCTATTATTCAAATCGATGATTGACTGACACATTTATTCAGGCCGAATTATTAATCGCTCGAAAAATTGAAAAGCATGTTTAAACAGCAGAAGTTGAAGTTTTAAATCAAAAGGATTTATTGACGTATGCAAACTATAATTCGTCAATCAGAAACTTAATTTAAGTATTCAGTTTTAGTTGAATGATAATAATATTAAATAAATTGTTATTTTATTATGATTATAAATACTTTAAGTTAATTTAGATTCGAATTATTAACGATACTTACCAACCAAAGACCATTTTAGCTGAAGCTCAATTATTTTGTAAATAAAATATTTATAGATGAAAGACATTCTATTGTACTTAAATATGATTAAAATGAATTGTTGGCAAAATGTAATAAATATATTTGTATACAAATAATTGTAGTTACCTAAAGTAGCTTTCGATGAAATATTTAATATTTTCGAGTATCAGGGATTGATGATATTGTAAACTAATATTAACCTTATAGAAATGCCTTAAATCGAATAAAATTTATTTTATTTTTCACATGTGATCTTAAAATAAATGTTTTTATTAAACAAATTGAAATTACAAAATTCGTCATATACCAGCAAATTATCCCAAGCACCTCTGCCAGATACATATGCAAAAATGTCGAAGATTGCATAAAAATTTGAGTAAAAATTCAATTTATCCTTCAATTCAAATATTTTACTACACATTCATTATAGAATTGGTTTAACTAGTACGTAAGAAATTAATTTTAAAATTTTTCAGAGGTCACTATTTTCATAACTTTCGGAACAATTCACAAAAATGTTTAATATTAAGAACTATAAAAAGAAATTGTTTATTTTTTGTTAAACAGGAGAACGTTTTTCTACAAGTGATATTTGATTACTACATCAACTGTATTATAATCCACTATAATGATTTACTTAAAATCTGTCTTATATGAATATTTACAGTTAATTCAATTCTTTTCTACACTCGTATTGAATTTTTATTCATTTACATCTTCGTCAGCTTTAATCTAATTAGTTTTATAATATTTTGGATTAAAACCAATACAATTTTTATATGCAAAATTGATGATAACAGATTGGACTTAATTACCTCAATTAACGCATATTTAATTGAGTAGATTGAAATCATTTTTAAATTATTAATATTCAACCCGTTTGACCATTTTCTGTGTTTTGTTGTCTTTTATATATTGCAACATTACTTTCTGTATAGTCCATAATGCGTCGTTGACATTGCCTTACATATTGTTGTTGTTTATGATAAATTTTAAAAGCTCCTTTTATCGTAATAAATGCCACTCCACCCTGTAAAAATTCAATCAACTGTGAATAATTCTTTAATCAATTTATCTTGGCATAAAAGGAAACTTACAAGAATAGTACGTTGAAAATTAGAAGTGATACTTTCAAAAAATATTCGCCCACAAATACTAGCGATTGTAGGAAGCAAAAGAGCTCCACAAAGAATCCGAGTAGCAGAACTTGGATCACTCATTGGCGGAACTTCTTGAGATTGGGTTCGTTCTTCATCTGAATGACTAATAACAAAATTAATATATTAATTATGTGATCAATAGTATAATAAAAGACAAATTTTAATAAAAGTGACATAAAATTCTACAAGCTGGTTAAATTTCTAGCATAGCAATATAATAATGCAAATTTTATTCTACTTTCAATATTGTTACCTCAGGAATAATTGAAATATCATAATTACCTTCTTGAAAAAAAATGTCTAAGAACTGGCACTTTACAAGCATGACGCCTTAATAAACTCAACGCTTGGTCTTCCCATCGAAGCATTTTACCAAGTACTAACATTATAGGAATTGTAGGTAATCCAACCAAAAGTACTAATGGATCTGCTTGTTCCATCATTGTTAGGCCGTCTTTATGTCCTACAACTTGCATCACTGTCACAGCTCCATATGTTACAGCAGTCCAGTAAATCGATCCTACAACTATTCCTGCAGCTATGAATGGACACACTCGGAAAATCACACCATCTATTGTATCCAGTACTACAACTAAAGGTCCTAGAAACAAAAAATACCTATAAATTTTTTATTTTTTACAGCTAATCAATACAATTCAGTTATAAATTTTTTCAAAACTTTAAAAATATGACTTTTATTATTTTTGTATCTTACCCATATTAGGATAAACAATTATGTATTCTGTATTACATTGTGGACATGCAACATAAGCACCAGCTCTTCCTTTTTGTTTTTCATCTACCCATCTTTGTATACATCCTTGATGTACCCACTTAGTGGTACCCCTACAGTGACATGGCTTCACCCAAGAAGCTGTTGCATCATCTTCATCCGTTGCAAAACATACCCAGCAATACCTTTTGCTTTAAAAATAAAATATCTAGTCATTTTTTCACAATACAAATATTGATTAAATCATCAGATGACAAATAAATATCAAGTAATTGATAAATGCTAGAGTATTTTCAAAAAATCAGATAAAATTAAAAAAAAAATCTATTATCACGTTTAACACATACTCATCATCAGAACTTAATGTCGGTACACTTCCAGATGTTTGATTAGGAGATGAAGCTCCATCAGTAACATCTCCTGAAGATTCTTGATCTGTCATATTAGAAGTAAATGTTGGCTCTTCTTCTGAAGATATTGTGGTCGCCAAAACGTCGGTAGGTTCTTCAGAACAATCAAATGAATAAATTATTATTTATGAATTTATTAATCGTTAAGAATGGAAATATCTAGATAATACCAAATAGTATTTCAAAAATGAATAACAATTTTCTACTTAAATTCTGGTATCAATAGAATTAATATAAGTTTTATTATATCATGACATTATAAAATGTCTTACCATTAGAAAGCCTGTCACTTTGTCGTTCTGAGGATGAAGTACTAAGTGTCCTTAATGTTCCTATTGTTGGAAGACGATATCTATCGGGTCTCGAATCTTCAAGAGCTGCTTGAACTGTATGCCACTGATCTTCTCGATCCGGTAATGTTCCTAATAATCTATCAGATCTATCGTCAGACATTTTACCTTGATTTATTCAATGTTGTCATTAAAGACTTTCATTTTCCTATTGCGAAAAATCTACCAACTCTAGAATAAAAATATAAAAATCTGAGGTTAAGTTGTGTTAATAAAAAATATGTTACTTTTTGGTGATAAGCAAAATTCACTATTGAAATTAAATGGCAAGTTTAGTAATTGATCATGACATATCCAATATCAGACATTACAATTTTTTTATTCATTATTAGGAAGCATTTGAAAATAAAAGTTAATTAATAGAATACCTTATTGTTCATACTACTTTACGAGGAACTTGTAAATTGCCTAATTTGGGTTAACAGCTGACATAAGTTATGGAAATAGATGACGTAGCGGATAATACTCGTTGCTTTTCACAAATTTTAATCCATGAGTGCGTAGTTAGATTTAAAAAAAAAACGTATTTACAGAATAAAAAAAGTTAAAGTTGAAGACAATTGTAGTTTGTTCACTGAAGTTTGAAGCAAATCATAAAATAAGTTCTTTGAACCCAGCTACAGATGCAGAGAACTCAGAACACATTTTTTTTATTCTGTCGAGCACTTTACACATACATCGAAATTCGCACTCATTCGAGAGTAGGAGAGAATCAAATGACTAAAGTCCCGACATTCACACACATGCTCATGAGCACTACATGCATACAGATGGTACTCCGATTTTAAAAACTGAAATTAATTCGTTTTTTTAGAAACGGCTATAAATCAATAGTTTGTAACACTTGACATTATAAGTAAAAAAAATATGTAAAATATTTACAGTAATTATATTGATTTAATTTTTACATCTTTAAAAATACTCATATGAATTCCATATACAAGTTAATTAACAATATACATGATAATTAACAGATAAAACAAATTTACATTTTTGTTATATTAATGAAAAACAATTGTTTCATTTGTTTTAAGTCATTACGAGCGATGAACTTTGATGAGTTCATGAAAACTCGTACTTAAAACTAATTTAAGAAAGTTAGCTCGCTATAAAAACAACAAAAATGATGTTATAGAAAATAATGAAAGTATTAATATGATAAATAAATAAAACTAGTTTATTTATTTCATTCTTTTTAATTTATTTAATTCTCCTTGTTGCATTGAAGCATCGCCATAAATTTCTTTAACTTTACGTTTCCGTTCTTCGTCATTCTTGATTTGATTTTTAATCTGTACTTTAGCCAAGAACGATGCATCTCTTCTGATTTCTCTTATAGCACCTTTCTTTTCTTTCTTCAATTTGTGCAACAATTTTTCTCTTTCTGCTTTCTCCTTTGACATTGACTTGTGTCTCTTACCATCAAATCTACAAGAGAAATAAATAAATAATTAATTAAATTAGTCAAACTATTTAAGTATTCATAAGTAGCAAAAAAATAGTACTTACACTTTTTCAATCTTCGGTTCATATAGTCTCAGAGCTTTCGGGCCCTTTTTTTCTCGAACTAAATATTTCAATTTTTTATCTGCTAATTTTTTTAGATCTTCATGAATTTTATTAACATGTACTCGAATATTTTCAGGATAATTCTCTACAGAATTAATATCTAATAATTTAACAATTGGTTCAAAAATAGAATATACAGCTTCTAACTCTTTCAGTTGATCTCTAAATTCATTTGTTAAATTGAGAGCTGTTACAAATGCTCGAATTCTAAAATTATCAGTTATATCACCTTCAATCAAGTCACTAGCTATCATTCGAATATCGTTGACATCAATTTTTAAATTTCTCTGGTCTTTATCAAGAATTAATAGACTTGAATATTGTCCACTACGTTTAAATGGTGGAACGATTTTAGGTAACATTAATGGCTTAACTGTTGCTAAATAAATAATTCCTCGGAGAAAGTTTATCGTTGAAGGTGAAAATCTTTTACTCATTAATGTATACTCTAAAATAAGAGTGGCAACAAAAAGTCCTTTTGAAATGTCTGTCTTCTTTTTCACTTGACATCTTAAGAGTATTTGTGACATGAATACTAAAGAAGGTGTAACTACGGGATGCCTAAAATCTGATGTTGGAAAAATAAGAGAAACTAATTTAAATAAAATAAGAGTATCCAATCCTGGATATTTCTTTTGTTGCACCTTGAAAAGATTATATTTTTCCTTGAGAATATTTTGAACACATGTGGCAGTATTCGTGGCGCTAGCTTGAGCCAAATCAAACAAGTATGGACACAGTTCATCACAAATTTGAAAATATTCAACTAACTGTTCTGTCTCGTTGGTACAAGCAGAATCAACGATATATTTCAATAAATATTCAAATACTTTACATAATTTTTCTCTATTTCCCTGACCAAGTGTCCAGTGATTGCATTTTATTATTCGTTCTACAATAATCGATTGATAATCTGGTTTCTGATTCTGTAACAACTGCTTTAATTCTTCATAACTTTCTGGTGCATTAAATGTGTAAGGTAACTCCTCACGAGCTTTCTCCATAATTTCTTTCCGCCTTTGAAGATCTTCTCTAATCTCTTTTACTCTGTTTTCATCATTTTCTTGAAGTTTTTGAACATTCAATACACCATTAGTCAAAACATTTACAGGCTTATCTTCAAGAATTTTAATAACGGAATTTTTTTTATCATGTTCATTATGCACAATGCCTTCTTCATCTTCACTGGATGTTTCCGATTCCTTTAAATCAGATAAGTCGTCTTCATCATCATCTTCATTATTTTCATCTTCTACTTCTTCTTCGTTAGTAGATTGGTTGACTTCCTCAGTATGATCATTTTCTGCTTCATTCTCATCATCAGAGTTATCATCTTCTTCAGAATCATCTGAATTACTATTATTGACCTCTTCATGATCAGACTGATTTATATTTTTATTACTATTTTCTAACAGTTTACCATCTTCTCCATATGCCAAAGGCTCCTCAACAATCTCTTCAACTTCAAACCCATCTTCTAAATCATCAGCGGATCTATGTTTGATCTGTCCATTAATATTATTGATGAGTCCCTTCATTCTTGTAATCCTGTCTCTTTCTAAAGCTTCTAATTTTTCTTTTTCCTCTTTCATTATTTCTTCCTCAGACTTTAATCGATCCGTTGGATTCCCTCTGCTTTCAAATTTAAGCTCTCTAACCGCTCTGTCATAGTCATCGATTTTAGGTTTTATTTTAAGTTCATCTTCTGTTTTCTTAGATGATTTTATAAGAGGTACAAGATCTCTCCATTCAGAATCTAGTTTTTCAGTTAAATCAATTGTCTGTTCTCTAATTTTTTGTTTTTCTGCCTTTCGTTTTTTTGATTCTAGAATTAATTGTTCAATTACATCTTGTCTAGATAAGGGTGCATTAGGTTTTGATAAAACTCCTCCTCCAAAATGAGCATCATCAACAAATTGTTTGTCTAAATGACCTTTTCTAACATTCTCATCATCACTGAATTCATCATCACTTCTAGGATCATCAAATTTTTCTATTTCTTCGAGTGTTTGACCTCTATGAGTCAATACTTCATCATCATTAAGATTGTAAATGCTTTGTTTTTTATGAGATTTCATTCGAGCCGCTGCAAATCGAGCCATAAACTTTTCTTCATCTGTCATGGACTTTTTTTCTCCAATTCTTTTGTCCATGAATATGTTATCTTTATCTTTTCTATTATATTCATGAAGAAGAGTATTCTTACGTTTTTTAATAGCTTTTGAACGTGAAATCCCCGGAAGACCTCGGTCAGATTTACTTTTTTTTCCTAAAATTTTATTTTTATCTTTATTTACATGAATTTCAAAAGGATTAGTTACTTTTTTAATATCCTTTAATCCTTTCTTTGCTGCTTTTTCAGATAAATTTTTCTTTTTATTAGTTTTGCCCATGGTTAATGTTTTTGTGCCTAAAAATAATTATATAATTATGTCAATACAATAATTGATATGAAATTGTTAATTAATAATTAAGTAACTTTAATTTATCGACATAGATCCGTATTAACAATTGCAAAATATAAGTATTTGTTCAAACATTGACATTTTTTAAAATACAGGTTAAAACCTTATAAAACTTAACCTAACACCAGAGTTATAATTTACAATTACCTTACTAATTATATTTATTTATAAATATAACCACAATATTATTTATTTAATTATTAATTGTAACATGGAAGCAATAACTTTGGATTTTATTTTTATTAAAATTTTACTTTTTTCTCACGTGTTTAAATAACAACAAAAGAATGAGGTACCACGCATTCGTCGTCATTAAATGTACAGTATGTAGTAACGAAACTATATCAAGACGATGTCATAACCCAAAAAAAGTATTATCATTTTCCTCCGATAGATGAATTTCAAAGAACAGGGCGCACGCCATTGAAATTTTGTTTACGTCTAATAATTTTGTCTTCAGATTTCTGCTTAGGTTTCATCATTTATGTAGATGCTAAAAACTTCAAGTACACGATATTTAAACGAATGGGTTAATACCTTTAATTATTGTAATATCTTATTTACGGTTTAATGATCAATTTTATATTGTTTCAATATCAGAACTTCAAAACGACGTAGTTATAATACAGATTAACTCTAAAATAATTCTCAACAAATTGAAGACTAATCTGGAGGTAATTTTTATAAGTTTACTCATGAATATAAATATAAACAAATACGTGTTGTAAATTGTTTTAATTGTCATTGATTATTTAATTTTTATGAAATTGATAGTAATTTCATTTATTTAGACTAAATTTTGAATTCACAATGGGATTGGAAGAAGAAATCAATCAAAAATTACGACTACCAAAGCCATCAACAATCGCAAAATTCGAAGCAATATCTAACGCTGATGATTCGTGTTCTTCACCGTCATCTTCTCAATCAGAAAGATCATGTCGCATTAGATCTCGCAATCCTAATGTAAATTAAAATGAAAAAGGAACAATAGTAAAATTATTTTATTTATGTAAATATATACATTTAAAGATATATGTTGTTTTCAGCTTTTTTTGCAATCTGACACATGTCATGAAAAACCTTACAAATATGAGGGACCTAACGAACACGATATTACTGCATCAATAATAGAGGTTATTAATCATTTGACATGAAATAATTAAATAATATATTGCTAGCGTCAGTGCTGGACCTTGTATGTAATGTTTTTTAAAGATACGCTTTCAAGACCTTATTTTTATTGTATTTATAATTTTAAGAAATATTTCGTTGACATAAGTGTAGGACTTTATTACAGACAAACCCTTTTTTATAGAAGACACAAAAATATTTCTTGAAAGTAACACAGTAAACATGGCACTAATATATTTGCATTGTTGGTAAAAATGGAGATACAAGATTCTGCACTGACGCCGACGATAGATATAGATTCGACGATCGCTACAAGATGTATATTTTATTCACCTGACTCAATGAATTATTTCCGTATTGTAGGCACATGGAGGAAAAACTTCTACTAATCAAGATGAAGTAGAAATATGGAAAACAAGAGTAGAAAAAAGTCGATTACAGCAGTTAACTGAGAAAAAGAAATTATTGAAAGAAGCTGAAGAAAAGAGATTAAAAGAAGAAGAAAAAACAAAAGAAGAAACAGAAAAAATAGAAGCAGAAAAATTGATAAAGAATACTGATGACAATAAGGTTTTAAATCAATCAGAGAAAAAACCTAAATTTAAAAGAAATGTATTGATGAGAACAATTGTACAGAATTTAGAACTCGGGGAAATACCGTCAGCAATTGTAAATTCTACAAGCAGTGGTAAGAATGATATTAATAATCATGAAAATACTCCTATGTTAAAACAAAGTCTTGAAGACCCCGATTTTTATTATCTTCGAGATACATCATCAAACAATTTTGATGAATCAGACGATTTTCGATTTGAACATCGGGGCGTAAAAAAGACAGTTACACCTCGACACTACGCTTTGCATGAAATACCTGATGAATGTTTTAAATTTCGAAGAAATTAAAAACATATTGTTTAAATTATTCCTAAGATGGGGGCGGGCATTGATATCTTTATTTTGTTATAGGTAATAACAAGTAAAGGAGGTATTAATAATTCATACATATTGACATGAATCAATTAACTAATGAAATTAATTTATTTTTATATTACAAAAAATATTAAATAAATTTCAATCTTTGATTTTATAAAATTAATTATTAAGTGAGCCAAAAATGTTCATTAACCGATACCCGTCCCCTTTTCTTAACTTATAAATAGTACAAATCGATTGAATGACAATCATTGCTAATAGAAAAGCGATTATATTACCAATCATGACGAAAATGATATTTATAAAAATAAAATGTAAGTCTCATTGGAATATATACAGTATTCAATTATAAGACTTTCATAAATATTGCTCACTAAATAATTATTAAATAAATTCGATTATATAAGTTTGTAAGTTCCATGCGAAATTAATTATTGTAAAAATAAAATGCAAAAAATTCTATTTTGCATTGTGATTTTTTGATAATAGAAAAACAAAATTACAAAAAATTCATATTTTTATTTTCTTTCATCAAATTTTTATTTCTATTTTAAACAATCTATAACCTTACTTGTATTTAAATAAATGTAAATCCATAGCTTGGATACAATACTTCTTCATAATGGTTACCATGGCATCAATCTACAGAGTGTCAAAACAAAACACGTGGAAAATATACCTGAAAATGTATAGTAGTTTTCGATTATACAAGTTTTTAGATGAGTTGAAATATTTGAAGAATTAAAAATTATTTGATTATAAAGTAATTGACAGTTAAACGATGACGACTTTTTTAAAGAGCTTCCATATCAGAGATGGTGAATACACCAAAGTTATTTATACAATGGTATGATATATAATTACAAAATTCAATAGAAAGTACTTGTTCAGCATAGACAAAATCATTTTTTCAGATTAAAGAACAACGATATACTGATACAATACAATTATTGATCGATTTGTTATCCAATCATCCAGAGGTAAATGGAGTGTTTTATTTTTCCAAGTGAAATGAAATAATTATTTTAAATTTTTAATAGAAGTCTATTCATTTTTTTAGTCTCGATCCTGTTTATCTTTGCTGGCTTATTGTTACTTTTACACTCAAGATTTTCTAGGTGCATCTGAATGTTACGAAAAATTAGTTCAATTGTATCCTGAAGAAAGTCTTTACAAATTATTTTATGCACAAGCTCTGCATCAAGCTTGTATGTATCAAGAGGCTTGGAATGTTTGTGCGGGAATTACCAATCAATCTCATCTAGATTCAAGAATAAAAAAATTACAAGCTGCTATCAAATATGGCCAAGAAGACATAGTAGCTGTTAAAGGTCTCCTAGACCAATGTCCTCCTGATGATGCTGATACAGACATTAATTTAGGATGCCTTCTCTACAAAGAAGAAGAGTATGAAAAAGCTTTAAAAAAATTTTTAGGGGCCCTTCAAGTTGCTGGATTCAAACCTCACTTATCATATAATGTTGCCTTATGCTATTATAGATTAAAAGAATATGCAGCATCTCTAAAACATATTGGTAATTAAAATTGAAATCAAACTTGTAAGCGATGGACTTTTACTGATTAAAATTCTGTTTATAGCTGACATTATTGAACAAGGAATCAAAGAACACCCAGAATTAAGTGTTGGAGTAACAACAGAAGGATTTGAAGTAAGAAGTGTTGGAAATACGTTAACTCTTCATGAGACAGCCTTAACTGAAGCTTTTAATTTGAAAGCTGCCATTGAATATCAGTTACAAAACTGTAAGTATTTTTTTTAAATGTTTTATTTTCAGAAAAATACAAGCTATAAAGTAATAAATTATTCATGAGTATTACTAGTTAATTAATAATGCTCATTATTATTGTACATATATTCCAGATAAAGCAGCTAAAGAAGCCTTAACAGATATGCCTCCAAGATCAGAAGAAGAATTAGATGCTGTTACATTACACAATCAAGCGCTAATTAATATGGACACAAAACCAAGTGAAGGATTTGAAAAATTGCAATTTTTATTACAACAGAATCCTTTTCCGCCAGAAACATTTTCTAATTTGCTTCTTCTATATTGCAAATTTCAATATTTTGATTTAGCAGCTGATGTTCTTGCTGAAAATGTGCATTTAACATATAAATATTTAACACCAGTAAGTATGGACAAAAGTGGGAAGCTTTTTCTTTAATTATAAATTCCATAAATCTTTTATGATATAATTTTAATCAGAATATTTAGATCGGGAATGTTTACATTTCTTTGAATGTTTTTCTCTGACATTATCTTCTGAATCATCACTTGAACTTTTACTGTGCTTCCTCTTTCTTTTTTTCGACTTTAAATGTTTTTTCTTCTTCTTTTTACGTTTTTTTTCATCATCAGAACTATCGTCATCAGAACTATCAACAGATTTTTGTTTACTTTTCTTTGATTTTTTTTTCTTTAATTTTTCTTTATTTTTTTTTACTTTGACATCATCATTTTCCAACTGTGGCTGTTGATCTGACGTTGAAGATGGAGGTAAATCGTCTTGAATTTCTGGTAATAATTCATACTTTTTGCCATCAATACTTCCAAAGCAGTCATGTTCAAAGTGTCCTTGAAGACCACATTTCCTACATGTACGATTTAACACTGCTTGAAGTTGAATTACTTTTTTTTGTGGAGGGCCGACGGTTTTTCTTTTTTGCTCATCTTTCATACGTTCAATTCCTGTGGGATCTAAATCGGTACCGTCACCTTGGTTTACAAGTTTCATAGATAATCCTATTTTTCCATCATCTCCTATGGATATTATTTTACACCAAACATGTTCTCCTCTTTGAAGAACTTGAGCTACATCATCAACCCATGATGAGCTTACCTTGAATTTTAACAGTAATATTATTAACAATGATAAAAAAACAGTAAATAATTATCTACTGATAAACATGGTATAAACATATGAACAATTGTTTATTTAAAATATTATGATAATTTTTCTTACTTGGGATTTGTGTATTAAACCTTGTTGTTTAAATCCTGGTATTTCTACAAAAGCACCATAATTTTGTACGGCTGCTATTTTTCCTTTAAATATTTTATTAATTTCACAACTTGTCATATTTTATGCACTAAAAATAACTAAGAGTTAGTGATAATTATTGCCATTATCTGTCATTAGTCCAATAATAATGTTGTTTGAGGTTAGTTAGAGCAAAACAAAATAGATTCAGGGCTGTCGCCTTAGAAACAGTAGCCCGCGGAATTTTTATTGTAAAATTACTACAATTGATAATTGACATATTCTTTTAATATATTTCTTTATTTTTAATTATAAACTACTAGTTGATAAATGCATGATATCCATATATAATTTTAAAAAATATTCACTATGATTTATTGATAATTGTGTTATATTTTAGTATCTCTACGATTTCCTTGATGCTTTAATAACTCAACAAACATCTCCAGAAGAAGCTTACAGAAAGCTTGATGATCTTGCCAGCAAACATTGTGAGATTTTACGTAAAACAACTAAGCAAGTGCAAGAAGCTCGACTAAACCATGATGAAGCAGCAGTGAAAAAAGCCGTAAATGATTATGAAGAAGCTTTGGAGCGTTATATTCCAGTTTTAATGGCCCAAGCTAAAATTTATTGGGACCTAGGAAACTATATTCAAGTTGAAAAAATATTTCGTATGAGTGCAGATTTTTGTAATGATCATGAGGTTTGGAGGCTCAATGTTGCCCATACCTTATTTATGCAGGAAAATAAATTCAAAGATGCCACAGGATTTTATGAACCCATAGTGAAGAAAAAATACGACAATGTATGGGTGAAACTGCAATTTTTGACAATTATCTAAACATTTTCCAGTAATGAAAAAGCTCATTTGAATTTTATTTTTTTAGATCCTAGATGTGAGTGCCATAGTTCTGGCTAACTTGTGTGTAAGTTATATCATGACATCTCAAAATGCAGAAGCAGAAGAGCTAATGAAAAAAATCGAAAAAGAGGAGGAAACGATTGCTTTTGAAGATCAAGATAAAAAATTATTCCACTTATGTATCGTCAATATGGTGATTGGAACTCTTTATTGTTCCAAAGGAAACTACGAATTCGGGATATCAAGAGTAATGAAGAGTTTGGAACCATACAATAAAAAATTAGGAACTGATACTTGGTATTATGCTAAAAGATGTTTTCTATCACTTCTTGAGCAGTTAGCCAAACAACTAGTAGTCTTACAAGATGCAACAATTCAAGAATGCATACAATTTTTAGAGCATTGTGAAGTTTATGGAAAAAATATCCCTACAGTTATTGAGCAATCATTTGATCCTAACGAGTTGTCAATGGGTCCTCAGGGAAAACATATAGTTAGTTATGAAGCAAGATATTTAAAAGCATTATTTATAAAAATACGAAGGTCTTAACATGTTGTTAAAAATGAAATATTTAGGAAATGTTGTTGATTACTTATATAATAAGTTTTTTATTGATTGAAATGATATTTAATAAAAAACATTGAAACATTTATTACTTATTTACAGCTTATTATTCTTTTGATTATTCTACTGTTCAATAATCTAAACAAGATCACATAATAGTTTAATTACCAAGCAGGTAATCTTTTTATAACTTGTCTGTACCACATTAATCCACTTAATCCAGATAGTAGGTACCAGGTAAAGATGTATGATAAATGTTCATTTCTGAGGTCAACTAGTGTTTGACCAGGAATAGGTCCATTTGGTACATCACATTCTTCAGTTAAATCAATGAAAACAGGATCAACACCAACTTCTAATGCCATAGAACCAATATTACGATAAGACCATATACCAGTTTCTGGTCTGTTTGCTTTCATAAAAGGTGGTCTTTGTTCGGTATGTCTCACTAGACCAGTTATTTCCACTACTCCTGAAACATGTCCTAATTTTTCAGGAGGCATTTTATCAAGACGAGTTCTTATCCAGCCTCGATTCACCAAAATAATTAAATCTCGATCTTTGACTTTGAATGGAGTCACAACATAATATCCTGAATATTTATTACTACCCCCCATACTTGATACACTTTTCTCAGATGCCGGCTTACCATCTAAAATAAGACTTCTTGGTCCAAGTAAAAACTCTTTATCATACAAGAATTCACCTTTTACTTTAACTGGCATATATTCCATGTCTTGTAGCTGACTTAAATCATCAGGCAAAGGTACTGGAGAACTTGTAGTTCTTTGTTTTAGTTCTTCAATAAGATTTAGTTTCCATCTTCTCCTTTCAACTTGCCAAGTTCCAAGAATAAAAGTTATTATAGGGATGCTTATTAAAGCATACTCAGTAAATCCAGGTGCATCATCATCATCATCTTCAGTAACTCGTTGAAACTTTGAAGTTACTTTTGACTTTTTAAATCTTAATTCAGGTTTTTCTAATTTTACCACTTGCTGAGATAAATTTTTATTAAAATTTAAAATATTACATCTTTTATTAACTTTTAAAAGCCGTGTGATCAATGATGTTATACTCATTATTTATAATAAAACCTTTTGAAAAGGTATCTTAATTTCTATAAATTCTTTTTATATTTTACTGTATTTCATTAAAAATAGTATTCAATATCCATGGAGGAATTGTATTTAAAAAACATAACCTCTTCAAGAGAAACAAATCTACTGTTCACGAACGTGATAGCAGCAAATATGGAGCACATTTATGTATAGGTGACTGTGCATGAATATATATAAAGTTTATTTGTGTGTATAACCATATGAATTCAGCAGTATTTTCATAGAGTGAAAGATTTTTTCTGATATTCTATTTGTTAATTTGCTGTTTATGATATTGCCATAGTTGTTTGAAAAATAGTTGAGTGCAAAATTACACAACTATTAAAATGGTTGTCGATATGGAATTAGAAAACGCGAAAAAAAGAGTTTTGGAGTTAATGAAGCAGAAAGATGAGATTGAAGTGACATTACGAGAATTGAAACTTATTTTAGATACTGTAAATATAATAGAAAATGAAATTATATAAAATACATATTTGAATTATCTGTTAATTTCTAATTTTTTTGATAATTATTACAGAATCATGTAGGCATGAACGATTCATTGGTTGATTCTGAAGGGTATCCGCGTGCTGATATTGACGTCTATCAAGTGAGACATGCCCGCCATAAAATAATATGTAAGTTTAATTTTTTCTTAATAAAACAAACAATGTATTAAGAAATATCGAATTGTTGATAATTTTTAGGTCTTCAAAATGATCATAAAGTATTGATGAAAAGAATTGAAGAAGGCTTAATTGAAGTACATACAATATCAGGAAGAGATAATGTAGCAATGGATACAAGTCCATCAATCGATTATCCAATTCGGATGGAACAAGATGCTCCAGTTAGTGCTGAAGCTGATAATATGTTATTAGAGCCATTCTTGAAAGTAAATCTTGTTTCATCTGGTTCTCCAGCAGAACTAGCGGTAATCAAGTTGCTAAATAGTAATTAGAAACATATTTCAATAATGAAAAATTTCTTGAAAATAATAACAATGGTTTTTACAGGGGATACAACTGAATGATTTGATTATGGAATTTGGTTCTATTAATTGTCAGAATTTCAGAACTCTGAAAGACATAGGTGATCTTGTGGAGCAAAGTCGTTATAAAGAGATAATGATCAAAATAAAACGTACAGATAAATCAACAGCAGTGTTGAAATTAATTCCCAAGCCGTGGTCTGGGAAAGGTTTGTTGGGATGTAATGTTAATGTTATTGAAACAGTAGAAAGATAAAGAAACAAAAAATGTTTAATAAATATTATTATTTTAATTATTACATTTAAATCATTATCATATTATCATTATTTACAATGTAATTACGAATTATAAATGTATTATTAAATTATATAAAATTATAACTAAGTTTTTTTATTTATTAGAATTCTGAAAATAAAATATTCAATTCAGCAAATTACGTTTGACTCAAAAAATTTTTAATTTATCCGCCAAATCTGTTTTATCAATTTCATGTTGATAAGAAGAAAAATCATATCATCATGCTCAACGAGAGTTATGATGGCTAAAGCAGAGATCTATCTAACTGACTGACATAGAAAGATCATCAACAAACACTTTACTCACTGCTAATTTAGTAATCAATTAATTAATCAAGAAACGGTGTTTATTTGATACAAAATCATCATTTTATGTGGAAAATTCCCTAAAAAAGCGAATGATGAATCATTTAGCTTATAATATTGAAATGATCAATATGAAATGGTAAGATTTACATAAATCGACAGATTTCATAATTTTTTAGAAACTAGTAAGTCATTCAATCCATTCAATTATAGTCGTTATCAGTTCTATTATTAGATAAACAATAATTAAAATATTTATGAAAGCATCATGATATCGATACAACAAATGAAACTGATAGATATTAAACTGTAGTTTATACCTTCAATAAAGGCCAAGGTTTTTCGATAAACTAGTTTGACCTCACGATCGATATCCACTTTGATAATAATAGAAATCTTGTAAAATCGTCGTCTACATTTACTTGTGTTTTCTCTATTTTTCAAATCGTTATGCAAATGAATAAATAACAATAACCAAGGTCAATAGGAAATCTATAAAAGCAATTTCAAGTTTATCTCTGTGATATTGAAAAGCCTGGAGGCTTTATAAGTAAGTCTATATCTCAATAAATTGCTTACAATGTGAATCGGTATAAGAAGTATTCTTTTAAATTTTAATTATAAATTAATTTTATTTTTTGTTCTGTAGATTGTATCCACCATGAAGGCATTGACGGTGTTGTTGTTAACCTTCTTCATACTTCTAGCAAGTAAAAAAGGGTTGACTTATTCAAAACCAAGAGTAACATTTCCTTTACGATATGTCGATCACTCAATCAATATCCGTTCATCAATGTCTGAGGAAATTTCGCTGCCAACAGGGAAATGTGAAGATATGAGGGATCGCGATTTGTCATTGAATCTTCCGGGGGTAGCACCAAGAAGTCTATATCCAGGATTTATTGACAGCTACCGCGTTTCCTGTCTAAGCATTCCAGATAGTTTTATAGATGATGTGGCAGTTGGTTCTTTTGATTGTTTACCAAATCTACTTTACCTTGATATGTCACGTAATCGTATTGAATTTTGTGATTTTTTAGCTTTCGGTGGTCACGATAAACTAAGATCTTTAGTTTTAGATGAGAATAATTCTCCAGGTCATGAAGCAAACTTGATTCTATCACGCATTGATTACTTTCCTCGTTTGGAGCATCTTTATCTCCGCAAAAACCAACTGGAAGATATCACGACATCACTAAGACAGTGTTTTCCATCATTGACCCATCTCTATTTGTCAGACAATCGACTGGAAGGTCGTACCTTTGATTACTTAGAACTTCCTTATACTTTGACCCACCTTCACCTCGAACGTAATTGGATACGTCGTCTTGATAGTCGTGGACTAATAAATCTTTCTTCACTCTTTCTCGATGGCAATCGGATCCAGTCAATTTGCCACTGGCAGTGTCACGGTACTGCTTACTTGAATCTTCGAGGTACAAACCGATTGCAGTTTCTCTCAGTGTCGCGAAACGAGATTGCTTACATCGAGTGTGACAGCTTTGAAGATAGTCGTTATCTCAAGAGCTTGAACTTGGCCCACAATAGAATAGACACTATTTCTCCAGGAACCTTTGACGTGTTGCAAGAACTCCGAGATTTATCATTGAGTTACAACCGCCTGACGAGTTTACCGGATTTCCGCAGTGTCCGGATGCTGACAAGTCTTTCTCTGGATCACAATCTCTTACATAGTGTTCCAAGTGGTATTTTTTGTAATCTCCATCATCTCAAGTGGCTCTCATTGGGTGGAAATCGTATAAGAAACATTGATGTTAATGCTTTCGTTGATTTACCATCTTTAGAAGAGCTTGATTTATCAAATAATGAACTTTCTTATCTCCCTTCTGGCTGGATCGATAGCAACACGTGTCTTCAGCATCTAGATATCCGAGGCAATCATTTTAGTAGTATCGAAAGTCTTTCTATCCATAATGTGCGAAGTCTCACACATCTTTATCTTCAAGGAAACCCTCTTAGTCACTTGGATACACCTGCTTATTGGAGACTTTCGTATAACGTTAGTGTTTACTTAGACTATACTTCATCAGTGTACAGAGAACCTTGTTATGTGAGATGCGATCGTATGCACAGAGAGTATGTTATACCTCGGTTAACTTTTGGTGATGAGTGGACTTGGTAGTTTGACCAGGGCGCGGAAACTAACGAGCTAAACTTGCTTACGGATGAGAGAGATCGAGTTAGATAAATTGCAAGCGAATTGTGCGCTGATAGGAAGTAAATGCGTATGAATTTATCTAATGCTTGTTGATTTGAACAGTAGTTATGTAAATGATTTATGTATAGAGATATTTCTGTAATTTATCGAGAATTTGTTTATAGAAATTTTATTTACAATCAGTGTACCATCAGAGTAAATAAATGTTACTATATAGTTATTTTTATTCTATTCTATTTTAAATCTAATATTAAAATTGATATAACTCAATTATGTAATTTGTTATTGCAAGATTATAAAAAAACATGTTTTTTATCAACTATAACTGTTGTTACAAATAATCACATAGATTTATTGAATTTTTTTAGGATAGAAATTGTATTTGAAAATTTTCTAATTTTTGACTAGCTTTTTTTATATTGATTTTATTTCACATATTATGTTGAAATGTTCATTTGTCATGGAATATTTGTTCAGCTATGCTTTTTTAGTTTCATAAAATTATATTAAAAAAGTTTATTTCATGTTTTTTATACAAATTCTGACATTGACATGTTTTTTTATATTAATGTCTTCAAATATTTGATTTACTCTATTATCGGGAATAAAATTTTTAAAATACATAAAATACAATGACAAGAGATGAATCATGTGTAATTATTTAATCAAATAATTGTTGTTACGTATAATGAGAATAAATAAATTTTCAGTCAATCAGCTAAAACCAATAAGTTGGTCATGGATTTTCGTCACAGCGACTCAGCCAGTTATTGATGCTGGGTAAATCAGTGGTGCATTCATCTTATTAAAAATAGTATAAGCTGACAGTTCATTTATTATTAGAAAAAAATGTCGATATGATCAAATAATAAATCACCAATTGAACATTAATCAAACATCTTTTTTTTTTTGGTGATTCAGTATATTTTATTCAAATCAAAGTGTGAAATTTTTATCTACTGATCAAATTCAAACATATCAAGGTAAAAGCAAAAAATAAAGTCATTTTATAAAATATATAAAACACTGTATTAAATATAAAATATATCGAATGAGAATTATCGAATGTGAAAATGATACTGTGAAAATTTTTTGTTATTTTTTATCAAAGTAATCATCCAAACGTATTTGTGTTCAAACTTATTCTTCTTATTAATTATTTTTGTGTTCCTTATCCAAACACTTTTATGAATTTATTTACTTTCTGATATACTTAATAATACCACTTATTTAGTAATAGAGTTCTAACTCTTTGTTTTCATTACTCTATTCATATAGTAAATATTTATTGAAAGACATTAATTCCTGTAGAATTAGAGTTATTTTATAACTGAAGTTCTTCATATTATCATCACTACAGCAGTAATGAAAATCAATTTACTCAAATAACTTTTGACATATTCTCTTATCAAGTAAGTATAAAAATGAATTTGAATAACAATAAATGTAAATATTCTTTCAAGAGCTTAAGACTTATAGAAAGGATTAAATTTTCAGAAAAATAAAATCAAAACAACTACCAGTCTTTTGAATTCTTTCGAAGCTAACTCTACGTTAAAGTACATTTGAATAATAATTTATTCACCAGTGTAGGAAGCTTATCGCAAGTTTATGCCATGATGCTTTTATATTAGAATACCTGGATATTGCTGGTAACCTCTTAAAATTAGCAACCATAAGCATACTGATATTGAAGATTTTACTGAGAAACTTGTGGTTGGTTTATCCTGTGGCTAAATGGATCTTGAATTCTTCAACTATTATTTAATGATAAATATTCAGAAAGGAGAGGAAAGAGCAGTTGACAAAAGGAAGGAAATAATTAAGTTATAATATATTTCCCATGAGATAAAAGTAACATTTAGTAATACTATTAATCATTCTTCTGATAAAGCTTACTTGTCAAAACATTTTTATACGTAAAGTAAACATGTATATTTTACTTTAATCTGCCATAACCACACTTTTTAATTTCACGTGTTAATTGTAATTATATGTACTTTGAATGTTATAAAAAAAACCTCCACTTTTTGGAGACAATTCTTATCTATTTGAGACTATTTCCTAGTTATTAATCTTGATGGAGAAAAAAGTCAAAAGAATAATTGTGTAAATTATCTGCGTAATGTTGTAGTGTTTAAATACCCTCACTTCGAAGATAAAACGGACAAAGGAAACGACTTGAGAATTTTTTGGGGTTTCGAAGGGATGGGCATAAGGGTTTTGGTGGACTCGCCAGCATGTCTAGGGTGGAGTAAGAACGAAGAGAGTGAATGGAGCATGCGCTAGGGATTGTCAGGGACGCGATGAGGGTAAGAGCGCGACGAGAAATGGCATAAGCGTAATAGTAAGCATGAGGGAGTGAGAGAAAAAGAGTATAGGGGTTGCGAATCATAGAAGAGTGAGTGGGATAACGATGGGTCGTAGCTCGACTCTTCCGCGGCGGGTCTCGCCCGATGCATTTCAGTGTTCCCTCGTACGCGGTTGAGATCCGTTGTTGCAGCGTGAGTACGTGTGTGTGCTCGAAGGTCCGCGTGATGGGACCTCACTGTCGCGTCAAATTCGGCGAGTTCCCTCGGTAGCCGCTTTGAGATGCAGGCTTTATCGCCGGGGGATTGGTGAAAGGTGTGAAATTGTTAGTCAAGTGTTGGTGACGGTAGGAAGAAGAGAAGGTATATAAAGCGATAATCAAAAGAAAGTAAAATAAGTGCGGCAGAGTGAGGTGGCAAAAAAAAGTGTAGGTGAATTTAATCGACATACTTCATCATGATGTGAAAAAAGTATAAATAATTTATCAGAACTACCTCAATTTTATTAAACCAAGCGAGAAAAAAATAAATAAATAAAAATGTCAAAATACACAGCTAATTGCTCAGAAGGGTTGATGATACCATTATGGTATCCCGTTGATGATCTTTCATTAACTGACATCATAATACGAGGCACAGTCTATTTTCTTTTTCTTATCTATTTATTTATCGGTGTATCGATAATAAGTGATCGTTTTATGGCAGCGATCGAGGTAATAACATCGCAAGAAAAAGAACTTGTAGTGAGACGACAAGGTTGTGAACCGCAAATTATCGTAGTGAGGGTGTGGAATGAAACGGTGGCGAATTTGACCTTGATGGCTCTAGGCAGTAGTGCACCAGAAATTCTTTTGTCGATTATTGAGATATGGGCAAAAGACTTTGAAGCTGGTGATCTAGGACCTGGTACTATTGTTGGTTCTGCGGCCTACAATCTCTTTGTTATAATCGCTCTCTGCGTATTTGTAATACCCAAAGGCGAGCATCGTAAGATTAAGCACCTAAGGGTCTTCTTCGTTACGGCTACATGGAGTATATTCGCCTACGTTTGGCTCTACATAATTCTTTCAGTATCAAGTCCAGGTGTCCTCGAAGTATGGGAGGGCATTCTCACATTTGCATTCTTCCCTGCTACTGTTATCACGGCCTATGTAGCTGATCGGCGTCTTCTTATCTACAAATACTTGCACAAAGGATATCGAATGAATAAACGTGGAGTTATAGTCCAAGGAGAAGGTGGAGATTCAGAGACGGGTGTTGAACTGGAAATAAAAGATCATGATGGACCACACCTGTTTGTAGATCGAGTAGGTGATGATTGCAGTCAAGAGGCTAAAGAATTTGAGCAAACAAGACGAGACTACATAAATACTCTACGGGAATTGAGAAAAAAGCACCCAACTTTGCCTTTGGAGCAGCTGGAGGTGATGGCGCATGAAGAAGTACTGGGTAAAGGACCAAAGAGCCGCGCCTTTTACCGAGTTTTAGCAACAAGAAAAATGGTAGGTGCTGGCAATTTGAGTAGAAAAATTAGCGAACGAGCTCAAAGTGACTTAAGTGAAGTAAAAGCTGAGCTCCAAAGGGCTGAAGCTGAGTGTGTTGATATTGAGCAGATCAATTCTCAAAGGGTCTTCTTTGAACCTGCTCATTATACTGTCATGGAAAATGTTGGAGAGTTTGAAGTCGGTGTCACCAGAGTTGGAGGTGATATTAACAAATCTTGTTCCGTTGATTACTACACTGAAGATGGAACAGCTGAAGCTGGCTCTGATTATGTCAGTGCCAAGGGCACGTTAACATTCGAACCTGGAGAGACTAAAAAGACAATTAAATTATCTGTCATTGATGATGAGCTGTTTGAAGAGGACGAACACTTTTATGTGAGGTAATTTACTCTTTTTCACTATCAGATCATCAAATTAATCACCAGCTTAATGTCGAGATTGTACAATAACGTACTGTCTGTTATATTTCAACGTGGGAAGTATACTAGATTCTTCAAGCATGAATAAGCGTTCTGGTTAGTTTGATTATTCGCGAAAAAGAAGCAAATACACTTGTCTATCAAAGAGCTTTCGCGTGACTTACATTAATTGATTGATTGTTTTGAAGGAGATAGGTAACGACGTTCTATAGGCAATCATTATAACAGATGTTCAATTGTCAGACAGATTTAGGATCAGAACTTACCTTAAGGTATCTTGGGAGTGATTCAACATTCACCTCAAGTTTCAAACAGAAAAGGACATGTGGGTATTAAAGTTTCTATAGTCGAATTAATCTTGATATGTACAGCTTTTCTGATTGATTAAATTCATTCAGTTTTGCTAAATAACATAATAAGATTAATTTATTTCTCTCATGAGCAAAATTAATATTAAAATTAAGTGAGAAGTCATAAATTATTAGCTTCATTGTAAATTTATATAGAAGATTAAGATGATAGAATTAATTATGTTAGTAAAATTGTTTATTTATTTACTTATTAACTTGACAGCTAGATTCGGAGTTTCTTAATTTATGAAGAGTCATTCATTTCCCCTTAGAATAAATAGTTTATCAATAGCCAAGAATATATTTTTTTCAAGAATATTTATATAGTGGCATTGGTTTATAAATATTTCCACTAAAGCTAATGATGACGGGTATATTTTTCATCAAATGAATTATTTCTATAGTAGTTGATCAATTCTCGTTTTTCATTTTCATAAGTTAGAAGAATTATTTTTGAATTATAACTTTACTCACTAAAATTGAATGAAGTAAATAAAAAATTAAATATTTCAATATTTGAGTACAAATTTTGGTAATGGAGTAAAAAAATTTTATCATTGAAAGATTGCTATTCTTCCACCACGAATGTAAAATAAAACAAGTAAAAGTGCTTGAAAACAAGAAAAAAAGCAAGTTCAAATATCTTCTTATATAATATAAGTACCAAAATATAGGTTTAACGAAATTCTGAAAAGTGTGTCTTTATTATTTCAACTTTAATAATATCAGGAATGCTGTTCCAAGTAAATATTTTGATTCAATACATTATCAGCAAAACATCCGAATGTTTCTACAAAAAAAAAACCTGTAAATAGACTTATCAAAACTTCCAATAATTAATCCATGAATAATAAACTTGGCTAATTTATTTATACTTCAAACTCTAAATTCACCAAGAGTATATATTTTCAAGTCAACTGGTTAAATCAGTAAATACGAAACCATATAAACTAGTTTAATTCAATATCAATTTTCATCGAATTTTCTTACGTAAATCTAGCCGATTAAAGAAATGATGGATACAAATACTTTAATCTGGAACAATCCTATGTTTAATTTCACGGTTATTCATCATCTCCAAGTTTTCAAACAGCTTATCAAAGTTTCCGATAATTATGTAGAATCTTTGAACGGAAATAAGCTTCAGAAATGGTCAGATTAGACAACTAACATTCAAAATAGGAGCAACTTGTCTGCTTGAGCTTTACATATATAAGCTTCTAGTGTATATGTATTACTGGCAATTCACAACATGCTCGAGTGACTTGAACAAACTTCCAGTAAGACTACATAGGAATCATTAATTAACAGAATATCCGATTCAAATAACATGATCACTAATTCTAGTTTAGCTTCTCTAACCATTTACGACTATTTAAACCATTACTAAATCTCCTATAGTATCAGGCTAAAGTTATTTTCATATTAAAAGTTCTAATTTATTTTTAGATAGCATCTTAACTGACACACTTTTCATAATACTTTTCGTATCGACAACCACCAAGTAATTACCAAGTAACATAGAAATCGACCCAATGGAAATAACGAAGTACACGTGCTAGAGTAAATTAACTTGCTAAATGCGAAATTCAATCGTCAAGAGAGCGGGTGTACTTCGTTCATCGTGCTGATCATAAATGACCTTCATCTGTCTGTTACTGCACTCATGTGGAGTGAAATGACACTTCTGTACCAGTAGTTACCATCAGAAAAATTCATCAGGTCCGAAGAAAATAAAAAAATCCTCCTCTCCTGTACTGTATTTCATCAACGATTTTCACATTTAATTTCCTCTGTTTCTAGGTTTCAAGTTTTATCTTGTAATGATTTTTTAAAGTTAATTAACTGTCACTTTTGAAGCATGATTATTTAAAAACTCAACCATGCCAATGATAAACGGTTGTTAAATCTATCAATCATTTGATATCTACTGCAATATCATCAACTCATTTTGAACTTTTTATCTTTGAAAAAAAATTGTCTGATGATATGTCCAGTTTTTAGAAGATATTATTTGAGTTAGAAGTAACTTATATTTACTATGGTGAAATAAAATGTAAGTATATGAACCAAGGATAAATGAAGCTCAAGGGTAAAATGAATTTCGTTGATTATTTTTATACAATTATTACTTGTAATATGAAAATAATGCTAATGACTTTCAACATGATGATAATGAAAGGGATAATTTATAACACCTTTTCCTTTCTAGAATAAAAACAAAAAAGTAATTTTCTCATGTTTTTAAGCTAGGGTTTTACTATATAAGCTCTCTGGAACTTTATTTATTGAGTATATCCATTGGAGCTAAATTTTCTAGATGATTTTTTGCATTTTATTGAATGTGCAAATTTTGTTGATCACTAAGCAATCTCTTCTCAATCTAACTACACTCAAGAATGGTTTTAAAATTTTTATGACAGGCTTTTGTATGGAAATAAAATTTCCTAAATATTTCTTTGTTCCCAATACTTTCGGAGTTTCATTTACTTTTGGATTTTTGAATAAAAAAACGGGTAATAAATAGCGAAACAAGTTTGTGACTGTCACATAAATATTCAAAACTTAAAAACGAACATCTATATTCTTCTAAATTAATCATAAATTCAATGCAAAGTTTATCCAACATCAGAATGAAAGTCATTTCCGTTCAAAATGATAACTTGACATTCATGAATTTATTTGCATCCAAGATGAATGAGTTTTTCTCTAAATTACCTAGATCATATTTAGACACATATCATCAAAGCGTGACATTAAAATCAAATTCAACATAATTCACCACCTCGTTTTATTCATATAATATCAGGCCTATATGTACATATTTACTACTCAAATATTTGTGTATTTGTTTCAGACTAAGCAACGTCACCCAGCCAGCTATGTTGGTATCTCCCAGTCTTGCTACGGTGATGATTTTAGATGATGACCACAGTGGTATCTTCGGTTTCCCAGAGCGAGATGTTGAATTGGTCGAAAGTGTTGGTCAATATCCTTTGAGGGTTGTACGATATAGTGGAGCTAGAGGACGAGTAATTCTACCTTACAAAACTGTTGAAGGTACTGCAAAACCTTCCAAGCAGTACATGCACACTGAAGGGTCACTAACATTCGAGGACAATCAGACCGAGTGAGTTTACTTCAACATTTTCTTCTCTATGAAACTAGAATAAAATTTAGGGAAAAAGTCAATCAATAAAACCTTGAGAGGTCAGAGACATGGACCATAAAATAATTTTATTGGTTTTCGATATCATTGGTACATTCATAACCAATATTTCTGAATTCCCAATCATAAAGAACAGTTCTCTGCTATTAAGAAAATGATGAGAATTATGATTTCCAATATCGAGAACGACTATTTTATAATCATTAGTTAATAATAATTATACTAAAATAGCTATTACAATAGTGTAGCTAGAGGTCATTTCTAAGAAGAGCTAATGGCTATTTATATTTGCATTTATTTTCGAACGACGAAGAAACTTAAAAATAATTGAGTCAATCAAACAGAAAAATTCTAAGTCATTAGCGTGACTAAGTCAACAAGAACTTTTTTCTCACTAAGCTTTCAGTAGAAAAGATACAGCTCCAACATAATGAGTCTACTTCAAGTATTATTATATTTATCATCAACCAAGTTTACTTTTTTTTTTAATGACTAATAACATACAGTTATTTCCTAAACCTTTTTTTTATTCAAGCTGATCCACTTGCATGAATAGTTAATGTAATTATAAATTGAGGAGAATCGATATAGAAGTTACTTTTAGTTAAAAGAATTACTTAAGTAAATCGAATAAAAAGTAGTATGAAGTTAAAAATTCGTTCTTTAGGTCAACTTTGAGATAGAAAATTTGATAGTATTTAATAAATTATCGTTTGATAAATAAATATGATTTTTCTTACATGCAGAAAATTTTATTACAGCAGAATTCATTTTCACGTATATGATAATACTATTTTCAACCATTTTTTTTTATTAATGTTGTTTTACAAACTTAGAGAATTAGCTAAAAAGACAGTTAAAAGGATACATAATTTTGCATATTTTAAGTCATAATGTATTTTCCTCTGACGGTTTATTCACTTAGTTATGAATGCAATTTCCCAACACTTTTTTAATCTTTCGGTACATACTTTTCCAAAATAAATAATATATTTTATTTGACGTTTTTCCTACTTAGTGGAAGAGTTTCAAGTGAAATATATACTTAGAGTCTTTTTTATTGAGATAGTAAAAATTTGATTATTTTTTACATCTCAAGTCTCTACTGACATTAAATAGAAGTAGAAATTTATGAATTTGAGTTGCAATATTAAACGAGTTTTTGTCTAAAAAAATACCAGAACAATTTCCACATTTTTATGTGTAATAGTTGTAGAGAAATGTATACCGGAAACTTGGATATTGATTTTAGGAATGAAATCGCAGAGCTAACTTTAAATGGCTGTAAAACGTGAAAAAAATGTTGGAAGAAAATGTGTTACCACACAAATGTTGGTATCAAAATGTGCGGAAACAAGTATGCCTCTGAACACATGTTTTTAGCAGTTTTTTAAATTCATATTACCTGAGAATAAAATTTAAAAATCATGTTGACATGTGTTATTGAATTATTACAACTCATTGATTTATAGCTTTTTAAATAATTGAGTATAAAAATGATTTAATTAATTTTTACTTTTCAAGAGTTATTAATAACGAAGCTACATAATATTTTTTTCAATACTCCAGAAAAATAAAAATAAATAATGAAAAAATTTTTATTCTTTAATATAATGTGGCAGGTTACAATGTATTTGTCAATCATGAAAGACTAATGATCTTTATTGATGTGTACAAGCTCGTAGAGAGAGTACTTTAATCAAAGCTTGAAGTTTCCAACTTGATTTTTCACTGAGATATTGACTTTAGAAGTCGTAGAATAAAATCATAATTCTTCTTAGTGGCAGTTGAGTTTCACACTGTTTCAAAAAATACATACGAGAGTTTTAAAGAACTAGAAAAATAGCGAATATTTCAATAACTCACATAGCTTGTTAATATCAAAAAAAAATCAAGATAAAAAGATTTTTCAAAATAAAAATGTCATAAATACTACATTTCAAGCATTCTTGAATTTATAGGAATTTCACGTCTGATAAAGAAGAATTGTCTGAAGAACGGCTCGTGAAAAAAGAGAATAAGATCAAAGGAGTTGACTGAATTTTTTTTTTCTATTACAAGTTAAAATGAAAAATATTACATACAGTCGTCAAGAAAGTTGTCGAGAACACAAGTGGGCGAGACATTTAATCGTTTTATCGTTTTTCAATTTTATATCGACCTGGTGGCGTCACACCCAAATCGAAAGGGTATCACTGAACAATTTTTCTTCGTGATTGTTATTGTTCAATTTCAGTAAAACGATCGTGAGTTGTCGATAGCATTCCTATATATAAACGACAGATAACACGAGTTAGGAAAAGGGGGAATGAGGGGCGAATGATGGACCAAAAAATGAAGGACAGGAAAAAAAGAGTACATACAAAAATGCTTTTGGCCAACATTGAGATTGAGAAAATAAAGAAAAAATAGTACTTAGAAAAACACACGAGCTGTAAGTGGGCCAATGGGGAGGTAAAAGAAGGGTAGGAAGCCCCAAGGGTGCAGCTGCGTTAGTCTCCCTCTCTACTCTTTATCATTCTTCGTCTGTTCTAACAGCGGCCTGACTTTTAGGGCATTAAACGCCTTTCTATTGCTACTCTTCGTCAACTTTTCAACAATTTACCCTTCTTTCTCAAAATGATATCATTTTGAATTTATTCAACTTTACTCCAAATATTCCTATTACAAATACCATGCTGAAATTAGTCTATTTAGTTGATTTCACCACCTGGAATGTGTGAAGTTGCTGAACAATATGAATAATTAGTCAATGTGTTGACTATTGGAATATTTATACTGGTCAACAAGTTTTTGTTCCTAAATGAGGTGAAACTAAACTGTATTAATACAATATAATGTTTAGAGAATCAAAATTGATTGGACTTAACCTTCCTATATGTTATTATGAGAAGCTATCTTTCATTCATTAATATTTGAAAATATTGAAATCGAATACAACTCAATTAATTGTCATCTATCATTGGAGGATTCTATAATTTTTATTTTAGAATAAAAATTGAATTAAAAGACAGTAACTGTGATGATAAATAATTTTTAACTTGGCAAAAAAAAGACTTTGTTGAGCAGTAAAGTTCAAATGGATAACGTCCGTTAATTAAAAAATAAAAGTTAACAGCACTGGATCCTAGTCATATGTAATTTAGTTTAAATTATCTATCATTTTTCTTCCTTTATTTACTTTAGTATTTTTTCAATTTTTAATCAAGGAAAAAATATAATTGAATTTTCTTATTTATATATGTAATTAAATGCACATTTAGTTTCTATAGTAACTGAAAATGTGCTTTAATATTTATTTGGCAATTATAAACATTTTGTAATTGATGTCTACATGAAATATCCTGTTGGAAATAAATTACTTCTCTTTCACTTTATAAATGAAAAATCAGTTCATAAATTATAGATACTATTATATCATTACATTATTCATTTGCAATGCAATTAAGTGTTTCAATAAATTTAGTACTTGTTAAAATATTGAGATAACAATTTATTTGAAAATAAAAAATTTTTTTTCTATTTAAACCAAACTTTAATTCTCACCAAATAAAAAAGATTTAGTTTTAAAAATCAGAGCAATCAATTACATTTTTCTCGATAAAACAAATTGTCTCTTCAAATAAAAAAGTGATTATTCAATCATATCCAGCGTTTAAAAAAATTCAACGAAAAATATTAAGAATAGAAAAACCTGGATCTTCTGATGCTTTATTTCGAAAGTGTGAATACAAACCTATCACTTGAAAAGTGATTAAGGGTATGGAAAAAATTCCAACGAATCCGTTGAAACGTGCGACATCCCAGAGTGATATTTAATCTCTACTGAATTTGGCACCAGGGGATATATCTGATTGCGAATGTAATCGCTTGAATCAGAGAGAGATGAAAGTTTAATGGTAGGAGAATATGCACATATAGGGAGGATGTGAATCGATGAAGCGCGTAGCCGCGGGCACATAGTGTCAAGGTACCTATAGCCAACGAAATGAGCATTGTCGAAATTCTAGTCAAGTCCTATAGCTAAATAGCAGCTGAAATAAGATCCAATTGGTTGATAAGCACCATCAACCTTCTCATGATTCTCTATTTAAAGTTTCCACTGGCTTTGTATCCTTATTTTCATGCTCTTTGTAGACAATCTTATCATTAGATACGATTTCCAGACCCAAACTACTGGGTACCAGAGTCATGTTAAAAGGAATACTGGAGATAAAAAAGTTTATTACTTTGTGAAGCCTCACTTTTTTTTATGTCCCATCATTTTTCTAAGTTGGGTAAAACTTACGTTATAAGTTTTGGGTTTAATTACATCTTGTTACAAATTTTATTCCTGACTTTTGAGTTGAGTTCAATTACTTTTAGTTCAATTTATGAAAGCGATAAGATCTTTCCCAGAAAGTTGGACTTTCATTCCAATAGAATGAAGAAGAAGTCTACTCCAAATTCACATCTTCGTCTTTCATCCTGTATTTCTTCATTGCTATTTCCATCATGATTTCCTTCCTCAAGAGATTATTCTAGAGGCTACCTTCGGTCATAAGACCACTAAAGTCTCTCGAGATTCATTTGAAAGGCGAATTTAGCTCTCTTTCAGTGACAAAATTAGAAATCTTCGTTTGCCAATGCATTGTAAAAGAATTCCACAAAAAAATATTTGATGTTTTACAATTCAATTAAATTTCAAACTAAAATGTCCATTGATTTTATTCTGATCTATCACCATAAATCAAATTGTGTTAAAGCATAAATTTATCCAGTCACAAATATACCTTTGTATTTATGTGCATAACAATAGGCCACATGGACAAAGAAATTCTGATAGAAAAAATATTTTTATAGTCCATCAATTGTGCTTGATTCAATGATTATGTATTGTTTTTCTTTAATGGAATTTTTTAGTGAATATTTATTTCATAAATCAATTTTTTTTTCATTAAAATATCTAGACAAGTTATTAATCTCATTTTATCAATTCCTTCAAATAAAAGTATCACAAAAAAAAGTTTACTATTTTATGAACATTAATTATTTGAGTATCATCTTGGCTTTGAAATATAGGAATAAAGATGATAAAATCATAAAATAAATATATTCAACCGCATAATTAAATTGAAAACTAGAGAACACTGTCATTCTTGTTCTGATCAGACTTTTATATCTCCTGTATTCTTTCATAAAGAAAAATTTTATTGGAAAGATGCCGAGTCTTGGTGGCTCCAACTTTATATTTGGGCTGTAACTGCTACTGCTACAGTATTCATGATAGGAACTTCCGGATGGCATTTAGGCCAAAGTTTCCAGTTAGGATGAATCTCTTTAGCAATCATGAAAGGTAACATAGAGAGGTATATGATAAGGAGAATAGAGAAAGCACAGCCATAAACTCTCTATAGACCGATGAAATCTCATTTCAATTGAACTTCCATCTTCGAATTCTACACCTTCTGACTTGTAGAGGATCGTTTGATAACTAGTTTTGTCGACAGTTCAACAAGGCTGTGTTTGTCGAGTTCCGACTCTCAGAATGTAATCCAAGATGCCACACAATTGGAAATTGAATCGCCAGTTTGTGTCACGTCCTAACTTAACTTTCATTTTCAACTGGCGAAAGTTTAAAGGACTTTTTTGCTCTGAGGATAAAAGAATGAATGAGTTATACATAATTAGCCATTTTTTTAACTATTAAAAATTTTTTTTTTATTAACTTGGCATTATATAGTGCTCTAGAATAACGTACTTGGATATTTAAGTTAATAAAATCATTTTGAGATATGCTAAAGTTACAATTATTCTTTCTCTTACCTTTTGAAACTTTTTCATAAGTGTGAAAAATATTGCCTTCAAAAGAATGTGAAATGAAACAGATTCCACAGTTTTCAAACTCAATAAAAAAAATTTCACTTTTAAAATTCAGCTTAATTTAGTTTAAAATTTTAATCGAGCTCCAGGAAGTTATATTTCTATTTTTATGAATATTTAATGATTGCTGGAATGTTAATTAAAAATTGTTCACTTGATTTTACTTTTATATGTCTCCAAAGTTATGATAAATTTAAATATAATAAATAAGACGAAAAGTTGTCAGTAATATAACAAATTATTTTATTAAAATATTTAAGAAGTTGCTTCTCCCAAGGGTGTATTTATGATTGAACTTTTCCTGCTTTGTGAACTTTTGTTTTACTTAAAGCATTTTTGTTTTAATTTTGTCAAACTTTTATCGGTTCTCACTTTCGTGTGTTTTATACTGATGAAGATATTCCTCAGGGGAAAATCAAAACTGAATCAAATATTTTTTGACAATTTGATAACAAAAAACAATTTATAATATCCTTAACATTATCAGATCACTTTTGAAAATTGAACTCATGTTTGACTACAAAATTTATCCCCTTTAAAAGCTCATCTTGTCCATTACCAAAGTATGAAAAAAAACTTTCCAACATAGAAAGCCCATATAATTACATTGCTGTTCAAAAGAAAAGTTTTTGATGTTTCATAAACTAAGGAATTTTCCAGAATAAATTTAGGACAAAAGAGAAAATGGAGAAGAAGACTAAAGATGTCGAAGTTAGTCAATAAATTGTAGTTGACTAGAGAACGTAGCCTATAGCCAATACCTGGTGGTAGATGTCAGGGAAAATTACCACATTGGGGAATTTTAAGCTATAACTCTACACCTCTTGTCATAAACCATCCACCTACATTCTCTCTCAATTTTTATTTGATTTAAACATCAGATAATACAGAAAAAACTCGCAATAATATTTTTAAATACCCCACAATATAAAAAAAAAAATACCAAGATATCAAGCACATACTTTAGTAGAAAACTTTTAAAGTAGATTTATGTTGTAATCTTTATATAACGAAATTATTTGAAACTAAGAATTAAAGAAGAAATCGATAACGACCACATTTTCTTTCTTTTTATCTAACTCAAAGGTCTTTGGATTAACTGAGTTCTTTTGCACACAATTTTCTGTGGAGAATAATAATTGTTTTAATCAGATTTACTCGCGAGACGTAAAGTACACGAACATCGACATGATTAAATCTTTTCGTGACACTTTTACACGCAAAGGGGTGAAAATGAAAGTAAAAGACAAAAGTGTGGGGAGAAAAAAGAAAACAGTAGATAAAATAATGATCAAATGCACATTCTCTCAATCAGCAACTGCTTTTCATTCTATTTATTTTCATTATTTCCACCTTATTAATCACTTCCTATTTTCTCAAGCACACAATTAAACACTCTTATCATCATTATTCCCCAAGAAGCAAAAAAGAATATCAATCATAGAAGTATACATTTTGATAAAATTACTTTTATGAATAACAATAAAAATAAAAACAAATATCAAACAAACACATTATCTAAATACAGTCTTTTCATAGCAGCTATTGTTATTATTATCACAATTATTTTGCTACTATTATGATGATGATTATTATTATTATTATTAATATGAGGGTGAATTTTATTTTATGACTATTCAAGATACTGCCATAATAATATTGATTTTTTCACGATTCACCTCACTTTACACTCTTCTCAATCTTTTTCTCATGTAGAACTTGTCTTTCTAAGAGAAGATACTCGCTCACGTCAAACCAATATCGACAATATGTTATATTGCCTTTCCGTTTCGCTACTGCCCTTTCACCTTTTTCTTTTTTTCCACGTACACTATCTGCTATCCCATGCTCGCTTTTACGTTCGTTCTACTCTTGACTCAGCATGAATTGGTTCAAGTAACTCACTTCTCAATACCGTATTTCAATTCAACTGGTCTCTACTTTATTAGAATGCATTGAATTTTTTAGCAGTTTCTCAATATCATTCTTGTAATAGCTTTAATATTGCGCTAAAGTGTCCATTAGTTGAATTCGTCTGGTAATTTCATCTCCTAAGTATTCATTTTATTCTGCACGTTCTTTTTTATTTTCATGAGATTTCAATATTTATCGATTTAAAGTTTCAGGCAGTTGAATAGTAGAAAATGTACAGTGTTATTTTATTCACAAAGTGGCTTAATAGTTTGGAAAATATTCTAAAATATTTTTAGATCATTGATGAAGATTTAACTAACTTGTAGCTTGGATGTATTTATTTAGAAAAGATTGTAAAACAGTTATTCTCTGGTCTGTTGGAATAACAATCAAGTTTGTTTTTTTAGAATGTTAAATTTGCATTTGGATTTATTATTTACAGGAAATTGTGTTTAGCAGAAATAACATGACATTTTAAAAGAGTTTAAATAAGACATCAAAATTTTTATCTTGATTTTTTTTTCGCTGTCATAATAATTCTGTGAGAATTTTATAACATTAAAAAAAACACATCATTCTCTGATTTTCTCTAAAAAAAAACAGTTGTTAATAAACGGTCAGTAATAATTCACCTTAAATCGTAACAAAGCCACATTTTTGCTCTGATTTTATAGACGTCATTTAAACTTAACGACACATATTCCTTTTATTCTAGTTATAATAACCATCCTGAACCTCTGGTTTTTTTAACTTTAAAATTGTCAGAAGAAATTCTCATTGCAACAGTTGAAAAGTTCACTTCTTATTTGCAGCAGAAAAACAATTTTTTCGTCTTAACAAATTACTTTGAAAAAGCATGTGAGCTGTTCACGTACAGTGAAGAAAAGTAACGAGCTCAATTGCCTTTACAAATGAGGAACATTCCAACATATAACCGAGTGCTATAGTTAGAGTTTCAATTCTTGTATTTTTGTGGTAACATGCGAGCGTGAAGAACTTGCAAGTGATTCAAAGTTGAATGCTATCTAGATCCACCTAAATATTGTAGTACGAGCAACTGCTAAAATATCGAATGCAATAAAAGCGATAAGAGAAAATGACTCACTGCACAGTTTGACCATAATGTTTTAATTTATTTGCAATAATTGCTAGGTAAACTCAATTTTAAATTCACAAAAATCAATAAGAAATAAAATATAACCATATTGAACTATAATTAAAATATATGTGCTGGAGATATAATTGTTTTATTTTTTATCCTTTTGATAATACGATAATGCCATGTTTGTATGCTTTTGTTTTGACACTATAATTAATTAAGTATTGGATTAAATTATTCACTGCTGTGCATTGTAATAACGCATAAATTACTCTCAGACTTTAGAATAACCTGTGGGATAAATTAAGATGATTCCTCTGCTGCATATTAGTTCCATGCTAATGCCACTCACAAAGAATAGACTAAAAACAGTATAAATGAATTTATCAAATTTTATAAACATACTTTTTTTGTTGAAATACATTTTCAAATGATAATATTCTAGTAGCAAGGATATCTAGGCGTTGGCCTGGCTAGAGTCAAGCTTTCCCAATTTCTGTTCAAGCTCGGACTAGAAAACTGGTCAGGAATAAATCAGCTTCATGACAGGACCGTTGACCAGCGACAGTTTGCCGCCCCCAACTAGACGCTTTTAACAAAAAAAAAATGTATATCCTGGCAGCTATTTTAATCTTGATGATCAATAAATGACATCCAAAAATCTAGACAGCAGAAATAAAATAAAAGTTACTATTATTTAAAATCAGGTCTTAAGTAAACTTTGTTATTCCAGGTACATCTTCAAACTGCTTAACAGGATTCTGATTAACGTATCTTTGCTAGATTAGACTATTAAGCAACCAGACTTTCTCAACAGAATTGCTACCAGAATAAGAATCAACACCTTTTAGAAATAAATGATAATGGAAATATTTTCCATCCCTTAAATATCAATAAATTTTACGCTTATTATTCTTATGGATGAAGTATGACATTCACTAACGAAAAATTCAGTTTTAAATTCCATAAAATCTCTCAACTTCCCTTTCATTGGTCCTTAAAATCATCTACTGAAGCGGTAAACCTCAATTTTCTTGACTTTTATTTTACAGACTGCTTCTAAAACCCTTCAAAATTTTCATTCATGTAATATATGTCAGCATAAACTACAATGTATCAGGAAATGATAAAAGTACTTCAATAGGTTGTTAGCAAAGAATCATTGAGGATCAATTTTTATTCCTTATGACATTTTTTTTCCCCATACTCAGCAGATGAGTTTCTTCATACATAAATTTTTGAAATTAATGTTATTTATCGTCAATTTATTTGCAGTAATCTAATTTTTTCCTGCCAAAAAATTATTATCTCAAAATAGAATGAATTATCTGGGTAATTACATTACTAGTTCCAACCAAAGAGCTCAGAATAAACATGACTAAAATTCAATTCACAGTTGGAGAGTAATGAAAACTAAATAATTATAAGAATAATCAGAGAGAGAGCTATTTGAACTTCTTTGATCCTGAAAACGATGGATAATTGAGAAGTTTAATTGATAGAAATACCATGAAGATAGAATTCAAAGCTTAAAATAAGCTTCAAGCCAAGCTTTTATAGGAAATAAAGGAAATATATACATCTAATACTAATTTATAACCCAGACTCTTTATTATCACCAGAGAAACCTCTTTAACTGGACCACCACCCAAGATATTTTTTATATTTCCACATCGTTGGCCAGGAAATTTTGTTAAATATCTCAGCGAATAAAATTTTAGCACCCAACCATGGGTGAAAATTTATGTGTCTTTTTATACTGTCTCCAAAGGTCATCATTTCAAAAGAATCACATGTAAAAGTAAAAATGAACATTCACATAACCACTAGGTTCTACATCTATATCCTACAATCTATTTTATTAGAATGAAATAACAGTAGTTTTACATACTCAAGTAGTTGTCAGTAATTATTAATAACTAAAAGTTTACGTATAATATATGTATGTAGATAGAATTCAATACATAATAGATCACTTGAATAAGTGTCTTGTTAAAATTGTTCAGAATAAATATGTACACTTGTCAAGTGCTAGCAAATAGTTTTTTCCTTGGTCTACTATCACAGAATAAGACTAGGTAATAATAAAATGTACTGATGCTCAATTTGCATATGCAAGTGCATGGTACTCAGCTAAAACGAGTGGATTTTATATACACCTATTCTAATCGTGACTTTATGTTAGCATTTTCCAAGTATTAAGCTACACCTTGGTGTGTTCCTCTCTCATCTGCACTTCGCTTAATAGTTAAGTATGCTCATTTCACTGTACAACATTGAGCTGCAGGATTTTATTAGCTTTGATAACAAGTAAAGCAAAAGGAGTTATTTTTTTACTTCAGCTTAATTTTAAATCCATAATTTTAGAGAAATCTTTAGATGAAGCTTCATTTAGCATTGAAGCCAATTCATAATTTATTTTTAGTCTTGTATTTTATTGAGAATTCATTCAAAATATTGGAAATTATTTTTTATATTTCTTGGATGATACAGGTGTTCTCTGGAGGCTTATTCCACCTATCGAGAAACCTGAGAGAGCTTTTCTATCTTCCATAATAAATTCAATTTGCCTTGTGTAGATCTCCTAGGTGACATATTCTCACGAGCTCTCAAAGACGACCAAGGGCTTGGTGTGGAGATCATTTGAGTGTTCTCTATGCGTATGTAGTAGTTTCTAGATCTCTCAATGTGTGGAAATCTCCACAGGTCTGCCTTCATATATCTCCCTACGTTTGTCAAACCACAAAGACTTTATCGAGTATTTCTTCTTTATTTTATGCTGTAAAATTCCAATCACTTTTGTTCTTTGTTTTTATGTGAAAATAAAAGAAAAATTGCCACAGAAGTATTCATTTAAATATTACTTTTTTATGGTTGCTTCATTTAATAAATATTAATAAGAGGAAATCAGAGAAAAGCTAGATTACAGCATTTCAATTTAATTCCTCGTCAATAAGTTTACTCATTATTTGAAAATCAATATACTCTTTCATCAACAGTGGATTTGAGTCATAATATAAAGCCTAGATTACATGCAACAATTAATGAATTGACAAATTTATTTGGATTAAAATTTCATTAAATAACTTGTTTTTCATTTAGTAATACTTTCAATTGTTTAAAGTATTATCAATTAAATTATTTATTAAATAAAATATTTATTCTCATTCTATTATTCAAGTTCATACAAGAAAAGTCAGTGTATAAAAGTATTGTCAAATTGTAAATCCCTAAATAAATTATCAATTTTCTGAAGTAATAAAGATCAATTCCATTGAAATGCTTAGAAAGCTTATAACTCAGGAAATATTATTTAAAGAATTTGGTTAGCGCATTGTAAATACTAGAAAGAGGGTTAGCACGAGTCAGTGGTAATTATATGGCTTGAAATGAACAAAACTCGGTAGCTGGTGTTCTAGTATTTCCTGTTTAATGTGACTATAATCTAGATGGGAGTATAGGCTTCTATTTAATTATCGATTTATGCTAGAATTCATTGTTCACTAATGTATAAGATGATAAATAGAGTATTCTAGTTGTGGAAAATGAGATTTAGATAATTATGCGTTAGTGGTGATAATGTGGATTAATAAATATAGTTTAATTTAAACTAAACAAAACATATATTAAGATTAGGGAATGTTTCCCAACAATTAGTAATTATGTTATGTAGGAAATTTATAGTTTTGCTTTATTTTAATGAAAATAACTTTTGTTTCAGGAAAGCAATAATGCTAACAATCATTGAAGAGGATTCTTATGAAAAGGATGCTCTGTTTTATGTGGAACTCGGTGAACCTCAACTACAGGGAGGTGAGTTCGACCTAACATTTTTTATCTTCTAAACTATTTGATCCAATTAAAAGTTGATTCCTTTTTAAAATATTTATATTGATGAATTAATGAATAATTAAATATTAAAAGTTGACAAATAATCAAATTAAAAGCCAGAGAATCGAATAATAACAATTTTTTATCTCTAATTTAAATGCTAAATAGTAGATAAGTTATTATTTCAATAAAGTACACAGTAGAGTAGTAATAAATTTTTTTCAAGACTCTTTTCTATCTTCACCACTAAAAAGAACTCTCTTTTAAGCTTTAGACTACAACGATGCAATTTAAGTTTTTAGATGAACAACATGAATAGCTGAATCTTCCCTCAGTGTCTTAACAGATTTATCTAAGATACAGAAGTTCAAAGTACGACTCATGGTCGAATATTTTCCCTAGTACTTCTATCAAACTTAAATAAAAATAACTTCAACGAGAAACAAAGTCTCGAGTGAAAAAGTACTTGAATAAATGTCTTCAATCAACATCATTTACAATAAAGTCATTTTTGTTAATATAATGATAAATTATTAATAAAAATATAAATAATAGAGTGTCTTGTGACCTACAATTTATTTATTTTTTTTTTGATAATTATAAAATAAGTAATGAATTTTTCATTTAAAATATTATTTTAAAATAATATTCATTATGTTGGAGAGCATTATTTAAATTTTTATTTAATTAAAAGTTATTAATTTAACTAATAATTTTTAGAACTGTCTTCTTTCTAGAAATAAGCTTTTATAATAAATTTTTTTGTCCGTTTTTTTTATACATCAGTAGTTCTTTCTAGAGCAGTTATGAATTTTAGTGATAGATTTTCGACATGTTTATTCGAGCTTTCAACAAACTTCAAAGTCAAATTGATAACCATCCTTTATCAATTCTTCAAAAATAATATTTTCAGTTTTTCAATTATCACAATCTGTTTCTCAAAAGCAATTAAAAAACTCATTTAAACAATAAACAATACAATTTTGTACTGCATCGTGTAACTCATCTCTGAAAATACTCAATTATTCTTAAATAAAATTGACAATTTAAAATTTAGCCATCAAACAGAAAAATCTGTATTTCTATCAACTTCTGTTTAAAAAAAAATTGGTATTCGATTCTCTGTGAAGCAAAGATTAACATGATTGTATATAGCAAACCAGTAACATCAAAGCAAATATACTATTAAAAAAAGTCAAAAAATAATAATAACAATAAAATACGACAACACTAATCTCACAGTGTCTCCAATAATTCTTACTAACACGCCTACATAATGTTGGATTATTTTGGCGACTGGCCGTAAGTTTAAACAAAAACACCTCAAAGGATAACAATAATTATGCAGTTAATTTTATGCTGCTGCTTTTATTAACCGCCACTTGCCATCGCACGCATCATATAACTTATCCATGGCAGTTAATAGATTCACTTGCTATTTAATTGCATTATTAGTCAAGTGCCTTTGAAAATGATCAATTGGCAATATATAGTTAATGCTGATTTAAAATAATGTCCACAGTGTCGGTTTAATCACTAACTATCGCGTGTATTCTGCACCTGCGTTGGATCTTATCTCCAATCATCATCATACCATACGTAATTTACTATACACGTTCAATAAATTACTTCACACGCACAATTTTTATATCAATCGATTGTACACTTTTTATTAAACTTGACAAAGAATATAAAAAAAAAAAAACCAGTAAAATATGAATTGAAACGAAAGAAATATCATTATCTGGTTTATGCATTTCGTATAAGTCTATAATATGTATTGAGGTAACTGAGGTCTTGTCCATTTGTGCTCAGTTCTCCTGTGGTAAATTTGCATATTACGAGGTTTCATAGAGGCGTAACATGTGCAACCTGACACTACAACGCTACCGGAGCTTCGTTCGTCCGTTCTCATTTTGGTCTTTTACTTTTTTCCTTTTGTACCTCTCACTTCCAACCTTTTTAAACATATACACATATGCGGTATATATTTATGCATGTATGTGCCTTCGAGTCTTTGCATATGCAACAACATTTTACCGCATAATATCGCGTATCTTTAAGCGGGTGGTTCTAAATGACGATAATAGTTTGTGTCGGGTTTTATCCTTTTTGAAAACAAAGTCATTTAGTCGGTAAAATACTAGAAGGAAGTTTGAATCTTCTAAGTTATTTTGACTTCTTTTAATCTAAACTGAAAATTCCATTTCATTTGAATAATTTAATTTTTATTTAAATTCTAGAAAAAATTATAGTCAATTGAGTAGAAACGTAATTATGTTTTAAAAAAAAAACTTGACCGATTTAAAATGATAAATTTTTTACAGACAACATATTTAATAGCCTTGAAAGTGAAAGAGTATCCAGCAAAAATATACTTTTTAAAAAAAAAAGAATAATTTTTCTTTTCATCTAAAAATCTGAATAAAATTTGCAGTCCACAACTTCTTTTTACATTTCCTCTTCAACTAAAACTTTTGATCTTTCTTTGAAAAAATCCCATTCCGAAATTTTATTCTCTCAGTATTCTTCTAAAAATCACCATAAACAATCAATTAAGCCATAAATTTATTGCCTTTACTTTGAAACAAAAAAATTCATTTTAATTTAAATTGTTTCATTAATCTCGAAGATATCAAACTGAAATTTACGACCATTTAACTCTTCCAGTTGTTTCTAATAATAATAAAGCACTTATTGACAGTTAAAAAAAAACCTCAATAAACCAAAGTAATTGATGGATTTCATTGAGTCTAGAGTGGTCCAATATTCGTGAATCGAATGTTGTGTTAATGGTTTAAAAACAACAGCGAGAAGTAGAAAGTAAAACGAGTGAATGGACGATCTAAAATTGAACACATAATTCACGGGAGTTTAAGAATGAAAGTAAAGTAGTGAAGTACACAAGTACAACAGAGTCAGACGAGTTTTAATTAATGATCAAAAGAACCAGGAAATCACTCACTCACTCAAATAAAAACCTTAAGTGTACGATAGCCAATTCCATTCAGTAAAATTCTTTGATGCTTTTGTATATTTTGTATTCTATTGATTTTTCTATTCTCTTTACACATAATCTGAATGAAATTGAATAAAAAAACTACAATTTTCTTTTAGCACGGAAATTGTTAAGAGGAAAAATACAAAAAAGAGCCCATAAAAAATAAAAAAGCATGACTGGAAATTTAGATTGAATAAATATCAAATTTATCAACGATACATTGTCTGCAGTTATGAAAATGTAACGATGCTTGGTAAAGCTCTGAAAATTTTTAGAATTAATGAAAGATGCATCATGAATAAAGCCGTTAAGAATTAAATAAAACATTCTTAATGCAAGTAGTCAGATGTGAATAATAGCATTGAAAAAAAGTGAGATAATTGATAAATATAAGAAAAGATTTACTAATGAATATTAAAATAATTATTACTAAGCATTATTTTGTGAAATAATTCCATACATTAGTCAAACAATACTCCCTCTACTTTGATCATTCAATCAACCCTTATTTCCGTCAGTGTTTTTTATTCAATGATACTTAGAAAATAAGAAGAAGATCATTAATTCCAATCAGGATCTTTAGACCAAAACTTCCTGTGGATTAAGGATGAAAAATTACTCAAAAGAGACATGAAAATTTATGGATTCCGATTATGGAATATTTTATTCCAAGTTATTCTGATTTGTAATTTAATAAGAAGATCATTTAGACTGCGTTTTCTGCTAGAAATATTCTCTACTTAATTTGTAAAATACATACTAAGCCAACTACAACTCAACTAGAAATATTTTGCCATGAGGAAATAAAATATTTCATGTACCAAAGTTAAATAAATCTACAGAAATTTTCCGATTGATAAATAATTTATTGGCTTAAACTACTGGTGCTCTTAGGAAATTTTTGTTTGAACAAATATAAACAGTCTTCACTGAAAGTAAATATGTGGATAAAATCAATAAAATCCTTTGCGCGAACGTTTGGAGAAAGAGTGATGCAAACAACTGTTGTATCGAGTAATTACAAAACAGTGTAACACTCTAACTATGTTTCACGAAACTTTACCCGAGTCTGGTGCTTACTTTTTAGTTCATTTTCACATTTTTCGTGTTAGTAACGAACAATGTAAGAAACATTATCATTATTCTCTTTTTGTTTTATTTTTCCATAAACACCAAAGTGTTGTTCAGTAATAAAATTTATATTTCTTTCATTCAGAAGCAAATTTTCAAACTTTTTGATGATTTATTATATTTTTGGGCATGTTTCCACACCGGTGGTAAAATTTTGGTTATTTCTGAACATGACTAAACAGTAAGAAAAAATAAAAGATACTGTATGGGAACTCTGTGAAAGCATCGAGTTTCTCACTCTCTTCTGTCAACTCCCTGGAGTGTAATTCAAGATCGCTTGCTATTCTATCTTTATAGCTGAGTTTTGAGTTTTATTCTTTTTGTACTTTTTCTCTGTGGCTTACTTTACAAATACATCTCTCCCGGAATCCGCTTTGCTACTGTCAAGCGGAATGCAAGTTTCATAATACTCATGAGAAAACAGCCAACTACTGATCCAAGTTCTCCAAAGCAACATTACTATGCGACTTTGTTGTTATTTTATTTATGAAGCCAGAGTTTTCAATTAATTCCAACCAGTAATGGACCTCTAACTGGACCGCAATTCCTTTAATTTTCTTTTTCCTCAGAGAAATCAGTCAAGGTGACTTAGATAGCAACACAAGTAGTAGAGAAAAACGTTATGTCGTCCTTCATCTTCACTTAAACTGACTTAATCTCCTGAAATAAAAATTTATTTATTTCAGTCATTTATTTATTGATCATTTTAATGGTGGCTATAAAGTTACATATTTTAAACATTAAACGTAATTTAATTTTTCATTTTTACCTTTTTGATGTGGATAAAGTTTTTTTATTGGCCTGGAAAATTGCTTTCTCACTGGAATAATTTTATCTTGGTGTGGAAACATCAAATAACCACCAAATAGCTGAGATACAATCACCCACGATCGTCCCTGAGATATCATCAACTAGAGTGGCGTTATATATGATTCAAGCTTTCACCAACGATACCTGGAAAACAAATCAAGCGAAATAATTCAACAAGATGTCAATCATTAGGTCTTGAAGTGGTCTAAAGTTGATTGAATTTTGTGCTTGAATAAATCAAGCCATTTACGAATTAGTTGAATTAAAATAATTATTTTTTAATTGGAAAACTTTTTTGATCTATAAAAAATTAACTAGTTCACATTACTTACAACCTTTATAATCAATCCTTAAATGATGAGAGCTAATAAGTATTGAGAAACTTTCAAAAGAAAAAAAATAATCTATCTGTGAAGAGTTGGGAAAAATCGTCATAAAACTTGAAGAAAGCTGGGAAATTAATATAAAAAATTTAATATTGAAATAAAATAGCTTTTCTATTTTACCAAAAAAAGAAAAACATGCAACCAATAACTATTGATTATTTTATAGCCATTTATGTCAAAACCATACGTATTGATCACCAACAGATTTAGGAACAAAGGTCATCAACATTGCACGAAAGGATATTGAAATAAAATCCAAGGAAGATTAGTCAAAGTTAATGGTGATATTGGTGAAGAAAATCTTCCTAATGAGTGCTATACAAAGTAATTTTTTTTTCTATCCAAAGATATATTTCAAGATCTACCATGGCTTGTATAAAAAGCAACCCTCCTTCTAATCTATCTCAAGGCTAATACGCGTTCTCCGTTATTATTGCACAAAATCACCCAGGGAATCTCTTCCAGTGCAAGAAACTTCTTTCTAAACGTGAGAAAAGGGAGAAAACGAACAAAGCATCTCCTTCTTTGCTACCATTTCTTGTTCAACCTTACAGCAGACTGGGAAGGCACCTTTTTTTTTTCATCCAACAAAAGATTGTTCGCTTGATTATTGTTCTAAAAATGTCAACGTAACATATTTTACACAAAATTTTCATGAATTACAACCAGCGTTTTTTAATCGACCAAATTAATTGCATTTTTAATATAATGAATTCCAATGGATCGTTGAATATGTACTATTTTTTTTTTTTAATTATGCTTAAAATCTTTCCCAGAGTTTAATTAATTAAAATGAAATATAATCGAGAACTGCACAGTATATTGAATTTTTCAGTATTCTCTCACGTTTATATATGGATTTTATTCTCTATTTTAACTATTGTTCTTACAATTATATTCATATTCATGTTGTTTATTTATTTCCTGAAACATTAAAGTTCACAGTTACTAAAAATTAAAATATAGATAGGGTTTTTGTAATAAAAAAAAAAACATTCATTTTAAATGAAAAACAATAAAGTTCTTCAACAAATATGTCATAGCTATTTATTGTATATTTTTAGTTTTTGGTGAATTTTAATGCTGAACACGAAAAGTTTTTCAGTTGGAATACCTTTTTCTTTGAAAAAACTCTATACCAGAAGTTTGGAAAAAAAAAAAATCAATGAAACTTGAAACTTTAGACAACGAAAAGAAAAATTAAAAACAAAAAGTACAGATTGTGTATCTAAAAGTTTTGATAAAAAATTGAATTCACTTCAATTAATGATAATTTAAAAAAGGCTTCCAATTAAAGGGGAAATCACTAGTGAGCATTGAGTTGTATGTAATCATTTGATTATTGCAAAAATAACACTGGAGAATATTTGAAAGAAGTAATTATGAGATCAATTAATTTTTGTTTACCACTTGGGAAATTTTATTTATTCATTTATCAGTGATTAAGCATTGCAACATGATTATCAAACAATTGAATAAAAAAGATTCAAGAGTCTTAAAAAGCTTCGATTTTCAGCACTTGTGATTTTTTTGAATATATTAAACAGATTTATCCAAAATATTGGAAAAATAAAGCTGCTCAGTATTCAAGTAGTCGTCGTCTTCAGAATCTATGAGGAAAAATTTTATTTGTCTGAAAATGCAAGAAACATATGTATTGAGTAAGGTTGGAAGATTTGATCACCAGAGGAACACTTGGATGTGGTGAACATGTTGAGTATAAATACATTTACTAGGTGTCAGTGAACTTTAACAAACAGACTTACACATTTCTAAAAATAATTCCTGGGTGTCTGAAAAGTTTCAGAGTGAGAAGATCTATTTAGGAGACACATGTTTGACTCCAAACCATAAAAATTCAATTTAAGAGTGATCAATGTTTGACCGAAAGCAATATTTCACTTATTCCTGAAGTGATGAAAAATAGAAGCAGCTCAGGAAAATATTAATACGTTGAGACCTTTGGTAGGAATAAATTGAGCATACTTATTGAATGAATTTTTGAAAAACAAACACCAGTATCGAGAAGGTAAATATTGAGGAGAAAGGATGAGTACATTTGAGTAGAGATACTCTAGTGACATTTATAAAAATGAATACGAATGGGAGCTTACGAGAAATCTCCGTACATTTACTATTGTAGAAAGCGTTAAAGTAGTCGGAAGGGAGTGAATAAGTAGGTATATATAAAATGAGTTTCGATGTATTTGTTCACCCACGGGTGCTATCTTCTTAGCTTGCTCAATACCCTCTTGAAATATTTACGCTATCGTGAAATTTCACAGGTTCGTCGTTGAATTTTTTTTATACATCTCACTATTCCTTTTTGCTTTCATTTGTTCTCTTCAACGACACTCTTGCGATTTACCATGAAATATATTAAACACATTTATCTTCTTCTCATGATTATGTATTTGACCTCATATTTTTTTTTAAAGTACCACATCGCAGAAATAAACACACAAAGTGGAAAATAGTTTCTTTTTTTCTGTTCGGTGGCAAAGCAAATAAAAACCCTGAAAATGTTATCATCTCTTGGAGTCATCTGTTTTGACATGAAATATTATCTGTGGAAAAAATTGCCCTATAAGTAAAAAGTATTTTTTAGTTTTTAACATGGAGAAATTATGGTACTGTTTTTAATCAAAACACCAACAGTTTATCATACAACAATAAAGTTCAACTACAGAACATTAAATAATGGTAAGTACACCTTTATAAAATCAGGTGACTAAAACAGTCATGAAAAATTATTTATCATTTTACACTAGATATTAAATAAATGACATATTGGTACATGATTTCAATAAATAATTGTCCACGACTATACATGAATATCAACAATGTTACTACTAGAGAAATTGAAGCATTATATATTTGAATAGATGTCCAATATATACATGTATAACATGATATCTGTTCAAGGATAAAGCACAAATTGTTCAGAAATTGCTATCTGTGTTACACAGCAATCGATTATCATCAAGTCAACACTCATGGGTCTATCGAGGATTGAAAAATACAGATTGTTACGACAAAGAGAAATATAGATATTTTTTTTCTCCAGACCTATTGTTATTCCATGATACAAGAACTACCCCTTATCCATTTATTATCCCAAGTGATGTGATAAAAAAAATGATTGAATGACTGGCTCAGAGAGTCACAGTGTACTACATTTGCTGACAGCTATTTGCCAGACACGGGAAATATTTAATAAGTTGTGTATTGTCATCAAATTGTTTCAAAAGATTGATGTAATCCATCAAAAAGACAAGATCCATTTTTTCCTGAGGAATTTTGTCAAGATTAATGCTGGAGATGAACATGAGAAATAGCATAAATCTAAAACAGTGAGAAAATTTCAATCTAAACAAAAAAATTCAACGATTAAAAATGGAATGTCTAGAATGCTAACTTTGAAATATCAACTATTGATTCTTTTGTCGTCAATAGATGCAACCGAATGCAATCAACCGCGCGGCTTACAGGTTGACGATTGCGGTGAACCACGAACATTTAGATTGATATGCAGGAAAGTGATATCAAGTCAAGAAGAGCAAAGCATCAAAAGTTTAAATGAAAGAAGGCTGACTCATCTGCGTAGATTTTAGCTGACTTTCAGATAGATAGAAAATATATTGTGGAAAGCATGAGTTTAGAGTAATGTAATGTTTAATGATGCAGCAAATTGTAGAACCATTAACTTTAGTAGGTGCTTGACAGAAGCTTCTCTTTAAAGGCTGTTGAAAGTAGAAACCCTGTTTGTAGATATGACATTGAGAAAAAAATTTAATTACACTTGAAAAGTATTTTTATCTTAATTATTGAATTATTTTCTTCTTGTTCTCAGTTTTAAATAATGAAGGACACATGTAGGAATTAATCTGTAGGTCAACATGCAGCTTACTCCTAGATTACATTACTATATTGTGTACGACATTGTATTATAAGAAATAACAGCCTTTGATGGAATATAGTCATCTGAATAGTGTAGAGGCAGTAGAAATATTTAGTAGAATTAATTCAATGAAAAGAGAGCAAGGAGAAATCCTAATGCTAGAACACATTTATCATTAACACAGCAAGGGTATATATAGACATGAAAAGAGACTTAAATCAGAAAAAAAAAACAATTCAATATAACTGATCACTAAAACCTCGTACATGCGGTAAGACTCTCATCATAGCTTGGGGTAGTCAGCTTATATTACTCGTATTAATCACAAAAAGATCGATAAAATCTAGGGGAAAACAGGGAAAGCAAATTAAATGGGGAGATGATATAATTTTATAATACTCATGTGTGTATATTTATTGTCTTAGGTCAGCTTATTAGATTGTTTCAATGTAGACGAAAGAAAGTGATGATTTTTTACAGAGACCAAAATGTTGTAGATGAGTAAATGAATATTGAACAAGCTCATATTAATCTAAATGATAAGACGAATAAATAGGAATGGATTGAAATTAAATTAAATGGGAACATAAACGAACTAACCGTATAAAAAAATATGGTTCTACAAAAGTTCCCTGAATGTTCCCAGGTGAGGAAGTTCCCCGACGTTCTCCTGGTGGGACTATGGGGAACGTTTAGGGAGAGAAATTTTTTATTTTTTTTTTGAAAATGGTTACTCTCTACTCCAAACGTACTTTAAATGTTTTTTAATTGCAAAAACACTATATATAATGAAATTCATGAAATAATGATGTATTGGCGAGAAATTGTAAAACATAAAAATGGGCATAACTTCTATGCTAATGATGCTACAGGGTTGATTGATGCTAAAATTGAAGAAAGTTCCCGTTTTACCCCATTTTAGGTGTGAAAAAATTAATTTTTTGAAAGTTTGACCGGATTCCGCATTTCTACGCATCAAGACGAAGAGAATGAGCCCTCAATCATCAAAATTGGAGTACCTTTATTTTTTGGCTAAAAAAAATGGAAAGGGGTACCACTTGCCATTTTTTGGGGTCGAAAAATCAAAGTTGTCCGATTTTCAAGTTCGACCACTCATTCTCTTCGTCTTGATGCGTAGAAATGCGGAATCCGGACACCGGTCAAGAAAATTCACTTTAACACCCTTAAAAAGGGGTTACACTAAATACAAAATACGAATTATCATCCCCTTGACTTTAAACCCTTATAACTCATGAACGGACGGTCCAATAACTGATTTTGAGGACGTTTTAAAAGGCTCAAAATCTGAGCTAAACATGCATATTTATAAAAAGTGTTGAAAAAATTTCTTTCACCCTTGTAGATGACTTGTATGGGAGTTACAGAGTTCCAAAGTCGAAGTGGGGTCAAAAAATCGACTACTCTTTAACTTCGGACCTCTATAACTTGTAAAAAAATCATCTAATAATGTTTTTAAGGGAGGGTATGGAAACTTCAGAATCTAAGCTAAAGATACGTATCTATAAAAAATGTTTCAAAAATTTCCTTCACCCTCAAAATTGCCAAAATAGTTGGCAACTTCTCAAAAAAATGTGATTTTGTTTTATATTTTAGCGCTTTTAAGGGTGAAAGAAATTTTTTCAACACTTTTTATAAATATGCATGTTTAGCTCAGATTTTGAGCCTTTTAAAACGTCCTCAAAATCAGTTATTGGACCGTCCGTTCATGAGTTATAAGGGTTTAAAGTCAAGGGGATGATAATTCGTATTTTGTATTTAGTGTAACCCCTTTTTAAGGGTGTTAAAGTGAATTTTCTTGACCGGTGTCCGGATTCCGCATTTCTACGCATCAAGACGAAGAGAATGAGTGGTCGAACTTGAAAATCGGACAACTTTGATTTTTCGACCCCAAAAAATGGCAAGTGGTACCCCTTTCCATTTTTTTTAGCCAAAAAATAAAGGTACTCCAATTTTGATGATTGAGGGCTCATTCTCTTCGTCTTGATGCGTAGAAATGCGGAATCCGGTCAAACTTTCAAAAAATTAATTTTTTCACACCTAAAATGGGGTAAAACGGGAACTTTCTTCAATTTTAGCATCAATCAACCCTGTAGCATCATTAGCATAGAAGTTATGCCCATTTTTATGTTTTACAATTTCTCGCCAATACATCATTATTTCATGAATTTCATTATATATAGTGTTTTTGCAATTAAAAAACATTTAAAGTACGTTTGGAGTAGAGAGTAACCATTTTCAAAAAAAAAATAAAAAATTTCTCTCCCTAAACGTTCCCCATAGTCCCACCAGGAGAACGTCGGGGAACTTCCTCACCTGGGAACATTCAGGGAACTTTTGTAGAACCATATTTTTTTATACAGTTAATCATGTTACTTAAAGCAACTGGATCAATGTTTGTTAATGTATTGTATGTGTATTTAAAATGATCAAACAGATAATAGGGTAAATGTATCAATTAGTGGCCCTAATTCCTGACAGAGGCTATTGAAAAATAAACGGGATGTTGTAATTATTGATTATAACATTGGCCAGGGGTCAATAATAGGAACATCAGCAGGTTATTTATTACATAAATATTTCATTCTAATCGCCGTAATTTAAAAAAAGTTATTTGAAAGCATTAAAGTTACATTAATACTTGTTGTAAATAAATAATAAATATTTTATTGATTATAACGCTTTAGTTAAATGTCGAGATATAATATTTTTTTAATGAAAATTTATTATTAAAAACTTTGACATCATTCAATAAAAATTAGTCGTATTACAAAGACATTGGAAAAGATCAAAGAATGACATAAATATTAGCAGCTATTTTATAGTCAAAATGATTTCCAAAATAAATCAGAAATCATGGGTCTTTAATTAGAAAAGTTACTCTAGATAAGATAGTATAATTTTTATTTAACTTTAGCCAACTTTTATAAATTATTTTCAACTATCACTGTAATAAATCGTTGACTTATTTATGTATCATATGAGATCACTAAATTGTACAGTTAAAAAAATCTAGTAAACACTCCGATACTTTGTATTGGAATTACATTCATTTTTGAATATAAAAAACGAGTATCTATAAAGAATGTTTTTTCATTGCAGCTGAGGCAGGACTGGCTGCAGCTGCAGAACTCAAAGCTCCCGAGGACCGTTCAGAAGAAGAAAAAATGGCTTTGTTGGGTAGACCACGACTAGGAGAGATTTGTACCGCCCAAATCAGGATTAAGGAATCTAAAGAATTTAAAAATACAGTCGATAAACTTGTCCAGCGAGCCAACGCATCAATTATCCTTGGTATGTGACTCATGACTTATTAAACTATTTCAGATTAAAGACATTAAAATGTAAACTATGCTATTCCCATGGCTCCAAGTGCTATTTTCAACATTCAGTAAACTTAATTAATCTTACATTGCTCCAAATGTGTTTTTACATTGAGATCGTAATTACATACGGTCTATATTGCAGGTACAAGCTCGTGGAAGGAGCAATTTACGGAAGCACTTACGGTGAGCGGAGGAGATGATGATGAAGATGATGAAGCTAACGGCGCAGCTAGAAATTCGTCTCCATCAGCTGGAGACTATCTCATGCACTCTCTTACAATCTTTTGGAAGGTTCTATTCGCCTTTGTTCCGCCTACCAGTAAGTACCAGTTAAAAGTTTTCAGTTTTCAATATAGAATTTAAAAACTTCTGATAGACTTCTTTATTATTTTTACGTTCGGCTAGTAAAAAAATGAACTTGGGGTAAAAGAATTTATCCACTATAGGAATTCTCAAAAAAATTTTAATTTTCATATCAAGTCAATATTAAAAAGGTTTTTATCTTATTAACAAATATAATTATTAGCTAAAATTTACACAAAAAAAAACTTTCAATCGAAACTTTTAATGTTTTGTTTAAATTTTGTTTGTAAAAAGTTAAATTAAACTCAATTTCATTGCTTCTGTTGATTTAAATAAATAGGAAAAATTTATTCAAAGGAAATACTTTTGAAAAAATACAATTAATCATTGTCTATCACTGATAGAAATGCATCAAGTATTTATTGCACCGAGGAAATTATTTTAACGATTTTTTGTTCACTATCTATTTTTTACAGAAGCATACGTGACTATTTTTATAATGTTTATTCAATAAAACTGCAAGACAGCCCATACGTACATATATGATTGAATTTTGCACATATAATGGTAGAGCAGAATGTATTATTTCCAGTCACGTCGACTTATGTGAAGGAATCTATATGTGCGTCGAAAAGTGTACTCTTATAGCAGTGATTGACACGCGCCCGGACATCCTGAACAATCTCTATGAACTTACCGTCCGTGTGCCCGAGGTTATTTCCGATTAATTCGTCTTCTAGGAATTTGTAGAGGAAACGTGAACAGATTTCTCGACAAACTAGTACTCACAGAGAATTCATGCAAAATGTTAACAATTTCAAATAATTTCCAGATGAATTTGCAAAACTTTTGAATAAGTATTAAGTCTTTGATAAGTTAATCAACTTCCTCTAGTCAACAATAACAGATGGAAGCAATTAAACTTAACTGATTTAATTGATTAATGCCAATTATTGAACGAATAAGTGATTTAACTGGCAATTTTGACAAATAATTGAAGTACAAGAAAATAAAATTAGCAATGACCTAGTATTTTATCTAGACCATCTAAAAAAATCGAACAAAGGCCAGTAGAATATTTTTGCTAATGCATTTCAAGACACGCATTAGCACAAGCCTTTTTCCTTTCAAACTATCAGTTTCGCGACTAGCTTTTAAAAAAAAAAGCCTAGGCACTTCTTTTTTTGTTGAATAGATTCTAAAAAAAATTCACTTTTACAAAAAAACATTCTTGCTTTAGTTAAAAAATGTATTCATGAAGGTCATAGTCATCCAAACAAAATATTCAACACCGGGACTTAAAGTGTCATAGATGATGTATAACCAGATTGTGTTAAATTCAAATTGAAGTGAATAAGTGCAAGTGAAAGGGAAAATTTTTAAAACCTTAATTTTTATCGTTCTATCAGTTGTTAAAAATTGAAGAGTATTTTTTGACAGACTTATATTCTAATTTTTTTTAATATCAATCACTTTTTGAACAAAATTTACTGATTAACTGTAATTCGATTAGAAGAGTAATAAAATGTTCTCTAGAAACTTTGATAGAAGTGATTCCCATTTATATACTCTGATTTTCTGGAGAATTTATTACCTGAGCTGTAATTTATTGCTGATACTGATTGAAATTAAGCATGTTTTATTGCAAGGCTTTAACCTATTTATAAAATTTTTTAATCATCACTAAATCCTCTGAAAATGGTGATAATATTTTTTAAGTCAATGACTGATTGAATTTCTATTACTTGGAAAGTTATGTTTATAAGTTGAAATATAAAATAAATAAACAATGTAAAAGATATCGGAACTGATGAGATAGGTATCTAGGACAAGTTTTAATGAATCAGAAAATTATAAGCAGAGTTTAATTAATCGTGAAGAAAATTAATTTCCGTCAGTCTGATTAGCACAATTTAATGGAGACAAAATGACGAGTGAAGTTCATTGGGAGATAACCATTCTATATAAGAAATCCAGCCAAGCTGAAAGATGCTAATGACCTAGATGAAAATTCTACTATTCGGTACTAAGAGATGGAAATATTATATGTCGTAGATAGGAGGATGAGTACAGAAGCTCCGAAACATCGTGGGATTTGTGGGGTCTATTGTCTGCTCGATGACTCCTGTCTCTCTCATTTCTCAGTGTTATAGCCTACCACTGAATTACGTATACCTTCTGCACACTTCCTACTAACGAAATACATCACCACTGACCTTCCTGAATCTCTAAGTTATCAACCTATTAAAATATGACAGAGAAAAGATATCAATAAAAGTTGATACATCAAGTATTCTAGATGCTATATTTTTTAAATTTTACTTGACGGGAAATATTAAAATATAGAAAAAAAAGATGAGATAGAAGATGAAGAACTCGTTCAGGTAAATTGATAGCCCACAAATAATGCAGAAGATGATTCATGTTTTGATAAAGGAAAAAAAGGAATTTTTTGTTAGGATTTATGACTGAATTCCAATGTAAAAAACCTCATATTTTTCCTTAAGCTTTAATATTCAAATTATGCAGAATATTGAACGCAATATTATTAAAAAAATTTGATCAATAATAGTATCAAACGACTCACTAAAAAATCCGAAGAATTTTGTTTCATAAAACTTGAAGTAAAAAAATGATAAAAATAACTCATTTAGTATGATTCCTGTGGACTCAATATTTTATTGTTTCAAAATTATTACCAGTAGTATAGAGGTCATATTCAGTGGGTGTAAAAAGTTTTAAAAATCAAACTAGGCTTTAAATGAAATAAAGTTGGGAGGAATGGAATATAATATGTGTGGATGACAGGCTCATCTAGGGATTTCGGAAGATATAGTTGCCAGTAAACACGTAGATGAGAGTTTTGTATTGTCTTCTCTATTTCCTTGAAAGCATATAGAAGTATGAGTGAGAAATGTAGCAACCTTATAAAGGTAGAATGAAGACTTGAATAGATAGAAACAGAGTAAAGGGGTTGCTGTACGTTCTGGGCTGGAAATACATTATATTATACCAAAAGCTGAGACCGTATAATGCGCCCCCGACCTGTAAAACCCGAGGACGAATAATACATTGGAAATTCTGGAACACATGCCACACACATTCTCACATTCTTGTCCTCCTCTTTCATTTTCTCCTTTTCTTTATCTCTTATTTATCGTTTTTCATTTTTTTGTTTTAACCAGTTCGAAGGCTGTAAAAAAAAAATATATATATGTACATTCGAACACGTTTACTACTCGAACGCCAACATAAAGCACGTCATCCTTTTATAGTTTCCACATCCTTGGAAAAAGATCCCTGAGGTTCTCTAGATTTTTTTATCACTTCAGTTACCTTTGCAAACAGCAAAATACTAACTTTGTGTGGTAAAACAAAGGTAATGTTGAAAATATTTTCTGCTCAAACACACACTTGTCAAGGTTACACTTTAAGTGCTCTTCGTTACTGAACATTAGAGATGAAGTACTTGCAAAAATTGAAATGTCAGTTTTTTAGGAGTTTTAAAAAAAATATTTTTTTTTGAAAGCTTATGGTTTTAAGAAACCATGGTAATTTTTTATTTATAATATTTTTAAGTATTACAGCAATTCTTTACCATTTTAGATACTGATATTTTTTTAAATCTTGATTTATTTATTTTAATAATATTTGAAAATTTCTATCATAACATCACGTTAATAATCTTCGTAATCTTTAGCATGTAAACATTGTCGGTATTAAATTTAAGCGTTGTTGACATAAAAAACTATGTTAGAAACTACATTTACATTCTAGTAAATTCTCACAGTTTGGAAGATCGATAGCTATTTTTTTTTCGTTTGCAAATTCACACTCCATTTTTAGTATGCGAGAGTTTTGCAAAAAATTTTATAGGTTTTGTAACTCTAGTGACAGAACTGGTTTGAATATATTCAGATAAAAATCGACGACTATGTAAAGTCAAAGTTTTTTTTTTTCTTTATGATAATAACTCTGTTCCAAGCCTTAGAGAAAGATGATAGTGTAGTTTTTCAAACTTTTCATGATATTGAATGTTTTACTTGGAGTATCTTGTAATCATAAATTATTGTTAAAAGTGAATCTGATAGAAGAAGAAGAAGCTGAAGAGAATCTTCAACAAAAAGCTAAATACGTATCATGGGTCCTAGGAAGATAAACTAATCGATATGTTATCACAAAAAGTGTTCGTTCAATCAGCCATCTAAAATCCACTCTTCTGTAGAATAAACGCGACGAGACTCGTACAAACACAAAAAGTTTCCCATGTGAACTTAAACCTGGGATGGAATTTATTCTAGAATTCTCTATATCATCTTCTTATCAAATATTTTGCATATCAAATTTACTTTTCGATTTTATTTTACCCTGAAGAATTTTACATTAATAAAGATTCCAAAACTGCAAATCTGTCTAAAAGAATTATGTGTCCAGCCAAAATGTATGCATTCGTAATTTAAGCTCCAGATAATTATATCTCGTACATATTTCATTGACTCCCATGGGTTGAAGACCTATAGAACAAGCGCACTTGCATAAAACAGTGCATCACGTTACTGTCAGAGTAAATTCAGCTTCAACAATTCATGCACATTTTCAAGATAAATTCAACGAACGGTAGTTTGGTATTCTAGCCTAGTTGGTGTAGCTATGAAATGATGAGAATAATTGGTTAAGTATAATTAGTATAACAAGCTTGACTTTCAGAGAAATCTACAGGAGATCCTTCACATGCTGAACGCGATACGTTATTGTTTACTTCACCCCTAGTTTCAAAATTACCCAAGTGCACTAAATTTAATTATGAATTAAGACAAGCATCATAATGTAGCTTGATATACATTGTTTGCAAGAAAAATAAAATCTTCCATTTTATAATTAACGAGTATACTTCGTAAAATGAGAAGGAATATTTTATTCATGGTGATTAGATTTCATTTTTAATATTGTGTGATAATAATGAATGAATGAATGAAGTAAAAATTTTTACTAATATCAAAAACCATGAAGGAGTAATGAAATTAATTCAGCTTAATACCTGTTTTGAAGTAATTTTTTATATACAAGGAATTTTTATTCTATCACAGTAATATTTCATTGAAATTGTTAAAAAAATTTAATTAACTTGAAGAAAGGAACAAAAAAAAAAGGCAATAGAGGATGAATAAATTTCATTATCATTTTTTATGATTACGAAAACAAAGACATTTTTTCAATAAAATTGAATTATTTGTTGAACAAAGTCTAGTTTTGAGCTCTAGCTAATAAATTAATCTTCCATTATTGTGAGAAAAAAAAAATTCGAAACGAAATCCCAACTGAAAACTAATCTTTCTATTCTTATTTGATATAAATGCCATGGTAGCATTATATAAATACAATGAATACTTTCTTTTATTTATTTTACTTACGGATTGATAAAGAATATACTCCAAAAATATTTTAGGTCAAGCTTTCAACTTCAATAGAGTTACGACCAACAACTGAGTTCGTTTTGACAATCGTAGTAAATCGCACAAAATTGTAGAATGTCATGGAAAAAAAACTGCTAGAAAATCATGAAAGAAATAAATGAAATAAATAAAGCAGTATAAGCTCTTAAAAATTTACCTTAAATTTGTAGATACGTTTCCATTACACTAAATCCTACAATATACGCAGTAAAATAAATTTTTAGAAACTTTGCCTCAACTGCTTCACCTAAATATTCCTGTAGACTTAACAGGCATTACAAGAAGGATAAAATTATTTAGACTAACGATCTAAAAAATTGATAATTCGATAGGACAAGTAATTTAAAATGCTGGATAACTATATATCTTAACTATCAAACCCTTGCAGGAACTATTAGATAAAATGAAGATAACATTTTATAGCTTTTCTTATATAAATCTTTCTTTTGTCTTCCAAATACTTTTTGTGGCTGAGCAATAGTCACGAGCGTAAATTCAAAAGCGATGTAATAAAGCAAGAGAGATGCTCGGAACGACAGTGGAAACTGGTACTGCCTTCTCTATGCATCAGGATGTGTGTCACGTGTGGTGCCATAATTCCTCGAGGGGTAGCAAACTAGGTCATGTTCCTCTAACAAAAGCTGGACGACCAAGTGGACCTGTTAAACATACCTAATCGTCTGGACAGTTTACTCCCAGGCTCTCATCACACTAGGACATTACAAATTTGATGAGTTTACCTGAAGAAAATCAAAAAATCATGAATGTTTATGTAGCACTTTAGAAAATCGTTCAGATAAAAATTTAGTGTTTCAAGATCATAGTCACTGGTAATTTTTAATAAATAATGATAATTCAATTATCAGAAAACTAAAATAATTTATCATACTAGCTAATTTTTATTAAACATAAAACTTTGAATAGTTTTATCAACAGCAAACATTTTTCAAATTATTTCTATCAAGATGAATAAGTTTGTAAAGTATATATATTGATTAATTTGTATTTAATTATTTAATTGAAAATCATAGGAAAAAAATATTGAAGTATTTCTCTGTAAATATGATAAAGCTAAGTAGTTGCAAATAACTTTGATTTTTTAAAAAAGTCATGAATCTTATCTGAAGACATAAACATTGTGGTGTCAACAGAAGCTTTTTACAGTTTAAATATAAAAAGAAGCTTTCAATTTAGATTATTACTGATGTTGGGAATAAATGATAAATAGTCTTTTGGGAACAGTTAATGTGTATTGAAGATCGAGCTCCAGATACATCTGAAATACAATACAATCGGATATTACCTTGGTCATGAACGACTAAATCTTGATTTATGTTCCTAGATGCTTGTCCACTCAGATTTGAATTTTATTCTGTGTATCACTACAGTCTGACCCAAGGACTTATCCACTTTAGACCTTAGATGTGATACATTCAATTTAAAAGTCGTTGGGGTACTTTAAGCAATAAATATGTTGACGTGCATTTAGTATCACATCATGCGTTGGTTTTAATCTCACTCAGTATCATAACAAGTATAAAATTATCAGCAAACTTAGAAACGATGGTGTTGAATCATTTTAATCTGGCTTAAGAGCATATATTTTGATAAAAGTCATGAAAATGCTGCAGTATATTATTAGATTTCTCTCGCATATGAAAAAGAAATTGTAACAATAAACTACAACATTTAATTAAATTAGACTTAACTGCATATTCATTGAGGAATTGTGGTTCAGTATGTGCCTCATTGTAATTTCTATAGCCTCCTTAACATTATTTGTAAGTGTAAATGTTATTTTTCAAAGAAAATACGATGCAGGTCATGAATTGCTATTTTCAATTTATGTGTTTTCATAGAGAATTAATTAAGGTTTTATTAATTTTATAATAATTTAATTTTGTTCAGAGTAATTAAATTCAAGGACGGGGTAAACAGATTATGAATTTCAATTTTTAATTAAAATAGTTTTATTATGAAGCACCACACTTTTTTATAATTAATCAATCTTTACTTTATGTGACCTAATGGATAATTTTTTTAATTCTATTTTTTTTTTTTTTTTTTTTTTTTTATATGATAATTTTTTCAATATAAACAACCTACTACTAAAACATTCATAAAAATTGTAATAAAAAAAAAGGCAATATAAAAGTGCACTTAATTATAATTGATTAATCTTAATTGCGAATTTCATGATAAGAATACTAATAAAAACGATATAAAAGTGAAATAAAAATAGTATAAAATTGATATAGTAATTACATCAACGATTTTAATTACAAATTTTTTTAAAAAATCAATAATGAATGAATAAAAGTGATTAAAGAAAAAATCTGTATATTTCAATTGTGTTTAATAAATATTAATTGAAATAGAAATTGACATTAATCCCGTTCGAAATTATTTAAAAAATTCAATTGGTATTCCTTCTACTCATTATGCACTATTATGCGGTGAACATAAACTCCATTTCATGCTTTTCGAAATGAATGAAAGCCTGTGGAAATCTCAAACTCGAGTTTCTACGAGCAAGCTCACGCAATGCTTTGTTATTCGCCTGACTGAGATGATTGTTCTTGCATAATCTTCAACCTAATGTTCCTCCCTACTACTGAAGTTTTTTAATTTATTTCCAACGAGCAATTCAGCATTAAACAATTATATATTCGAGTTAACTAAAGTTTATTTTAGTTTTAGTCCAACAAATATCAAAAATTGCTAGAATAATGTTTCCATCTATATGTATGTTATACATGTATAGGTAGATATCGTGTCAATTAATAGCTCACCACTGAATGATGAATATTTTAAATCTGAAATCAAATGAGAATTAAAACAAAAGCTTGAAGCGATTGGAATAAACTTTTTCATCGCATCTATGGAAAAGTTGTTATCTGAACAAATCGTTGAAAATTTCCAAGCTAAACACAGTTTATTTATTCATTTTACTTAAAGGCATTTTAATCTGACGAAGCTGTAGGAAAAATAATTCAATGTCTTTATCTTCTTCACAGAAGCATTGGTAATTGGAAATAAAAGCTTTAACTAAACTGTATATAATAGCAACTGTTGATAAATAAATAAATTTATACAAGATATTGAATGAAATAATAAAACTGGTTGAAAGTTGATAAAACATAGTGAAAATTCTTCAGAAAAGTTAAAAGATAATGATCCAAAAGTTTACTGAAGTAGCAATTAAAAGAGAAAAAATGAGTGAATGAAAGCAGAAATACCTCCAGGGAACTTTCGTGTCTACTTAATTGGCCTTTGAAAGTCAGAATATAATTTTAGCACTTGACATTTTCCATCACTTCTTTACCTACTACTAGAAATAACTTCATTTCAGTTAACTTACCTGTTGACGAGTTGCTGATGATTGTTACAGATATTGCTGGTGGTTATCTCTGCTTCGTAGTCAGTATATTTGGAATTGGAATCGTAACAGCCGTTATCGGAGATGTAGCATCATATTTTGGATGTACTCTTGGCATCAAGGATTCAGTTACAGCTGTGGTTTTTGTTGCTCTCGGCACAAGTATACCTGGTAAGTTCATTTTTGTTAATTACATTTTACAATCTACCCTGAGAGAAGGAATTAAAGTTGAAACAGGTAAATATGTTTCCTTTTTAACAGAGAAACAATTGTCGTTAATGAATGCAATAAAAAATAAAAAATTAAATTTTCCTTTCCTCATAATTAGTTTGAAATTATATTATAGTTTTTTTGAAGGTTGTATCATAGAAAAAAGTGACAAATATCTTTATCGTTTCCTTTTTCTCATTATTATCACTTATTTAGTCTTCAACAGTTATTAATTATCTATTAGATTAGAGATTGATTATGATCTCAAGATTTATTATCCCAAGTTTATGATGGTACCTCATTGACGCCTACTAAGCGATTGAGTGCTGTCAATTCTCAAGTGTATTCTCTCCCTATTGTATTGATTGCTGTTATAACAACTGAATCTTCATCAGTGTCAATTTATTCGAATGTTCGTTAAAAATCGCTTGCTTTTAGTTAAAAAAGACGTTTGCTTTTTGACATTTTTCCAATAATCTCATCAAGCCTTACACTACTTTTATATATTTTTACACTGTAATTCATTTTGGCATCAATCATAAAACTAAAAAACATAATTATTTCTCGCAAAAAAGTTGATAATCTCCTGAAAACAGAATAATAATTAAATAAAAATGATTCTCTTTCTATCTAGAAATATTTTAATTAGTGATAAAAATCACATGCATATATTAAAAATGAATTGAGTTTGTAATATATTTTGTTAAGCAACAGTTGTTAAATCCAGAAACGTAATTTTACTAATTTTTAGTAAAAAATTTAAATGCATTTATTCGCACTAGCTATGAAAAAAGTACAGTAAGAATAATATATGCATTTCCAAGTAATGTAAATCTTTACCTTTTATTAAAATGATAAATGTACTTGACTTTCAACAGTGAGGTTTCCTCATATACTCCATGGCTTAAAAGAAAAAGGCATGTCATGCTCGAAATTGCTTGTCGAGCTCTCTGAGCCACCAAAAGCCACCAAGAATTCTCAACTTTTTTGTTTATTGTTCTTTTTCCTGCTTTCTGCTTTGCTTGACAGACATTTCGCTGGTCTTCACACACGACTGTTAACTCGTTTGTATTTCCGCTTAGCATGTCAATTACCTGAAAAACATCCTAAACTTTACAACTGTCCACTCTTTGAAAGAAACGGATTTTGAACTGATTTACAAGTCATTCGTACTTTAAATGAACAAATATAAATGATGATTTCATAATAGAGAATAAATACATGCATTTTCTTAGATGAAAATTTAATATTCTTTAAAACGATCATGGCTGAGCGAAGAAGCATGTGATATAGATTGCACAAAAGTCGATACCATCTTTGTTATGAAGCCATAAGTAATTAGTTTACAACATTTATTAGCTGTAAAAGGCGTAATATTTAACGTTGATGGTAAACTATTAGATATATTGTTTCTTAGCGTAATTAGCTATAAATTTTGTAGACTGGAGGTTTAATATACGAGGTAATTGCATGGAAACAAAGTAATTTATAATATTAGAGTTACTTCATTTAAAAATTATTCTCAATCTTTGTCAATTTTGATCTAGACATTTTTTTCAATAAAATTAAATAATTTATAAGTTGAAATTAGTTATAATAAGAAGTTAATGGAAAGCTAATATTATCTATTTATTAAATAAAAAAAACTTCTTATCAATAATTGCATCAGTCAATGTTGACTAAAAATTTGCACAGTTTCAATTAAAGATAGTACTCAATATAGATCTTGGGTGAGACTCATATTGATCACTAAAAGTAGTAGTAACGCAGTTTAGTAAGACAATATTTTCTTGGTCTTGTTTAATGGAATGTTTTTCAAGCAATCCTTTTTCTTTAAACACTCTCATTGTTTTTCTTTATAATGAAATAGACCATTTATTTTATAGCTTTTTTATCTTTGTTTTATCACGCATCCGGTATATCCTTTGGAAATAAAAGATGTCAATTTATTGTAGATCTTTGTTTCTAATGAACCTGAAGACAATTTTTATGCTAACCAGGTTTTGTAGCTTGATGTTGTAAAGTTAAGAAAAACTCTGAGCAAATAATCTCAATCGTCTCTAGGGTTGAGGTCATTTATCCACAAATATTTGACGTGATAGTAAGAAGTTGAGATTTTCGTAATTTCCATGTTGCAAAATTTCAGACACGTTCGCAAGCAAAGTAGCTGCCTGCCAAGACAAGTATGCAGATGCTAGTGTCGGAAACGTTACTGGTAGCAACGCAGTCAATGTCTTCCTTGGCATCGGCGTCGCGTGGAGCATCGCTGCCATTTATCATGCCTACCATGGCAATGAGTTTAGGGTGGATCCTGGCAAGTAAGTATATTTGTATGATAATTTTTAATTGAAGTTATTTGATGATGAAGTTTATGCCTAACTAATTAGAGAGAGAGAGAGAGAAAGAGTTATACTTTATAAAGAAATGAATAATTAATTGTTTTAGAATAGCTCTGTATGTTGAAGAAAGTTCAATGATAGCAATACTGGTACTCACTAATTGATCTATTCTTTTTGAAACAAACCAGTTTTAGGATTATAACGTAATTTTTACATCTCACCTATCCAATAATCCGATCATAAATTATAAATTAAAAATCGTTTCATCAAGCACTCAATTATTATATGAAACTTTAATATCTATTTTATTTATAATCAAATAATTTGATTAAACTTAAATCCATGAAAATTTTCAAGAATTTAGTAAATGTATTCCAATTCAAGTATTAATATTTAAATGTTAAAATATTTTAAATTGGAATTTCCATTTATGTTAAATTGAAAAAAAGATACATCACTGATAAGCTTATGTTTAAATTTCATGAAATGTTATCAACAAAGATACTATTTATTTTTATCATCAAGATTCTATTAATCAGAATTAAATTAAATAATTGGACCACTTAGCCCTCAACTAAATACGAGCTTTCATCCTTGACTAAGGCTTGTGATAAAGCTTTAGATATGACGTATTGCAAAATAGTAAGCGAAAATAAATGTTGAAAAAATATTGTATAATATCTATACTTTTCTCTCTCTAGTTAGTTACGCAAGTATAATACGTCATTAAAGCTGACTAAAATAGTAGAATGTGAAGGTGGGTAGTAAAAAAAATCTTGTTATCCGCAGCTTGGCCTTCTCAGTGACCATCTTTTGTTCTGAAGCCTGCATTGTGATTATGGTTCTGATGTTTAGACGATCGAAGGCTATCGGCGGTGAACTCGGGGGTCCCGTCAGGGCTAAAATCTGCACATCAGTATTTCTCTTTTCACTGTGGCTTTTGTACCTCATCTTGTCAACCCTCGAGGCCTATGGAGTAATCAGCGGCTTCTAAAACCAATTGCCCTGGTGTGTCAGAATACGGCCTATAAATAAAATTCAACTTACGTGTATTCAGACAGACGTAAAGTAATGCGCCTGATGCAATTTGCTTCACGTTTCCTATTATATATATCTATCTTTCTGTTATGTTTATCCGTATTATTTTCGTCTGGTTCTGAATTTTACTCAACTGTATATTTCCTTGCTTAGAAAATATTACGATGAAATGCTCTTAACAGTGAAACGAGTACCTCCTCGTTTATGATGCCATGTGGAAAATACAGATTCAATTTGTCCCTTTTTCCAGTCTGATTTCTCGTGACTTTCTTGAGCAATAGCAATGCAATACTCTCCGAAATTGCATTTACCACCGAGCATCGTAAATGTATAAGTAAAGGGCAAATCTGAAAAAAGAAAGTAAAGATTTTTGAATTATTACAGTTGAAATTTTAAATTGTTCGACAGTTTTGCCTTAACAATAAAATATAATAAATAGTTATTGACAAGAGTAAGTAAACATTTGAATTTGAAAATTTTATCATAATGTTTATTGAAACGTTATTAAATTATAAGTGGAGAAAAAAATTTATTTCTGTTTAAATGAAAACAAAATTAACTCATTTTATCAAAAACTCATTTTTTTCTCATATTATTAATAACTTAACAATCAAATATATTTCAAAAACATCCTAAATGTAAATGATACATACATGTTATATATTATAAGCCATGTTATACGTATACAAATAATGTATTTATTTAACTTAAAAAAGACGAGTTTCTACAATAATTAAGTAGAAACGATGAATAATAAAAAATTAGCAAATTTCGTTTATGCAAGAGATTACACTAAGAAATATTGCTAATTTTGTATGTGCATTGTATGTAGTTGAAAATGTTAGCTTCATTTAGAAGCCTTTAGTGTTCGTAATTGATGACTACCTTGATAAATAATTACCTTGTCACAATTGACTTAAATTATCTTAAAATAATAAAGACGCGGATGGATATTGTTTTTACTGTGTAAACTTGATGAGTATAGAATGTTAATTTACTTAGAGATTACTATCTTCAACGAATAATATGAATATATCAATACTGAGAATTTTTAAGTATAAAAGTTTATTGATAAATTCAGTATTAAGATGTACGACCTTCCTTCGAATGTAAAAGCTTTTCTTGTTCTTCACTGCCTTTGATCGAAGGTCGCATGCTTGATTGTGAGCGTGAATCAAGGGATGAACTAATTATGTATTCAAGCAATCGATCATTTCAAGTATGTAGGTGCGATTATATTGATCGGCGTGTTTCTTTGCATTACTATTGGTGGATAACATAAATTAAAAGAGATTGTAATAAGTAATTAGCATTAGAATATTTTTATTGTAGCGATAATTGATCAGATAATTATTCAATTTATGTAATAAGTTAATTACAATTGTTTTTCATAGTTAATAATTTATTTGATCAATTAGTGAAATATTTTATTATGATTTTAGACATTTTTTTCTATTCATAAAAAAATGATTTATGATTAATAATAATTATATATTGTTCTATTCACTTCATCAATTATTCTAGACAATTTTAATTATTTTGGAAAGAATTTGATTGTTCGATATCAACATATAAAATTTTTTCCTTGATAAAATCATTTTTTTTTGAAGAAAAAAAAGTTACAAATCAAAATTTGAAGTATGTCGAAAAATAAACAGATTTATATTGAAATAATGAATGATTCATTCGGAATGAAATTATACCTGTCTCATTGGAATACTATTTAATGATAATTTATGTTTATATTAAGTACAGATACGCTATGACACTAGAAAAATGCAAATTATTGGATACACAACAATGAATTTTTTATTTCTACATAACAATCATTAAAAATAATTGTGTATAATTTAACATTAATGTGTGTGGAAAATATCATGAAATTAAATGCTAGATCAAGGATTAAATATCATCCTGTTATTTTTCTTTATCGTTTCACTACTGTAATTAATCTTGATGGGCTAGAACAGAACATGACTGCAAACAAAATTATCATTCTCACTTAATTTTATTACTTTATTATTCTTTGAAAGAAAAAAAAAGTATTTGTTTTAAATTTGATTATACCATCAAAGAGCATATCCGAAAAAGATCGCTTCGAGTAAATATAAATTAGAAATTTCCTCAAACTCTAAACTTTTCACTATACAATTCGACACGTGATAACGTGAGTCACAAGGAAAATGAAGTACTTTTCTCTTTACTATGAGATTTCATTTGAAATTTTTCTTGAGACTTTTTGTATCAAAAAGGATCAAAATTTCTAACTAAAATATAAAATTGGAAGAAAAAACCAAAAAAAAAAATTTGACAAATTTAAAGTAAACAAATAAATATTAATAGTTACTAAAAAAAATAATCTTTGATCTCTCTATATCTATTTCTCTCTAAAACTCTAGTCAAAAGTTGAATCTACTTTACGATAAAAATAAAATCATAAAATAAAGATGAAAAAGTAATAATAATAGTTGAACAATAGCTTTGTCGCCAAAAAGTTTGTGATTTTAGTACAGTTGAAGTACGTTCGTATATACGTATATTAAAAGTCTCAACAAGCAAAGCGTCAAAGTGATAATACCATAATCGAAAAGCTCGTCAATACGCTGGAGATTTTCGATATCTCAATGCATCCATAAAATAAGTGGAATAAAAAGAAAATCCGATAGTAGGTACACAACTATAGAAAAGCATTCAGATCCACGTAATAGAAACGGAAATCTATGAAACGGAAGATTTCCTATTATTTGTGCATTTGTTGCATCCTTTTTATTGCTCGCCGCTATACACTGCAAAAATGGAACAATAAATTTACAATTTTAAAAATCTCGTAGTCTAAAAGTTCGAGTCTCGAAAATTTATATTCAATTACTTGAAGAGAAAAAGGTCAATTGTAGTACAATTATTTTTCTTTAATCGTGTAGCATTTAATCTTAAATATTAATGAAATGACACTTTATTATCTTTACTATAAACTCTGTGAATTAAAATAGTAATTAAGCTTCATATAGCATTAAATTAGTTATTATCTCAAAACGTGAAAAAGATAAAAATTTTATAATGTTATTAAAAGTTGAAATTTTTATCAGTTTAAAAGGCTAAAGTTTACAAACTTATCAAGAAAAATTTTTTTTCAACGTGTTGACACGTCATGTCATGTATTCCAACTGCCTCTTGAATAGTTAACTTTCAACTGCTCTATTTTTTGTTAATTGACTACATTTTTTTAAAAAACCCTTTCGTTTTAAAACATTGTTAAAAAAAAGAATATAAAATACATTTGATTTAATTAAAAATAAAAAATGAGTATAAAATACATCAAAAAGTTTCTGGCAGCTCTCAAGGATGTGCATAAATGTAATAAATGAAGGACATACAAAATAAAATACTCTACTATTATAAGTAGTTGGTGGATTATTAATAAAAGACAAAAAAAAACAATTCTTGACGACTCAAACTTTTCTGCTAGAGGGTATAGAACATGAGAAATTGTCATAATCACTTTTCTGTATTTTCTCTTCACTATATCTCTATTTCTTACTCTACGTTAGATAGCTACATATGCAAGGGAAAACCACTTACTGGCTATTTTTCTCCCATTGCTTCTATTTCGAAATATATTAATCTTTCGTAAAAATCTACTTGTTTATAGCCAGCCCCTTATTTAGAAAATTTTTTCAATCTAGTTCAAAGTGTCTATGCTAATAATTATCAAAAAAAAAACGAAGGAATTAATCTACACTTTTTCTAAAGTTATTTAATAACATAACAAACTTTGATAAGGACCAAGTGGACTATATTTGTCTTATGACTGGCCAAGAAACATATTTGAGTCTTTATTGATTAGTTAAATTCAAGATATCGTAGTTTGACTGAAAATATTTTGAAAACGACCAATTATTAGTCAAAATTTGGACCAAGTAGATTTTGATCAATTAGTTAAATTAGTTGATAAATTATTCATTAGTCGTAATAAAAAAATAGACCTTCTTTTCTTAATGTAGATTGGTTGGTTCTTTTATATTTCACGCACAAATACTTTACAGTGCGTGTACAGTTGACTGAAAAATTGTATTGTTTATTAAAAAAACAATGAATAATTGTACGCTTGACTTCCAAAGATTTTTTTCTGAAAGACTTGATCCATCAATGGTGGGGCTGGCTACAAGATTCTTTTGATAAACGAACAAAAAAATCTCGGTGTTTCTAAAGTCTGTAAAAGAAACCGAGAATAAATATTGTACTCTCTATACACTATTTATCCTAAAATATATACTTAATACTTACTTATACAACAAATAAAACAAAATCAGAAATATTTAGAACAATATTACTATCATCTTTACTGTCTTTACATCGTAGACAATGTCTTAAGATACATAAATCTTGAAGCATTTAGAGCTTTAAGACATTTATTAAATAAAAACGCAGAGGACTATTTAATAATAATGTTTAGCTGTTTACTGTACAGCTAAAAATAATTATAATAAAATATCTTATTGAATTATATAAGTAAATAGATAAATAAATAAAATACTGTAAACAACAATCGAACAGCTGTTGATTGAAATAACGAAAGTTGAATTTCGATTGCTGTAAGTTAGGTTAGGTCAACGAAATAAAATATGATAGTTGATTTGAAAAAATATGAAAAAATAAATCGTCTTTAATGCGAAATAAAAATATGTAGTGAATGTGTTCCTTAGAAATACGTTTTAAAATTAAAGTAATATGCAAATGTAAAATAAAAAATACAAAATGGAATGAAAATGAGACAAAAGTACCGAGTTGAGGACAAACTAACCTGGATAAAGGATTCTGTATCAATTACAAAGAAATTTTAAGTTGTATGATGAGTGATATACATGTTAAAGCATCAGTAGATGTATGTATATACATTGTTGTGTTATTACATATAGTATATAATCCCATATACACGTGTGTGTATACAGGGACTCTAGAGCAAGAAAGTGGGAATTTAAATACATCCGCTTCTTTTGCAAATATTTTTCCTTCTCGTCCGTTTGGAATTGCCCAAATTGTTGCTATATACAAACATTATATATATACATAGATATATATATATATATGTTTATTGTTGGAATAACTATTTGAATTATTTGCCAAATTCTCTGAATCATTACTTTGGACGTATTGTTTATAGCGAACCATTTGATAGAGCTTTTGTAGAATCATTAAACTCCTTTTTTAATTTATTCAATAAAAAATATCACTCTTCATTTTGTACAAATTTATATTATCTTTGTACATTATCTCTCAAAACCAAATAGTAAGTTATAAAATTATTTATATAACAATATATTATTATTTTAAATAACATTTTTTTCTTTTGTATTATAAACAATACACATCTACTCTAAAATGTGAACTTTGTAATGAATCTTTGTTCAAAAATATATTGTCAAGTAATTAACAGATCATTCTACGCTTAAATAGTTGATAATATTATATAAATTATGATAAATTGTAATGATTATTATTTGTATTCCTTTACTCGCTCTTTGGAAAATTGTAATTCATTAATCAATTAAGTAGATAATTATTCATTATTTGTTTCAGTTGAAAATCTAAGAAATCAAAATTACTGTATGTCAAAGAGAGAGAAAGGGAATTAATGTGTTAATTGTTGATATGAAAGTGGAGAATGGTTGGGTCGAGAAGTCATGCCCGAGTTCAAAGCTAAATCTTCAAGATAATTTGCTCCCATGATACTCGAGTTCTTCAATCACAGACTATCGGCATTATTGACATTTCTATATAGCTGAAATTTTACACTCTATAAATCTGGTTGAACGATTCAACTATAAAACGTGATCAGAAAAAATAAAATGCAAGAAAATAATATATAAAACTACAATCAATTAAAAACTCGAGTTTTATTGGAGAGAATAAAATGGATATTGAAAAAGAAAAATTAATTGTAATTAAGTCGAAAGTGCAAAAATATACATGAATTAAATGTTGTTTACACAATTCATTATTTTTATTCATCAGTTGGAAAAGTCTGTAATCAATACTATAGTGACAAGCACAAAGAAGACGTTATTTTTTTTGTTTTCTAATCGATTTAGTTGAAATTGAAATTGGTATTACAAAAGCTTTCTTATTCATAGTTCAATTCTAGTATTCTCTAATTTAATTTGCATAATAGCCATTTTTTTCTAACTAGAACTTGGGAATGTATATTATGACGATTGAATCAATTACATGAACAACGAAATTCATCATATTATAATTAGTTGATTTTATGCATCTGACAGAGACTAATTGTTTTACCAATACGTTTTGTCAATAGAATCAAAGGCCTATGAAAGACACCTCAATGAATGAAAACCAATAAACTATTTTTGTTCTGTATCTTCCTTTTCAAATTCCTGATTATCATCATATCAACTAAAAAAAAAAATATCACAATATATCATTTTTGTTAACTTATTACGGTTACCAAATGATAACTTAATGGTAATTAAACATTCAATCTAACTTTTAATCAGTTTTTGGGTAAGTACTTTGAGGGAAGCATTTACTTGATAGCACGTAAGTATTGTTGAACTTTGGTAAATCAAAGTGAACAAAAAAATGCAGAAAATTTTGTTTCTGATAAAACTAGTAAAACCTTCTCAAATATCATCAGTATCACATCAGCTAAGCTTGGCAACTCAAATACTAGAGCCCGAGATGTTTCAAGAATATTGCCAGAATTCAAAACACTCGTGAAACTAGTCTGTTTTAGTTGGCACTCGTATCTGATGAGATGCTTTGTTCACTCTTTGCTCGATTTTTAGTATCTCTTAATTTCACCTTGTTATACTTTTAAAGAAGACGTCAAAAAGTGAATGTTGCAATATAGAAAATATCATTTTCAAACTACGCTATGATAAAAATTTTTTTACATATTATCAATTGAATTCAATGAAACGATAATTTATTGAGTGATAATGCCATCGTTAACAACTCTTCTAACTTTCCTCAACATTGTTAGTGCTTTAACAAGCATCAGCAATGCAAACTCAAAACACCTGGATGAACCAAAATGGTGGGAAACTACATTAATCTATCAGATATTGCCACAAGCTTTTCAAGACAGTGATGGAGATGGTGTTGGTGATTTACAAGGTAAGTTATTGATTTTGTGAATTAATTATTTTTTCATGTTATAACGTTGTCGTTTCAAAAGTAAATTGCTTAATAATTGAACCCCAAATTCAAGCAGCAGCTAATTGTAGAATTGGCAAAAGAATCTCAATGTCTGACCTTGGCAAGATATTTCTACTTGCCTACTTCAAGAGAATTCAATTCATTATTGAATGGAAAATTTTTTTAATAATGAACTTCCGAGCAATCAGGGATTCAGATAGAAATAATTACGTATAATTATCTGAATTTTATTAATTAATCTGAGAAATTTTTTATAAACTTTCTAAGAAAAAGTAATTTCAAAGGGTTAAAGTTATCTCAAATTATCATTTTAAATTAATGAAAAATCTCATTTTAGGTATTCTAAATCAATTGGATTACATTGAAGACCTTGGGGTTGAGACCATCTGCTTAAATCCAATCTACTCTTCTCCAATGTTAGATTCAGGGTACGATATTTCTAATTACACAGACATCGACCCTATTTTCGGGGGTTTAGAAGACTTTAACGACCTCTTAGAAAATGCCCACGAGCGTGGTAAGATTTTCATTAATAGTTAAAGAAGGTGCAAATGTCAGATAAAAGTACATAAATATTTATATCATATAATCAATTTATCAGAAATTAATGATTTATTATTGTAGAGATAAAAGTCATTTTAGAAATAGTACCAAATCATTCGAGCAATGAACACGAGTGGTTTGAAGCTTCTGTTAACCGTATTGATCCCTTCACTGATTACTACATTTGGGCGAATGGAACCGTAGATGAAAATGGCACAAGATATCCTCCTAATAATTGGGTACATTCTAGTTATAATCCCCTTTAATAATCAATGAAAAAAACTTATAAATTTTTTTTAATCCAAAGACTAGTATATGGAATGACGATGAAGGCTCAGCCTGGACCTGGAACGAAATTAGAGGGCAGTGGTACTACCATAAATTTCATGAAACAGAGCCGGATCTTAATTTACAAAATGAGGATGTAATTACAGAAATAATGGTAAAATATACCTACAAAAATATTTACATTTATTTCGTTTTCTTCATTATTAATATTTATCTATCTCTCTTTCCATGTCGCTGGATTAATTTATGAGCTTCATGAAACCAACTAAATGGACAGACTGAGATAGATTAATATAATCTGTATTTACAGATGTCAAGAGAAAATCGTTTTCCATAAAGTTATCAATTTTTAATAAACTCAGAACTTAAAAAAAAGTTCATTTTCAAAAAAAAAACATGAAAAATAATTTTTTTATCATTCGGTTTAATTTAGGATATATTGGAGTTCTGGTTGGAAAGAGGTGTAGATGGATTTAAAATTAATGATGTCCATCATTTCTATGAAGATTCAGAGTTAGAAGATGAATCCGAAGACTCAAATGACAAATCGACATATATATTGGGAAATTCTCAGACTGCACTTCTTCTTTATCTCATTCGTGAACATGTAGATGACTGGGCTATTACTAATAACTCTTCATCTAAGCTACTCCTTGCTGAGAGCCAAGACTCTGATGTAAACTTGATATCTTATTACGGAGATGATGAATTTCCAGGTGTTATTCCATTCAATTTCCGTTTTATCACCACAGCAGAAGAATACGATAATGCTAATGAAACTGAATTTTTAATAAAGAGCTGGTTGAATTTATTACCAGAGAACGTGTCTACCAACTGGCCGGTAATTATACAGAATATAACATGACACAGAAAATGTCTCAAACGTTTTAATAATCGTCTAATGGATTCCTTTTCATTTATGAATGTTAATGAAATCTAGAAGTTTCAAGTATTGTTATACCACCAAATCTCTAGCTGGATTTAAAACGTTATTTATTTAATCGATTCAAAATTTAATAATTTCCATGAAGTAACAAGTACTCATGAGATTAAAAATAATTACTTTTAGTTTAGATTACGTAAGAGTAGATATTCCTAAAACATTTGTTAGATTTCCTGATATGATAAACTATAATAAACTATTTGATCTCGATTGAAAATATCTTAAGCTTTAATCCAAAAAAATTCCTTAATGCATTAGTACTTATAGATTTTAGCTCCCATTCCCATAAGTTTTGATGGGAATATGAGTCAGAATTATTTTAATAAGAATGGATTTAGAATTAATTGCTGAAGAATACCATGTTTCATGATTAAGTTATAAGATATTTTGGATCAAGATAAATTTAATAGTTCAATTTAATTCATAAGAGAATAATTAACAGCTTTCTGATGACGATTATCCAAGAGTTACCACGAGATTTGGTGAAAACCGTGTAGCTGGTCTTACAATATTAACAATGCTTTTGCCTGGACAAATGTACACTTACTATGGAGATGAAATTGCGATGAATGATGCCAAACCACCTTGGAATGAGACAGTAAATCCATTGTCTAATTCATTGACGCCAAACTTCCTCGTCGAGTACTCTAGATTCTCCGCAAGGTCCTCGATGCAGTGGAATAATGGAACCTCAGCAGGTTTCTCAATAAACGAGACAGTTTACCTTCCAGTTAATGACGATTATACCACAAGGAATGTCGAGAGTCAACTAGAAGATCCACTGAGTATGCTGAATATTTACAAGCGAGTGGCACGTCTCCGCAAAGATCTTGTCTTTCAAAGAGGACAATGGGAGCTTAAAGCCTTAAACGATGATGAAGTTTTACTTCTCAGAAGGTATAATCATTTTCATCATCCATTTCATATAAAATTAATAAAACCAAGAACATTTTGACATTGATTTTCAGGGTCAGTAAAGTCATTATTTTTGTTGTGAAACTAAACATCAATCATAATCAAATTTTATACATTTACTCTCATTAAAACCTATATTGTTTAAAAACTTTACGTGATTAATATCTTCACTATATTTTTTTGACAGATTTATAGAAAATCATCCGTCTTTTTATATTATTTTAATTAACTTTGGAGATAATGAAGAATCAGTCGACTTGTCATCTCTATACTTTGGTCTTGACGATGATCTAGAGATTATTCTATCAACCAGTGATGCTTATAATTACTCGAGCTTTTCTCCAGATAATGTAAAACTCATGCCTTACGCAGCTTTAGTTCTCAGATATGACTGGGATAATGATACGCTTGATAATACATCTAGTAAGTTTAAACTTGTATAAATAAAAATAATGATAAAATAAATAATATTAATGCTTCTTAAATTCTAGGTAATGAAGATGATTGGTATAATGATTTTAATTTGACGAGTAGTGAAGAAATTGACTATAATATTTCAACAACAGAACATTTATCTACTGATAGTGATGAAGATTTTATAACATCAACAGTATATAACATGTCATCTGAAGAATGGCATACAACTGAAAGTACAATGGAACAAATAGACGATACACCATCGAAGTCTTCTTTAACAAAGGATAATATAATAATTATATTAATAATAAGTACAAGTTATATATTGTCTTTTATCTATGACAAAGTTTTTTAAAAATGTTGTCATTCAAGGAAAGTTATCAATTAATTTAAAGTTTTAAACTTTATACATATATTTTCGCTAGAATATACTTTATACAATAAATACATTCCTTTATTTTTTCGAAATATAGTATGAGTATAATTGTTATTATTAATTGATAATGAACTATTATTTTTAATTCATTTTTACTAAAAAAATTAAAATGATTGTTTAACAAAATAACTTCACATCCACAGAACGAGTTATAGTTATTGTAAGTTTTTTTTTTAATGGATTACGATAGACAAACACGATTTAACAATTAATTGAAAATTGACTCATAATAATCTATTCCCATAAAAAATATAACTAAACATTTTTCATGGAGGCAGTATAAACGTATAAAAATATAACAAAACATTAGGAAAAATTTAGGAAACCTAACTTTTTAAAATCTGGCACTAACAATCATTCGTTTTGACATTCAGAAGTACAAGGGACTGACCTTTCTTTTCAAGAAAAGGATTTTTTTCTACAACAAATCAAACATTTTCATTACTATTCACAAAAATATATAAATCCTTTTGCATAAAGATATAAAAATAATCAATATGTTAAGCTCGTCATTAAAATCTAAAGCTTACTTAATCGTTAATCCATTTACATTGTAATTGAGAAAATAACTCTCAAACAATGAACAAAAAGAAAGATGTTTTAATTTAATTAAGTTTTTTTTTTGTTAGAATCAACTAACTAATAAGTGAAAAATAGAAGTGTTATTGAATTGACTTGAATACTGAGAAGATAAAACTTCTCTTTATATAAAATTTAATTTATAACTTTCAATTATTCAACTGAGATGAAAAACATTTTAAATAAAACGTGAATCATCTTTATTTAAGGCCGGTTAAAAATTTTCCGGCTTCTCGACGACTTTGAAGATATTAGATAGCTCATCCACTAGAGTTTCATAACGATAGGCAACTCGAATATCCGGCACATTTGTCCTTGTAATATCGTTCCCGGCAACGCCTTCCTTTGTATAATTTGGTCCAAGCCAGTACTGCTTACTCTGAATCATGAAAAAAAACAGTTAAATCCGAATTCCCTATTCATAGTCTTTTGATTTCAAGGACAATAATTATCAATTCAAAATAATTCTTATTCTAATTAAATGAGTCACACAGTCAACTAAAGAATCATTCTTTGCTAAGAAGTAAATTCAAATTCAGGTCAATTTTAAAAAGATGACTTAAACTTTCTGTCAATATTTTAAAAAAGGGTTTGGTCAAATTTATTTACTTGGAACGTAATTAAATTATTTTATTCCAGACTGATTCAATTTAGTGGCCAATCGATTTAGTCATTTTAGACTGTTTTACTAACAGCTGCTTTTTGACATACAAAATCTTATTTACTAGAATAAAACCTAAAAAGAGACTGAGATGACTAAGAAAGAATCTCATGAAATTCATTTTTATGTGCAATAATAAATGAAAATTTGATTATTGATATAAAATCTATCATCTGAAACTTCAATTTTCATTTTATAATGAATAATATGATAATAAGTTAAATAATTCATGGAAAAATTAAAAATTGAAAGACATTGAATGATAATAATACCTTGTGTGGAAATCCGCTCATAAGAACTGAGTTTCTGGCTAATTCACACATGTCGCAAGAGCTAAGCTTCCAAACTTGTGCTGCAATACTGTATTCTTCCATCAAAGGTTCCTATGAAAATATATAAACAGTATTATACCACATGTACCTATATTATAATCACTAAATAAATTTTATCAGCTTTTATTTATTTAAGCATTGGTCCGAACCTTTGTAAAATGAAATTGCAGAGGGTCGTCAGTAGAAAGACTAACACAAAGTCCACGAGCAAGATATTCAGGCAAAGGGTTTCGATGATAATTGAGAAATAGTGAATTGTTACTCAAAGGAGACATTGCAATACCAATTTGAGCTAGATAATAAAGGTATTGTAGAACGGGTACTTTTCTTAATAAGAGTCCATGTGATATATTTTCTGCCATCATAAATCCACACACTAAGTGCTGAATAGGTCCTGCTTCTCCGCAATGAGGTCGTAATACAAAAGTATTAAATCCTTGCTCACTACATAAAAAATTCCAATTTAAATCATTTTACTGTTCCCACATAAATATAATCAAGTAATTCTCTAATATTTATAGCACAAGCTATGTAAGAAATAATAGTTTAAACTCAAGTTTTATACCAAGACCGAAAATAAAAATTATTTTTAGAAAAAAAATGTAGCTTGATAACTTACGCTCTGAAGTGATTCAAAACTGTCATGTTGGCATAAGTATAGTATTGATAATAACCATAGGGAGGATTTTCAACATCGTTCCATTCTTCTGGTGGATAGACATCTTTATCAAATAAAGGATTTTCTGGTTTACTTTCATCATCGACCGAATCAAATCCAATGACATATTGAAGGAATCTATGTAACTCAGGATGGCTGTTAGGATCATTTGTTACTTCAAATAACGGAAGAAATATATTATTGAGAATTTCTTGAAAGTTTTTCATCAATTTATTTAGCTTAAAGATATCACTGTAAAAAAGAATAAACCATTTTTTCAATATGCTTTCAACTAGGAATAAAGAATTTCACTTTTCTATAAATAATTGAACTCACTAGAGCCGAGGTATTTGAATCAGCCAACGAACATTGTCTGAATAAACGTTACTTTTAATTGCCCAGCTTGCTAATTTATCCCATTCTTCCGGACTCTTACCGTAAATTGATAATCGTAATTCAGCATTCTGATACTTTGATTCTTCAAGATCACTTGCAACTTCTTTTATTATTCTAGCAAAGTATTTTCCATCAAGATAATTATCTGTCTTTAAAAAGACCTCTCGAAGACGACTCTCGCCAATGGGATTATATTTTGCGTTGAATTTATCAAAACGATGGAAAGTATTTCGATCCTGAATAAATAAAAAATTCATTGATTAATTCAAAAGTAATAAATTACTCTTCTATTGGACATTAATTATAGCAATTATCTCATTTCAAATTATCATAATGAATACTCACCGCATGAACATCAAGCATATCAACACTGAGATCATAAGTAGTGAGATTCATCGATTGGAACACCTGTCTCAATGTCATCATTTCTCCACTCTTTGAACATGTGACAACCTCATCTGCATGATTTTTTAATGTTTTCTTGATGAATCTAAGAAGGTGTTTTTGGTTCATACAAGACGCTGCATGAATATGGGTGTCGACCTGTAAAACAAAAAAAATTACATATTATTTAAAATTTTCCAAACTTTATTATTGCAATTTTTTGTTTGCTGTTGATGTAAGTGGTTGTAAATCATTTTGTAATAACATTCAGAGATAAAATATGCTTTTTTATAGGAAAGTTACTGGTATAGACTTTCAGAGTCATATTCATTTACGGTTTGTTTAATTAGTCGTCAACAAAAATATCACCACTTAATGAGAACTCGTAAAGTCAGTGGTAACACGATAATAAAGCGTATAATAAATGAAAAATGTACCTTTCTGATATTATAAAAATCTCTGTGTGGGACAGCTTTTTGACTTGCGAGCTCGCGCAGTTCATTGAGCAGCACATGTAGCTGAAACTTGGATGAAAGGTAACTAAGCCGTCTGTAGCAAAAAGATTTAAGAGGACCGTCAGCAATCATTGCACAAAGTAAATTCATATCCGCAACAAATGTAGCGAGATCTGGGTATGTATATGGTAGAGATTTTCCATTTTTTAAATCCTCATCATTAGCAAAAAGATTGAATACACCATTGACTGCAGATATTTTGTAATTTTTTGATGGTGGAAACTCACAATCCCATGGGTTGCCTCCTGAAGCAGGTGCATGCACTGGATGATCTAAAATACATACCAATTGACGTCAGAGAAATAAAAAATAAATATACACTTTCATTGAAAGAAAAAAATTCCTTTTATCATCTTGAAATGGAATAAAGAAATTCCATAAATAAACAAAATTCTTATCAGAAAAAAATTGAAACAATATTCACTTTTTAAACTTATAAGTTTATAATTATTGTAATGATTTTTCAGGCTATTTTTTTCTATCAATTCCACAATAAAATTAAAAGAAAATCAACAAGAAATCTTGGTGAGAAAATTATCATCTTTGATATACAAGAAAATCTCAAAGAATGCTCTTTGATGTAATATTGAGCCTTTGAGTAGAATATTAATACAGACAATGGTTAATCTTTAATTGACGAATAAAATTTCAAAAAAAAAAACACGATGAGTGTTAAAACTTCTTCAATCAAATACATTCTTTCACAGAGTAGTCACATTACAATAAAACATAAAGATTTCAAATAATTTTCAAAGAGACAATTTTTTAATTTTGAGTTATACACATCTCTACTTTTAATATAAGATTTATAAGATAATCTAATCGTGTCTTTACATCACTACAATATTGTCATATACTTCTTTAGTGTCTGTATCAAAGAACGAGCTTTTTAATACACATCCCTTTGAAAATTCTTTATTCTTTACATCTCTCTAATTTTAACCATTACTGTAAAGTAAAAAAGCAAGAGGAGACCTTCGGAGTCTATTTGCTTGATAAGGGCATCAATGTCCATGTCGGATCTTATCTGAGACAGCTCGACTTCACTTTCTCTATGGTCTTGAAGGATGAGGAATAGCAGGAAATTAATAATAAATGAATAGTTTTTTTTCTCTTTAAATTTAATCAAAGTAAAGCTTACCTGCTATTGCCTTACGATCATCATGATGTACCTCTTCAGCAGTACTCAATGGTTTTTTATCAATATTCCTCAAGAATCTAGAGGTGGTGGTTGGAAATGACTGCTTCGAATTATTCATATATTTTTCCCGAATATATAATGCTTGAACAAGCATTTGCGAAGCCCTCTGAAGATCCTCCAGTGGAACCTTTTAAATGACAATTATTACAATTTATAATATTAGATCAGACACATATTGATCAGTGCTGACCTTCGCTAGGTCAGTGTGACGCGGTGAAATTTAATGTGTCTTTAACTGATAGTACCACGTGCAGCTGGTCAATAAAAGACAAGTCAAGGATTAAAGGGAATATCAAAGAGTCTATCTGTTTTTAGTAATGAAGAAGTAAATAATAAAAAATCATCGATACTTGGATCGAACAAAAAATTATAATTAATAACAAAACTTTTTTTGAATTTAATATTAATCAAATAAATTAAATTTTTAGTATGGCACGTGAAAAATTCTGTCCAGAAATAATCATTTAACATCCAGAATTATCCACTAGTTTGAAACAAGGTCAATGGTTTTGATTCTAGGAAGGATTATCAAGCTATTTTCCAGTGATGCAGTTTGCAGATAAACCATGTTACGATATATTTGTATATCTATATAGATGTATGTTGGACATAGTGTAGGAATGACGTGCGGAGTCAGGGTGAATTTCCTTCACGTAATGCAGCATTCTTGAGGATTCCTAAGTCTCAGGGTCAGCCAAATTTAAAGTAAAAATATATTTGAGATACATTTTTGTAGAAATGCATGTGACAGGAATATCATACTTACACCAGAAGTGTCTTCACCGGAAATGGAAACTCTCTGGAAGTGCGGAACAAAGTCATTTTCTTCCAAAGTAAAAGAATGGTCAGCATCATCTACTGTTGGTCCTAAAGATGGTTCGTAATGACTACGACGCTCTTCAAGATCCTTTGCTGCTCTAAAGTGATAAAAAAACAAAAAAAAAGTATTCCATGATAAATGTTTTATTACTTAGAAACAGAAACTAATGGAATTAAAATAAAGAAGAAAAGTGTAAAAAAACGTGATGTGAATAATGACATAAATTTCTTTACTGTCAATGCAATGGGAAATAAATGTAAAGAGTTGTGTATTGCGTCGTAATACGATTCGATGATTATACCACGAGATGATTAATATCTTCTTAATTAAAATTAAATAATTATACTCCTTATTAAATTTAAATAGATTCAGTATATCAATAATTCTAAAACTGTCAGCTTAATTGAGTTAAAATTATCCTCAGTCATCTAATCGTTACTATGACAATAGTTTACATATATCCTCTCGACAATCTACTGTAGTAAATTTTAATTATAAAGAAACAATAAAATTATATCTAGATCTTTAAAATAATAAAAGCTTACTTCATCAAAATTCTGTTGTCTCTTAACCATCGTTTAGAATCAATAGCACAGGCAAACATGATTTATTTTTCACGAACAAAACTGACACTCGTAAGAAAACACTAGAAAATTTTGCAAACAAAAAAATTGTCAGCATAGAGTATCTTTCTTTTTGAACTACATTGCTCGAAGAAAGTAAATATTTATGAAAATCAAAGTTTAAATTATTAATAAAGCTTAGATAGACACATGAATTTTTAAACTACGTTGACACACAACCTTCATTTTCTTTATTCGTTACTTTTCGGAATTGTAATTGTATCATTTAAATAACAAACAAAGATATTGCTAGTAACAATAACACGAGTGTGCTTGGATATGAAAAGAAGAAAATTTCACACTACGGATGCTAACGTGGTTACAGTCGTACTGCTCTGGCAAGCAGCTCACCGGTTGTCTATCCCTACTTCCATAACATGCTGCGGCTGCTCCAGCAAGTAGAAAGAGTACGCTTGCGGATAACATGTGCACCCACGTTGCAGGATTCATAGACGAGTGTTATTAAGTTATTAAGTAGGTATCATGAGAGGTTTCTTGATAGCATTGATAACCTATCACTAATAAGTTGAATGCAAATTGCGTAAGTTTTTAAATATTATCATTATAGAACGTGTTTATTTAAAAAAAAAAAAAACTAAGATTAAAAATAATTACCGAGATTGAATATGTGGAAAAATTTGTTTCATTATAAAATATTGATCTGTTCACATCACTTCTATGTAAAATGTGCGTTTAGTTATCAGGATAAAATATTTTAATTAAAACGTTCGTTACATCCCAAGTATTTGTTGGTAAATTCATTAAAAATGAAAACATTTTAAATGAATCAAATATTCTATGAAAAATTTTTAGTGAAATTTTTCCACTAAACAAAACATTAATTCGTTGATTTGATTTACATGTTTTACATATAATATTTGTGCTTTATTTATACTTTCATTTATTCGAATGAATATTGAATTAATGTTTATCAAATTAACTATATTTCTAAAGGGACCATTTTCTTCGTCGTCGTTGAACTATTGATCGAAAGTTTACACGCAATACATATATCCACGCATTATGTAAGTCTCTGAAATATTATATTTTATCGATTTATCTAATTATCTGAAATCAATTAAAGACTGAGACTAATAAAATAATCAAAAGACTATAAATTTAATTTAAAAAATTCCAAGATGATGGTTAAAAAACACTAAAGCTAGTCATTTCTCAGACTTTTATGGCTTTACTACTCACTTTACAGTAAGTTGACGCTGGATCAAAAGTTTCTTCTCAATTTGCTCGATTGGAAATTGCGGAACCTCATAGGGTGCAGATATTTCATTGGGAAGCTCATGAGGCGCCAAGCGCAGAGCATTTCCAGCACCACCTGCTGCCCCTGATACATCAAAGACTGGACTTTCGCTCTCTGAAAATGAGACAAAGTGTTTAAACACTAGTTTATAACATAATTTCTGATTAAATTATTTCTTTTATTACCCTGCACTTCCTCATTTCCTTTATTTAACCATTTTTTAATTGACTCTGCCGAGTAATTATTTAAAAGATCCTTCTCATTAGTTAATACCATTATATTAAAAAAACTACTCAATCTGATTAATGTTTTTCAAACTGTTATTACTAAGTTAGATATTACTATTTTTAGTAATTCAATAATAAGTAAGCACTCAGATAACGATGACGAATTCACACAAATTTCAGAATTTAAATTGACATATTAAAAATTACTTTAGTTATGAAAATATTTTTCATAAGCTAGAGAATGAAATATTTTAGTTATATAATAAAAAAAAAACTATAAATTTAACAGTAACTTGAGTTCACGTAATAAAATTCATTAAATGTATAAAATTTGTTTTATAACACACAGTTGATCGGTCTTTAACATATGTAGGTTATTCACCTTTACGATTAAATTGTTATTGTTTATTGAACTGCTTGTTATTGCACAATAATATCTTTATGATGAATTTTATTTGATCGTTGTGTTATAAAAATAAACTAAGATATATGAGTAGCAGAAAGCAATAACACTATGAAATGAAAATCACAATTTTTAATTTAATAAAAGATTTCACAAATTTAATTGAGAAGAATGAGAATGAATATGTCAACTGTGGTCGTTGATGTTTCAGATCATGAAGTTTTAATTCAACTGAGTGTAACCCTTCTCTTTCGTTTTAATCATGTGTTATATTCGATTTTCATACACTTTCATTCTTGGTGGTCAACTGAAAGCCACGTACGATCACACTTGCTTGACCTAGATAAGAAATATATTGTATATCTCCTATAGTTGATGATTTCAAAATGTAAATAACAGTCATCGAGATAAAACGTGGTATGTTTTTCATTGAAATCGGCGTCTATAAATAATTAATGTCCATTTACAAAAGAAATACAGCATTGTTTATACACTGATTTGCATGTGTGAAAACTGTTGGGTATAAACAAAAACTTTTTACACAGAGGAACCTTAACTTTTTTAATTGGAATTTTTTAAAATTTTTCATTAAATGTCTACTATTTCAATAAAATTGTAGAATAAATTAAATTTGTCGGTTCATTATTATTTATTGCCTTGTAATAAATTTCAATTAAAAAAAAAAAAAGTATAACATGATTGTTGATTATTTTCCCAGCCTGAAGCTACGTTCAGATGCAGTTTTGCAAATGTGAAGAAAATAAATAAATTCATGTCTAAGGTTTCTATGCCTGGAGGAAGAAAAATATAGAACAACTTCAGATGATTTGTCTTTTTAATCGTTTCAAAATAGAATCCATACAAAATTGAAATTGTGTATTAAAAGTGAACAGTGATTTATAAATCTATTTTTGATGTTAAGAATAAATATGCAAGAAAAATTTTAAAATATTCAATGAATCAGTAAAAAAATTTCTCTAAAAGCTAACCTTATTACACAATTGAATAAAAGGTAACTTTTGATTCGAGTTAAAGTTTTATAAATATAGAATTCATTTGAAATTTACTAATCGATTAGTGATTAAAATATCTGTCGTAATTATTCTAAAGTTTTGAAATTCTGTGAACAGACAAGATTTCAATCTGGTTTTAGTTCTATTTGATACATCGTTATGAATCAGTCTTCTGGCAAGAAGTCAAAACTACGAAACTTGAATAGTCCTCACAAGGATCAATACCATGCTTGCTTTTTTATCAAACTTTCGTAGAATTTCTGGAGCATTTTTTCTAACTCAAACTCCTTAATTCAATTATATTTTCTTTAGTAAAAGTTATAAACTATTTAATAAAAGTTTTGTTTCTATTTTTAATATTTACTGTTATCATTAATTGTGACTGTAAAATGTAAATATAAAATGTAAGCTTCGTTTTATGTATTCAAGTTTGTAGATATGATAACATAATTGCAATTGACATTGAATAGACAAATATTCTTATAGAACTGTTTTATAATTCCGGAATATAATTCATGAACATCAGTTGCTATTGATTATAGTTTAATAGGTCTAATAAGAATACAATAATTATAGCATCCAATGACGTAATTGAAAGACTTTAGTGACGTCTTACCTTCATCATTCAAGAGAAAAATTGGAGAGTGTAATAAACCACGATAGGCATCATTATCAGTAGTTACACCTCGGCTAGACATTTTTGCATCGTTTTTCAATAATACGCAATTTCTATTTTTAATTTACTTTAATCGTTGACAAAAATAATCTTATGCTTTATCTAGCATGGGACTATTTTAAATGAACAGTGTCAACAAGAAATTAAAATTGCTTTCTGGGATTGAAGTCACAATTATCCAAAATTAAATAGAACTATTACGATAATTAATTAACACACTGACGTAACAATTAAAATTGGATCCACGATCAAAGTAAAAATCATCATTAGATGAAATTTACATAAAAGGTCGATAAAAAATTCAAGAAATCACATAAAAAGTTTGAACAATACAGATATTTTCTGGCTTATAGCACAATAAACTTGAGTTATTGGATGAACAGCGGAAGTAGTTACAGCTATTTCGTCGTTCACGAACTGACACACTGAGACGAAACGATGTAAATTGTCTATTTCTATTTGTGTATTAGAGAGACTCAACAAACTGAATCAATGTATAAGAACATATAGTGTGAGTAAACCTTGAGGAGCTGAGCCAAGAACGTCAGGGTTGAAGTCTCGAAAATTATTGAGAATAAATGGCTCACCTGAAGACACGTAACGTTGTCTATATTTGGCTCTTCTAGAATTGTAATCTCCCATATCAATAAGAACAATATTTTAAATTGTTTTTAAATCTATCTCAAAGATTATCAATGTCTCACCACGTTAGATATAAACAATTGCCTTAAAAGAATATCGATAGTCATTTTTTACTTACTCTTTTTGAATTTCGCCAAAATAATTGAAACAATAAAGTAGACTAGACATTTAAATTGAACATAAATCAATAATAAATTAAGGAATTAGTGTTATCAAAGAATCTTGAATAGTCTTGTGAATTAGTATCAATTACCTAGTTCAATGACTGAGTAATTGCAACCTTTCACGTAACACAGAGTCAATTTTAGAGTTGAAAAGACGTAAGAAATGGGAAGGATCTTATCACATGAACGTAAATTACCATGAGGCAGGTCAAGAATTGGAAGTGAAGAAGGTAATCGTTAAATTTGCTTTACTTACGACCACGTTGATCAACATTGTTGCCAAGTGTATTTGGGCTATCAACCTCTCCTTCATTCTCTAATTCAAAAGATAATGTTTCTCCATTCGTCTCTCGTGCTCCATTCATGATAGGGCTTTCCATGATGCTGTAATGCAATGTAACTTTTATACAAGCTTATTAAATCAGTCAAGCAGGCCGATATTTCAAGTGAATAAATGGACAATTATTGAATAAACCAAATCATCATACCTCAAGCGTAAATAGTTTGATTCATTCTAGTTTAAAAATAACCAGTACTTTAAAATTAACATTGTGAGTTAAAAGTGCTCGAATTTTCTTTGTTGTCAAACAATTTTTTAGCTTTGTTATTGAATAAACATGTATACAAAGGTGTTGATAGTTTCAAACCAATATTTACGACAACTTGTGATAATAATTTGAAATAGATTACGACTGAAGCATCAAGATGTGATATCTATACATTATTGCTGAGATCAACGATTTAATTTATCATTAATGCGGAAAAAATGTTCACTCACCTAACTTATCAATTGATAAGCCGACTGAAAAAGCCCAGAGAACCACGGACAAACGTGTAGAAAATATTTCTATCACTTTGAGAGCCACTGACAACTGTGAACACGCACTGTGGTTGATGTCGTTTATATTTTCACGTTTCCTCAACGTTATTGTCACGATCAAGGTGTTTTCACAAGTTTTTTACAATTTTTTCACACACGTTATTGAATAAGATAATGTCTTACACTATTCAGTAGGCTAATTTAAACGATTAAAAAATGATCAAATGTTTTTAGGTAACAGAAATTAATCACAAAAGATCTGAAGCAATGCAGAAGTTGCTCCAGAGCATCCGCGTCAAACAATTTGACAGAAGATACTGCGACTGGGGAAACGCGCACACTCACTGGAATGAGCTAGTGGTGAGTCAGCAGTCAGATAGAAGCAAAAAGCGTGTGATATATGATAAGTTTAGGCCGCTTTTAAGGGTTTGTCTTGACCAGTACTGGTCTAATGTGCATATAGCAATGTGTATATAATTCGAATTGAGCCTATACCTTATGTCAGTCTGTCTTTAAACTGAACTAGAACGTTTGGACTGGCGCAGTCTCGTTTGTAGACTACGAAAATCCATAATACCTATCCTTTAAAGTGACCTATGTTCTCACCTAACTATCACTGGACACATAGGGGTAGTGAAGAAGTATCACTAAACCAGCCAAATGAATCTTTTTTATTTTCGTTTATTTTTCAAACTATTTTTATCTTAGGCAAATTTACACAGCTACTAACATTTCTATAACTGTACTTTTAAATCCAATAACAGAATAATTTATAAGTAAACTCATTTAATTCAATACAAATCACTTTTAAAATTAAAAACTTTCCTTTATCTAAGTCTTAAATGGACTTTGAATCTATTAATCACATTTTTTATTGTGCTAAATTCTTCTTTTGATCTTGAGGCTTTTCTCCCCTACACACGATGATAGTCTTAATCTTTTATAGATCAAACAACTTTTGTATCTTATCATATAATGTCCTTAATAAAAGTATTCTTTGATATATTTCTCTTTGATTCAGTATGTAAAATAGATTTTTATTTGAGCCGATTAATAGAAAACTTAATAGTTTAATTGAAATCAAATTCATTTTCAGTATTAGATGCATTTACTTCCATGGTACTGTCTGTATCTGACTCTCGAATTGTTTGAATGTCATCATTCTGTTTCTTGGAAACATTATCATTTGTAAGAGTATTATCTTTTTCGCTAGTTTCATCGATAGATTGATTTTCTGCATATTCATTATTATTGGCTTTGGTATTTGATTTTTCTACTAGACCATCTTCAACTTTTTCATTACTTTCAGAATCAATTTTTTCTTCTTGACATGCTTGATTCTCTTCTTGATACGCTTGATTTTCTTTTACAGAATATACTTGATTTTCTGGATATGCATTACTCTGGTAAAAGGCTTCATCTTGATTAGAATAATTGTAATCATTTGGATCATAGACCTGATTTGGATCCTGCACGTAAGTTTCTTGTTGATAAGCTTGATTAGGGGCTTGAGAATATTCTTGATATTGTTGATTGGGATCTTCTATATATTGTTGATTTTCATCCTGAACATGTTGTTCATCTTCATTATATTGTTGATTCTCATTATTGCTATATTGTTGATCTTTAAATTTGAAATTAGGATCTTGATATTGAGCATTAGGGTCATTCATGTACTCTCCATACGGTTCATACTGATAATGTCCATCTGTATTTTCTATATATTGTTCCTGTGTTTCATATTGATAATCTTGATTAACTTCTGTTTGATATTGTTCTTGATTGTACTCATATCCTTGATCAACGTCCTGAGGCATTCGTTCGCCTGGTTCATAAGCTTCTAGAATATTTTCTTCATTACTTTCAACATGAGGTTCATTGAGATTTTTGACTGCTTCTGTATTATTTTTCATTTGATCATTTACACTGACGGCGTCTTCATTGTTTTCTAAAAGTAATCCTTCATTTTCAGCTTTCATTTGATCTTTTTCATTGTTTATGGCAGAATTATGAATGCTTAGCAAAGAATTTGCAGTTTGAATGGCTGGTTGTGTAAAATTATTCAAGTTAGATGTCTCATCAATAAATATTTCTTCCACCTGCTTTTCTACATTCTCGATACTCGGATGTTGGAGATTAGGAGTAAGTTGGAAATCTTTCTCGGTTTTTTCTGATTTTACAGAACAATTTGCAGGAACATCATTCAATTTGTTATCTTGTGAATTAAATTTTTCTTCATCTCCATGAATATTTTCTTTCTCCGATTCCACATGAATATTAGCATCGTCATTTTTTTGAGATTGCTCGAGAACAGTATTTTCAATCGGTTGATCTAATTTTATGACTTGTGTTGCAATATTATCATCAACTTTAGCCTTCATGAGTTCGGATTTCTCTGGTAATACGACTGATTTTATATTTGAATCAAAAAGTGTGGAGTGAATTAATGTTGAAGGATTAATTGGTTTTATAACATTAAGTGATCCAGGAATATCATTTTCTTGAGACTTAGATGATGGTAAGTCCTTTGAACAATTTTCTGTATGACCTTTGTCAACAATTTTAGAAACTAAATCATCAGCTATAGCTAAACCGTGATTAACTTCTGGCAATATGATTTTTTCTTTTCTTTCTTCAACTGGCAAGTGATCAAGACCATCATCTGACAATGTCACGTTTAATAAGTCTCCACTTGTATTTTGTTCATGATCAACTTCTTCAAGACTTTGATCATGATTAGTGTGAAGATTGCGAATTTTATTTATATAGCTTGCTAAATCATCATTTACATTTTCAACATAGTTTTCTTTAAGATTAGGCATAGATGATAATAAATCTTTAAATTTAGACGTTTGAGGAGTTTTTGGAGGATCTAAATATCGAAAAGCTGATGACTCTCTAGCTATTAAATTCTTTCTCAGATCTCGTTTATAAAAGTCGTTCAAGTCAACGGTGTAATCATTTTTCCAAGTATGGATTGGAGATTGTTCAACGGTATATTTAGATTCAAGATTTCTTTGATAATCAGCAGAAGGAGTCAATCTATTTTGTAATAATGGCTCACTATGAACTGAAGGTTTAAATAACAATGATGATGATAGTGTTCGAGGAGATATTTGTTTTAAAGTACCAACTGGTTTGTAATGATTTTTGAATGATTCAGTTGTTTTTAATCTTTCTTCATAATTGTAAAGAGGTGCAGAAGTAATTTTTAATTTATTTAATGTTTCTTTTTTTGTCAGCCTATCTTCGTCTTGACTCATCACTCCACTGTCACCAGCTAAACTATTAGCGACTCTTTGATTTGCATGTGCTCGTAGTAATGAAGCTTCATACTCTCTCTATGTAAGATAAATAAAAAAATTAATTGGAAAATAAATAAAAGTTATTGTTTCAAAATTTAACTTACTTTCAAAGTATGAAGTTTATCCGTTTTCGCACTCATCAAAGCTAAACTGGAATCAACTTTATCTAAAGCGTCTATAAGTTTATGATTGCGTTCATCCCGTAACCTTTGTTCTTCAAGAAACTCGATATACCGCATCCGCAATTTGTTTATACAAGCCTCATGTCTGAAATAACAATTACATTGACGTCAACTAGTTGTAATTGTACTGGAATACCAAAACAAACTCAGTGGAAATTAACCGAGTAAACTGTTGCAAACATGCTAGTTGTAACATTGAATTTTAAGAAGAGGTCCTGGTACCAGGCTTTACTCTATCGTTTGTCATCGATTTTTATCAAGGACTAACCTTAGACACATCTTTTAAATTTATTGTATTGCTGCTCAATTTTACGGCTGTGTCTGAACTTAGTTTATTTATGTTTATTTTATGTTACCAAAATAAAAAGGGTTTGTATTATCGATCGTTGACATTTTTAACCAGGTCGTATTCATGATCGATATTTGGACTAAACTAATTTTAAGGGTTTGTGTAAAAGATGCATGCAATGATAAAGTGAAAAAATTATTTCTACTCTCAACTTGAAAAAGTTTAAATACATCAATTCATGATAAATTTTATCTAAATCTCTACTTTTTTTCTTATTATTATTACTTTATTTTCACACACCTCGTACGAGATTCTAGCTCCATAAAATTGAAACGTTCCTCCAGTCGAATTCTATCTTCTTCACTTTATATTGTGCATGAAAAATTAATTTAATAAATAAATAACAATTTATTTTGTTTTATAATTAAATTGTCTTTTGAATAAATAAATATAATAAATACCTTTTCCGTAATTTTTCTTGAAGTTCCAACATCTCTTTGTAATAACTGTGGTCACAATACGGAAAAGTCATGCTGCACAAGATAAGAAATATCGTGACATATTGATTGAAGTTTTACTTGTAATTGTTTATTTGCGTGTCAAGACTTAAAAGACTAATTGTAGGAAGTGATAAAAGGAAAAAATTAATTTAGAAATTTTCAATTAGCAAAGAGAATTAAATGAATACAAATTTTCCATTGAATACGACCGAACAACTCTAGACCTTCACAAGCAACTGTCGCATTGAAGAATCGTGACGCGCCCAACACAGGGTAGTTAAGACTATTCTATGTACAGGTGTTCCATCCCCTTCCTTGCTATCCCCTTGGTTGGTTTTTATCACAACAGTTGTTTTCACGTGTCACTAGCATAATTATATATTATAATAATTTCAATAATATGTTACTCTTATTATTTTATTAGTGTATTATTATTTATCGAAGAATAATAAATAGTTTATGATATAAATAAAAAATATGCTGATGTTATTTAGCAATGAAGCTTGGAAATTTTGCTTGTACAAAGTGGTCGATTGAACGAAATTTATATACATGCAGACAAAAAAGCGTGGGCGGTTTGCATGTCCGCCGAAAATTAAGTTTCATAACTTTAATATACTTTTATAAATTGTTAGATAGTTTTTACTTTTGTATGATTGTGAAATTAAAATCCGAGACTATGAGCTAATGTAATGGCAAGTGTTGAGAAACGAAAATTATTAGTTAAAAAATATAAACTAAAATTGGTGGAAAAATATCCATGAAATCCATTAATATATTTGAAATTCTGAGACAAGTTTACAACTTCTTATTATGTATTAATACCTTCTGAATATTTACATCTAAATTTGCACTTACATTTAGATCTATGATTCAGGTGTTTGCTTTATGTAAATAGCATGCAAGTGTTCAGTTAACTCGGGAGTAGCAGAAGTCGCCATACAGACGATTTGCTCCAAAGAATTGTCATTTTTTTTAAATTCTCTTTTTACCTGCAAAGAATAAGACAACAAAAAATATGTAAGTGGTGATCAAGAATCTATTATTCAAAATCATTTGTTGAAATAAAAAACTTTTACCTTCACAACAGCTGGATCCTTACTACCAGATACTCTAGTAATTGAAGTAGAATTTAATATAATGGAATTGTTATCAATAACACCTTCTTCAATAGTTGTCAATCCAAAATTATGAGACAAAATAAATACAACTTTGTTAGTTCCTGGAACAACCTTTAAAAAACCAACCTCTCGATGCATTGGATTCTTTTTTTCAGAGTGCCAGCTTTGTGCTTCATAATTTAGCATCGGTTGACCAATGGAAGAAAATTTGATTTCTTCGTGATATTTAAATGGAGAAATAGTAGGAAATTTACCTTCTCCAGGTATCTCAGTTCTCCATGTGCCTTCTAACCATGCCAAAGATTTTAGAGCATTATGTATTGGCAAACGGATCATGACTGAGCACAGAATAACAAAAGAAGTATATTTTTTAGAAATAAATCAGAAGTATGCTTTATTGCTAATATTTAATTAACTTTATGCAATTTATAGGTTAAGCAGTGCGAAATATCGTATGCAGAAGAATTCTCTATTAAAAACATAGGATCAGCAAAATTTTGTGTTATCACAATGGAAATTGTTTTTCTCCTAAATTTATTGTTTGCAAGCAATGATGATAAAAATCTAAGATGGCAAACTTGCACAGAGTTTCACAATTCTTTCACATACCATATGAGAAATTACCAACTGAGGTACATTTTATTTCAAATAAAGTTTCCGATCATAATTTTTTTATACCTTTGTCGAAGAAAAAGGTGATGAATATGGCGTTTACCATTTCATTCATCAGCTTTAAAAATAAGAGATATATTGATCATTCAAAAAATGGATGACTTGGACGATGGTGATGAAGCTCTACAAATTGGAGAAAGAACTTGGAACCGTGCCGTTAAAGCAGCCGAAAAAGTATTTGGTTTAGATATATAGTTAAAAAATATTTACCACTTTGCAAATGATAGCAGGTATGATACACTAAAATATTTATAATATTTATCATTTTATAGGAAGGTTTTCGTGAAGGAGTTGAAGAAGGAGCTGATCAAGTTCTCCAAAAAGACTTTGATGAAGGATATGAAGATGGATTCAGAATAGCTTTTATTCTTGGACACTATAAAGGACTTGCTGCTTTTTTATTCAAAAATATTGATCATCCAAAAGAAATTAATGATATTTTAGAGATTACAAGAAGAGGAGCATGTTATATTTGTGAGGTTGAATCAAAGCAAGAAAATAAAGACGACGATGAGACAATTCTTCACAATCATAGGGAACATACGTTAAAAATATGTAAAAAATTAAAAGCGTACTTTGATCCTTTATTAAAAAATAAAGGCATTGATACTGATTTTACAAAAGAGTTAAATCTCGAATAATTTATCAATAATTATTTTTATTATTCTTATTAGTACACGGTTGAAAAAAAACGAATCGATTAACTGCCAGGCAGGCTTGGTAATGAAAAACCCATTGTATTATTGAGATGAATAAATGAATTTTTTTTACAAATAAAGTCCTTCTGGTGAACCTTCTTTTTTTCTGTAAAGAACACTCTCTTTAGATTTTTTGAAATCTTCATTGGTGACTTTCATACGACGTTCACGTAGTGCCATGAGCCCAGCTTCGGTGCAAATAGCTTTTATATCAGCACCAGAAAGATCATCTTTCGCCATAATTAGCTCTGATAAATTCACATCAGGTGCTAAGGTCATTCTGGATGTATGGATATTGAAGATACGTCGCTTAGTCTTCTCATCTGGAAGAGGAAACTCTATTTTTCGGTCAATACGACCGGGACGAATTAAAGCAGGATCTAAAGTTTCGATTCTGTTTGTTGCCATTACTACTTTTACATCTCCACGACTGTCAAAACCTGTTAATGTTAATTTATTAGTACTCAATGTCATATAATTTATTTTAATTATAAAGAAAATCTTAGAGTTAAAATTTTACCATCAAGTTGATTCAAAAGTTCTAACATAGTTCTTTGAATCTCTCGTTCACCACCGCTGTTACTGTCATACCGTTTCGTTCCAACAGCATCAATTTCATCAATAAAAACAATAGACGGAGCATGTTCTTCTGCTACCCTAAATAGTTCTCGAACTAACTTGGGTCCATCACCCAAGTATTTTTGAATAAGCTCAGAACCAACAACTCTGAGGAAAGTTGCAGACGTTTGATTAGCTACTGCTTTAGCAAGAAGTGTTTTTCCAGTACCGGGAGGTCCATATAAGATCACTCCTTTCGGTGGTTTAATACCCATTTCTTCATAATACTCTGGATGAGTTAAAGGCAGCTCGACAGATTCCTTTATTTCTTGAATCTGAGTATCAAGACCTAGAAAAATATTATTAATTTAAACACAAATATATTATGTTGAATTTAAATGCTTAGAGAAATAAAATGTACCTCCAATATCAGCATAAGTCTCTTGCGGAGCTTTCTCTAATTTCATTACAGTAACCATGGGATCAGTATCATCTCCAAGAACTCCAACAACAGCATGAACTTTATGATTCAATAGCACTGAGCAACCTGGTTCTAATTGATCCTTATCCACAAAAGAAAGAATCGATACATAATGTTCAGAACCAACTGAAGTAGATACAATGGCATGATTATCATCGATAATTTCTTCTAATGTTCCTACAGACATTGGAGTTCCTCTGAGATCATCTACTTTGGATCTTTCTTCTTCATTTTTTTCCTCTTGCGGCTTTAATCGCTCTTGATTTCTAATAAATTCTTCTTCCATCAATAAATAATCCTTTATTCTTTCGAATTTCAAAAGTTTCAGTCTACATCTTGTATGTGGAGTAACTTGCGGCAATTTTAGAGCTACATCCGGACCTTTAGTACGCCTTTTTTTCTTGCCGACTCGTGTTGGAATTGGAGGTTCATATTTTTTCTTCTTATCTTTGTCATCTTTTTTATCTCCACCAGTTCCTCCAGCACCCGATTGATTTTGACCCTTAAAAAAATTATTATAAAGATTAATATCTAAAGCTAACCTATACATTACTTTGATATACGAAGAATGTAATAAAAAATATTGTTGAAATAAACAGAATTGTCAGAAAAGTAAAATTTATTCTACAGAGTATTTTAATTTATTGACTTTCTTTAATATGAACATATTATTTTTACCATTGTTGCTATTCACTTTGACAGTCGACGAAATCACAAGTCACTGCAAAATTTGCAGGCTCTCGCCATGTTGAATTCTATAAAAACATTCTCACCAATCCTATTGGCTGCTCTGTAAACCTACAATGGATGTAAATCTCATAAGTGGGAGAATAAATTCTGCGATCCACGTGAACACGATAGAAGAACAAGTTTTCCTTCAACTTTTAAGACAGTTATACATACCTGTTAACTCTCTACCTAAAAGAAAAAACAATGAATGGACCGCAAACCGTAAGACTTAATTTCTACAATACTTTGCCAATTTTTTTCATTATTTCTTACTTATACTAAAACAATGAGTTTTACATCAATATAATTATCGAAATAAACAAACTTATCAGTCAAATGCTTATTTATATTCTATCAATTGACACTACATATGACAGCTGTAAGTGTGATTGAATTTGATATGACCTTCATTATAGTTGCAAGTAGTGTAAGAAAATAATTGAAAAAATTGAAAGCAAAGTACAAAGCAAAATTAAAAATAATTTCAATAAAAATGTTTAATTGTTCAACAAATTATTCATTGTTTTATTTTAAAGAATGATGAAGATTTGGAGCTCTTCCATGCCAATCTATTGGATCGTTTGCCTAATGATGAAAATGGATTATTAGTTCGACCACTTAGACTATCTGATTATGAGAAAGGTAAACAAATCTTAAATACTTTGTTTATACTACAACTGAAAAAAAAAATATTTCATTAATTGCATAATGACTTTAACGGAAGGTTTTATCCAGCTGCTGGAACAACTTACAGATGTTGGAGGCGTAACAAAAGAACAATTTTCAAGTAAATAATCGTATAAAGAATATCGATTTTAAATTCATTATACTTACACTTGGAAGATTTCGAATTATTAATTAAAAATTTTTTAATACAGATAGGTTTTTAAGCATGAAAACATCTGGAGGTCATTATGTGGTTGTTGTTGAAGACTTAAATAAAGGAATAATTGTAGGTAGTGCAACTTTAGTTGTGGAGCAAAAATTTATTCATAATTGTGCATTGGTAAGAATGAATAATTATTGAACTTAAACAGTTATTATATTTTCGAGTAACTGTAAAAAATACAATCGACAAAATCGTGCTATCTAAAAATATTCTAAGTAATTGAAAAGTAGATAAGATAAATATAAATCAACAATTTTAAGTTGAAGTATAATTTCTAAATTATTTAGCTAGAATAATGCTTTTACACTTATTTATTTCAGAAAGGACGAGTTGAAGATGTTGTAGTGTATTTACCTTACAGAAAACAAAAACTTGGTAAATTATTGGTGGAAACAGTTACACAGTTAGCACGACGTTTACGATGTTATAAATTATCATTAGATTGTCGTGATCATCTTATAAAATATTATGAAAAGTTGGGTTTTAAACAAGAACCTGGCAATGCAAACTCATTAAGTGTACGTTTTGAACCTGCATCAGAGCATTCGCGATTGTGATAACAACATGAGACAATTTTTCTGAAAAAAAAAATCAGTTACTGTACACCTTTGTAAAAAAAACTATTTATCAAAAATATTTTCTTGATGTGTATATTATTATATAACTAATAATTAATTGAAATATTTGTAAAATATTTTCATGAATGAATACAATAGAAAGTACTTAACATAATAAATCAATTTATAATATAAAACATATTTAGATATGTAGTTATTGAAATTTTTATTTCATATTTAGTTCTATATCAAGATTTATTATACAATAATTAATTAAAAATGGCTTTGATTAGTTCATTTTTTAATTAATTAACATTTATACATTAAACTTTCTTGGCAGGAGGACTGGTTCTTAGCTTTGCTGCTCTTTTGGCTTCCATTTGTTTTTGTCGAGCTAACTTACGTTCTTCTCGTTTTTTTCGAGCTTCTTCAAATTTATTTGATCCACTCACTCCTAAATTAATTTAAAATTAATCATTATTAATCAAACGCATTTCTCTTCTCTAGTAATAATTAAAATATAATAACAAAAAGTTTTTAACATAACATACTTACCAGATCGTTCGATCGATTGAAATTCTTCAAGAACTTGAAATTCTTGATCGTCCCAGCCACTTTCGGAACCCTCATTCTTATCTCCAATATTTTCTGTTGCTTCTTCCTCCTATAAATATTTTTTACGATTATACTCATAACATTCAGAAGATTTCAAACAAAGAAATAGTAACTGGACTAACCGGTTCTTCTTCCAAGCTGGCCCAATGATCATTTTGTTTTGGTGTGGTAGCAGATGGAGTGACAGTACTTGTCGAAGTTGTTGTTGTTGATGACGGCTGTTGTTCCATATCTCCCCAATTATCAGCATCCCAATCCCAATCACAATCAGAATGGGTATTAGCAGTATTCTGAGAATCATGATCATGATCAGGATCTAATGAAGTCATACTTGTCGCACTGCTTGTTGTTGCAGTTGTACTAGCACTACTTTGTGAGCTACTTGCTTGTTCTGAAAAATCAATTTTATAAATAAAAAATGATACGTTAATTTATATAAATTTTTTAACATACCCAATGATGCCGGTTTATTAAGTAAAATTCGAGACGTAGTTTGAGGATTGGAAGACTTGGGAGTATCTGATTGACTTCGATAAAATTTAGCAGTCATTGTTGTAACAGCCCAACCAGCCCACGTTGCTGCTGCATTACTTAGACTTGGTGTTGCTGTATTCACATCAGCCTCTGAAAATTTTCAATTATCGAGTATTGAAATTTTATAATTTAATGAAGAAGATTAAATATAAGAATATTTACCCATTGTTTCTCGTAAACCAGGATCTTCAGAGACTCTTTCTAGTTTAGTCAAGAATCCTCGTATTGTTCGAAAAGCATTATCACGTACACTTTTGTCTGGATCAGTTGTAAGAGGACACAAAGCTGGTAGAATACGATTTGCAACTTCTTGTAATAAATAGTATTGTTGTGTGATTGCGAGTGCCGATACACTAGCACTTCTAGCGGGTGGAAAAGGATCTCGGGTACCTCGAATGAATGCTCCTATTAACACCTAAAATTTTTTAACATCTCATAATATTTATAATACACTCTACAATTTATAATTTTGATCAATAAAAGTATAAGACAACTTATTTACTTTTTGCCTAATTTGGGGATGAAGATGTTGAGCTATTTTTCCTAAGCATATAGTTGTATTCGTTCTTATTCCACCTTGTTCATCAGACGATTGAAGTTTAGCAAAATACCGCAATGTTTCGACATTCAAATTATTGTAATCTAACTTTGGTGCTAGATGAATGATTGATTTGATTGTTTGTTCTCGAACTGCAGGATTGGTATCAAGAAAACCACGAGCTACCTAAAAAAGATGCATATATGTATATAATAAATTATAAATTTCAATTTAAATCAATACAATATAAATTTAATAAATACCATACCTGAGGAAAAATCGCATCGTTGACAGTAGAAGGCTGAAGGTGACTAACAAATCTATCGAGTTGTTGTAAAAGACGCAATCTAGTTGCTCGATCATTTGAAGCAAATAATTTTACAACGCAGGGCACAACCCTTCTTTGATATTCGGCGTCAGGTAATTGATTTCCTAATTGTAATAGAGGTGGTAAGACAGCACTACCTGCATCTCCAAATTCAAAAGCTGCCAATAATTGAGGCAAAATTTTATATCTGCCAACTCCTTCAGGAAAACTATCCAATTGACCAGCTAATTGAGAAAAGAATCGTCCTTTTTCACCCTTCTCTTTCATTTGTATCTCTTCAAGAAAGAGCAAAGCATCAACAAGATCATTTTTGAAAAATCCACCATTGCTACGGCACCTTGCTATCACATCTGCTGGGTTTGGTCTTCCGTCAGGGTTTATGCTTGTTAGTTCTTTATAGACTATTAAAAGCTGCTTTGGAATCTACGCAAAAAATATATGTATATTAAAAAACTCATATTAAAGTGAAAATTTTATTTTAATTAAATATATGTTAATAGATGGTAATGAACCTGTTCCATGGCTTTGAGGTTGGCTCTTTGTCCCAAAGGTCCATTGAAAGCCTCCCAGATGAGACAGCCCAGACCCCACATATCGATTGAGCTGTTTATATTTACTCATCAGTATCACAATTAAAACCTAAATATTTGAATATAGATTTCCAACACTTTGATATATGTTAATAAAATGTTGAAACGATTGGAATTACCATTTGGATGTTGGTTTTGCATTCTCTCTAGCTTCTGGAGGTATGTAGGCTTGCAAAGTATGTGGCAGTAGTGTATACGGTGCATCAATCGTACTCATATATTCTACACAGCCTAATTTCCATTCTCCACTTTCCTCATTCACAAACACCGAGTACAAATTTACATTATTATGTCTCAAATTTCCATCATTATTTAAAAAACTGAGAGCTCTCTGTGATTGAAAAAATCATTAAAAGTTTTCTGTAAGATTTATATTAATCAACAATGTAAGTAATAAAATAACACTTACAGTTATTTGAAAAATTCCCCAAGAAAAATATAATTCTTTTTTTAGACCCTCGCCAATGTCAATTTTTTTTAATAATTTACTGTGTAAAGGTTCAACTCTCTCTGTTGCCAAGTAAATAACTTTGTCAGTCTACCAAGTTAAATAATTATAATTAATGTTGATTATATGATGCTGTACAATATTAGTCGTAATTTCAATGACTTAAAATTAAATTTTTACTTAAATAATACCTCAAGGCTATCAACATAAGTAAGAATACTTGGATGTCTAAGAGTTTTTAATCTTTTCACTGCATTTCGTGCTATTTCTAGTTGAACTTCACCACCAGCTTTAATGTCAAAGACAAATACAGACACATCATCTCCTGAAGAGCCCTAAAAGAAAAATACTCAAATAATTCATAACGAAAATGTATAAAATGTATTTAAATATATTAAAATATTTGATAAATTTCTTTTGGTATGTTAAGGTTACCTTTTTCTTAGCTCTGTACAGAGTCCAAATAGATTTACCATCTAAACCATCAACGATTTCTCCTATTTCATAAGGAAAATCCTTCGTAGGATCTCGAGAAAATAATGACCACATAATTCCTTCGTTTTCAATCTGTTCTATCTATTAAAAAAATGAATTTTGTTCATGTTTCTAACATATAAAAGAATCTTATCACTTGCACTGACAACCACGCATTAAATTCACGTCACTGTCAATTGCACGTCATCTAATTATTCCACAGTTTTGTTCTTGATTAAATTTACTTAACATTAAATTTTTAATAATGCGTTGATAATAATTAATTTTTTTAATTGAAAATTTTTATTCTTTCTCGGTATAAAATAAAGATAAAAGTAAATAGCTAAAAAAAGGGTTTAGACTAGGAGTATACAATGACTGAAAAGCTGAACTAGAGCTGAATCAAAACCAAACATATGTACGTGTTCATCAGCAAAAACTATAATAGAAATGAGAACCACTGTTCATTAAAAGGGTTCTCAGCATATGTAAGTATAAGAAAAATTAAGAAAAAAAATAAACAATGTTCAAATTTTTAGATTGAAGAAAATAATTATTCTCTACAATTAATAATTCATATATTGTTTGAATTTATAATTATAAATTTTCAAAAGGGGCAAATGGAAATATTCTATATAGAGTAGAGTTCAATAAGAAACAATGACTTTGTATTGAAATTTATTTATTATTTATATGAGTTAATTACTTTTATTACTGATAGTCAATCAATAAGTTCATCAATACTTATATGATACATTTGCGTACTCGCAGCCGGCTGTTATGTACAAGATTTTTCAGGTTTCATTAACGATAAAAACAGTGCCAAGTGATTCTATGAATAAAAAATAATCAATCAAAGAATCAAAAAATGTTGATTATAATCGAGCAATAAAATGACTAGAGTCATACAAAAACGTGTTTTTTTAAGAAGTCCTGAATTATAAAAGTATTTTTGTAGAAATAAATGCTCTGTCACCTGTTCCTTTACTTTTAATTGATTAATTTTTCTTCATTAAATTAATTCCATGTGACACTGGTTGTTTTTTTTTTTCGTGCTAATAATTTTTTTAACTAAGTTTACTCCCTTTAACATCTTTTTCATAATAATCAATTGCACGATTAACCACAGATCTATTATTATTATTGTCATTATTTTGATTTTTATCACTATTGTTATCAAGTATATCACGTCCATTATTATGTATTGGCTCTGCTAGTTGTTTCAATTTTTCTACATCAATTTTACTCTTTGTTTTCTTCGCAAGTTCTTCAATTACACTAGTTAATTGTTTAAGCTGTTTTTCTTGTTGAACTGAAGCTTCGAACAATGCTTGAATATCTTCAGTAAATTTGATCAGTTGGGCTTCTCGGGCAGCTTCTTTTTTGGCTTCTTTGGCTGCACTTCTTCTAACTTCGAAAATGATAAGACCACCAGTAATAGTAAAAATTATAATTTCACCCATGAAATTAGCACCAAGTTCAATAGCCATTTGTTCATTTAATTTGGCTACTTTTGTTGGTTTGCCAAGATTCATTACATACATTTTTGTCTTTACTTCTGCCCAATGATACACTGTTAAAAATAAATTGAGTAAAAGTATATTCCAGTTATTAAATAATATTTTTGTTGATAAAGTATGTGATTATATTTATATAAATTGCTCATTAAAACTTACTTTGAGCCAAAGGAACAATCACATAAGTTCTAAAAACTGGATGATTTTTCGCTTGCTCTACAAGAACTTTGGCTACTGGTTTGCTTACTTGTTTTAGGAACAATATTCCAAGTTTTACAAGTGGATAAGCACCCACAGCCATTATTATTTTCAATTGTTAAGTAGATTTAAAAATTTAGTAAGCGTCCTAAAAAATAAAAATCAGGTCAAGTTGAAGAAATTCAAAAATTATTTATAATATGACTTGTGTAATTGTGCAAGATAATACTTGATTGGTTATATCTGCATATTTTTAACTGTAACGTGCGTGTCATGAGTTAAATTTACATTAAAAAATTCGCATGATAGAAGATATTAATACAATTATTGGCATGTGTTGGATAAATTAGCGCAACTTTTGTCAGTTACAATAACGAATTTTTTAATTTTTAGAATACTGTGACATTAACTACTATACTTGCTTCGAGCAAATGATGCATTAAATAACTTTGTTTTATTTCTCACTTTTATGAACTTAAGAATGTAAAAATAACCAAGAATCATAAATCTTTTTAAATTGATAGAATTCATTGAATCATATAAATATTATTGTAAAAAATCTGTAACGAAAAAGAAACTGTTTACCTTTGATTTTTGTTTGTCGTTCGTTGGAAACCACCTAGTTGTGTCCTGTTAAAAATTTTAAACAATTACGTTATTATAAGAATTCATTTATTGAAAAATTCAATAAATCATTTTTATTTATATCTAGTTAATGATAAATAAGAATTGATTTGAATAATTCTACAAATAAATTAATGAAAATGGAATTATGAAATGATTTTAAAAATTTCGCGGGACAACTTACCCTGGTGGTAATAAAAGGGATTTAAATTCAACAGTAGCGCCTCTATGATGTGTTTTTCTATGACACAGAGGAGTGCGTGCGCTGCTCGACTAGTTTGTACGTCGTGACCGGGCATCGTGGATGCGACAAAAAGTTGGCACAATTAGTTAATTATTCGTAGACGAAGTGTAGCTAGTAGATTTTTTAAAATTAAGACTAAAGAATAAGTCTTTAAATGTAAAATAATTGAAAAAAATAGTGGAAAATATTGTTACGAAGTTTTTGAATGTTCAACTATTGTGGGGTAGTTAGTGTTGGAATAATTACCGGTAGTGGGGCGGCCCGGAAAGGCTCTGTCGGCGCTGATGCTCGTGTCGCCGCTCGCGCTAAATGAAAATGGCGGTGTTCCGTTGAGCGAGGTCGGAGGCACGCACTCAGACGCCCGTGAAACTCGACTGAGAGTACGCGTGGACTAAGCACGAGAATCTTGATGATGCTCGAAGTTGGCACGTGAAACGGGACGTGGATAAACGTGTGAGTGTAACAATAATTAAAGTCGTGTAAAGCGAGGCAGGAGGCCAAGTGCACTTGAAGTGCGCGAAGATTAAGAAAACGAACTCTGTTTAGTGTATTCATTGGGGTAAAAACATTACGAAGTTGTTGAGTGAAGTCAAAAAAGTGTTCGGACGAGTACGATAAAACGGGGTGGATTATGAAGTAGTAGGTGTTAGCAGTAAGGTTCATGTACAGCTACACTCTCGATGTGGCTCAAACAAACACGATGGAGTGTGACACGGTGAAGTGTTGACTCTCTCTTCGGAGAAGTGGTCGAGTGTCGTGGCGACGACGAATACGTGTCGCCAGGGAGAAGACGCAAGGAAGAGCAAGTGAAAGAGGAGAGCCAAAGGTGCAAGAGAGAAAAGAGGGTGGAGGGCTCATATCTCATGCCGATGCCGGCGGAATACCGCGAGACCCACGGGAACCACGAGAGCACAAATTTCGGGCTCGCGGCTACTGCCGCACAGGACGCCAGCAACATGACGGCCAACATGTACCGGGTGGGAGGTAACGTTCGCCACTGTTTTTATATTTTTTTTTTCTTCATCATTGCCCTTAGTATATGTTCCAATCAAACTCTGATACTTGGATTTGTAGTCAAAGATTTCAATATCCAATATTCTCAGTAACTTTAATTAGCCTCCAAGAAATTAATGTTTGCAAATGGCATCACGATGGCGTCCCCTGTCCCCATTCTTCCCCCTTGCCTCTCCTCATCTGGATCTTCCCCCTGCGTCCCCCCTTCTTGGCGTCCTGTACGTCTGCTCTCTCAAGCCCCCCTGTCTCCTCCCTCGACTGTTCGTTTTCCCCGGTCACCTCACTCTCTTTCTCTCTCCCATTCCCTCTCCTCCCCCAACTCTCCTTCTCTCTCCCCCGGCAGGTCATACTAATTCTTCGTCCGATGGATTCACCGATTAACGTTAGTACAATCTTCGTCACTTGGCCAATACGTCATTCAAATTGTCTCACTCTTTTATGACTTTGGTCCCATGGATTTTTGGCCACTAACAATTCCGTTATTATTTGTCTACTGAAAAATTCCTATACCTAACTATGCTTCCATTTAATCCACTTCTCGAGATCTTTTCTTGCTATTATTTAATCTATCTTCTACTATCTATATTAGAAGTCACTGAAAGAAAAGAAGCAACAATGTATAAATACTTTTACACTCATACTAATGCCGTTGGCTTCTCGCTAGGACACAACCAACACTATAATTATGCGTCACGTTTGTTATCATTTACCTGCCGATTAAGGTTTCTTTTTATTGTTTCTAACAAGTCTATTTAGTAGCCTCCAAGATATTCATTAAAAACTGCTCATTAAATACTCCAATTCTTATCATTACTTTACTTGCCTTTTAATACAAAAATATTCTCTTCAATGTGAGAAAATTTTTAATAAAAATATGAAATATGAAATAAATTCAGGTATATTGCATATCCTTGCACATTTGCCATAGGACATATTCATGGAATGAACTGGCGGGCTTCCATTCAGAGAAGAATTTCTATAGCCCTAAAACCTTTCACTCCCCTCATAGATGTAGATCTTTTCTCCCTTGAAATTATTTCCCATTTCTTTGTCTTTTATTCGCACTAGTATCCTTGGGTCTTTTGTCTTCTTTGCTGTTTCTATACCTGAACCCTCAAAATTTCCCAATGAAACAATACTTACTATAATCATAAATCAACAAATTTCCCAATATGATACTTATGCTTCTTAAAGTATAAACCATCACATTACTGAACCTAAGTACATATGAAAGTAAAAATTTATAATATTTCTATTCTTTTTCCAGATTATGTGTATTTTGAAACATCATCAACATCTCCTTACCAAATCCGAAGAATAGAAGAATTGAATAAGGTGAGTTCATTCATTTGAAACCAATTTTTCTATATTTTGTTTATTTAAAACAAATATTTAACATAATTTTTCAATGTTAATTTTGTAGTTCTTAACTAATGTATTTATTTGTTATAGACGGCCAGTGGTAATGTGGAAGCAAAAGTTATGTGCTTCTTCAGGCGGAGGGATTTACCATCGACCTTGATTATGCTTGCAGACAAGCACCAGTGTGAGTAAACATTTATCTTACAACGTTGTTATCACGTTACCTACATAATGTTTTTGGCGGTATCACAATGAACCTGAATGATCTATCAGAATGGCAACGTGACTAATATCGATATAACTAAAAATATCACAAGTTATGATAGATCTATTGAAACTATTAATCAAAAACCTCATTGCTTTTTAAGACATTTAACATCATTATCCTTTAAAAAGAGTTTTGGGTTTTAATGGAGTTGTTTTCATGATGATTAGATGCTTTTCAAAATGCTTAACGGAAATAATCAAAATAGTGTTGACTTTCAAGTACTCAAAATGGCGTCAACAGAATCTCATACAATCAAAAGATACGCGTGCATGCAAATCTATCTATTCTCCCAGTCTTGCGCACAAAAATACCTAAATATATTTACCCCGGAAATTGAGCTCGCCCCGAATTCAACAGTGGCGTCGTGTCTCGCATACAAAACCAAAAACAGTCGTTTCCTTTCCAAGACGCCCCGACTTGTGGACGATAAGAGGTCGATTCTCTCTCACCAATAAAACTGGAGAAACAGAAGGACAAAATAAAAGAACATATGAAAAAAGAATTAAAGAAGAAGAAAAAAGAAAAAAAAGGTATCGCTTGGCTGCGCGACCGGTGTGTGTTCACACACCGTGTAACCACCACTGGTGCTCAGCGATACTCTTCACGCGTGAACGCGTATATCGTATGCGTCTTTGGCAAGATGTAAAAGTCAATAAATAAATAAGTAGATAAATAATTCAAAAATAATAAAAAAAAATAACACTAAAAAAAAAGTTATAGTAAAAGAGGCGACTGCAATATAAAAGTGTATTCTCTTTTCCCTTTCTCTTCTCTCTGGCTGCTACGGGAAAGATAATGAGACGCGAGGATTTGGGGGTGGGATCGTATAATAAGTAAAGTTAGGGGGGTGGGATGTGGGTGGAAAGCGGGTTGTATCGATCTGCTAGGGGTGGGCAAAAGGGTGGTAACACCCAACTCCCTGTCTCCCTTTTCGCCCACCTTCTCGCCCTCCTCATCCTCCAACCCCTGGTTTTCCACTCTGCCCTTCCTCCTCCTCCTCACCACCCCATTCCTCCACCTCTCTCTCGTTCTCTTTGCCTCTCATTCCTTCCCCAACTAAATGAATGACTGACGCAGGGGTAGGACGCGTATGTGTGTTTCATGTACACTCGTGCGCCGCGACCGTGCACTAAGACAGTGACACCACGAACCGTCTCATATACACGCTCTTCGGCCGGCCAGGAGACTCATACATGGATTCCGGGTGGCACTAGGGTGGCAGGAGGCTTCCCATCCAGCGCGAGAGTGCCAAGGGGTCTCCGCACTAGCTATCTTCATTTTAAGCATTTGCTTTCCCTCTTCCCTCTCTGACCATCATCCTCCAGCTTTCTCTTCATCTCGCTGTATTACAAACTATCCTTGCTATCACAAGCCCTTCGAGTTTCCTCCTATCGAATTCTCTAAACATCTTCTAAATTACTCTTCACGTATTACAATCTCTTGGTATATTTCACATTGGAATATCATGTTAATTACATTGATCTAAATAGAGAATCGGAGAGTAGAAAACGAGAATGCGAGAGTCGAAATGTACTGAGTAGCAAAAAGATGGTTGTGAAGAGAGAAAGAGAGCGAAGAGAGAGTCTCTATTGTTTTAGAGAATCGACCGGCGTCTCGATGTCCAAAGCCTTTGGCGACGTTATTTTCCTCTCCAACCGGACGCCATTTCAACTATTTCCAGTCGTATGATGAGGTTTTTGTGGTCTTGGTTTTATGACCCTATAAGCACTGCTCCATTGTCTTCTGAGATATTTCTAGAATTTATTTTGAAAAATACGATTTTATTACTATCTCGACATGAAGTAATTAAATTTGTCTACTTTTAGATCCATGTCATCGACCTTTCCCTCTGTTTAGGAACTTTAAAGATAAAACTTTTATCACATTAAATGTTTATGATTTTATTCTGATCAAAGTATTAATGCCATTAAAATAATTATATCTATTGATTCTCTGCCAAATTTAACTTGAAAATGATCTTTATTTAGTAGCAACACTTTATTTCTATTTTAATTGATCATTGATTCGCGGTAGATTGAATACCAAATAAATAGTTGAGAAACAAAAAGTAGCGTCGGTTTTGTGGTAAAAATTACAGTGGCGAGCGTGGAGCAGCAGAGGTCCGAATCTCCTGCAAGCACGCAGAGTCAAAAACTAGAGAATCCAGATGTGTCTAAGGAAATGACTAGTAAAGATGGGATTGGACAGAAAGTGATGAACAAAGGGCCTGGTAAAGGTGGCTGGCTCAAAGCCCCACTATCGGAGGCCCCCGATCCTCATGGTGAGTGATCAGAATTGATCAGAAAATAAAAACCATTCACGACGAATCTCTGTTTGAAACAGTGTTATAACGCAATTAGGGGCAGAGTAACACAAATACAACTACTCGGTGTTAAGTAATCATCTATTGATATTCGATATCTTTACATTTTTTACCAAAAAAAGTGTTCATGACATGAAGATTGAAAGAATCATTCTACCTTTAACATCAAATATTGATTAAAGTATTACCTTACATAATTAGAACATTTTATAATTAACTCAAAATTATTATTGATGTATTATATTCACTTGAGTTTATGGGAAATTTCAGAAATTGAAAATTTTGGTTCGATATTAAATTAATTATCGATACCCGCATCGGAAAATGCTCTATTACTTGATCAAAAAAGGTAGTTATAACCTTTTCCAATGCGGGTTTCCATATGTATCGATGAAAAATTATAATTATAACTATAATTTAAGTCATTAATTATTTATATATGTAATTAATTCCTATCATTAATTTACATTTTTGATACCTTATTTGGTAGTTCATTCAAATATTTAAAATCAGTATATTTAAGCAATATTGTCCGTTGAGTATTGATCAGAAGAATTTTACCAATAACGATAAAAAGGCTATGCGTTGCTCCGCCCCGATATACGATAAAACGAAGTATTTTGTTAGAATCACTATTTTAATGATCTTAACTATTAAAAATATCAGATTCTAGTTTTTATAAAATAAATACATGCGTAATCAACGGATGGATTCGTCGATAAATGGAAATGAAATAAATACCTTTTACTTGTTGTATTCAATATATGAGGAGACGCCGATGATGATGCAAGGCTACTGAATTAGCAGCCAGATTTAAAAAAAAAATCTTTGAAATCTTGGTGATTGCCGATAGTATGGGTTTAATTCACTGTAAGGCCAAAGAGATAACAATTTTGGCCAAAAGGTTTTTCGTCTGTCTTTTGAGTATTACGTCAGATGCCTTGCAATTGGCCATACATATTTCATTTCCAATCTTTCCTTTCCAAAAAAAAAAATTATGTAAACATATAAATAAATATTAATTCAGAAATAATTGACTTTAAAAATGAAATAGAAATATTTCATGTTTTATGTTATTAATCGAATTAGTTTATTTATTTGATTACTAATTTTTAATTGTATCCTTATCTAGCTGCATTCAAAGATGATTCTTTAGTAATCTGAGGCGTCTCTGAATAAAAAATAAACTTTTGTTGTTATCAATAATGTGTAGTAAAATATATTTTTTCATTTCCCCATTTTTGCTAGTTCATTTTCGTTGGAAATCAAGTAAAGAATTAATTTTTTAATAATTATCAATATATTTGATTATAATTTGAATGAATAAATATATTGTGCATCATAAAAAAAACGTTTGATATTTATTCGTTTAATAAATCACCGAAAGTTGTATTTTTCGTTGTTTATTTAAAAGTATTTCGTAGGTATTTGTGTATAATAATTAGTTTTATTATTTAGATAAGAAATATCTCAGCACATATCTTATTAAATAATGTGTGCATGTTAATGGTGCATGTAAATGTTATTTTGTTTTTTTAATAATTGTTGTATTTTTTTGTTACAATTTTACAAATGGTATATTTTATATTTAGTGTTGAATACAGGTGTGGAGAAAGACGTTGCCAATGCAAGCGGTGTTGCCGAATTAAGTACAAAGCAACGTCACCAAATGAAACACCGGGAGCTGTTCCTCTCACGCCAGGTCGAAACGATGCCCGCCACCCACATTAGAGGGAAATGCTGTGTAACACTACTCAACGAAACAGAATCTCTTTTGAGTTATCTCAATAAAGAAGATTCATTCTTTTATTGTTTAGTATTTGATCCTGCTCAGCGTACCTTACTTGCTGACAAAGGTATCTATCATCACTAATTTTATATTAAAAAAAACATAAATAATGAAGTTATAATGATGATATTAACTGACAATGGTAATGATTTATAGGTGAGATAAGAGTTGGATGCAAGTATCAAGCTGATGGTATTGCACCAACGACGTTGACAGCAGCGGAAAAGGAAGCAGATCCTCGTAGATTACAGGATCTTGAGACATTAGTTTGGACACCAAGACACTCATTAACAGACCGTCAAATTGATCAGTTTTTGGTTGTTAGTAGATCAGTAGGTACATTCGCTAGAGCTCTAGACTGCTCTTCTTCCGTAAAACAACCTTCGTTACATATGTCTGCTGCGGCTGCCTCTAGAGACATTACCCTCGTGAGTATAGAAAAAACTATGAATTGAAAATGAGATGTTATTTTGTTACTAGTTATTATGTAAATTTTATATTATATTATTCCTGATGTATTTTTTTCTTCCTTTTATTGCAGTTCCATGCGATGGACACTTTACATCGACATAATTATGATATTGCTAAAGCAATGTCGTCACTAGTACCGAGCACAGGTCCAGTTCTATGTAGAGACGAAATGGAAGAATGGAGTGCAAGTGAAGCAAATTTATTTGAAGAAGCTCTTGATAAATATGGAAAAGACTTTTCAGATATTCGTCAAGATTTTCTACCTTGGAAAACTTTGAAAAATGTCATTGAGTATTATTACATGTGGAAAACGACTGACCGCTACGTGCAACAGAAAAGAGTAAAGGCAGTCGAAGCTGAAAGTAAACTAAAGCAAGTTTATATACCAAACTATAACAAAACTCCAGCGACTACGCCAACAGGAACGACTATCATGCCTCTAGGTAATAGCAATAACAGTAACGGAAAAGGTGTGAGCGTTCTCAATGGCAATAGTAACGGAAACATCACAAGCGACAACAGCGGGATGTTGATGGTTGGAGTTGGTGGTAAACCTTGTGAAAGCTGCCAAGGAACGCAAAGTTCTCAGTGGTATGCTTGGGGACCATCACATATGCAATGTAGATTATGTCAATCTTGTTGGACGTATTGGAAAAAATATGGTGGACTTAAAGTATGTCTTTTAATCATTGAAACTTTTAACCTTCCTAAAAAATTTAAAGGAAGATTTTTTAAATTAATATTTTATTATTTTCAGGTCCCTTCACGTATTGACGATGCAGATTTAGACCGAAAAAGAAGTAGTACAGGTTCTGACGAAGAAAGCAAAGGCATCAGCGGTGCTCACCGACCACATCGATGTACCATCCCATCATGTGGTAAAGAGTTTAAACTCAAAGCTCACTTAAGCCGTCATTATGCTAGTGCTCATGGTGTGGATTTACGCGGGAGTGGTGCTATGGGCGCGAGTGGTGGCAGTGGTTCTCCAAGACCTGTCATGAAGACTCGTTCAGCATTTTACCTTCGTACCTCGGCATTAGCGCGTGCTGCCCGTCGAATTTGCGCTACTCAATTGCGCACTCGTCATGCCGCGCGTGCTCCCCATCAACCCGTGAATTCGACGCCGCTACGACACGTTTGTGCATCACCTCAACTTGCCTCAAAAACCCCAGCTGAGTTGAGACTATTAGCACGTGCTGTGCGTCCACGACAACGTCCACGTGTTACTGACATCGCCACGAGGCTAGGAGATCATCCAGTACCAAGACAACCTGGTGATTGGGATTGGCTTGCACTCACCGCACCCGCACAACGCAAACAGCCCGACCGCGTCTCATTTCCAAGACCGCCTAAAGCACCTGGTATTTATTTGTTTACTTATGCTGTTTGATTAGACATTAGTGTAGTTGTTTGTAGAAACAGTGTAAAATGTTATTGATAAAAGGACTTGATACATAGTCTATTGCAAACAAGAATCATGAAAAATTGATACATGAAGAATAAATGAGAGAACGATATAAAATAACATTCTGTCAAAGATTCACTTTGATTAATTATGAAATTAATTATTTATTTACTTCAATCAATGTTTCTTTTTTATAGATGGTAGTCTTTTATATGAGAGAGTACCTAATAAACCTGAGGTCGATAGACTGCCACCGACACCACCACAACCACAACCAATTCAATCACAGCAGGCCATTTTGAAACGTACAAGGTCTGCTTTCGATGAAATCAATGGATCAGATGGTAAGTATCGTTATAATTATTATTAGTAACACAGTTGTGTATTTCCATATTGAATATGATCTTTGTTTGTTGGCTTCTACTCGGATGTGGATTGGGATGAAGGTAAAATTTCAAACAAAGCTATTTGCACTGATATAAGCCAATTTTTTCTCTTAACAATCTAAAAAAAACTACCATTTATAGACAATACAAATATTTGAATGTATTTTTTTCTGTTCATAGGCATTGCCCTGAATGCAGGGCTACCTGGTGCTCCACCGGCAAAACGGGCTCATCATTCTCAACAGCTACATCCTAAACACGTTCTTGACCATGTTCCACCAGCTATTGTTCCATTAGCACCACCATTGAATGGTCGAGCTGTCCATTCACATAATTTTTCTCATGGAGCGCCTTTATCCAGAAGCAATGCACGTAAACAAGTTATCTCCTGGATGGATGCACCCGATGATGTATACTTTAGGGTATCAGATCAAACAAAGTAAGTTTTTTTCTATAAACAATCAATTTTAGATTCGAAAAGCTTTAATTAAAAATAATAACTGAAAAAAAAAAAATTTAATTAAAGTTTTACCATAAGAATAAAATTATATTAATTTAATGGTAATTGCTTTATCTTGTATAGGAGAGTAAGGAGAACATTGTCGTCGATAGAATTACGAAGAGCCGCACGTAAACCTTGGCGCAGGCTGCCAAACCCTCATCCACCTCACTCCCAAAGGGCGCCGGCAACGCGCAGTGACGATCCACGAATGGTTGTCATCCTTGACTGAACTTAGTAAGCACAGGAGAATGAAGATAAATTTTTTTACAAGCGGGTTATCCTCAAATCAATCAATCAATGATAATTAGGATCATGTTAAATAGAAGGAATCCCGAAGGATGTTGTGGAAACTCAAGGGAGTTAGTGTGAATTGCACGATAACCGCGGGCTGTGTGTGAGTGTGTGAGTGTGCTGTGGTGCGACGGGGACTTCTTCAAGTGGATATTTTTCAAAATCTTGAGGGAAAGAAAAAAGGAAGGAGAAAAGGACGAATATAATTGAAAGATAAAAATGAAGAGAAATATTTGATTACACTGGTAATGAAAACTGAAGAAATGACAAGATTTTTGAAATCCCATAATTCTGACTGCCGTAATTGTGAAATGCACTATTACTGCACTACTATACGTTTGATCATCAAAAAAAAAACAAGAGATTTTAAATGAAAAAAGAATTAAATGTTGAAGAAGTTAATGGGTCGAGTCATTCACCATGAAATCATGATTTTCTATCGGTATTAATTAATTATTGTTGTTATTAATCATAATTATTATTAATTAAATGTACATAAAAAAATACACATACATAAACAAGCGTATACATGAATTAACTATCATGTACACAGGTGACACGGAATACACGCATAAACAATTGATACACTCATAGCCCAATAAACCGTGCCCTAAAGTATGAGCACGAATTTAAAAATTGATGAATTAGCGCTGACGTGTCGCGAGCGCTTTGATAATTGCGCTTACGTCTTGCTCTGAGATATGAATGTCTGAGGGAGAGAATATGTGAGACTATTAATGCAAGAAAAGAAAAATGAAAACATACTTCTTTAGTGTATGGAAGGGAATGCGAGAACGAGAAATGAAGAATGCTCATTGTGAATATTTTTATTAAATTTTCAAGTTTGATGACTTCCGTCGCAACCATTAATAAATAAACATACGCATCGCTCGGAATGTATTTTACTCAATCCTATATTGTTAGTCCTACATCCTTATTATTATTTATTTATATTGATATTTCTCTTTGTAAAAAGAGTACATTAGTCATTTATTTTCTTATAATTATATTAGATAAAAACTTGGTTAATTTAATTTTTTTTTTTTTAGATATAACTTTTAAAATGAATATTTATCTGCATATCATGAAGAAAGTTGTTAAAATTTTAAGAACTTTGTATTGATTTTGAATTATTGTTTATCATAACTAGATAAAAATGATTTGAAAATAATCCGAACATACAATAAACAATTTAATTAAAAATTTATTTATAATTTGATATTTTCAACAATAATAAGTTTTTTTTAAGTTTTATATTTAAAAATGAATATTTCTAACTCAAAAATAAAAATCAACTGCATATAAATTGGTGATTAAATATTGATATTTAAATGGAGTACAATTATATAGCATGCATTAATTATTATCCATTTCAATTGATGAAAAACAGTTGAAAACTAATCATTTATTGCACACTTTTACTTTTGATTATTTAAAAAATTTTTTAAATATCCATTATTTTATAAACTAAATGACGGTAAGTATTTTAAGTAATATCAATTTTAAACTTACACACTTCAATTCAAATTACACTCTTAAATTTTGACTAAATTATTAATATTATCTGTGCCATGCAACATAGTGCAACTCAATAATACAGTAGATTCGAATACCTACTACATTACTTACATGAGCGAGATCATAAATTACTGTTATTTGAATATTTCACGAGAAAGAAAAAATAATACCATGTAGTATAAAGTCTAAGTACACAGGTCTTCCTCTGCATCTGCTACATTCCACATAAATAGATAAAAAATAAATGCTATACTACTTAAATAATAATTATTCATGAATATAATAGATGGATAACATTCATATTTGTAACAAACTTCTGATAATATCAGAAAAATACTCGAAAACGTGTATACAATATGAACATCTTTAATATTAAATATCATATGTAAGATGTATAAGTTTCATTTGTGAGCACATAAAATATTTATCATGATCTATCATTTATAATAGGAAGTGTATTTCCATGAGTAATATTAAATTATTATTAAACATGACAAAAGAAAAATGTGTAGGCGAAAATAATGAATACCTTTGTATTAAATAATTTTATCAGGTAATACACATTTTTTTCAGTTTCAACCAAATCTACGACATATTTAAATATTATTATAACAGAGCTCTTGAAATGCATCGTGTATTAGCAAAGTATGAATTGTGTATGCTAATTTGCTACATGTTCATGCCAGAAATATTAATGAAATTACAAACAAAAATTATCAACAATCACTCGGTGATAAATGCAGTGGTAATTTTTAAAATAATTGTCTTATAGTTGTAGATTTATATTCTATTAATTTTTCCTGTATTTAAAAATTATACGTTTCAAGGTGGACATGATAAAATCCTGTCATATCAATGAGGAAAGTTCTATTCTTGTAGCAGGAGAGTTTAACGCCAATGAAATAGAAAAATTGACATCCAGTCATCAATCAGTGATAATACTAGATCATTTTAATATATCGGATTATAAAAATGTTGAAAATACAGTCCAGGCTCTAGTTATATCACCGAACTCATACAATGATCTCCATGGACTTCTCCAACAAGTCAAAAATTCGTCAATGTGGAACAATCTTCGATATAATATTATTTTAAGTAGGATTGTCTCAAGTAGGAGTTGTGATAAAGCACTGAAATATTTATTTACTTCCTGGAAAGGAGATTTACTGAATTCAATCTTTCTATGTGCCTTGGCTGAAAACAACATCAAAGTTTATACTTACAATCCATATACTGACCTCGCTCCGAAACCGTGGTCATTTGTTACAAAATTCAAAGACGATAATGACTACTGGTACCTTTACTCAATTAATCACTATCAAGGTAATTTTTATTAATAATATTTTATTATAACTAGAATTTTAGAATCATGTTTGCTTATTGCATTACTTTAGTATTTACACTTTACAGGTCATCTAACCTGTAGTACTCTTTTTTTCGACAAAACTTTACATCTTAATAGATATACAGGAATTAAAGCTGTAATTTACATACCTCCAGCTCTTAATACAACTAATATTTTGATTGATTATGAAGTTAACATTAAGAAACGATTTGATATAAATATCATAAGAATTTTGTATAAAAAACTAAACATCAGTTGCGTTTTTCTGTGGAATTCTGATCATGGTTCATTTGATGAGCATGGTAATCCTATGGGTGTTGATAAATATTTAGCAGACGGTCATTATGATATTCTGATCGGTCATCGATACCTCAAATACACAAAAGGTCTAGTAAAATCAACCTTCACACTAGGAGAGAGTGGACTTACATTTGTTATTCAACATAGAGCAAATCTGTCCATCTTCTTACAAATTGTTAATTATTTTAAACCAATTGTAATTCTTTTTGCCATCATTATTTTGGGAGTAACTATAGCAGTTTTAAAATTATCTGCTGAAGAAAGTTATGATACAGCTGTCTTCGAAGTCTTCAGATTATTTCTCAATGGTCCACTCTTAAGAGTTCCTATCAATCTATCACCGAGAATTTATCTATGTACAATATTTATTTTTATTTTTATAGTACAATCAATTCTTCAAAGTAAAATATTAACATTTATCATGATACCACAGAGTGATGATATAAATACTTTTACAGAATTAGCACATCATAAAAAATATATAATTCATGCCAAAGAAGAGTATCAATATCTCCTACCACCCAATATAGCAAAAAGAATTGTTTTAGAGAACTTTTTCGTGGACAAACTAAATAAAAGTAATCATGTATTTATTACGGAAGATTATGTGAATCTTAGTTTCGCGAAACTACGTAAACTCCATATTTCCAAACAAGTGATAGCAAAACATCATATGATTCATAGAACTAGAAAAAGTTGGCCACTGTTCAGGAGAGTTGATAGCATATTCATGCGATTATTCGAGACTGGAATAAGTTATCATGAAAATAAAATGGCAGAATTTCATATCACACACGATCATGTTGATGAAGATGATTATAATCACAATTCTCCAAAAATTTTGACTTTACAACATGTCGAATTTGCTTTTAAAATACTTGTTATTGGCTTTATTTGTTCATTTTTAAGTTTTATCATTGAAATAAAAGCTTGGAACTTTATCCCAATACCACGTCAAATCAAAAAAATACTCAGAAAATAGTATTATGATAAATAGAAATCTCAATCTACATGTTGATATTCGTAGTTTTTATTTTCATTGATTATTAAATATTAATATAATAAATATATTGTGTTTACTGTTATAAAACTGTACAATATTAAAAAATAAATATTATATGTGACATATGTTTCCCAATAATTTTGTTACATGTATTTTTGATTTTTGAATATACATAATTAATCATGCATTTATAAGTTATTATTCAATATTACGACTACATTTGATGGTAGATAAAATAATGAAAATTTAATGTATAGATATTATCTATCAATGTGTTCGAATTTTTAAATACTCTCATTAAATATGAAAAATCAATGAATAATCAAGAATGAAGCAATTACTTGATCTAAGGTAGTTTGAGTAAGGTCATGACAATGATATCAACAACAAAAATTCTACTGTATTTTTTAATTTGTCATATTTTTATACCAGCAATGTCAATAGAATTGCAAAAAACACACAACTATAATACGATGATAAATACCGTAGTAAGTACAATTTTACATTCATGTAAAAATGCTATTCCAATAATAATAACTCTATGTATTTTTACAGGTTAAAATAATAAAATCCTGTCATATCAATGAGGAAAGTTCTATTCTTGTAGCAGGAGAGTTTAACGCCAATGAAATAGAAAAATTGACATCCAGTCATCAATCAGTGATAATACTAGATCATTTTAATATATCGGATTATAAAAATGTTGAAAATACAGTCCAGGCTCTAGTTATATCACCGAACTCAAACAATGATCTCCATGGACTTCTCCAACAAGTCAAAAATTCGTCAATGTGGAACAATCTTCGATATAATATTATTTTGAGTAGGATTGTCTCAAGTAGGAGTTGTGATAAAGCACTGAAATATTTATTTACTTCCTGGAAAGGAGATTTACTGAATTCAATCTTTCTGTGTGCCTTGGCTGAAAACAGCATCAAAGTTTATACTTACAATCCATATACTGACCTCGCTCCGAAACCGTGGTCATTTGTCACAAAATTCAAAGACGATAATGACTACTGGTACTTTTACTCAACTGAATACTTATCAGGTAATTTACTTATTTATGTAAATTATTTCCATTTTAATAGAAACCTCATTACATGGTCAACGACTTTTTTAGCTTCAATGACATGTGATACGTTATTTTTTGATAAAACTTATCATCTCAATGGATATTCAGGAATTAAAGCCATAACCTATATACCTAAAAAGCGACAAACTACTGATTTTTATTACAATTATCACAGCAATGTTAAAAAACGATTCGATTCAAATATTGCTGAAATCCTGAGTAAAAAACTCAATATTACTCTTGTTCCTAACATCAGTCATGAGTACGGTACGTTTGATGAAGATGGTAATCCTATCGGCTTAGATAAACGTCTTACTCACGACCATTATGATCTGTTATTTGATCATCGTTTTCTTGTGTATACAAAAGGTCTAGTACAATCAACTTTTACACTTGGAGAAAGTGGAATTTCATTTGTGACCCAACACAGAAGTGATGTGTCTATTTTTTTACAAATCGTATCTTATTTTAGACCTGTTGTTATCATTTTTACTTTCATCGTCATTGGCTTGATGGTATCTGTGCTTAAGTTATCTATTAAAGAAAGCTTTGATTCCGGTATCTTAGAAGTGTTGAGATTATTTTTAAATGGTCCTTTATTAAAAGTTCCTACAAATATTTCACCAAGAATCTTTCTATTTACAATTTTAATATTTGTTTTCATAATGCGAAGTATTTTTCAAAGTAAAATATTATCATTTATTATGGTACCACGGCCTGATAATTTAAATACATTTGCTGATTTAAAAAAGCATCAAGAGTATAAAATTTATTGTAAACGAGGATTTGAATATCTTTTGCCACCAAGTTTACAATCACGTGTTATCGTACGAAACACTTTTTTTAAGATGTTTAATGACAGTCAAGCTATATTCATTTGGGAAGATTTGATTAATATTGGAATAGCGAGTAAACATCATTTACATCACTCAACAGAAAGTATATCAAAGCATCATATTATTCAAAGAACCAGAAGAAGTTGGCCACTTATCAATAGAGTCAATGAAATATACATGTATTTACTTGAATCTGGAATTAGTGATTTTCAAAGAAAATTATCCGAATTTTTTATTACTCATAATCAGGCTGATAGTCATTATTATGATGATAATGATCACAGAGTTTTAAATTTAATTGATTTAAAATTTGCATTCCAAATATTAATTTTTGGTCTACTTAGTTCTCTAGTTTGTTTTGTGATTGAAACAAGATTTTGGAGGCATTTATTTACATTCAAAAACAAACTATAAAAGATTCAAATATTTCTAATTGAATATTTAATTTACTACATGAAAATTATGTGTTGGAATTCGATTTTAACGCTGTCATCCAATTGTTCTATGCGTGTTTATAACTTATGCACACATGTAATTGACAATTGATTCATTGAAAATAAAAACTCCATGTTATTATCACTGAATTGGATTAATTATAGTTCGATAAGAAAAAATTGTTTTGTCATTGTTATTTTTTTTTTCAATGTACCTTTCCAATATTTTGATTTTTATACATGACTCTGTTAAATCATTACCAGTCAATAATTAAACTTCAGTGCAACAGAATATCTTACGTGAAAGAACTATGATGATCTTAAATACAAAAAATAATGTATTTTTATTAATAATTTTTAATAATTTTATATCAATAATGGCAAACATAATTAACATTAAGGATCCAGAAAATAATATATTGGAGGCAATGGTAAAAAACATTTATTCAAAATTTTTCTTTATTGTTAATATAATTGTTTTAATGTAATTATTTTGTAGGCAGACATTATAAGATCATGCCAAATAAATGATCACAGTTCTGTACTTATTGCTGGAAATTTTGATCATAATGACATAAAACTACTATCTGATATTAAACCTAAAATAATAAGAAGTAATTTGGAATTACCAAAGTGGTTGGTTGAAAATACAATTGAATCACTGATCATATCCACTGATTCAGCTGACAATCTTACGCAATTTCTCTTGCAAATGACTCACTCAGTAATTTGGGATCGTCTCAAATATAGCATTTTTCTGAATAAATCTACCCTGGATAATAATTGTAGTGAATATTTGTCTTATTTATATATTGCTTTGCAACATGATATGATAAACACCATTTTTTTGTGTACCACATCTTCAAAGCAAATAATGCTGTACACCTATAATCCGTATGTAAATTGGGCTCCAGCACCTTGGAAGATTAATAAACATCAATGGAACCATACACAGTTTGGGTATATTTACACAGCACAATATAAACCAAGTAAGTATCAAATTATAAATAATATTGTAAAATTCATTCACTAAATGCTAATTATAATATAATAGGTCAAGATATAATCACATGTGGAGATTTATTTTTCGATAAAACTCATCGACTTGATGGATATAGTGGAGTACGAGCAGTAACTTACGTACCTTCAAAGTTCTCATTTCGGAAAATGTTTTACAATTATGAGCTAAGTCCTAAAAAAGTATTCGACTATGAGATAACTAAATGTTTATTTATGTATTTGGGCATACCATTATCATACACCGTCAGTCATGTTTATGGTACATTTGATGAGGAAGGTAATTCTTGTGGAGTAGATAAATATGTAGCTGACAAAGAATTCGATATTTTAATCGACTCTCGTTTTCTATCTTATACAAATGACACTGTACAGTCATCATTAACACTTGGAGAAACTGGAGTAACGTTTATCAGCCATTATAGACCGAATGTATCTACTATTATGCGAATTATAAATTATTTCAAACCAATTATTATGTTTTTCAGTATAATTGTTTTAGGAATTACAATAGTAATTTTAAAAATATCGATGAATGGAAGTTTTAGTACAGCTGTCATGGAAGTATTGAGAATATTTTTTAATGGTCCACTTTTAAGAGTACCAAATAGAATGTCACCAAGAATTTATCTCTTCACAATTTTAATATTTATACTAGTAATGCAAAGTATTCTTCGAAGTAAAATATTGTCATTTATTATGGCACCAGAATCCAATAATTTAGAAACTTTTGAAGATCTTGCAAATCATAAGGAGTATACAGTTTATTGCAAAAAAGGATTTGATTATTTATTACCTCTTGAAATTAAAAAACGTTGTCAACAAAAGACATTGTTTGCGACTTTCGCTAATGAAACTAAAGGAGTACTTGTCTGGGATGAATTTTCGAATATTGGTATGACATATCAATACAAAATGCATCAGTCTAAAGAAATTATAGCGAAACATCACATTATATTTAGAATGAGAAGAAACTGGCCACTAGCAAAAAAAGCCAATAAAATATTTGGAAGAATTTTTGAAAGCGGAATGAATCGTTATTTTTTTGAATACGCAAATCGTTATGTTGAACTGAAAAATCCTGATCTTATTCCAGATGAAATAAATGATAGTAGAACTTTGAACTTACAAGATTTAGATTTTGCTTTTCAAACGTTAGTGTTTGGATTAATACTCGCATGTATTATGTTTTTCATTGAGATCAAATGCTGGGACTATATTCATCAATATTTTCATCAAATCTTACGTATACTAAAATGTAAAACGAACTATTGTTAGCCCAAGAAATGTTAAGAATAATTATGTCTAAGTACAAATTTTATTTTTTGTTTCTAAATAAATCTGTTCGTTTTAACTTTATATCTTTTACAATTTATTTTATTTAAAAAATTAATTATGTATTATTAGGTACAAATATTTCGTTCATGTAATTGAGATGGCAAATTTTGTAACGTTTGTTACATAATTTAATAAATTCAATTTTCTCTTTCTACAACTACTCATCTTCTTCTTCCATGGGTTCTGTAACGAGATTTTGAATAGGTATACCTTGGTCATCATTCTCAGACTTTTGTTCCTCATTGTCAGGAATTTCCTCAGCAGTATCCTTATTATCTTCAGTTTTTTCTTCATCTTCATCATCTGAGCCAGCTGCATTTGCATCACCAGGGCGTATGGGTATGTGGTATTCAGGATTAGTTGACTCATAAGTTCTGTCAGGTTTAACCCATTCATTTTGTAACTCCTAGAACATTTAAATATAAAATTATTAATATTATTAAAAATATGATGTATATTTTAAGTAGTGAATTAAATCATGTTCTTTACCTTCATACTCTTCACTTTGTTCGTATAAAAGTCATAAACAAAATTGGCAGCATGTGGCATATCTTCAATCTCAATAACAGGGAGTGTAGGTTTTTCATCTTTAAGTCGCTGTGTTGGATAAGATTCTTCAGGTATAAGTTGAAGTTTTAAAGGCCGTTGCATTAGTTGGTCAAAGGCAGGAGTAAGTTCGAAACAATTCTTAAATAGAGAAACTCGAGCAAAGACATACAGTCCCAGACGTGCACGAGACATAGCAACAACCAAACGACGCGCGTCTCTCAAGTGACCAACTGCACGTGTTTTAACCAGCGAAAGTAAAATATAATCATTTTGTTGACCTTGATATTTATCAACTGTTGTAACCTTACTAGGACGTCCAATCAAAGGGTTGTTGGCGCATCTGATATTGATGACATCCCTAATAAGATGCTTTTGACCATTGTACGTCGTTAAAATACTGATTTTGTCAGCTGGATAGCCAAGTAATCGCATATACATAAATACTGCCACACAATATTCAGCTTCAGCAAGATTTTGATAAAAGTAAGCACTCGGTTCACTCTCTCCAACACCATTGAAATCTTCAACATTTATTAATTGGAAATCATAAAGGAAACCAGCATTAGCTACTAAATACTCGGGACTGCGTTCGACATGAGTTAAATTACCCAATTTTTTATATCTCCAATTATAAAGATTACAGATACTTGGTCTAGCACGACCTTGACCATCTAAATCAACAGTTGGTACGCCAAGTCTGACAAATCGGGCGAAAAGAGATTGTTCCATATTAGAATATTTTTGGAAAGCCATGTTTTTAATTACAGGCGGCAGTTGATGATGATCTCCAATCATAATCCATCGCTTTAATCGATTGTAACCATCCTCAGGATTTTGTAATAATAAAGGAATAAAAGTTTCAATTTCTAGAATTTGTGCAGATTCTTCCATTAATATGTTATCATATTTGAAACCCATATCAACGAGTTCACGTCGTTTTAAGGCGGCGTGTGTACAAGTCATGGCAATGACTTTAGCTTCTTTAACAAGAAGATATTTCGACCTATCTAGACCAGATCTCAATAATTCAAATGCTCTAAATTCTTCTAATTGTGCGAAAATTCTTTCAATGTATCTAAAACAACTTTGAGCTATTTCTAAATCTTCTTCATAGGAATTATGTTTGAAGAGTGGTTGAGGTGCATTATCAAAGAATTTATGAAATGGAAACTCTTCATCGACAATGTTTACTGGAATATCAGTTACTCCAGAAGATCGTTGTTTCAATCTTGATTCGAAACGTTCCCAACGGGTAATTACTTGATCCATAAAAAAGTGGCCTGCAGTTTCACACGTATATGCAACATCACCTTTAACATTTAGTGATTCTTGAAGTCTTTGAACGTCCATTAAAAGATCTAAACGTTTCGCTAAAACATAATTAACTCTTCCGTAACGACTGAAATCCTTTTCAGTCTCGAGAGCTTCTTCACCATGACCAAGACGAAGTAAATGTCTTTCGTCAATATCTAATGCCATAATTTTTTCAAACAGTTGATTAAGAGCTTGATTGGAATGTGTAACAATCAATGTTCTCTGATTAGGGAAATTATGATACAAATTAGAAATAATTTGTACAGCAACATCCGTTTTACCAGTACCAGGAGGTCCAACAACTAATGTCAAGCCAGGCTGCATTCCTGCTCGAATAGCTTCTATTTGTGTAGGTGTGAAAGGTATTTGATTCTTCTTTGGTTGATTAGCCTTATAAGGACCTCGACTTGGAAGAATGTGAGGCTCGATAGTAATAATTTTTCGTACGGGTTCAATACCTTCTTGTTTATCAATTACATCCTGGAAAGTCAATCTGAAAGGTCTTACTAATTTACTTTCATCATCAACTGGAGATTTAAATTCAAATGTATAACCAGGAAAACTGGCTTTCAAATGATTAATATCTAAAAACGTATCATTAAAGTCTATAGTTGGAATTTCGTCAGGCATTCGAGAGTAATGAGCCGCTCCAGGATCCCCATATCCAAGAATGATATCGTGAAGCCAATCAGGAACAACACATTCGGTGTTCATTAATTCTCTAATAGTTTCAAGAACAGCTTTGAAATTATTTTCTTTAGGTTTTCGACGCATTATAATATTAAAACCTTCATAGACATCTTCACTTCCATGGCTTGCATTGTCCATATCAATTCGGTATTGATTAGGATCCAACCAAACTCGATAAGTTCGAGAATCCCCTGGTAAAATAGGACGTGGTTCAGGGCCATCTTCTATTACACGTCCATTAGAGTCAAGCATACCTTCGACTTCACAACCTCGTACAACTGTTAAACCAACTTGAGGTACAAAAGGTAATTTATGAGTGTATTTTGTGCCTATAGGATTTGGTGGATTAACCGTTATAAGGAAACAAACGTCATGTTTTCTCAAATTTTCCCATTCAGATTTTATTTCTTTTCGTACGCTTAAATTTATTGTGACATCGGCTCGTACTCTTGATGGCTGTTTTTCACCAATGTTTGGTTTTGCAACTTCAACTACGGCAAATTGTGTTATAGGTTGAGCCATTCGAGCCCATCCACCAAAATAAACTCCACCATCTTCGGCTTTCCAAGGACTCAATCGACTCACTGAATCTTCGATATCTTGACGAATTTCATAAGTTGATTCTAATCTAAATAGATTAAAATTTCTTAGTAGATAATCATGGAGAGTAAGAAATTGAAGATTTAATTTTGGTAAGGCTAGACATCCTTCACCGGAAAAATATTCAGTTGGTACGATACTTTCATTCCAAATGACTTCTTCCGTAGGATAGAGAGGCATTTCATTTAATTCTTCCAATTGTGATGCTCGTCGTTCGTGTCGAGAAATCAATAACTCTTGTAAAAAATCCATATCTAATCGATACCAATTTTCATCATTTGCTCGTTCATCTGGAGGCACAAGATTTAAATAACAAGCAACTGCTTTTAATTTTTCTTGACTTAAAGATCCAAAGTGCTTTTGCAAAGCTTCTCTTGTGTCAACACTAGCAACATTTGCCAGAGCAAAATTTCGTAGATCGGGAAACTTAGCAAACACTGCTTTCTATAAAAAAGAAACGTTTAAAAATGAAATAAAAAAAATAATTTTAGAGATGATTAACCACAACCACTAGACATGCATAATGATTCGTATGTAATTTCAATGATTCTTTATTTCATGAATATTATAATGAGACGTTTAAGTTCTTTATAAATGACAGAAGAATTTAATAATGTATGACTAACTTAATCAATGATGAACTAAATATTACAACATGCATTTTTATTCGTAGTGAATTCATCATTCTGAACAAAGGGAATTTTCTCAACTATGAACAATGTAATAATAGCCTGGTTATCCGAGGAATAGCCTTTTAAAGAATCAATATATTTTTTCAATGACAATAATTACATATTACGTGTCATTATTGATCATGTTATCATAGACTTAATAAAATTTAATTGAAAAAAAACATTAGATAATTTAATAAGAATTAATAAGTATTTCTATTCGCATAAATTTTGTTTATTGAATAACAACACTCCTTGATTAAATAATTGGAGTATATTAAATTTTTCATACGTACTTGAAGGGAAGTTATTTTTTCATAATGAAACTGTGTCATATCATGATCTGTCAAAGTATCTCCGGTTGTATCACTGATCTCGAATCTAGCATAAAATTTGAGCATTTCCAGGAGCTGTAAAAAAATTAACATCATCATCATTTTGGAGTACGATAAATTTAAATTAAAATAATTCCTTTCTAAATATATGAATGGGATATTTTTTTGGTATGGTCGCTATATTATCAACAGGCAGAAGCCTCAAGGTCATCTTTGGCTATGTAAATAAATCCCAGGTGGAGCTAAAGAAGCATTCCAGGTGGTAGGTTTCCATTATGTACAGCAACATACCGTGTAAAACTCGAATGTATCATCATGAAGTGGAGAGAGGTCGAAGGCTAAAAAGAACGCGTAGAGGGGCAAGTAAAATGCGTTTAGTTGTACCGGTGTAGTATCAATGTTGATGGCATATAATGTACAGTATATATCCAAATACCGCGTTGTTCACTTTCCTACACTTGTATCATGAAGAACAGTGATGAATCCATCACTCTAGTTTTACAAAATCTCCAAATTTGGGAGACAAGGACAATAAATTTACCAAGGGTAATGTGAACAAAGAAAAAAACGTGAAGGAAATCTGCTTGGTTCAAGGAAACTTTCAATGGACAAGTGATCAATCGATCGACTGCACATTTCTAACAAGACAACAACCGTAAAACCTGAAAAGTTTTATTATAAAACAAGATAATTGTTTAACAATATTTTGAATATTAAATTTTTATAATGAAGAAATGAATAATTTGTTTTTAAAAAACCCAATTTGAGGTGAGTATTTATTCATATGAATCATAAACATAATAATTAATAATTACTAGATGGATGAATATATGAATGGAGTGAGTAATAACAATACTTTCACAGAGAAAATGCATCTCCTGCTGACAATTTTGTTTCTCGGGTGGCCGAGCACTTTCGTGGAAGCAAGTACTGGAATAGAAACACAGCAGGATGTTCAGGAATCCGTAAAAATTGGCAAGTGTTGTGAGCTCAACGAGATTTTAGTTGATGACACGTGCACATTGTTGAGTGAAACTAACGAGACAAAGCCATGGCAACCGGAATTTATAGATGACAATTTTCCTGTTATTAGTCGAAAGCCCACGGTCAAGTATCAAATGAGGATCGGTTTACCAACTTGTCGTAGTAATGAACATCAGTGGCCAGTTTATTATGAACCGCATGGACAAGATCGACTAGCGATATTGACTTCAGGAAAATTACGTCATTTTGTTCATGATAGGTGGGGAGCCATCGATGGAGAGAGATTAATTTCTGAACATAATCCAGCAGATGATCATGATGATAGTATTACAGTAGAACCCCTGCATTTTGATTATTCATTTGGACATTATTGTGCTGATAAAGCAATCTTCAGCAAAAATAATTTTGTCACGACTTATGCTATGATATGTGTTCCTAAAATAGCTTGGACTGATCCTGATTATCTGATTAAACATATCGTAGATCCTGTTACACGAGCATTGGCTATAGCATGTTATCTTTTTGTCGCGATTGTTTATTTTGTTCTACCACAACTTCGAGATCTCGTTGGAAATATGATTACGAGTATGTCATTATGTCTTGTAACCAATCAAATTGCTGTCACTGTCAGAATATTTACTCAATACGCAAGTCACATCAGCTTTCTTATTGCAGGTGAGTACGTGGTACAAAAAAATCGATTAACGTTCTTATAATTTCATAATTTAGAAACACCATTGTTCATCTTCAATGAAAAATTGAAAATTTTTTGTCATATTTATTTTGCCAGCGAAACGATAAAAAATATAAATTTACTCAAAATAATTACGACTCATTTCGTTCATTTATATCATTACAAAATAAGACTTTTGAAAATAATAATTATGTGTTAATTATTTTTCAGATACTGTGGCTTACATTTCTTTGTTGGCAGCATTTTTTTGGTTGAATGCTCTCGGCTACTTTGTCTGGAATACCTTTCGATCACGCAACGTATTTTTGCGAGTTTCGGATGGTCGAAAATACTGTTATTACTCAACTTACGTTTGGGGATCTACAACAACAATTTCAGGGACTGCAATTTTCGCTCATTTTGCATTGGAGACAAGCAAAACAGTTATTGAAAGCAATGGTATTTCCAATCCTCAAGAGACTATTGGTACACTTGGCATGTCGGTGATATTTACCTCAATTGCATTTACAATTATTGTTGATTTTTGTTTCATTTTAACGACAGCAAGTACTATAAAACAAATGCGCACTTATGGAAGAATACATCATAAAATGAAGTACAGTTTCCGGATGTTTACATTGCTATTTGCTTTTTTAAGCTTCGGATGGTTAACTTTGATGATCTCACAATTGAAATATGATCATCTAATATATTTTCATATTGTTGTTAATCTTTTACAAGCATTTCTTGTGTTGTATGTGTGTGTTTTTGGACAAAAACGAGTAACTTTCCTCTTACGTAAAACGTGTAACTGTTGTGACAGTGAACACAATACTGCCGATGGTCTCGATTGGGGTGAAGAAATGACAGCAATTAATGCAGGATATTAATTAAACATGTCAACTCCAAGTGCAATTGTGAATTTTAAACCTTTAAGTGCCATTGAATATTCACGAAAAATTATTTTTTCTATATATATATATAATTTACACGTTTATTTATACATTTTTAAGCACTAATTTAATTCCCTATTTAATTATAGTATTTTTATCTTTTAAAACAAATACTGTTTTTTGAAGATGTATAAATTTAATTTAATTTTAATATCAGAACAAATTGAATAGTCTTAAAGCGTGCCTTGACAACGAAAAAATACTCCAATCAAATATTTATGCATAATATACTTATAAAAATTTTTACAATAAGTAAAAAATTCAATGTTTATATTATCTTATTCAGTAATGTTTCTTATCCACGTTCTTATATTTATAAAATATATATTTTAGTATTATAGATAGCACAACTTGCATTTTTGTATGAGAGCAATAAATTTTGAATGATAAAGTATTTTAAACAATGTAAAAAAAAAAGTAACTTACCTGTCCAAATAAGTTGCCTTCTGGTCGTTTAAGTAAATTAGACAAAGAACATCTCACAACTAGATGACAATCATCCATTACTGTATTGAAGAAACGTCGAGTTGGTAAAAGAGCTTCTAAATCAATCATTAGCTCAAGGAACCTTTCACAATAATGCACTTTATCTGAATTTAAAGGTCCTTCTAATGGAATTGATTCCAACACATTCATAAATTTAATCATCAATCTATGAAGAAACTTCCTTTCCCAATCAAGTTTTTCTTTCAGCTCTGGTTTATCTCGTTTTCTTATAAAGTTCCACTGTTTTCTCCATTTTCCATACTTCTTGAACTCCAATTCTCTTCTACCATGTTGAAGAGAAACCCACATCGATAATGTAACTAATCTTTTTATTTCATTTCTTACTAAAGCCACTTCCATTGAATTAAAACAATGATTCAAAAAAACAATTAATGCCGTTTGTTCTTTCAAATCAAAATCTAATATACTTTTTTCTAAACATGCTTCTAAAACTCGTTGAATAAATCCTGGAAAATGAGTAGGATTCTTTTCAAATGCCTCCCAAACTTGGACTCTTTCTCTGAATTTTTCATTCACCATTACAACAATAGATAAAGTATGTGCTCTTGTAGCTTGTTCAGCATCATAATTAGGCCATAGAAAATTCTCTAAAAATTGACTGAATTCCAACATCATTATTCTTCTGATTGAAAATTTTGATGCACATATTTCTTCGACATATATGTCTTCTACGATTTGTGGATTAAACTCTAAATGAGTAGACGATGTATGAGCCCAATATTTATTAGCAAGCTGAAAAAAAATATTTTATAAATTTATTACGTTAAAAATATTTAAGCTAAATAACAATAAAAGTAAATTTTTACCTGTGTAATTCGATCAGCATTTATTTGCTCTACTGTTGGTGCTGGATTGTTAGATTTTATCGGAGGCAAAGAATTATTTTCCATTTTTGATAAATTTTATTTGTTATAACCTATTATATCATCACGATAAAAAAGTATTTCACTGAAAAATTCCCTTCGTTTAGGAATTATTTTTACTTAATACTATCAGTAAAATTTTCACACATTTTTTGACAATATCTTTTACCCGAATTTATATTATTATTTTCAATATAAGTTTTTCCGGCAAAATACCGCTCACATACAACAAGTGAAAAGAACGACTGCAAACGAAAATTGAAATTTGAGGTTAGAATAATAAAATTTATTTGAATTGTTGATCGGAGAGACCTCTACAAAATTAAACTATCGAGATATTGCAATGCAATGCACTTCGATGGGTCGATAAATAAATTTGTGAAAAAAAGAAAGATTGTGAACGTGTGAGTGTGCTAGTCATAATTAATAGAAAAAAACCACGGAAATATAATGGAATGGATGTTGGGATTTAAAAAATTTGAATTCCAAACAATTTTTTAAATCTTTTATTTATTTTTTAGTTTTTATTTTGTAAGTAAAACATTTATTTTTATATAAAAAATAATTGGCATTTCGTAATAGTAATATTGATTTTGGAGTACAAAGAAATGAGTGAAATAATAGCTGCTAAGCGAGCCAAGGTAGACGATAATGAATTACCATTGGATCTCAGTTTGAAATCTCAATCAGCAGCTTCAATAAAAATAAATCATGACAATAAATCCAGCGTTGTGAATAATCATCAGCACCTTGAAGATGATGTAGATGATGATACTAACCTTATTGAACTATCTTTTGCTTTGGCAGATATTCCAAGCAAATTATTAGCCCTGGAATATGAATTGACCAAAAGGATAGAACATATTACATTCGGTCCACCGGTGGAATATATTTATAGTCCCATTGAATATGCATTATCAGTCCATTCTAATTTTCTTCAAAAATATTGCCGCACAACAAAGAAGATTTTATTTCTTGCTATGAATCCTGGACCTTGGGGCATGTCGCAAACAGGAATTCCATTCGGTGAAATAAATGCAGTCGTAAATTGGCTGAAAGTTTCAGGCTTTATTGAAAAACCATCAAGAGAACAACCTGATAAAAAAATAACAGGATTTGCATGTACTCGTAGCGAAATAAGTGGTCGAAGATTTTGGAATTTATTTAAAGACATGTGCGGTAATCCTGAAAATTTCTTCCAATACTCATTTCTTCGTAATTATTGCCCTGTGGCTTTGATGGATGCTGGAGGTCGTAATATAACTCCTGCAGAGCTAAAGGCAACATTTTTATACCTTAAAAAATTCATTGTAACGTTTTATTCAATATATGTTTTTTTCAGGGCCCAGAGCAAAAAGAATTACGTGATGTCTGTGATTTAGCTTTATTAGCAATTATAAAGCTTCTAAAAGTCGAGAAAATTGTTGGAATAGGAAGATTTGCGGAGCAGAGAGCAAAAAATGTCATTAAAGTAGCTGGATTGACAACAAAAGTAAGTTTTTTATTTTATATGATTGACGTTTTTTAAAGAAAGATTATTTGCAGATTTTTTGGATGCCTCATCCTAGTCCTCGATCAACTGGCAACGAAAATTGGAGTGAGAAAGCGATAAAAACTTTACATGAATTAAATTTATTGCAATTTTTCACTAATAATAATAAATCAAATGATCAAGGACGAGTTTCATGAAGAAATAAATTGTACAGAAGATACGATGGATAATGAAACTATACTAAAATGGATGGAGATAGCTTTGAGCAAAGCTCTAGATTCTCTGCGTGCTGGAGAAGTTCCTGTAGGCTGTCTTTTTATTTATCAAAATGAAATAATAGCTACAGGAAACAATACAGTCAATGAAACACGTAATGCTACTCGTCATGCAGAGATTAATTGCATTGATGATGTTCTAGAGTTTTGTAAAAGACGTAACTTAAATTATCAAGAAGTTTTTAAGAATTTGGACGTTGTTGTAACAGTAGAACCTTGCATTATGTGTGCAGCAGCTCTTCATCAGTTAAAAGTAAGAAGTATTGTCTATGGATGTTCAAATGATCGGTTTGGAGGCTGTGGAAGTGTTCTTGACATAGCTCCGATTTACGAATCTACTGTGAATGTAGTAGGGGGAATTAAGAGTGATGAGACAATGCAGTTACTCAAGGAATTTTATAAAGGGACAAATCCTAATGTTCCTGAAGAAAAGAAGAAAAAAGGACGGAAAAATAAGGGTAATACGAAAGAAGACATTAACAATCAATAGAATTTATTTATAAAAAGATCAATTTCATAAGTATGATCGCATATTTCTTTACTTGATTCGAATCAACTACATTACAATTACTTAATCTTGCATTTATCTTGGTACCACCTGACCAATAGTTGATTCTCCAGTAAATAATTTTTTTGCGTCATATTTAAAATCTAGAACAACGAATAAATAATTTTGAATAACGAATTACTCATAGCATCTATAAATTATGAATCTCAATAGTTGAAAAACAAATAAATATAAGTATAAATCTCACAATAGTTAATAAAAAAAAAATACCGTTTATAATGGTGGAGGCAAACTATACACTAAATAGAATTATAATAAAATAATGAAATATTTAGTTTCCTGAGCGTTTCAGAATTAAAATTAAACAAATGGGAAGTTAATAATTCTGATAGGTAAAATAGCAAATATATATCATTTCAATAAAAAAATATTTGGGCCTTCTAAGTACTGGATCAATACGTTGACCAACTTCTATCTGAACAAATAAAAGGTTGAATATCACTTATTCATATAATCGACTTAAATGTGAAGATAAACTAGATGGCATTTACTTCCATTATGAATCGTTTGATTCTTATCAATACGAGCTTGATTCGTACTAATTAAAAAAAAATCTTACGCAGTTAAAAGATTTGACATTATCAACTATTTGTTACTTGTTTTTAAAAAGTTTTATGACATTGTTAATTTTAAAAAAATGTCAGTCTTCTTTACAGAGACAAATTTTTTCAAAATCAATTTAAGTGATGGTCGTATAAATATTAAGATAAAATTTATAATTGTCCATCAAGTACAGTTTTTCAATGTATTCTTAAATGAAATACTGTATTTTAAAAAAATTCGTAATAACGTCCTCTATATTTATTCATCAATATAAATGACTTTAATATCTGATCAATTTTAATCGTGATACTCTTTGGATCTGACATTGTGATTAATTTTGTAATGTTTTTAAACAATGGTCAAACTATTTATTGAAGTCTTGAATAGGCACTAATGAAGATATATGGAAAATTCCAATTCAATTTTTTATTTTTCTTATAACAGCCTAATCTTTTATAATTAAACAATAACGTGATTTAAATGAGTATTTTCTTTGACTCTAAAGTAAATTCAGTAGATTGATTTATACTCATGTAAAGCCTGTAATATTCGCTACTCTGTGAATTGATTGTGATAATAGATAAATAGTGATAAAACTCCATAAAGTATTATTGGTATTAAGCGATATTTAAAAAATACTTCAGACTGTCTCGATTTTTGCATTTGCAATTAATACTTGAAGGTTTTTAGAATTATTTCGAACCTGAAAGAAGAAAGTTATTACATGCATAATATATGAATTTACCTTATAAATTATCATTTTGACTTGCAAATATAATGAGGTATGAATACTCACAATTACTTTCAATATTTTATAGAAAATTTTCAAGTATAATTTAAAATTTTTATGTTTCTCCTTTTGAATAATATAATTTTAAAGGTAAAACATCTATTGAGCTTGAACGTTCGAAGCGATAATACTGGAAAACCGGCAAGATTACCTGGAAGAACCGTTACTCGTTGATGTTTCATTGCATCCCTTCTCTCATACTATTTGTTGAGCGTAAAATATGATTAAACCGGTTTATTTTTTCGCTAGCTTTTGAATAGAACATTGAAAGCCCTGACTATTTTATTTAGATATTATTCATAACATAAGTTACAATAGATTATTTATAAAATAATTTATTTAGAATAATTTTATGATATTTTTTAATAACTTATAAAGATTGTCTTTACATATCTATTTAAATAATTTATAATAAAAATATACAAGAATAAATACAAAGATATATGCAGACAATTATGGATTTACTTCAAGAATAAACTCAACTTTCCTAAGTTCAATATATAAAATTATAAACATTTAAAAAAGTGCGCCATGATTTTAGTGCCATCTATAATTTATTTCATTGATGTATAGCGACACCTATATCAAAGAATACAGACCCTGTATTCTTTGCCTATATCTATCGTTTACGTCGTTAAGTCTTTTTCGTTGAAAACGAGTGCGGAATCAACATGGGTTTCCAAAATATTTGGTATTCACATCCTCGCAAATACGGCCAAGGCTCTAGATCATGGTATGTTGATTTATTAAAATTATTTTCTTATAAAAATCATTAATTATTCATCGATGCGTCTTGTAAAAAATGAGTAGAAAGTGATTGAAACTCATGCCGTCAAAGCCGCGTGCGTCATCTTAAATATTTTTTCTATTCTATTTAATTGTGATAATTATATTCTTAATTTATATCAAATTGTAGAACTTGTTATTTCATAATAAAAAATAACTCAAGAACATGATTTAAATATTGAAATATCATCAAATAATGATTTGTCAATCCTAACCTAACTTTCTAAATGACCATTTTTGCAGTCGAGCTTGCGCCAATAAACATGGACTTATTCGTAAATACGGTTTGAACATCTGCCGACAATGTTTCAGAGAATATGCAGCTGATATTGGATTTAAAAAGGTAATTACAACGAATTATTAGTTCTTTAATAACCAAATTATTTAACCGTCGTGCCGTTGATCGATACATGACCCATAAACATGATTGGTTTTCTAAATCATATTTACAAATAATGATATGCATTTATCTGAAAGAATATTTTTCTTCTTTTTTTCAGTTGGACTAGTTTTCATTTTAAAAAACAGCTGCACTGGTTTGTGCTATAAACAGATTGTTTACAATCTGTGAAACAATGAATATTTATTTAATTATCGTCAAATTATGTAAAATAATTTTACATAGAATGTCTTAATCTGTATATGGCAAGAAATCAGTAAATCGGCGAAAAAAAGTACTTTCTTTATTTTTATTTCAATACACCAGAAAAATAATCAAAATAAATAATCCAATAAGCATAATTGCATTAGGTTTTTCCTAAATATGTAATTTTACAGATGGCAGCACTTGCTGTATTTCATCTTTCTTTTGTTCCTTCCTGAACCTCAATTTTCACTCTACTAATAGCACATTACTAGGTTTGCTTGAATATGATGTTGAGAAATGATAATTTGAAACTTCCTCATTCACTTGGTGGCAACGCTAAGTCGTTAGTCAAATCCTATCTAATTTTAAGATTATTCAATTTACAACATTATATTTTTCCTGAATTATACGAGCTATCGACCGATGTGTTAAATATCTATGTACTTATCTACGACTGACTGTAACCGCGAAAGTCGTTTTAGCGTAATTCGAGGTCAGGAGAGTGGGATATTCATTAGATTAGGTAAAAGAGATAGAATGCATGCAACAAACTTTCATCATCGACTATTTCAAAGTTTTTTAATTAAAAAATTTTTTTTGTTAAAATATAAAATTGTATTCAATGACAAAGAAAAGAATAAAAGTACTTAATAAAAATATATCATAATGTTGTATAGATATTTCAATAAAATTGATATAAATTGAATGAGTTTTATCCTCTAATTGAACCAAAAATTCATAACTCCTCATTCATCATGTCAGAGTGATTACAAACGTGGTAGCTATTATTTTAACGTGCACTTGTGTATATCAAAGTAAGCTACACACTAATACCCTTGCAGGCCGTGCCAAAAAAGTAACGTGTAGGTAAAGAGTGAGAGAGAAAGAATAAAAGAGAGGAGCTCGTAAACATGTATTGTGGAATAAACGTCATTGGGAAGAGAGACAGAGTGAGTAGATTAGAGAGATAGAGAGGGGAATGACGACAACTATATAGATTGCTAGCCGAATTGTACAGGCTTTTCTGTGTCCCTAAGTTTTAGACTTCTGCGTTCTAATTTTCGAATGCTTCTCGTATATATCTTTTTGGTGTACAAAGCTTTATACATGTGTAGAAACGTTGGTATTTTTCTTTTTTCAACGGTTCTATTTTCTCTATCGTTGTTCTGTTCCTTTATAAATGCACAATAGAGCAATCTGAAAGAAATGAAGCAGACTTTGTGAGATTTATACGATGTTGGGACTTATTCCAGTATTTGTAATAACCTGGATGAATTTTGGAATATCAGGATCCTATACCGATTCTTCTAGGACCTTCGAAGAGGAGAAAAGCCTATAAACAGAGTTTGCGCATGGCCGAGGTAGAGAGGCTTTAGTTTCAAGTCCATGTGACGGTGTGCAGGCGAATGTACAGCAGAATAGATGAATATTAACTCTACTCTTTTCTCTGTCTCTCCCACGTTGCTTGTGTACTCTTGGTGTGCGACACGTATTTATAGCCGCTTGTGGGCAGGCAGGTTGTTACTTCACTGTTTCCCTCTTCAGTTCCCCTGAACTTTGGGTCCTCATGTAATGCAGCTCTACTGAATTGCGAAGCTGCAAAATTGATGAAAATGTCGGATGAATATTTTAATTGACGTTAAAAAGTTTGATGACATTACCATAGTTACATCCTGTCTTTTATTTATTTATCTTACATTATGTGTATCTACAAATAACATGATTTCGTAATTGTAATAGAGTAATCTAGACAATTATAGTCAAACTATATTCAACGTATCAAGTTTTAGATTATATTATTCATGTTCATGCATAAGGTTTCGTTACTTACGACTCATTACATTGAGTTCTTTACACATATATATCCTCTTCACCTAACTCTCATGTGCTGTTGTATTGTAGTAAGAACTTTGGAGCACGTGAGATCGATTCTACATAGGAACAAAGGTCTAGGTGTTTCAGGACTTTTCAAAGGCTAATGCTCATATTCACCAACATATATGTATATTCTATTTTACTAAGCCAGAGTAAAATTTCTCGGCCTATTTTAAAAAAGAAGTTTCCATATGTATGCACTTGCTGTCATATTTGTTTGATACATCGATCATATTTTGTTTAATTTTCTAGAAACTGATACATATTGTTCGATTGCCAGTGCCATTGCACTATTGTTCTTGTGTATTTCTCATTTATTATCCAGTTTAAATATCGGAAGAAAAAAGAGTTCTATGGTGCAGCAGTACTGAGGCCTTGTGTACGGCACGTACCATCAAGTTGTATCGCAAAAGAAGGAGCGAGATCGTGAAAAGAAGGAGAGAGAAAAAAAGAGAAGCACACGACGGGGAAGAGAAAAACGACTTGCAACCCCACTCTATGTGGTAAATTTCCCCCTCTACTAATGTAGTGAAGCGCTGAGGCGCTGCTGCTATCGGACAGAATCACGGGCAACTTAAACATGGCGATTCAGTCGCTGTTTATGCCGCTGGCATACGGTTCGTAAGTAGCTCCCGCAAGAGCATCAGCTAATGATTCGTTTTTCCTGACGGCAATGGACATTTCTGTTACTCAAAATCAACGGACAATATTTAGTGCTACAAATATGGATACAATTGAGCCTCAAGGGCTTCAAGAAAATCGAGTTAACAACATCAATAACGTAAAGATTCCGAAGGGCGTAGAGGCAGACCCGACGCCTCCGGCAGCAATGGAGGAGACGACAGCTGCGCAATCTGCTGATGAAGAAATGGAGCTTAGCAGCAGGAGTGACAACTGTATAAAAGATGTAAGTATTTTTTTTTCTTCTTGTCTAATTTATTATCATTATTTGATGGCAATTTATTTAATCGATTTATCGAGAATTTGCACAAATGATTCGAATTTATTTTAATGCTATCATATTAGATAAATGATTTTTTAAAAATTAATTTTTATAGAGAATAATCGAATAATCAGGAGTACCAATTATTTCTATGAGATAGTTTGTTATCGACTGTAGTCTAAAGAGAAGTCTACCTTAGTAATAAGGTTATTTCTTTGTTATCAGTGTTGAGTAATCACAACAAGATTTTTAATTGATTTATTTTAATTTTCAGCGGGAAACATTTTTAGTAATGAATTCACGGAAATTTGAAAGTGGAAGTGGAAGTGGGGAGGCTTGTCATGCAGAAGATGGTGCAGATATTTTGGCGAAAAAAAGGAAAACTAGACGAGGAAAACCAAAGCACAGAAAATTAAAACCTTATTCAAAGCAACCGTCTTATCAACAAAGATTACGATGTCGTGCTAATGGTAGGCAGTTGAAGAAAAGCAATCAGCCAACAGCACCATACAATACGACACAATTTTTAATGGAAGACCACAGTGATTTGCCAGATTTAGAACAGAAACTTGCAGTTGTAGCAACTAGTGAAGTTCCAAAATTATTTCAAAAACCTTTAGCACCACCGCGAACACGTGATTCAAGCTTCAGTATCGATTCTGATGAAGACTACTTTTATTCTTCGCCGGAAGATGAAGAAGAATTCTTGACAAAAGAATTTTCAAGTGCTTATGAGGATCTTCATGCCGAAAGATTGAGTATGTTATCTAAATCTGAATTAATTCAAGAATACATACAGCTTGAAGCAAAACTTGATCTTTTAACAAAGCGATTACGGAGTAAAAATTTTCAGCAAACAGAAGAAAAAGAAGCAGATGGCAAAACCAACGGTACTACTTCATGCATGTCAGAAAGTGAAATGGCTAAAAAATTGAAAATTTGTCAACAAACAATAGATGATTTGATGCAACAAAATGATCAATTAACGAGAGATCTTGAAGCTCTCAGGGGAAAAGGACGTAAAAGTTCTGTATCTAGTGTGGACAGTGAGAGCGATAGCGACAGCGACAGCAGCAGTAGCTGTAGCTGTTCAGATGGCAACGGGTCTTCAAGTTACCAGTCAGCACGAAGAAGTATGGAACAAAGAATCGGCAGTCGAGTGACAGCATCCAGTACAGGCGATACCACAAGTAGTAAGGACAATTCTTCCTCAAGTCCAAGTGGGAATCCAGAAATGAATAACACCGATCTTGTTAACGGCAGCGTGAGCAATCAAGATGTAGCTGAACTTCCAACCTAGACACATTCGGTTTACTCATTTCTCCTTGAAATAAAATGTGATCCAGTTCCCTGATAGAATGACTGACGCGAACTTTTAATGAACTTGACATTTTGGTCCTTTTCATTCAAAGAATTTTTCAAAACTAAAAATTATAAATTTTTTTTTTTTTTTTTAGTTTTTTTATCCAAAGGATTCTTCGAAATTTTTAAATCGTTAAACTAATGCCATTCTTTCGTAATAATGATGAATCACGTATATAGTTTTATCGATATAATTGCACAAAAATAAGGCTACAGACCATCAACTAACGTGTGAGAACTATCACGATAAAAGAAGTAAAATATTTATGATTACTCACGTTTATCACTGAATAAATTATAAATGTAATTAAATGCAGTGCATTTAAAACATAAGAGTATTAATGCCAATATAAAACGGCTAAAAGACGTTTATATAAATAAAAATATTAAACGATCAAAGAGTTTTTTTTATTATTGTACAATTGTATAGAATTTAGATAATAAGCATTGAAAGTTAGTTTATGGTCTGATGTTTGCGCGAACTTCACCTGTCAATGAAGTTTTGATCTTTTTCATATAGTATTTAATATTCATCATTTCCATTGATAGTTCCTGAAATCTTTGATTTCTAAGAATCATTCGTTCTATTAATTTATGAAATCTTTTACAATTAACAAAGTATCTTATTTACATAATAATGAATTGGCAACTAAAACGCGCTGTGCGAGTTTATGGAGATAAATTAATTTCATGTTTTTTATTATTTAAATAGAGGCGACGTTTAATGACCCTCGAGCGTATTCACAACGCCAAAGAGAATTTATTTCTTCACTTTTTTTCATCAATAAATGAATTCGTGTATATGTATATAAATCAGGCCGATACCATTGTGATATACGACGTAATGTGATACAGTACTGTAATTCCAATTTAATATTCGGTAAACAGAATCCATAATCGCGTATGGGAGCGTTTGATTTTTCTTTTGAGAACAATAATAAAGAATATATATATATATGAAATATAGATATATATCGAGAGTAGGCTAATGTAATTATATATATATATGATAACAAGAAAACTCCCATTATCTTCCTTGATTCATGATATGTTGTACAATTGTTATTGCTTGAAATCTTTATTTCATCTTTATCGTTTTCATTTAAATATAATTTTAAATTACATACCAATTTTACAATTTTTCATTCTTCATGCGATAAAAAAAAAAAGAAGAATAAAAACTTATAGTTTTTCTCTTTATGCCTAGTTATTTCTCATTTTTTATGTAAAAAATTCAAAAATGATAAAAAATTTTATGTTGAATATAAACTTCTTAATTTACTTATTCTAAAAAAAAATCATTTTAATATTATCATTTGTCTGATAAGAAAAAGTATTTTATGTCACATGTATTATATTATTATATATATATGTGTAAGTTTTTTTTTATTTATTACGACAATCAAATCGATCTATCATTTCAGAGTTAATTCACCAGATGGCGTATATGTTTTTATTTTGGATTGAAATTGAGAAATGCGGACATAATGCGACTATTTTTGAGTATGACTAAGATATAAAACAATGTTTTGCACCTCTAAACATTTAATGTGCATTCGTTTAGACAAAGAACGTGAAGTGAAGCTCAAAATTTAACGTGACAATAGTGTATAAAGCTAAACATCATGGAGTTGCCTCGCACGCCAATGGATAACCTCATGAACGTGCTTTCAGGCTTCAGCATTGGACACGAAAAAGCTCTGAAGCAAGGTGTCTATAATGCAGTAGCATTATTACTCCTTTGCTTAGTTTGCACTGCTACTTACGGGCTTTATATAATCCTGCAACCTTTTGTGAAACCTTTAATATGGGCATTACTCTGTGGTTCTGTGCTCTTCCCATTCAAATTTTACATTACAAATACAGTTAATTCCTGGTTTGCTGAAACTGAAAGCTCCCACGAGCCTCTTTTGGTAAACTTCGCTATGGTACCTATAAAGATTATGGACAGGATATCAGAAGGAATCGGTTCTTTCCTCTATGGACACCTAAAATATGTAGGAATTGCCCTAGCGTCAGCAGGTGTAGCATTTTTGGTATATTCTTATACTCCCAGTGTCTTAATTTGCCTTATTTGGCGATTTATCCAACTTGGCATTGCATTTGTTACATTTTTTGTTGTCAACTGCAACATTTATGTGGTATACATCATTTATTATGAAGTAGGGTAAAACGTCAATTAATGAACATAAGTATGTCTTTATTTGACACACATACACATGGTTTTGATTAATCACTATGTTGATGAAAGTATCATCTATTAATAATAATCGATAAATAGAAAATTTTTTTATTTAAATTATCTTAAACATTGATAGCTTTTCAACTTATGCAACTCTTAAGACACTAATATCTACCGCATTATATTAAAAAAGTAAAAGGCGTGACCAAGGTCAACAATCAATCATTTAATATTAATTGTTCATTTTCATATAGGTCAAATTGTATGTTGTTTCAGCTTTCGGTTTGTGTACGGACTTTTAGTTCAATGTTTTTTTATTTCAATTATTATGACAAATATGAATGATGGTATTTCACCACACAATAGAAACTGCAGATAACACACTAGTAATCTAATAATTTTAAATACACTAAGAAAACAACATAAATATTGAAGGAGAATTAACAATCAATTATTGTGATAAATATCCTATATTTATTTAACATATTTATATCTTTATAAATATTATCAATATTTCAATTTTTATCATTATGTCTTTTTTTTTTATTTCTATTGTCGAATTTTTTACTTACTATTCTTTCATGAAGGTTATTTAATGTTATGAAATATTAGTTAACAGAAAATATATGGGTATAAAATAGAAAGTAAACTATTCAAAAAATTTTATCAATTAAAATTTTTTTGTAATTCCTAACTAGCTATGAAAGGTACCAAAAATTTTTTACATATGGATACGATTTTATAAAGGTATGATTTCATATAATATCAAACTACTTGTTCATTGATTGATGTATGTATACCCTATAGATATATGTTCATTTCTAATGTATTTAATCTTGACTAATCCAATTTATCCAATTTTAGATGTTTATTGTAGTGATTGGCTACATGTCAATCTTCTATATCTACTGGACTCCATCCAATGGCATTTCTTTTAATTATGCATCACTAGTGATTTGGATAATGTTCAGTTTATACATATCAAATATTTTTGGAATGTATCAAATAGCTATCTTTTGTTTATTACAAATTTTATGTATTACTGGATTTGTCTATGAAGTCATTCTTATTATGGATCACAAAGAAACTCAAGGAAAACCCTTGACATTTGCTGAAGCAGTACAGTTGGCTTTGACTGGTGATGATGCATCAAATTCTGATGCAAAAATATCTGAGACAGTTGAGGAAGAAGAGGATGCAATTGTAGGAGAATTATTAACGCCTCGAATGACTCCTGATGATATAAAAGAGCCACTTCCAACGTCAAGTAGTCGAAGACCGACTTTAAAAATATTAAAAAAAGCTTTATCTCTTGATGCTGATGCAGGAATGGCTTCATCACAAGAAAGACGAAGCAACAATAGATCATCAAGTCTATCAAATCCTCGAGCATCAATACGGGAACGTTACTTTCTTAAAAAACTTCGTAATGAACTCAAAATGTCGTGTGATAATCCAGATGAAGATGTTGATACTGACGTATATATGTACGGAGCAGTATATGCTTGTACAGGAATGTTATTGTGGAAACATAAATGGATATTGATAATATTAACAGTGCCAATAATTTGGTATGTCATCAAACAAATCGGAAAGTATTTTAGCTTTTGGGATTACATAAATAATCAACGGAATAAATTAATTGAAGTTTTTAAAAATTGGTATAAAGAAAGACAACAAGCATTAATACCAGCACATGTTAGAGGCTTATATAAAATTTATGTTATCCTCGACAAAAAAATAAAAGAAGTTTTAAAAGCATCAATTGATTCTGTTGCAACAATTGTTGTTATTTTAGCATTGTTAATTTTCACGTTTTCTGCATCAATATTTGTTTTAGTACAGGTAAGAACATTAAAGCAGTAAACGAGTATAAAATATTAATAGAATTAAACATTTAGATGAAGAATATGTACATGTTTAATAGATATACTCGGAAGGAATACATTTAATTCAAGTAACAGGAGAAATTTTAAATTCAACACTAGTAAACAATCCAGATATTGACTGGTTGCCAAAGCAGTGGGAGGAATCTGTTAATAGTGTATTAGATAATGCATATACATACGGTAGAAGTGCTATTGCAGATGGTGTAAAGAAATTGGTCAAGGATTTAGAGCCTTCGAAAGCTGAATTGTTAGAAAAAAAAGTTTTAGAATTATGGGATAGACTTTATCAAGCTTGGATGATGTCTGATGAACCCGCAGACATGATTGGACCAACTGTAGATGTTGCTGCAGCTCTTTCCGTATGGGAAAGTTTTCGAGAGAGCTTTGGAAAAGTGCCAACCCGTATGTTACTCATCAATAGTTTACGAGCTAGAATTTAAATGGACTTTTAAAAATGTTTGTTTTACAGAGATGTTCAATATGAGTGGTATTTCGAATTTTGCCAAAGACAATGTTGGTATATTTGTGTCTGTACTCGATTCAATTTGGAGTATTGTCAAAGGAAATATTTCTATAGTATTAAGTGTCTTTACAGAATTACTTTCTCTTGTTCTGATTAGTGGATCTGCTGTTCTCAATTTTGCGTTAAGTACTGTAAGTTTTAATTAACCTACATTCAAATGTTAATAGTTACTTCGGACTTGTAACTGAACAGTTATTAATAGGAAAAAAAATGCTATGCAGTTATTAAAATTAATCATTGCTTTTATCTTTTTAGATAGTATTTTTCACAACATTATTTTATCTTCTTAGCTCAAGTGGGAAGACTTATAAGCCTATTGAGTTAATTGCTATGTTCAGCCCAATAAGCCTTTACAGGTACGTTATTAAATACCTTTCTTTATCTTATAATGAAGCTAATACAGTTGGGTTTTATTCATTAAACGAATGCAGGAAGGATGATTTAGGCGGGTACGTTAAAGTTAATAATACTTAATGCAATGAATTAAAATGACCTCTGTTAATAAATTATTTTAGATTTGCAATAGCGCTACAGGAGGCAGTTATTGGCGTTTTCACGGCAACATTCAAACTTGCTTCATTCTTTGGCATGTGGACATGGTTTATACACAATTTATTCCAAGTGAAAATCGTTTATCTTCCATCTGCATTTGCCACCGTTCTGGCTGCAGTACCCTTTTTAGATGCATATTTTGCATGTATTCCAGCTACGATTGAACTCTGGTTTACGCGAGGCAGAGTGATGGCCATTCTTTTCTTTACTTTTCATTTTCTACCTTGTAATATCGTTATTACAAACTTCTATAAAGAGATTAAAGGGTATTGACCGTTATAATCTTTGAATTTTTAATTTTCTGTCTATTATTATCTGCTTAACACCTGGTGTTTAATTTTGTTTCAGGGGCGGGCATCCCTACTTAACCGGTTTGTCAATTGCCGGAGGTATTTTGTATCTGGGGGTTGAAGGAGCAATTTTTGGTCCTCTTCTACTCTGTTGTATTATGGTAGCTATAAATTTAAGTCGTCGCTATATACAATCGTTCTCTGAGGACGCATTGAACTCATTAAAATCTCAAATTAACCAAATGGAAGTAGAACAAGCAACATCGCCTTAATAAGTATCATCGAATTTAAAGCTGTTCTTTCAAATTACAATTAGTATTTTAACAATTTCAATGCCTATTTTTTAAGACTAAGTGAAAAAGTTTTATTTATCGCTCGATTTCTCGGAATGAAACGAATTTTACGCTTAAATAGACTGCATTTAATAACGCTAGTCCATAATGCGTTTAGAAAAAAAAAACTGATGTCAATTGTTATGCAGCAAATTTAAATCTTAAGAAATTTATATATTTCATAAATATTTTAATATTTTCATTGCGAGATTTTCTTTTTTTATATAAAAAAAAAATTAAAATGGGTTATAAAAATGAAGTATTATAAGATAAAATTTTTGTAAGCTCTTATAAAATATTTATTCATACTTATGAGTAAAGTTAAAGATGCAGTGTTGACCGCTGTATAAAAAAGATAATATAAAAAATGCCAAGTGCGTGATAATAATATTAATACAAAAAATAAAAATTATTCATGAAAAATGACTAATTTGGTTTACTCAATCATTGGTGTCATCATCACAATATGCCTTATTTTAATTGGGATAGAAATTTATATACATTATGAATCTTATTTTCCACCGTGAGTCAATCTATAGATGTTATTTTCAATGCTGATTATACAATGTACTCATTATGTTATTATTGATGCAGGAATTAATTTGATTCAACAAATTGAATATTCAACCTTAAATTCTTAATTTATACATCACGAAGCTGTTTTCTTATTCTTATCACGGCGCCTTATAATTCATTTTCAATCAATAATCGTATTTTAATTAATTTGAATGACGTTTCGAGGCTGTAAAGATGCATAAATTTGGTTCAAACTCATAAATTTAACTTCAGTAACAAATGAAGTAAGATTAAAATGAAATTTTGGATTAAATTTAATTTTCTTAGAGCCTTTCAAAATATGAAAACCATTTTCTGAAAAGCTACCAGGAATGTAACCAGGCAAATCAAACCATACGAACAGCTGAATACCACATGGAGATTTAATTGTAATGGAATAATTCATGCTGTCTATAGTGGCAGTCATTGGACAAACTGGTAAATTGAGAACTTTTGGTGGAGCTGGAAAAACATAATTTAGAGGAGCAATTTCTCCTTGAGTACTATTTCGTAAGTTTAATTCAATAATACAGTTTTTCTTTGCTTCTGTAAAATTATTTCCACAAGAAGCATCACTTAAAATTTGTTCAAGTTTTAATGTTATTAATTCATAAGCAGCATTTGCTATCACTGTAACATTGAAAAATGATTTACTAATTACACCACCTGATATCCTATAAACATTTATTTCAACAGAACAATTAAATCTACTTTGTAGTTCATCAGAAATTACGAATATTTTCAAATCATGATTTGCTAACAATCGTGGGCTTATAATGATTGGTGCAAAAAAATCTTTAGCATAATTATGAAGCATTTTCCAGCGACCTCCATCATCAATTGATGACCAGGAAGGTGCTGCCCAAACATCATTTAACTGCCAATAAAGTGCACCCATCGTGTAGCCCTCGCCAGCATCATTTAAACTACTTTTTCCTTGACGGTAAGATTCTGATTGTAATTTAACTGCTTGAGCTTGATTTATTTGACTTAAATAGATAAAATTTACAAAATCTTGAAATGAGTTATTTGTTTGAGGTATTTTTAGATTTTGAGATATTAATCTTTTCATATAAATGTATCCAAAAGGTAAATGTTGACGGTGTTTAAGAAATACTGAATCAATAGTCAAATTTGCTACATCTTTAGTCATGTTTTGCAGGCCATGAATAGATGGTAGAGATTGAAATCCATACTCAGATGAAAATCGAGGACGTCTATATGTGTTTATATCCCATCCATTGGCTAAATAGTTGTAGTGATGAATATCTCCGTAAAGATTCGAATACGGATCTGTTCCAATCCATCCATTTTTATCTGCCCATAATGCGTTGCTGGGACTAGATACAACAAATGGCCTTGTAGAATCAAGTTTTTCAACTTCTGCTTTTATTACATCAACATAAAGTTTGATGTAATCTTCTTTGTATATATTTTCTGTTCCCGTTCCATACCAATTTCCATATAAAGCTGCTTCATTTTCATTATTTCCAGCCCATATAACAACCGAGGGATGTGATTTCAATCTCCAGACATTTTGTATAACTTCTTCACGAACAGATTCTAAAAATTCTGGCGTTGTTGGATACATTGAACAGGCAAACATAAAATCCTGCCATATCATAATACCAAGTTTATCAGCCATTTCGTAAAAATAATCAGATTCATATACTCCACCGCCCCAAACCCGTAACATGTTCATGTTAGCTTCTTTTGTCGACTCAAGAAGATGCAATATGTAAGTTTTATTCAATGATTTGCTTGGATAAATGCTTATTGGTATCAAATTACTTCCTTTGGCAAAAATAGGAACTCCATTTATACGGAAATAAAAACTAAGGCCTTTCTCTAAAGGCTTTTGAATTAATTTGACTGTCCTGAATCCAATTAATTTACTACGACTTTCAGTATCTACAAAAATAGTTAAATTGTAAAGTATTTGCTTTCCATAACCATTTGGCCACCACCGTTGTACTTCAGTCTGCAAATTAAGATAAAATTTTATAATTCATTATTAATACAGTCTATTGCTAATTGAAATGTGTTCAATTTTTTATATTTTACCTGAGAAACATTTAATGTTATTGATTCTATGACTTGAGTGATTCCATTATCAATTTTTATTGATTTCTCATTAGTTACGTATTTTCCTTGACCATAATCTAGTTGAACTTTGATTATTATATCAATAGGCTTATTTTTATCATTAGGAACTATTTCGAGAAGCGTAGATACATTAATTTTCCAGTTTTTATTTTCTACTTGATATACATCTGCTGTGTAATCCATTATAAAAACTTTGTTGATAGGAACTATTCTGACATCACGCCAAATTCCACTTGTAGGAATAGCTGGTCCCCAATCCCAGCCAAAACTGGCTTGCATCTTACGAATATGATTAATATGGCATTCTCCATTATATTCTTTTGGTACACATTTTGGATAAACAATGTAGTTTTTACTTTGATTATAATACATTTCTGCAGAGATCTCAATGGGTGATTCAATTTCAATAAATAATGAATTGTAGGGATCAGTATCGTTAAGTAAATAATTCTTTATGTCAAAAGAATATCGACTAAACATATTGGAAGTTTTGCCAAGTGTATAACCATTAAAAACAACTGTTGAATAAGTATCAATTCCATAGAAAATAAGAAGAACTCTTTTTGCTTCTAATAATGATGGAGTAGATTTAAAACGATTTTCAAAAAAAGAACTGCTGTTTCCAATCCATCTATATTCGATATCTTTATCATCAAATAAGGTATTGTATGACAAATATTTTTCAAGTGCTGCAAAAGTATCTGTAGGAATTACCTCATCGAAAACTAGAAAAAATATGTCTTATATTATTTTAGAGTTTCTTTCCACTGAAAAGAATATTATACATACCAAAATTAGATACTGTAACCTTCCAGAGGTCTGATAATTGACATGAAACCAAACATGTATAATTCAATAAAGTCCATAGTAATAATAAAGAATATTTCATTTTTAAAAAAATGATATATTAGAACTTCTTTTAAATTTTATACGATACTTTATTTGATTTTTAGTTTTTTTTCCCAACTTTAGGCCATACTCAGACAAAGTCTATAAAAATTCAGTGCGAAGTTTATATATAAATTTATCAGTATCTTATCACCGCAATCTTTTTTTTCTATCTCATTATGTTGTAGAAAACTTCCTCCCATTCCTGGTAGCTTTGACAACATCTACAGTCTCGATCAAAAGTTATTCTGCTGAAAATAAATAGAAACTAATTGAATAAGAGTTTCATGTTCTTCATATTACTCATGTGAGTGGTAAAAATATAATTACCATACAACAGTAGAGAACATCGTTGACATGACTCAGCTGGTACTTTGATAAGTCATGTGTACACAAATACACATAAAGACAATGAAAAGTTTTCTAGATAGTATTAAAAAATTGGAATAGAATAAACATATTGTAAAATTATTGAATTGTTTACGAAATATATACAAGACAATATTTTTTTTTTAAATTATTTCTATTTTATATCAAAACGTATCAAAACAGTAAACTGATAGTGACAATAATAATTTACTAGAAAATATAAAAATGCAATTCAAATGATGAATATTAACTATTGATAATATTTATAACTCGTTCAATAATCTAAGGCAATACTTTGTGGACATGCGTTACAAATAAATATGTTTTTGTGCTTTTATACATATGTAATTAACAATTTATCTGATAATAACATTTCATTCATCTTTTTGACCAATTGTTGAATAATAATACTTATTCATAGTCGGATTTACATGTTTTCACTTATTTCTTTAAGTATTGCTGAATACTGTTTTATTTTTTTTAGAAATTACGAAGGCAAATTTATGACAAAAGTATCACCATTTTCAACAGTCAAGGAAGACAATAGCCTCTTTACTGTTCAACTTTACATAAATTAAAACTTTAACATTATTTTCAACGTTTCCTTTTTCTAGTTGGTGTTTTGATTGATGTATTTGACGTTTTGGTATAAGTTGTTTTTAAGCTGTTTTCCCCCTTCTTATCTAAAACAAATAAGATATATTAGAATTGAAAATAATTAGGTCATTGAAATATTAATCCACAAAATAATTGATTATTACGCTGGTTATGAGATATTTCTAGACATTCGGATGAAACATGATGTTCATAGGCTTCTTGATCATTTGTGCTAAAAAAATCACATTGCATGCATTGAAATTGTTGGGATTCTTTAGAGTGATTGTTAGTTTGTTCATCTTCATCAACATAAGCTTCACATGATCCAGCGTGTGTTTCAACTTGATCTATTGGAAAATTTTTACCACAAATTGGACATTGAACTTCTTCAACTCGATTTTTGATTTGTTTTACTATTTTCTTATTAGCCTATAATTAAATAACTTGATTATTTTCATATTTTTTACTAGACATAACAAATTATATAATAAAGATATATCGGAAGATTAAGAGCCGACAGCTGTTACTTATACTTAATCTAAATATAATTTGAGAAATGTTCTTTTTTATAAATATTTTTACACCCGTGTAAATAATCGAAGAATTTATTGTGGTTAAATTTGTAGCTTCTAAAAATTAATCTACTGAAACATTTTCATATACCATTAAATGTTTGTAACAACAAAAGTTTTACGTACCTCTGTTTCAGTATAAGTCGTTTCAGAAGATTCATGTTTAGTGTCCCAAATTATTTCATTTTTAGGTAACTCATCAGATTCTAATTCGGTCCTCGATGGACATTTTTGATGCCGTGCAACATTATTACGATACCTTTCTTCTTTTTCTTTCTGTTTTTTCACTATCATCTCATGCTGCTTAGCTTTTGCAATATTATTCTCCATACGTTGTTTTATTTTTTCTTCTTTGTCACGAGTTTCTTTTTCTGCTGCTAATCTTTCCTCTTCTTCTATTTTTTTTCTTTTATCTTCTTCTTTTTGTCGTTTATTTTGTAATAAAGAATGTCCTAATCTTAATCTTTTAGAAAAACGTGATTCCGGAGATGGTGGAATGACCTTTTCTTCTTCATCTTCATCGTCTGTAATTAATTGAGCTTCAATTTCTTCATCATTTAATTTTTCGTTTCGTTTTTTTATAGGTCTTATTGGCTCACAGTCAATACTATTATTCTTTCGAGAAAAATTTGTATTCTGACGTTTTTCTTCGTTGTGAATTTCAACGACGACATCATAAGAATTTGATTTATTCGATGATGGTATTTGTTTCGAGGGAGAAATTTCGGGATATTCTGGAGTTGCAGCTCTTTTTTTTCTAGATGTGCCACCATCAGATATGATGTTCAAGTTATCACTTTCGTCATATTTACTAATATTTGATTGATAATCCCTTTTTTGCTGATTACTTTCAACATTATTATTTCTGTTCTTTATCAATCCATTCTTTGTTGCTGATGATTTATGAGTAAAGCCTGCTACCTTTTTCCGTTTACTTTGAAATATTTCTTCATCCTCTTCGTCATCAGACATGATATAAGTGACTTTTTTTGTGGCATTTCGTGGTCGCAAGCTAAATTTTCCCCCTTCTATTGATGTATTATACAATTCAGATATGGAATTTTCATGCTCTTCACTAGGTGAAATGAGATATTTATCCAAGCTTCCATTGGCAGTTCCTACCTACGAAAATGAAAAAATAATTAAATATAGAGAAAGAATAACTCAACGCTAATGCTTTGGTTTTTAATAGATAGTATTTATTATCAAATATTGCGGAGTACAGTCTTTAAAATTTTGTAAATATAATTATATTTATACATTGAAAAATTACATGAGCCTATAAGCTCGTAAATGGAATTTCTTTTAAAACTGTACTATGATGAAAGCACTACGTTTCCGACATTCATATCATGTCTCGTTTGATAAAAATAAACCTGATTTTTACTTTTTATCAGTAAAATCATCTCAGGTTTTGAAAAAATATATTTATTATTTTGTATTACTAGTACATAATATATCAAAATGTTAGAAGTCAATACCTCAACCTCATCATCAAAAACAATTGATGTTTATTTATATAAAGAGAGTATAAAAGAGTATTGGCTCATATTATAAGAATAATAATAATAATTGTGAATGTATAATTAAATCATTATAATTGGAATAATTTACTATTGGAAAATTGTTGATTATTTCGTTGTAGGTTTTATAAATTCGCGAAAGTGCTGAATAATTAGCATTTGTACCGATAAATATTAGATTGCTCGGAGGAGTTACCCACCTTAATGGGTGTCCCCCACTGGACCTCATCATTGTTTGGTTTTTGCATGTAGCGATAATATAATTCTGCAGTATCATCAAGAATTGTACGTTGCTTATTACGTATTTCGTCAGGAATAACTGGTATCCCATTAACCATTTGAAACTTCGGTCGTTGAACAGATGAACGTTTTTTTCTAGATAAAGGCACATCATTCTCCATTTTTTTGCAGTCTAGAGGATTTATTCTCCATTGTTCTAATTGATTAAAAAGAACAGAAGAGTAAGATCTAGATTCTTGATTTGTTGGAGTACGATGCATGGAATTCAATTCTAGCTTTCTGTCAGAACTTGGAGAAATAGTGTAGTGTGAATATGAGGAATCATCCAGTTTTTCTTGTGATGTTGAACTTTTATCATTATTCGTTGAATTTTTATTGATGAGTTTATTTGAATGAAATGCAGTAGACGATTCTGATGTTACTAAATCATTAATGTTTGTTCCCTGATTAGACGTTGAAGACAAATGATTATCATTATGTCCATAAGAAGACAATGGTGAAGATGGTACCTCGTATAAATCCTGTATACAAACAATATTGTAAATAGTATGTACTTATTTCTGTTACTAAAATTTCGAAATAAATACATGAAACTTACTGGTTGAGAAGTATGATCATTTTTTCGAGCTAACTGTTTAGAATCATCAACTATTTTTAAAAAATTTTCCATATCATTTGTAGACATACCTTCTTCATACAATCCTGCTTCTGTTATGTAATAATGAACGTTAAAAAAAGATATAAATGACAATGCAAGAAAGGAAAAAAAAAGTTTTATAAGTTAATATATATTTTAAGAGAATAACCTTTGAGCTGATTTTTCATTTCTTCTTGTCCATCCTTCGTTTTTTCTTTTGTTTTGCTCCTTCTCGACGTAGTTGTCTTGAAGAGAAAATTTATTATTTTGTGACAAAAAATTTATTCATACCGATATATATTTGATGAATAAGAAAAATAATTAAATAATTATCCTCACCCACGGTTCCATTTTGTGTTACGTTGATTGAAGCATTAAAATTTTTTATCAATCAACAATATCAATTGTAATATTTATGATGATTATCTCAGCTTTTGTTTTGGAACAATATTTTTGCAGAAAGAAGAACAATGTGTGTATAATCATTTACGATGAAAGAAAAATTAATTAAAACAGTAGATATATACGATTTCATAAACTTTTAGACGATAATAAGTTGAAAACCTTTTTTAGTTTATATTAAATCGCTTTAAATGGAATAAATAATAGAGAGGTTATAGCAGAGAAAATAAAGGATTTGTCAAATTCATGGAGATATTACGCAGTTACCAAGAGTTGGTTAAATGAAATGAAAGAAAACCAACTATCGATAAGTGAAGATTGTAGGAAAGAATACTGATGAAGCTTTGTTGCTCTTGGATTGCTGTATTTAAATTTGGAGCTGTATTTGACCAATATTCAAAGCATTTTGATCTAGTTCTGGATGCTAAATTAATAGTGATATCCGCACAAATTAATAAATTTTCATGATTTTGAAATTTTTATTACATTTTATGATATCAGAGAATCGACAGATGATGGGATAATCAAACTTTATGAAAAAAATATAAGTTGAATATATTTATTATTTTTATAAAGCCAAAGTAATTTACTTATGATAGAACTACAAGTAGATGTGTTGATTTATTATTGTGTCATGCATAACTCATAATAAATTTCTAGTTCTTTTCATCAATTTTTTTATATTATGTACATTCATATAGGTATATAATAATGATTCAATAGATTGTTTTATATAATATTCATGAATAAAAATAATTAATGCTTATATTTATAATTAGTCAAAAAAGATTCGAAAATCTTAAAAGTTTCATGAAAGATTTGTTTAAATTTCAATATCTCAAGATACTGTAAGTACAATCATGTTGTGATATCATGCAACGTTTACTCTTCTCAAGTATTTTATAAAATACAATTCTTTTCCAATCTCCTTAATTATACGTTTGAAATTCTATTATGCTTTGAAAAATCATATATTTATTGTTCGCAATAATTGTAAAATTGTTTACTGATTTATTTTATAACTTTTAAACGCACTGTCACTCTTAATCTATTGTACAACGACTTATTATATGTACAATACATACAATTTTTTTAAAATATCTTTTGTTCCTCATATTTTTGCTTAAACATCTATTCATTAGCTATGAAGTAGTGAAAAAATAATGCTGCTTTGGCCATGATATTTATAAGATTTTGGTAGTTAATATTTTTTGTTATTAAATACAGACTAATTAATTAATAGATATTTGAAAATAATAAACATGAATTGTTCGTATGATAAAAATGGAAGTAATTAACTTCTTCATTCGATTTTTAAAATATTCAACGACATGCAGGAATGTTAACGAGTTATACTCAAAAACCGTTATAACTTAGGTCCTGTGAAAAGTATAACAAATACTTTGATTATTCTCGGCTCGTTGGTAATGACTCATGGAGCCTCATTAATTGATTTATTATAAATTATCATATCAATAAGTAGTTTGTCATAGTATTAAAAAAATTAATTTACATTAATTATGATACTCAAGTACTGAATAAGACATTAATAAAATACTTAATATTATCTGCAGTTATTTTTTCTCATGAATAAATTAAAGAAGTCGTGCATCTAATGCAGAATTATCTAACTGTCTGTACAAATAATCGTACAAAAATTAAATCTAAGGACGGAAAATAGAAAACGTCAAGGTCAATATCATTTGCATATTAGTCATTAAAATCTGCTCAAAAATATAGCAGTATTCCTCTTGTTTTAAATTTGTTTCAGTTTTTTTAATCCAATATTATTTCTCGGTTGATTAATCATCTATCAAAATCAAGTTGCAGTAAAACAACCATGGACAACGGCTTCAAGTGCAAAATTTAACCTTCATTTATATCTAGGACTGTCTGGTGGAGTGGGCTGTTGAGCACTGCTGTTTCTATGCTTCGGACCAGATTTGAAAGACATTTTTTTTAATGGTCTTGGTGATATACCATGAAGTGCTGGACTGTCTTGTGTATCAGCACTGAACCATACTCTGCTATTATCAGAAGCTAAAACATAAATTTTCTTAATTAGTTACACGGAAGGGTTGAAGAAAAAAACTTACTGTGATATTTAGAGATAGAATAGATAATATAAAGTTGATGCGATGCTAGGAAACATATGAAAAAAGTTTAAGATTAGTTGACAAGCATGAGAATGGTAAGGTTGTGAAGGTGTCCATAGCCATCAAAGGTGTAAAGCATTCTAATTGGTGATACTAACTTCTTAAACCATTTCACAAGGTAGATGAGAGTTATTGGTCTGAATTAGTCACCTCTATTCGTGCGGGTATCTACACCACTGGATCCGGTACTACTGCGAAGGCTAGGTCGACCTTGATGGGAATCTAGAAGAGCAGCTGCGAGATTTGATGATGCATTTGACTGAACACTAGTTATAGAACCTAATCAATCGATTCCGTTAATATTTAATAAATTGTTCTATGAAATTATCTATAAATTAACAACACATTAAATTAATTCTAGACCTGTTACTGATGATGCGCCACTAAAAGGACTTGTTGGTTGTATTGGAGAATAAACATTAGCTGTAAATTCTTCAAATGTTGTGGATTCTTTATGGTTTCTCATAACAATATCTATTGAACGAGCACGCTCTTCGTAACTGAAATATAATATTTTATTTTAATACTTTGAACTTTTAATTTCTAATCACCTTTTAATTGTTAAAACTTATCAATAGTAATTTTTTAGTACTTACTAGTGTTGATATAATGATAGTGTTGATCTTTTGGCCCGACTAGCTGCCAAAGCAGTAGTTCTGACGAGTCCTGGCAAAGCTTTATCTTCAACTATACATTCATTAAAAAGAGGTCCAAAAAATGGTATTTCTGGCTTTCGAGATATTTGGATTCTATATAATTTATTTGGCAAAGGATAAATAACTATTAAAACGTCACAAAATTCTGTAGGGATTATATCTCGACGATAATCTCTCCAATGTTCTGACCAAACTATATGGATTTCATCATTTCCTAAATGTCTTGTTTTTTGTAATAAACTTTCAGGACTATCTAGTGGCATTCTTGTAGCAACATGAAACAAAATTTCTGTAAATGATGTCGCAAAGTATGGAGCAGTAACCCCAGACGCTTTACCAGGTACTAGACCTCCCAGGAATCCTGTGTGTGTTTCTAATTCTACTTCCCATGCTAATCTTGCTACAAAACTTTCATATTCTTTACTACCCGTGATGTTACCAAGAATAGAATTTTTATCTTCTTGTCCTTGACCAACAAATATCACTGCCATTTTATGCGTTTCTCGAGATCTTTGACTGTCGAGATTACGAAGTTCTCGAAGAAGCTTTTCATTTTTCGATAAAAGGTGCAGTCGTCGACGCTGTTCCCATCCTGAAAGGCCCAAATGGGAAAATAGAAGTCGACAGTGATGAAATGGGGCTGGTGGAGGGTGGCATGCTGGTGGATTTGCAACGACTCCAGAAGTACTGATATGTTGATTCCAATTATGAACGTATTCACGTGCAGCATTGCGTTGATTCAAAATAGCTGCAATAGTTTCATTTTCAAAACAGTGTACTTGTGGTGGATTTGCAGGAGAATTTAATGCCACCTCTGGATTCATTAAAACTTCAGGACTTGTATGCCCGATATATCGCAGAAGATCGTCAAGGTTGTCCATGTCACTTGCAGCATTTGCAAATGTAGGTAAAATATTTGGCTCTCGATGTCTCATTACATGACGAGGAAACGATTGATTGGATAAAATATTAATTGAATCGTCTTTGTTATCTTCATGAGACGAGGGAATCCAATCATTATGCTTATGTGTTAAAACTTCTGTTTCTTTACTATTACAAAGCTGATTATACAATATTGAACTATCCCAACATGCCTTTCCTGCTAAATCACGCAATAAAACTCGAACAATTGATGGAGCTGTTACAAAGCCTGTTGTTAATTCTGATGGATCTAATGCTCCAAGTTCCACAAATGACATGATAATAGAATTTGACAGCATTAAAAGTTGAATATTTGGTGCATGGAAAATAGCAGATGAAAGTTCATCACCATCTATGCCAGGTACATCATCTAACTCAACTACAGTTGACGATAGTCTAGCTGCTCCGATTCCCATGGGGAAATGTCCTAAATAATTAATTAAATGCATTATCACCATTTTAGCAGCTAATTGTATATCTTGAATATTAGCTTTTCTCGGTGATTTGCTATTGTTAGCCTCTTTTCCCAAATCATCGACAGTAATATCAGGATCAAAATAATCTTCTTCATCATTTGAATGACGAAAACTTCTTGAATCTGAATTAATTTTATCCGATTTATTTTTCATAATATTATCCAGAACCTAAAAAGTTAGCAAATTGAAAGTAAAATTGAATAAATTATAGGAAATTAAATAATTTATATAATAATTTTTTTGAAAACAATTTCAATAACTCACGGTAAAAAGTGTTAATAGCAGTGATTTTCCTTGGAATGTAGTTAATAGTATCTTAGGACCTAAATGCATGGCCCACTCGCCTAAACAAAATAACATGGACGTAGTTAAAGCACTACGCCGCTCTCTGATACTCATCGTATCTAAAGTTTCTGAAAGGACCTAAAATAATTTTTATAAAAATTTTTCCAATTATGTAACAATAAAATTATCTATAAATAAATAGAATAATATTAATGACATACCTGAATTATTTTGCATGGAACTTTTGGATATAATTCCAAAAGAACGTCCGATTTATCACAAAGTAATCCAAGAGAATCACATGCTACTTGTGCTATAGATGGATGGGTTGCCTAAAAAAATAGATAAAAAATTTGTTTAAATAATAACTAATCAAAGATTATACATACAAAAAAATTGTAGTTATAAGAACGATACTAATTATTATTTAAAAGCAATTTGTAGCCACAGATTTGAACAAATATAATTACAGAGTAGTAGCAGCAGTGTATTAGGATGATTAATAGATAGACATCACATGAAATAAACATATAAAATGAAGGGTCTATATTGGCTACCTGATACGGAAAGAGTGCATGAAACTGCTCCCTGCGTCTGCCAGCCCTGTGGACTCTCTGTCAAGCCAAGCAGATTGTTTCATACCCAAACTACATTTTTTTTCAAGTACAGGCAAATAAAACTACAGTTTACAACTACCACCAATTTACCAAAAGATTCTACCACACCGAGAGTGTAAAATACATGATTTCAAATGACTTTTATTACTATGGATAGATAATTACTTACTTTGAGAGCTTGAAGGAGCACATTTACGGCTTCAGGAACTCGAGGATGATGTGACTTAATACACAATTCTTTGTAGGCAAACATTGCAATACTTGAAAGCGCAATACATCGTGCAATGCCCGTTGGTTCTCTTCGACAACTTCTCAGAAGAATTGTCAAAATGAGTTCTTTAGTATCAGGACATGTTATTGTTTCGATGTTAGATCCATTAGGTTGAAGTACTGGTAATTTTCCTTGTGCAACTGGCAAAGATAGCAATGATCCAAGAATAGAAACTGCTTCCGTCCTTGGAGCTTCAACATCTTTACTACCTAAAATTAAACTCGCCGCATGTACGTAGTCCATGAGAAGAAGACTTGATCCAGGTAAATTGAGGCTAAATAACCTAGGTCCTGTATATTTCACTAGCGCATACATGACCTTGATATCATTACTCATAATTCCATGATGAACTGCATGATAGAATAATGTTAAATGAGCTTTTGGTAAATTTATGTCCGGAGGTTGTGTAGTCAGTAAACAAATTAGTCGATAAGCTGCAAGCTTTCCAATTTCAAAACGGGATGGCAGTTGAATAGCCTATAAGAATGTATTTTCAATTAATTCGTGAATAGTCTGGCTATAATTAATTATTTGTGTAATAGTTTATTTAATCAGTACCTTGAAACACCAAGGTGCAATTACAGTCAGAGGTGGAATAAGTTCTGGAGCCGGTGGAGTAACTTGATTATCACCTGAAACGCCTTGATTCAAGCGTATTTTAATGAGAGTTTGAGTAAGCTGAACAAGATAATCCATAACTTGACCGTGTAACACAGGATCTTGAATATTGTTAACATCGCCAAGAGCTGATAACATACGTCTCCATAAAACAACAGCTACGTCTGGCAACCAACCTCGTACTCCACCACCAGCCATGACTGATCTTCTTTCTGATGCATCATTTGTATCTGAAGAAATAAACAGTTATGAAATTTGCTTTGTAAATCGTTGAAAAATAACTATTTTTAAACGTAAACAAATGATTAAAATTGTGATTAGTACATAACTTTGAACAAACTTAATGAAAGAAAAGCAGAAAGCAATTTCACACTAAATGAAAATTTGTAAAATATTAGTTATTATCTAATGATGGGATCATACTCACCAATACTACTTCCATCGATATTTTCAATTTGAATTGGACTATCTTTATTACTGTCAACGCCACTACTTGGAGTTGGCGATGGACAACGTGGTGTTGTTGGTTCGCTGTCAGCTATGACGACGCTGTCCAGTGATTTAGTTCGTCTTCCTGCTAAAGTTCTTCTTCGTCCACTAACTGTAGTTCGAACACGCTCATCACCGTTGCTATTTCCATTAGATGATACCAGTTTGGCCATATCTCGGTCTATTGACAACGGTAGTACTGCACGCGATGAAATGGATTGTGCTGAGTATATGAACATATGAATGAATCTTACAGAAATACGGATACCACGCGCAAAAATATCGTTACGTTCGTCAGTTACTCGTCCTTTACGTTTCATGTTTTTCTTTAATTGATAAAGTTAATTAAAATTTCAAGACACATAAACTGTAGTAATGTCTCTGTTAATGGCAAACTATCATGAACAAGCGTCACCGCAGTAAAAAAAGAAAAAAGAGTGAACTACGAAAACACTCGGTGGATGAAGCAACTTAAAACGCAGGAGCACGACTGGTTATTTATAAATCAGTGTCAGAAAGTATTGAAGTAAGAAAATAAAGATAAGAAGATCTAATTGTTAAAAATAAAAGTTAGTAGTATTAATTACGTTAAGAAAGATTACGACTTTTCGAAGAGATTGTATAGATTATTATTAATATCATTAATCGGTAGTGTGATAGTTTGTGACTAAACTTACCAGGTATTTCGAAATGAGCTACTTGAGCTCGATTTCGTTGTAATTTTGCACGATGTTTTGCATTGTATAAACTATTATCACTTGAACTCCGTGGAAGTGGTCGATGTTTTCGAAATTCTCTGGATACATTATCTGTCCAATAAATTATTTATGAATTCTCAGGAAATATTTATTACATAGAATTTCATTATGGAGAATAAATAGATACCAGGAACACTTTCTTTGCAAGTGTTATTAGTTTCACGGTCTATGCTTCCTCTACGGGGAGATTGAACACTGCTTGCTGATGCAGCACGACATCCTACGCCACGACGTTTTTTTGATTTTTGTTCACTCAATCTATCAAGAGGTAAGTCATTAAGATCTAAATTATAAACGTGTCGCGCCAGTACCCTCGTTAATGTATCTAATGTTTTCTAGATTAAAAAAATGGTTTAAATTAATTTTCTGTAACAAAGTTAGAGCATTGCTATGCAGACCTTTAGTTCTGCGAATACTTACAGCCCATTCACGTATTAACTCTTCCCATTGAGTTAAAGATGTTAGAACTTCAAGAAATTGATCCCAAAGTTGAGTTACTATAACAACATTCAGGTTAGCTTTAATCCACGTGACAATGAGGGTTTGAAAAATAGCAGGAGCAAGTTTTCCACCAATACTGTCACTATTTTTGCGTCGTGATGATTTACCTCCAAGCACCAGTGATGTTATTTGTAATAATACCCTGAAAAATTATTAATTAATTGTTTAATTTTATGAGAAATATTTTTCAATAAGAAATATATTTAAACTCACCGAAGTAATTGGTCCCAAGTTGGAGGTTCTAATCTTGCATGCATTACGACATACCGATAAACATTCAATACTCTTTTACAGCTATCAATCTGTTCTTCAAGAAGTGCTGCTGAAGCATTACCGCCGATATTCTCTAAGAAAAATACGTTTGATGCTTGAGTTATGAACACCTGTAAGACATTTTGTAAGCCAGCTCTCACAAATAAATTTTCACGATGAATAGCTCCTAAATATGAATCGTTTCGTAATCTTATTTGACGATAACTATCTGATGGGCTTTTGTCAGTATCACTAGTATCTTTTGCATTTTCATTATCCCGGTCTTTATGACTATCTAATGGTTCTAGCATAAAAGGTGGAATTTCCTGAAATTATATAAGAAAAAATTAATTTCAACTAACTCTATTAAATTGAGTTTAAAAAATAAAAATAATCATTACATTCATTTGAATCCAATCTTTATATACAGCAATAGCTTTTCTTATTGCACCAGCATGTGTAAAATCTAACAAAAAAGCTTGTCTATAAATTTCATGTACAAAATTAACGTTATCACGGCTACCGTATAAAACTTCACGAACTAACATAACAGCCATTTGCCCATCATCTTGGGTTTGATTTTCTTGATGATTAGTAGAAATTTCAGGTGATAAAGAATTAGAATCAGCATTTTGACCAATAGAAATTCGTTTTCCTTCGGTTCCACCATCATTATTTTCTTCATTTGGACTCATATTTTGAGTAGGACTTATAAAAAGCCCATCTTTCTTCGTAATGTGAGTAAAACTTGCTAACCATTTTATTAAAGCAACTTTGCATAAAGCGTAATTACTCTGACTATTATTTAATGGCTGTCGCATAACTGGAAGCTCTAAATTTGGTTTGTACAGAGAAAAATTATCATCAAATTCCGGACAAATATGCCGTAGGTATGTAGATTTAAAACGTTCCAAAAGAAATTGAAAACATTTATGTTGTCGGGTGTGTTTATCTCTCCATTCAACTTTGACAACTTGAGTGACCATAAATTCAAGTAACGCTTCAAAAAATCTAACAGTCTCGTTATCTAAAGGTTTTTCACCACTTTGGACAGGAAGAATTGGTGTGCCATTTGGTTGAGTAACTGGCCCTTGTTGTGCATTACAATGGAAAATAGCATTTGAATATTGAGTTTCAAAAAATTCACGTTTTTCTTTTTCTTCCGTAATATTAGAATTCGTTTTATCTTTTCGTCGTTCTGACCGATGTGGTGAAGGTTGACGAGGTGGAAAGCCAGGCACCAGGCACGCAAACATTTGATGAATGTGTTCTGGTGCATTTTCTCCAAGTGCTTGATACCACAGAATGAAATACCTAGATTTATAAATAAATTTTATGAAAAAATAATTTTCAACGAATTTTTAATTTTCTAGTTTACAATGTATATAATTTAACCTCAAAGCTTGTCGTCTAAGTTTCCAACTGTTTCCGGGGTGGAGAAGTTTATGTAAAATTCTAGCTAAACTATGACATTGCCATCTTTTATTTAATAGTTCTGGTAGTAAAGTTAAAACTTTTTCCAACAGCTGAAGAACCTGCTCCAATTCCTCTCTATGTGCTTTGTGAACTGTCAATATTAAATAGACCATTGTTAAAAAATTAATATAAATAAATATTATCACTGTCATGAGTTTGATTACAGTACAAATATTGTGAAAAGTATTTTATTCTTCAGCTTACCAAGATGAAAAGAGAGTTCTACGATTAGCAGCAAAAAAGGAAGTAATAATAGGAGATTAATAAAAGTAAGTGGTGGAAATAAGCATATTAAAGTAATAAAAAATTACCTCTTTGTCGCAAATTTGCCTCTGCTGCGACAAAACAATCGTAAAGGATAAAATAAACATGACTAAAATTTCCTTCGAAAAATCCTTTTGCTTCATCAATATCGACATTGTCTACAACAATAAATATAAAATATATTAATTGGGTAAAAATGTAAGTTAATTATTGAACAAATATTGACATCATATATATGTCAACTTTGCTTATCAATGCTTTGGGTAAGAGTTTGCAGATCTGTTTGGTAAAGCCATGTGGTTTACTGATAAGATAACTACACTTTTGTCAGGATTGCATGTAATTTTTTATCATTGTATTTGTACTTGTCTGAATATTTATAGTTGATTCACAATAAATAACAATATATTAATATTAATCTTCACTTACTTTAGATTAATAATTATTATAAATAAATTTTAATTTTTTCAAAGTTTATCTCAAAATTCAATTTGTTTTTTTTTGTTATTTTATACAATAATGTGTATATAAATTGTTGGATCATCATATTGATATAATTATTATTTACTATATAACTTCAAGAAAATATCAAATTGTGGAGGTTAAATGAATGATTTTCATAAGAAAATAATGTTAAATGTGATGATGACTATAAGACACTTCTCTGAATAGTACATAGTGAGTACAAATATAATATAAGTGAAACAATTAGTTTGTACATGTGATTTTATTCTCACCTAAAACAATCTTGAGATGCTTGAATCTTGTGGCACTGTCTTTCTTCACATCTTGTATCTTTAGCGTCGATTTTTTGACGTCTACATGAAGTTTTTTACTGAACATAGTGGTCTAATGCGTGCCGCCAGCGGCCGCGACAATATATACATTCATGGAATTCACACGAAACATTCCTTTTTGGTTTAAATTCTTCTTCACACACCCACTGATGTAATTTATAAGACCTGATGACGTCCTGTATTTAAAAACTAACGTGAAAACTTGCTGGAACCGCACACCTCCGATCAGATGTAGGTGACAGCAGCCATCTTGACGTAGACATGTGTGTGTGTGTATTTACTGTTATAAGAGTGTGAGTTTAACCTTTATAAGTGTGTTTATGTGTTCACCCACGATTTTCAATCACATGCGAAGGCCATAAAAGAGAATGAAAGAAAGTTCATTAATTTATTAATTAAATATGTATTTACTTATTTTCAGTTATCATTTATTTGAAACACAACATGTATTCTACTGTATATTTAATTTACCTGAGCTCTTATTAATATTTTTTTTTGTAAAACAATCTTTTAGTTTATTAGTTGTAACACGTTTCAGCTCTTCCAGGTGACATTTGGATTGCTGTACGAAGAAACATAGCCAGCGGATGGTAAAAGTTCTCATTAAAAAACTACTAATTAATGAATAATGCTAATTAAAACTTATGTAAATTTGAATGAGTGAAAAAAAATCAATTTTCTGAAAAAAATAAATTCTATATCGAAATTTGAAATAATAATTAAAATAACACGATTTTATTTATTTATGATAATTATAAATAAATATTTAGGGTGATGAACGTGTAATTAGAAAACTGTAATATTTATTTTATCATATTTTATTATGCATATAAAATACTTTAGACAGTATTTACAACTTTTTAAATAAAAATTAACGTTATTATATTGACTACATCGCATTCCAGAGCCTCCAGGTGACATTTGGATCATGAAATTATGGAGAAAAATAGCCATCCCCCAGTAAAATTATGCAGTATTATAGATAATTTAAAATATTTCTTTAGAAATTTAAAATTGATAAAAAAATAGATGATATCCAAATTTTGTAGAGAAAATAATAATTCAATGAACTGATAGAAATATTTAATTCTTTTGATGTAAATTATTTATATTTATGAAATTAATTTTTTTATACAATTTTTTATTTTTCCAAATAATCGCCTTCTATAAAATAATAAAAGAATTTAAATTATTATTTAATAGTAGAGCTTGAGAAAACTTGCCTTACTAAATGTTTCTATTAAAAATCAACAGTCAAGGTCCAAATGGGATGACTTTTAAATAAATAAATTTACGACTGGTTTACAACAAATACTTTCTACAAATACAAATACATTGAAAATTCATTTAAAAACAAAAAAAATGTTCATTTGTATGTACACGGTAGCAATGTACATCGCTGAGATTTTATATACTTTTTATAAGTATTTTTTTATGTCACATGTGCTCTAAAAGTTTAAGGCACGCCTCACGCTCTCACTCTCACTCTCATACACTCTTTCTCTCTCTCTCTTGTTCTTTGTATCAATTAAATTACATTTATCATCATTAATATTGCATAAATATATTCATATTATCAGGCGAATATGTGTAATCTAAATAAACTGATGTGCTACAGTTTGCAATAATATTAAAATCCATTTTCTAAAAATGTATAATTGTGTATTATCTGTTCTGTACATAAACCTATGTTTTTTTAATTATTCTTTTATCATGGATAGTCATATTGTGTTTTCTTTTTATCATTACAGCATTGACATTAACATTAATTAGAATTAATAACAATATTATGTTTAAATGGGATGGAGGAGTATGAGAAAAAATATGATTTTTTTTTTTCGTTTCAAACTACTTTAGCAGTTTTGCATATGTTCAGTTGCAGGCAAAGTGATAGATCACTTGTATGATGTAAAACTCGTGTCTATTCTTATCTTTATAAATATTTTATTCTCTTTTTTTTCTTTTGATATTTTTATTATTTATGAATTCCTAACATCTAATGGACGTCTTCTGATATGAGACTTAATTGAAGGATTATTAAAAGTATTTTCATTCAAACTTTTTCATCATAAATAACAATATAAAAAGTTATGAGTTTTACATTCAACGATACATCACTTATTGCACTTTACCTCCAACATCTCAATTTTAATACTACGGACAAAAATTTTTCTCTTTCAATTAATTTTTGTTTTAATTAATTATTATAATTATTTATAATATAATTCAAGGGCCTAAAATCGACTTCTATAATTCACACAATCATATTTACAAGTATGCCAATCAGGCATTTTGCATTTGTTTCGCAAACGTCTGCTTTTTTTACATGACTTTTATTTAAAATTTTTCTAAATATTTTTGTCCGTGAATAAAAAAATACTAATATATAGTTCTGTCGTTGCTCAGGCAGTGTATACACATTCAATTTGTTCGCTAAGGCACCGACTTTTTTTTAGGATCCTGAGATTCAACCCGCATGCTTCGACAAATTCAACGGCATATCTGAAATAACAAGTGCGAATAAATTAATTATATAAATAATTCTTTTAACTGTAACAATCTAAAAATAAAAAGAAAAATTACCTGATGGAGGTGTGAGAGTTTGTTCCCTGTAGTCTTTATAATGATGAACCGGAGGAGACGAAGGATGAGGTGGTGGTGGTGGATAAATAGGATGAATTGGGGGAGGGTAATGAACAGGTGGTGGATAATGCATCCAAAGTCCTGGTCTATATGGACTAGGTGGAAGCATGGGAACTGCATAGAGTGGATGATGAACTGAAGTATTTGGCGATCCAACGAAAGGATCGACTCTAGTTCGTGGGTAGGAATGACTTGATGAGTATTTGAAGGCATGTCCATCATCCAGTTTTAATAAATTTCGCAGGAAGCCCGGTTCTGGATTTGGCTTGTCTTCTCCTAGAATACTTGTTATACTGTATGACGATAATTGCTTTGGTGAGGGCACTGATGCACTCGTAGTTGTCGCAGTAGTTATCGTAGTTGATAATGTTATAGGCTGCGGTGTTGCACGTCTTTTAGACGCTTGATCCTCTAATGTAACTCGTTCGAGCTCACGTAATATTCGCTTTCGTGGCGATACAACATTTGGATCTAAACGCGATAGCTTATCAATAATAAAACTCAAAGCTTTCCCAGTCTCGATATTTTTGCTTGTTTTATTTGATGGCTTCTGACAACTTGCACCTGATTCTGTGACAAGTTGTAGCGGCGTTGGATCCAAGGGACGTCGACATTTGCGAACGAGCAAACGTGACGGAGCATACAGGTGAGTGCGTGGATCTCGTCGGTAATAAAAGTTAAATTCCGTTGTGGTACAACGTCGAGGACGAGTTTGTTTCCAACAGTGATCTCTCTGCCATGGACTCGACTGTATCGACGAATTATCGTCTGAGACTAAAACATGAAAAGTTGATAAATAAATAAATGAAAAAAAAAATGGAAATATTAAACAATTGTATATGATTAATTTACCACTGAGGGAAGTCGAACTCTCCTGCCTGTTAGGTGTAGTGCTAGCTGGAGGCCAAAATGTTTTTTTAGGTACTGGAAACCATGTAGTTCTCTCGCCATCACGACGATGGGATAGCTCGAGAATAAATTTTCCATCTTTGAAGAACTTTAAACGACCTCCAGGAGTTGGAAGAATTCCACTATCAACTCTTGATTCACCCTGAGGACTTGGTTGGGGACTGGAATTTTTACCATTGGCCTTGGCAAGGGCAGGGTGCAGAGCAGGAGGATCACGTGAGCACATCTCTGTTGTGCCCCTCACATAGTCTAGGTGAGTGGGACATTCTGATGACTTCTCCCGCATACTGATACCCCACCGGGACCCATCCTCCGGGTTTAACCTCTCATCATTTAGCTTCAGAATGTTGAAGATATCAAATGACAAATGATATCAAAGTTTATAAAACTTTGCTTTAACAGAGTTCTAGTATGGTATGAATGTATGATACTCTTTAAGAGTACCACTGTATTTAAAACTTTCTCTCTTTATGGTACATTAACCAGTGCAACATTTCTCCATATAATGTTCCCAATAGATATGTCCGTCTACAGATGTCAGTTGACACCGAACTTGAAATGTGAGTAATTTTTACTTAACAATTCAGATGAAAATTTTAATAAACAGCAACCTATCATTCTACTGGTCTAACTCTGGATGTACCAAAAAATTTGTTGAGTAATTTAGGCTCACAAATATTTAAAGTTGGGGTGAAAACCCATGAGGAAATCATGGGGGTCATGCGGATAAATACCGCTGAGATTCTGATTTCATTTGGCATCGGATTCCTGATGCTAGAAATTTATTGTGGAGAAGCATAACTATCCTCGTTAAAGTCACACACCTACGCACTGGCACATTCCGTAACGATCTCTATTTCAACCCCGAGATGCGTTACACAGCGCGAGACGAAAACGTCATCGATGCACACACAGATGAGAATTACACGTTGACGACGTATGACCACTTAAGATCCACTAGAAAACCTTTACGATGCATCAACGTGCCCGCAGGAGACGTTATTTTGGAGGTGATGAGACCAGAAGACGAGTAATAGCAGCAGCTCTTAGAACTCTTCAGGATCTTGAGTATGCACGGCTCGGCGGAGACACCATGCTGTGTTTCGCATTTATCGTTGATTTAAGCCCACACGGTGCCGGTATATTATTTTTCTATTTAGCTAAGTAATGTTCCAAACTCACGTCCACCATTTCTCTTAACTCTGTGAATTTCCAGCCACCCAACGTTGAAATGAAAAAAAAAAACAGAACGAAAACGGAACCCTGAGAAATTCTCGCCTCCGTGTACCCTCTCTCGTCGACAACACTGTGGCGGTTCGTATTCCGTGCGTTCCTTCCGTCGTAGCTGATTCTTTCTTCTTCTCTTTTCCTCACTTACATTTATTTTACTTTCTCTCTCATTCCCTCCTGCTTTTGCTCACTTTTCTGTCTTGTTTTCTTTCTCACTCTTTCCTCACGGTTCGACTCCCACGGATGGATTGACTCTACACGATATCGCGCCTCCAACCGCAAATCCGAGAGCTACTACGAAGACAATGCTGCTTGAAGGGAATCGTTGTGTATAAGCAAATGATGTATGTACATGCGTGAAATGCAAACATGCTTATAAGAAAACTTGGAGCATTTTCACTGTGGGTTGATATGCATTTTGCAGCACATTCTTTCAATAGCATATACATATGATGAGCAGTAGTGATGGAGGATAAGAACTCCCAACGTCTAGAGACCTGAGAGATTAAACAATTGAGACAATCAACGAGATTGATGATGACGATTCACGTTGATCCTCTATATTATCTCGAATACGATATTGTATGAAATATTATATCATAATTGTACGTCATTTTTTTCGTTTCTTTTTGCATTTTCTTTTCTATTGAGAACTGTATTTTTAGTACATGCCGTTGTCGGTAGAGGGATAAAAATCTTATTCTTACCATCTGAAGTGATCCTCGATTGCAGCCAAATGGCCGGAAGAATTCATGCATTGAAATAGTGCATGAGTAAGTGGAGTAATTAATTACTTAATAATGGCTTATACATTAATAAGAGCTTGTAATGTTTTAACTCGTCTTCAACGTCCTACAGGAAGACGTTTAACTACAGGTTCAGAAAATATATTATGTCTTAAATTTAGTTTATTCAAAATGGTATTCATAGTAATATAACCTCATTTTCGGTTAATTTGAATCAATAAATCATTAGTTTGTCTTTGTAAATAATATGTAATGAAATTTATTATTATTTTTAGTATTCACCAATGGATTGATACAAAATAATGTCAACAATTCCAACTGTCAACAGTTAGTGATCGACAATGTTCGACATGCATCTTTTTTCAATCGATGTACGTTAGTTCAAATTTTATCGTATTCATTGGAACGAATACAATAAAATGAATATTATTTTTAGATCCTGCTGATTACCTCTGGAAAGGGGCAACAGCTGTTAGTAATGCTGGAAAAAAGAGAGGACGACTAAAGTCAAGAAGACCAATAAGAAATTTAAATAGAGGCCAAGTAATTGGAGTTGGTAGAGTAAATATTGTATGGCCTGGTTTAAATGCTCCTGTTCTCAAAGGACGAGAATTAGTTCAGCAACAAAGATTGCCCGACAATCCAGAACAAATACAGAAAATTTATAAATTACGAGATACATCAACTCGAAGAAGGAGAATAAGAATTCATCCTTTACTCAGAGGATGGACTAGCGCAAAACCTGGAGGTAGAAAAATTGGACCACCAGATCCTGTTGGTGATGGTAAGCAGTAGTAGCAAAAAATTATCTAATTAAAGTGGTTGATTTATGAAACATAAAATAACATTATGATTTTGCTCAACAGAGAAATTTGAAGGATTTGAAACAATTATTCTACAACTTAAGCAGGTAACTCATATGACTGGACATTTAGGACGAACAAGAAACTGGAGTGCTCTAGTGATAACTGGTAATGGGCAAGGGTTGGCTGGATTTGGAGAGGGTAGAGGGTCTGAAGGAAAAGCAGCATTGAGAAAAGCTAAAAATCGTGCTGCACAAAGACTTATATTTATTAAGAGATACAATGAACGTACAGTTTTTCATGATTTTTTCTGCCAATTCGGAGGCAGTAAAATATTTGTTTATAAAAAAGGTGAAGGATTTGGGTTACGTTGTCAAAGAGTTCTGAAAGCTTGCTGTGAGGTATTAGGAATAAAAGATTTACGCTGTAAAATTGAAGGATCCACAAATACCAGAAATGTTATGAAAGCCTTTTTCATTGGTTTATTGCGACAGGTAAATTATTTTTATTATCATATATTCATTTTGATATTGAGTGATTTTTAAATGATTAATTTTCTATAGAAAACTCATCAAGAGATAGCTGAAGAAAAGAAATTACATTTGGTAGAATTTAGAAGAGAAAGAGACAACTTTCCAGTTGTTGTAGCATCACCAGCTAAAGCCAGAACATCTGAAGAAATAAAATTCGGAGAACTATTAGATTTTAAACGGTACGCATATGAAGAAGGTAAAGTTCCTTTAGACAATCCACCGCCACGACCTTTCTACGAACGTTTACCTTCTTGGACTATCAGACAACGAAAAATAGCAGTTACTAGAAATAAAGAAGACGTCAGAGTTAAAATCATGGCTGAAGAAGGTGATTTGAAAAGTTTTTATTCCGATGAATTTAAAGAAGCTAATCCTAGAATGGGAGAAATTATCAAAAGAAGATACGATAAAATGAAAGAACAACAAGAACAATAAACTTCATTTTTGTTTTGTTAATTTTGTATATAAATAAACGATGTACTAGATATTTTATGTTTGATTTATGTCAATTAAAAAATATTATACCGTAAATTTGTTATTAAAATTTATTCATACCTTCTTCTACTCAACTATGGAAACATTAAATGATATTAAGTTATTTTCGCGCTCATTTTAAATTTAACGTAATTTACAACGCATTTCTCATATGTAAATCGATTATCCAACACTCGATAGTCGATCGACTTCGTAGTAAACCACTGACGTTTTACTCAAAATATGGCGACCATTGGAACGCCATGTTTCTTGTGATGTTCGTGGTTTAGGCAATTTTTTGACTAGATTTAATCATATAAGCAAAATGGCTAATGATGATCCAAGTTTATTAAAGGAAGACGGTTATCTTAATGTAGATACAGAGTGTAAGAGTATTGTATATCATCCTAATTTAAACGTATTACTTATCACAACTGGCAATGCGCAAGTATACGTGTTTGATGTCAACTTCGGGGTAATTTTACAACGAAGTATTCTGTCTGGTAAGATGTTTCATCATGACAATCATTTTTTAAGAATACTTCCAGGTTTATACATCAACAATTTATTGTTTATTTTAATTCAATCATCGGAGGCTTATAAATTTTTGATTGTCAAGGTCGCATCTCGTTAAGTGTCAGGCGTGACCCTAGTCCTAGAACATTCACACTCGTTATTTCACAAGAATCGATTATTACTAATAATTGATCATTAAATTATTATAATTATATATTTATAATAAATATTTTGTTGAAGATTTTACATCACATTAAGAAATTTAAATTGTAAACTTTTATACCTTTGTCCTAAAACTGAAAACAATTATCTTACTTTCATACTATCCTTATGATCATCTTTTGTTTGTTTCATTTACAAGCTAAATTATTCGCCGACTAATTGAGTTTTCTAGATATCTAAGAGATAAAGTTTCATTTTCTAAGAAATAACTGAAATAATTATTTCTACGAATTTATTTCATACAGAACTTTGTCTTATGTCTTTTTTTAAAGATATACAGTAGCTTTAAATCATTTGAATAATTTTACTACACGATTACTTTAATTTTAGAATTATTATTTTTATTACATATTTTCATCTTATGTTATAGTTATTAAAACAATATTATTGAAGTAATATGATAAAAAAAATACATTTTTTAAAATTTTAGGTAAACCAGATGGGAAGTTGCAAGGAGTTTATCTTGGCGATGGTGTAGATAAAGTCTTATACACTGATGGCAGAGGAATTGGTGTAAGAAGTGATTACAATGGTGTTTTATTATTAGATACCATATTACAAACGCCGGTATCTAGAAGTGAAGACATCATAAAACTAGAGCTGTTACTTTCTGAAGCATGTCTGCTGCATCAGTGTCTAAGGCTTGTAGATCTTCCAGGAGTTAACAAAGTACAGAGTGTATTACAAGAGTTATCGAACAAAATCCTTGTTGCACAAGAAACGCAAAAAAAAGGTGTCAAAGCACAAAAAGTAAGGAGCATAAGTTATTTCTCTGAATATAAGATGAAATAGGAATATTTATAAATTTACTATTGTCATTAAAACTCAGTTATTAAGTTAATTATAAAATAATTACAGTGGAATACAATATGTCTGGAACTGCCACATGGAGTATTGAAACTTGTATGTTCTGGATTAGTAATGGAATTGAAAAAACAAAACAAACATATACCAGCTTTACCGATAGCTTCTGCCATTAACGAGCGACTGAACGGCCTACTTCCTGGCCTTATTTTAGAGAGTGTGCCTGCTGACAAAGTGTCGATGTTTAGTGAGGCAGCACGTCGTGAAACATTTGCAAAATGGCCCCACATGAATTATAAGTAAGTTGATAAAAGCTGTATAATTATGTTTTAAATCGATATTTGTTCACTAATTCGAAATAAGAAATAATTATAAATTTATTGTTAACAAGTATAGTAATTGAAAATTATCCTTAGGTGGGCTTTACCTGGACAAATGGCTCAAGCAGGTTTTTATCACGAACCCAATACAACAGCTGATGATAGAGCTATGTGTTTCACGTGCAACGTTTGTTTAGTTGCTTGGGAGCCAACTGATGAACCTTGGTCTGAACATGAACGTCATTCACCTGCTTGTCCATTCGTTAAAGGAGAGTACACTCAGAATGTACCTTTATCTGTCACTCTCGCCACTGCCCCGGCTTGTGAATCAAATGATACTGTGGAAATTATTAGTACAACAAATGTTCCTGGACTTGTAGCCACTGCATCACATAGTGGATATGTCAATATTTGGAATATTAGTAGCCAACTGAAGGTACTAGAATAATTAATATTTGTAAAATTAATGCTTTAGTAAGAAATCATTTAAAATCATTATTAAAATCCACAATTTTTTTTTAGGGTGAAGTATCATTTTATGTTGCATCTTGCGATCAAGAAGCTAATAATGAAGACGCTATACAGTTTTATGCTGCAAGGAATTTATCAACTCCGTACCTGTCGAATCTCAGTTCTGAAGGCGACTCTTTAGTTGATTTTAAGTCTGTGAATTTTCACAAAGTTCATTTAACAGCAATATCACTTGTGGGTGGACCAAAAACGTGTGTAGATGAAGTAAAAGCTAATAGTGGTAGTTTAGCGAGTCTTACAACATTAGCAGAAAGTGCAGATTCAAGTATCAGGCCATGTTTGGTGTGTGGAGTCTCTGTAGTGAATTCTGTGAGCAATGTGCCGCAGTTAAGGACACTAGAAAACGTATGGGCGGCCACCACGGACTTAGCAACATCGTCGTCATTAGTCCGTGCGATGAACAGTGTGAACAGTGCTGCCAGTGACAGTTTAGATATAATGAAAATAGCTGGTGATAAATATGTACCCGCTAAATCTCATTATTTAGTACTTTATGATTTCCATCATAAAACCGATTCAACACCACCGAATAAAGATGATATAACAAAAAATGTTAAATCTAAAAAGACCCTCTCAGGTACGGGAACAAGTGCTAGCTCTACAAGTGGACGTCAAGAGAGTCTTTATCAAGAATTATGCATGAGTAAATTTCTTTATGATGTGCCGGTTATCGAGGAAGTTGATTCGGAAATGGCAGTGAGTGCACACTTTGACGGAATGTTTTCGGGTAAAGATGGAACTTTAACTGCATCATCATCAAACACTTTATATTCTACTTCAGTTGGTTTGTATGTTCAACCTTCTGCCCAAAGTTCTCCACCTTATGATGCCAATTTCAATCCAATTGCTGATCCATTTGCCTCTACGTCAGACATCTCAGGATTAAATAAGAAATCATCGGATGCAGGAAAAAACATGAAAGCGGATCCAGTAGTATTGCAGACATTGTTAATTGATGCAGATCCTTCTTTACGAATTACTTTTGTTGGACCTACTAAAGATGAAAGACATTTATATGTTGCGCTTTGTCCTCCTACATCAGAGTCAATTTCAATGGAAATACCGTCTTTGAATACAAATCAAATGGATATTGACGAAGAGAGCGAATTTTTTACATCAAAGAGCTATATGTATTGGGACCACAATGATGAACCATCAGGAAATAAATTTATTAATGGCGAAAATCACAATGAAATAGGGTCTTCTAAGGCTTTAATATTAATATATGCATTAGATTTTTCAGATAAAGTTCCGAAACTTATTACTGAGCCAGTTGCCAAGAGAGAATTTCCAGCTGATCAGGCACCAGTAGAAAATGTTTTTCTACCATTACAAGACAAGTACAGATCACTTTCATTGAATAAAATTAATGGAAGTTCAAGCGAACCTCGTGGCCAAGTTGCCTTAGTATGTAAAGACGGTGTCGTAAGAATATTAGATCTGCCTACTATGAAGATAGTAAATGAAGCAAGATCAGAGTCGGAAAAATTTATTTCTGCTGCTTATTGCAGTAGATTAGATAGACTATGTGCTTGTACAAGCAATGGAGTACTCAGCTTTTTCATTACAACGGAAGAAGATGATTCTGCTGAAGAGAAAGATGATGCAGAAGATGTGAATATGGTAACAGAATCTGGAGCATTGAATAATGAACAACCAGCTCCTAGTACTTCTACTTCATCAGCAAGTTATCAAGAGCCAATTATCGCACACAGACCGAATTTGAATTATTCAGATTTACGCAGTTTATACGATTTAACACGTTTCGATAAACATTCTCCAGCATATGGAGCAACTGTGCCACCATGCTGGAGTGAAATGATAGCTCAACGGCAACGTCGTTATCCACAACATTTACATAAAACAGAAAATCAGCATCATACTCGCACTTGGAGACTTCAAAATGATTCAACAACGTGGGACGAACATGTATTCGAAATAACGTTACCAAAGAAAGTTGTTGAAACTATTGGTCGTGTGGATGTAAGATTTACTCTGCATTCACCATGCTTAGAGCCTCCAACAATTCAAGTTACTCTTCTGAAGCAAAATATTACAGGAGTTGGGCATCATAAATCTCCATTGACTCCTGTTGATGAAAGAATACATTTTAATTTAAATAACGAACAAAAAGGAGAGAATCCTATTACCAGTGAAGAATATCAAAGACAACACAATACTGAAATTCTTTGCGGTCCAATAAATCTAAAACGGTGTATGGATCTTTCTGATCATTCTGGATGTGTCACACTTACGAGTCCTAAACTTTTCCGCACAAAAGCTAGGACTCTTCTTGTTCACATTAAAGCACTCATTGATCCTGCCAAAGATGGTGCGGCTGCAACATCAAAGTCCCGTGGTAATTTGTACGAAAGTAAACCTCCAACTTCAAAGAAATTGAGAATAGATGATGCTGAACCATATATTCCCGGCGCTACAGTTGAAAGGATTGCTGCTAATGTTAATAAAAAATTAGAATACTACATTGGATGTGATTGGATTCACGAAATATCGATTACAGTAAGAACAGTACAACCAACAAGTATTCCAAATGAAAGAATACAACGATGGACGATGTTAGATTCTGCTTTGTTTACTGAAAATTTGCTGAATGTCGCATGTCTACAAGGGACCGATAAGTAGGGATTATTTTGTTAAATATTTTCTTCTACTAGTACTGTTAAACATATGTTTAATCAAACTTTTTTTATAGGTCTCTCATTGCACAGTCTCTTGCATTAGATATTCTTGTGTGGGTGACGGCAATCAGACTAGCGAGGCTGCGCGTCAGTCAGAATATTGCAGAAACAAAAGCAATGCAATTGGATACTATTCGTTGTGTCCAAGCTCGTTTACCGAATCTCTTGCGCACATGTCTTCTCTATGCCGGCAGAAGCATAGCTCACAAATGTGTTAAATTAATTATCATTTGCAGCGAGTAAGTTTCTTTACCATAATTCTTTTTATTAATGTATTGCATATTACATGATTCAAAAATAATCTATTTGAAATAATAAAAATACATACATCATATGCTTCTATGAACAGTATATTGCTTCTGTAAAACAAAATGCTATATTTTTGTTTTTTTTTTATTCTAGGGGCTTACGTAATCTGGACGACCTCACGTTGCATTCATTTGATGAAGCTGTCTTGTCTGTTATTGTTAATTTATTACCTCAAGTTGTTAGTATTCAGTGGGCAGGTTCATTGCGCTGGCTGGCAATTTTGATTACACGACTTTTACCTTTAGATAAAAACAATAGCGTTGCTCAGCAATGTATCACAATACTTCAACAAATTTCAGGAGAAATATCTAATCGTGTTAATCCGTATCATTTATTACTTGCAACGAGGTATGTTTGAAAGATGTTTAAAAAATTTTTATGAATTATTGTAAATAAAATAATTAACATGAGATTTAAATTATTACACCACAGATTTGGTTTATATACAAATCCATTTGAAACTGTTCTGTTCGACATGGAATCACCAATGCCTCCGAAATTGAACTCCTTACCATTGACATATTCATCAGTTGTAACTGGTGAACAAACTACATCATCTGTAATGTCATCAGGAAATCTGTATTCACAGGATCATATTGATTTAAGAGACTTGTTGACGTTACCAATGCATCCTAGTAGCAAATTGAAAGCTTTATGTACCAACCATAGCATGAAGGGTCTTTTAGAGGTATTTATTTGTTTGATGTTTGTATTTTCTATATAATCCCGAAAGGATTTATTAAAAATATCATTCTCTATCTATAGGTTGAACCACTTCATTTCACATGCCATACTGTTTCTGATGGTACAAAAATGGAAAAAATAGATCCAACTGGAAATACAGTCGATTTGGTTTCCAATCTTTACGACAATAATGTCACGAATAATGGTGTATCAGATTTTAAAACTATTAATCCCACTTATGTAAGTATTTAAACGTTATTTTTTTTATCTATTAGAGTAATTAAATCACAATTTTAGCTAGAATAATTTTATGGAGTCGAAATGTAACCAATATTAATAGGATAATTGATTATTGTTAGGATCGTTTTATTATTAATTCGTGTAACATAGTTTATTTAGATGAACGGTAATCGATGAAAAAAATTATGTACGTTATAGAATTTGGACTCCGGATCACTAGAACTGCACGCTACAAGCAAACAGAATTTACAAGCAATGATTAGTCATTGTAAGGCTGAAATGACTAAAAATCCATCGACACAACTATCACTAACACCAGACGATCTATCAGATAGTGATGAAGTGAACAATATAACAAGCAATAACCAGAAATGGCAAAACAATTCATCTAATTCGCATTCGTTAACTTCCAACATGCATAAAGAAAAATCATCCGCGAATATCAGCTCGACTACACACAAAGTCGAGGACAACCATGTAAAAAAGGTTAGATCTTATGCAGCTGATCGTCTCTGCCTCTATATATCTTCAGTTTCTGTTTCGTACGAGTCAATGATCGAATTTATTACGTTTATTACACTAATACAGCATATCTATTTCTCTTCTTATTTATATATTTCGATTCTTTATATCTTGATATATTCAATGCATTATTTTATGCCGTTAAATAGTTAAAAATATTATAAAAAAATAAATTGAAGTGACTAATAGTAACTATTTAATTTTAGCGGGATGAAGTAAATTTCCCATGGGGACGATTATTATGCTGGCCACCTCAACAGGCTTTAGTGGTAGAAAAAATGCATTCAGGAGCTCGACGATTTATTGTTTTGGATTTTGGAGCTCCCATTCTACTTACTGATTTAATGATTCCATCATGCAATGATTTGGTATCATTGTCAATCGACATTTGGACGAAAAGTGAAGAAGAAGATGGAATTCGATTGGTTGTTGCTAGTGATATTGGAACAAAACCACTTGTTGTTAATGATCTTCAACCACCGCCAGTATGCAGATATCTAAAAATAACAACTATTGGTCGATATGGAATGACTCCAGCAAGATGCAAAATACCTTTGGGAATGTTTTATGGACATATGGTAGTATTACCAGGTGAAGGTTACTCAGAGATGTCAGATGGACGAAGTGATGATTCCAGTCAGACAGATAACAATTTATTGTCAACCATTGATTCCCAATGTAGCATTTTATCAGCTTTAGCTGAAGATGTTCAGTGTCGCTTTAGTTTAGCGACTGAAAGACTGAAAAATCTACTTGATCCATTGCTTTCCACTGAAACACCTAATGTTATGCATATGCAACATTATTTATGTCGAGGAAAGAGTGTACTCGATAGTAAAGAACAACCATCAGCTAAGATCTTATCGACATACCAGGAATGTATTACATTCCAACATCAGCTGAATGTAGTTCGGTGTGTGTGGCGTCGATTAGAAGCTTGGAAAGGGGTTGAAGTGACTCCAACAGTTCAATTGTCTAGTATTCCAAGTGATAAACTAAGAATTCTTGGAGAAACTCTTTCAGATATTCTTCTTTATACTATTTATGAGATCGGACCTGTACCACCAGTTTCATCATCTTTATATGATATTTTCACCCCTACAATTTGCGAAAGATTCTTCCATTCAGTTTGTGTGGTAACTCCTGCTCCACGACTTCAACTTCATGCTGCTGCACTTTTGGCTCGAATGGCTGGACATCAGCCATGGTGGGGTAATTTCTTAGCTAATACGTTAGTTAATCTGTATTCTACATCTTCAACACACATTTTTCCACAAGATAGGTATGTAAAAATAAAATGATAAAATCGAATTTAAATAATTACGAATATTATGGATATATTCTAAATTTATGATTGTGTTAATAATTTTCAGAGTCTTTATTTTATTGACATTCCTTGGCCGTAAATCCTTGATTGCTGGAGCGAATAAATCCTCTGTAATTGATTCAATGGTTCGTACATTGGGAAAACTATTGGTTCCATTATCTAGTGATCAACCTTTTAATGTCGCTCGTCTTGATACAACTCTTATTGGTTGGGTGCTACTATTTCTATCAGTGTGTTTAGATACTACTGCCAATCATGGTAGTGGTTCCGAGGATAATGATAAAAATAAAGATCAAGGTATTTCATGAGAATACAATAAGATCATGCTAACTTATTATGCTTTGAATTGATAACTAATATCAATTTTTTTATTTTTATGTTCAGGCATATCTTCACGTTGGGAATTTTTACAAGGTGAGTCAGCAATGCAGCGAAAATATGTCAATGCCAATCGATCGAGTGATTCAAAAAATTTCCGGCGATCCTTAGTAAAGAGATATATGCATCGAAAACCACAATTACATGAAATTCAACTCGGAAAGAAATTTATTCAAGTTTCATCGGCACCAGTATTTGGAGCATGGGTATCAACACCATCAATGACTTCAGGGTTGTCGAATAAATTAGAAGCTCTCAAAAATCATGAAAAGCATTTGAAGAAAACCCTCAAACAACATTCGGCATTTAGATTTTTTAAAGACATGATGAAACGCAATGATCCTCAACATATACCTTGTGCAAATCGCAGTAGCTGTTCCTCATTACCACCTAAATCAGATCTTCCTGAAATTGATGTTGACGGAATTATTAATTTATCACATCAATATGTGTTGCCTGTTGCACGAGGGCTCATTTCTCTTATTTTAAATAATGCAGCGAATGTAGATATGTTTTTATTGGCGTGTAAGGTAGTTGCTAGATTAGTTGTATCTACAAGACCTGTGATAAGTTTAGGAGAATTAATGACTGAAGAACAACTTTCCAAGTTGATCAAATTGGCAACAGGTAACTCAGATACTGCTTGGACATCTCATGCTATTTCTTGTTTGCTTCAAGATTTACTTGAAGGAGCAAGACTGTTTCCGAAACCTCCGTCAAGTCAAGGTAGTAGCCCATCAGAAGAAAGTTTTGAGACTGCTTCAAATGAAGGCCAGACCAGAAGTAATGATTTGGGAGAAATTTCTGAATCAAGCAGATCAGGATCGAATTTGACCAATGAGGGAATCTTTACTGAAGGCGAAGGAGATGAAGATACACAAAGTAGTATTACAGCAGTGCCACCAACGCCATCGACTTCTAAATCCAATGGATTTGACTTATTACCTTCTTTGTTAGAATCTGATGATAGTGAGTTAGATGATTTCTTGGATGACATTTTAGAAAGAGGTAAAAATATGTTAAAGAAGGGAAATGCTATATCTAAAATACCGCCTCTAGCAAATTCAGGAATATCTTTGGCCTTAGACTCTCGACTCGAGTATGGAGTTGAAATGGGAGTGGAAATAGCTTTGAGACGTTATTCCACCCTTGGAGCCTACAACTTATTATTAAGTATTAATGCTTCAATACAATCACCATCAGAAACGAATCGTTCACAGCAGTCTTCTTCAAGAAACAACACGACTAATACCAGAAATCAAGACATAAGAGTATCAACAGATCCACCACCTTGTAGTTTAACGATGTTGACTCGATGTTTTGATAAAATATTTTCTGATTTGTCTCTTCAGACATGTGGTACAAATTTAGAATTAGTGCTTCAACTATGGTTAACATTAAACTTGGATGCATCAAAAGATTCATCAACTACACCACCTAATCAATTCGATCCATCATTGACGCCAGTTATTCCTTTAAGCTCTACAGCTATTTCTGGACTTATATCAGCACTTCTTTGGCATCCTGGAGTATCATTACGTGCATGGTGTTTAGCTTTGCAAACATTAACCCTTGCCAGTAATGAACCAATGCTTAGTGATTATATGAATCCAAACATAAGTGCACCTTTGGATGGATTACTAGGTGGAATGGCCAGTTGTATAGTTAAAGATCGTAATATGGGTCCAATGCTTTTGAGATTACTCTCTGGAAATGGACTAAATGTTGAATTACGTGACAAGCAATATATGATTGCTGGTCCTAAAGTAGGACTTGCTTTACAAGACTTTTTAGTTCGACTTGAAATGCGCTGTGATGTGATAACACCAGAAAGTGCTCTTGGAAATACCTTAAAAGAATTATTATTATGGGTTGTATATCAATTAGTACAACCAGGAGGTGCTCTTGTTGCTCGTCGTGGTCCTTTAGATGCTCAGTGCATCCTTATTACATCATTAATCAACTTAAACTTTATTAATACAGATTTGGGTACTGCAATGAGCATAACTGAATGTGTTGGTGTATTAGTATCAAGATATGTCCGTTCTACACGTGTTGGTGCTCAATGCCGAGGCAATGAAGACTCAACTAATCATTCAGGTGGATTTGACGGCCTTTTTGCTTGCGTACTTGGTGGTGGTAGTAAACAAGGTCGTCCTACATCTTGGGATGCTCTGGTTGTAGCTTTAGTTAAATTAGTATGTAAACTCGTCCAGACGCCATTACCGAACGCACGGTTACCCCGAACTGACAATTCAGTAGATATGGAAATAGGAGATTTATCTCAAAGATCAGGAATGAGAGATATAGATCAACAAGAAAAGTTAGATATATCTCAAACAGATGAAAGCAAAGTTGCTGAACAACAACAACAGCCATCGATGAGAATGAATCAAGGAGCTACGCCTAAACCTAAATATCCTTGCATGGCAGATACAGTTTTGCAGCATGAACCGACAATGATGAGATTACTTGGAGCTTTAGGATATAGTACAGGTTCATCATTAGCAATGTTGTTTGGAGAAGAGTCCACAACAAGTACTGTATCAGATCTTGGAGATGCAACTTCTATTCCCGATGCTACTTTTATTCTTTTAATGGCTTTAATGAAGAAGGCTACAAGTCCAACTTTAGTGTTAAATCCATTATATCGTTATTTGTCATCATCTGAGGAACAAATAGGTACAGATCGTCATGTTGAAGCAATGCAACTATCAGAGCCACTACTTTGGTACATTTTAAAAGTTTTAGATAACGAATCCTCTTTAGCAATTTTTACGGAAATGGGCGGTGTAAAAGTACTCTGTCAGAATATGGTTAAATCTAGTTGTGAAACCTTTGATAATGGAAATGCTAGCACATCAACGCCTGGTGTTATTGCTCTTGTAATGCAGCATCTTTCAAACGCACCTAATTTGGCAGTTACAGCATCGAGCAGTAAAAAATCAGGATCTATAGAAACCTATGAAAATGGGTTATTGAACTTTGCTCCATTAGGAACCATATCTTGGGTAAAACCAATGGTTGAATCAGCTGATGCATTAATTCAAAATGTTGCTCCTCACAGGAGAGCAAGAACTGCTGCTTGGTCTTATCATTTCTTTCCAGGTGAAGCTTGGGTTGATTTAACGATTACACTTCCTTGTGCTATTCTCTTGAGAGAAGTCGAACTGCATCCTCATCCTGCTGCACTAGTCACTTGTCCATCAGCTGTAGCACTCGAAATTTCCCGAGAGGGTAATTCTGATCTTACACCAGTTTGCCCGCCAATGCTTACGGCAGGATTGATGTCTATTCGGCTTACTTTAGCCCAACCTGAAGTTGCTACATCTGTATTAGTACGTCTGTATAAACCTCGAGATTCTTCAAATTTAAGTTTGAGTCAAATTAGAATATTAGGAACTACAGCCTTTGGAGAAATTAAAACTCGTAATGAAACAATCGATGAAGAGCAACTTACAAAGACAAGTTTAGGATGGCTCAGACTTATTCATCAATGTTTATCCGTGAGTGCATTATCGTCAACATTATCTCGAGAGGTGCTTAACTCTGCAGCATCAGTACCAGGACTGGTTGGAGCCTGCTGTAGTCTTCTTTTGCTTCCAGCTCCTTCACTCTTTACTCCTAATTTAGAGAAAGTTCTTTTACAACTTGGATTACACTCTCGAGAACTAGGACTTCAACTGATTAGTTTATTACTGAATAACAGATGTGCACCATTGTTTCAAGTAACCCCATCATCGCAAAAGACGTCGACGGTACAGTTGGTTGTCGAGCTTCTTCAACAGTTATGTACAGCTCAAGATCCCGGTACTGAAAGTCGAATATTTGCAGTACTCACCTGGCTTCATACGTCTGCTATGACTATAGTCTCAAGAGTTCTACGCAATAATCCAAATGTTGTTAGTCCACCTGCAATTTACATTCACTGTATATCAACAATAATTTGGAAGACACATGAAGTAGATGATCGTGCTTACAATCTGGAAAATATGTTAACAGATGATCTTTTCAATTATCTTTACCAGTGGACTTTGTCATTGAAACCACATTCGGTATTAAAACAAGCAATTGATGCCACTCTATGCGCTTTTTGTTATGTGAAACCATCGCTTTTCCTTACACTTCTTCAGAAAGTTAAAATTCTTGTTCCGAATTTACCTACCGATCAATTTGCATCAGTGTCAGATGATCGTAAAGAAAGTGAAGGACAAACTGATGATAGAAAAAGTGAAGCCGATTCAGAAGAGTGGTATTGTCGTTTACATTTATCGGAAGGTAATCATTTACAGCTAACTGAAGGACAACTATTGACAGTAGCAGCTGCAGCACGATCTCCTCCTGGAATTCAACAACTTATTGATTCGGGACTTCCGGCTCTATTGGTTGCCATTATAACTGACTTTTGCAAGTTAGAGAAGTCAAAGCAACAAAATGGTACATCCGAAGACGACAAGAGCCAGAATATTAATGTGATGAATAGTGGCTTGACTGATAGTGACAAAGCTGAAGAAGCCGCTTACCAAAGTTCTAATAATTCAAGCGGTTTAAATATGATGGAACCGGACAGTATTGCAGCAGTATTGGAGTTTTTGACACTTGTTTGTTCTGAAGGAAAAATGCGTGATTGGCTTGGTCGAGAAGGACGTGGTTTTTGGTTGCCTCTCGCTTCATTACTCAGTAATAGACCTGTTGAAAACCCGTCGATTACATTTGCTAGGTAAATATTTTCTTTAAAAAGCTCTAAGTAATTGTTTAGAACAATTATATAGTCATTATAGTTATTAAATTTCTCTTGGAATTTGAGCGTTTATTTTTTTAAGTAAATGCATTTTTCAGATTAATTTTTTTCCAACTCTTAATTTTATTTATCTGAATATGTCAGCTATGCGTTATCATAATTTTTTTTAGTTTTATAGTATATGAAAAGTTATTTTGACCTATATTTCATTTTTATACTGTTGTTGAAAAACCTTGACACAAAACGTGAAAAATAAAAGGAAGAAATATTTTACTGCAGCTTTTATATAAGAAAAAGAAATGAAAATGTCCGCTTAACTATTTTAATTAGAGTTCCGTAAGCATTAAACTAATGAAAGTTAGAAAGAAATTTAACTTAAACTCAAATATTTTTTATAAGACATTATAATCATGGTAAAGATAATCATTAACAGTTATAAAATAAATATTTAATGAATATCTATGCTGAAGAAACAATATAAAAATACTTAAATATTAAAATGTTGATGAAAAAATATTAAACTTTATTCTGAAGTCATAAATAAGAATACAAAAATGAAATAGCATTATTATTTTTTTTCTCAGAATTAATGTATCTTACACGAAGTTGGAGAGCTCAATGATAAAGTTCCTCTCCAAGTGCTGTTGGTGTCACCCTTATAATCAAAAGTTACTTGCTGAATTGTTGACTGATGTCATCCTCCAACAACGTGTTTCACCCAGTGAGTAGCTTTTAATAATCATCAATAGTTAGATAGTTTTATGAATAAATTTCAGTATAAAATACTTATAATTGTTCTTCGCTTTGATAATAGATGTGAAGTATTTCCATGGAATTTCTGGATTTACTAGACGATTGATTCTTCAATTACTATTGGAAGGAGAGAAAGTATTAGTATCAGTAACCTCTGAAATTCCAATGACAATATCGAATTCAACTACGAATCAATCTGTTCCTTCAATGCCACCACATCCAGCTCATCCTTTGGGACATTACCATCAATTATTGTATATTTCAACACAATCAACAGTAGCAGATATATTACAACAAGTCTCTGGTGAGTAAATTTTATTTCTACAAATGTTGATACTTTTTTAGAATGATCTAACTTGATATTTGTCTTTGTATTGTTTTTCACCCTGAGAATGTGTCCCTAGAGCATTTGTACTTGATATAAATGAAAAAAAAATGTTTAAAGGATCGACAAATTCTTTGTTCTAATCGATTTAAAGACTTTTTGAAATATAAAAAATTACCTCCGTGGTAATACAGGTACTTGGCTTACTTTACTACTATCCAATACCTATAAGGACAATGAAACTAATACAAGTGGAACAAATCGTTCTCGAGAGCTTTGGGAATCGGGTATGGCGTTTGTGGTGGATACCTTGAGCGTAGCAGCAGGAAATACAGCCAAGGATAAAAGAGCTAAGGAAGCTTCAAATAGATCTCAAGCTCGTGGACCCATCATAAGAAAATCCCGTTTAAGCTCGGGTATGACTCCATAATTACGCTCAAATTTTCTCTTATGTATCCCTTATGTTTTTCGTTTACCCTGAGGACAAAATAGTTGTCGGTCTCTTTCCCGATCCCGTTGTTATGTCCGACCTAATTTCTTTACATTTATGTACATCAATTCGTGATTATAATAAATATTAATCAATATTTTAATGAGATGGTTTTTATTTTTTAGATGGGCCATCATCATCTTCTAAGGCTACAAGTACAAGTACTCAAGGAAGTTCAGTAAATTCGTCAACTCAACAGTACTTGACACACTCATCTCGACCGAATGTACCATTACCATCACAATTATGCATCGCTCAACTTCTAGCAATTGCTGAAGACAGTGGATTATCTTTATCAGACCCTTGTCTGCATTTAGTTCTTCGACAACGTAATAAAGATACAAAAGATGATGCAGCTAAATTTGATGACAATGAGTTGTTAAATCATCGTTGTATCGAAAGTGCGCTAGGAGTATTTAGTGCAGGAGGCGGCTTGGCAGTATTGGCGAAGCATCTTCCTCTTATTTATCCTGACTCTGGTCGACCTCCGGCATTTGTTGAAAAATCTCCGTCGCCTGAACAAACTGATACCGAATGGGTAAAAGTTGAAGCTAGTGAAGATATTTATGAAGAATTAGAAGAAGCTGGAAATTCAAATTCTCCTCGTTCAGCTCCTCCGGTTCCTCACGTGCCACTACATTCCTTAGCAGCATTCGGTCTATTTCTCAGACTTCCGGGTTATGCAGAAGTCTTACTAAAAGATAGAAAGCAAGCTCAGTGTCTTTTGAGATTAGCTTTGGGTGTGACAGATGATGGAGAAGGTGGTGACATTCTCAGTTCTTCAATTGCTTCTTCTTTACCAACATTACCATTTCAAGTATTGAAACAATTGTTGGAAGCGACACCACCTACTACAGATGATGGATTATTACTTCGAAGAACAATGGTTGAAGTAGGTGCTGTTCTTTTACTGCTTAATTGTTTGGCAGTGTTCACTCATCAAACTGGACAAAATGAGCCGTCAGATCAAAGAATTGGCCAAACTGGCAACAGAAGTGACGATAAATCTCATTTATATTGGGCAAAAGGAACTGGTTTTGGCACTGGATCAACAATGCAATCTTGGAATGTAGAACAGGCACTTCTTCGACAAAGATTTGAAGAGGAGCATGTGACCATACTCTTACGAGTATTAGCCAGTTATGTAGGTTCAGGAAGTCAGCCTCAACGTGAACTTCCTGCAACATTTGCTGAGCTCATTTCTCGATCGTGCCTTCTCTCAGCATTATCTTCATATTTGAGAAATGATTCTGTTTTAGATATGGCAAGACACATCCCTCTATATCGCGCAGTTCTACAACTATTAAGATCGATGGCTTTATCATCACAGTTAGCTCCACTTTTACTTCCTAGATCAGGAAGATCAACCGATCCTTCTATCGTTTCATTACTATCAAGTATGAGAGTTTGTGTTAATACTTATGTTCATAAGATTAATCGTACACGTGGTAATAAATCTAAAAATTCTACTAAGTATCCTGATGATACTGAACAAGATGAAGGATTGGCAACATTAATACCAGATATTCAAGAGAGTGCAACAATAGTACAGAATGCAACTTCTAGACTGACTGTAGTTGGTGAAGAGCTTGCAGGTCCAAGTCCTACAGCTCCAGAATTACCATTAAAATCTATAGAACAACGATATCTTGAAGTGATGAAGAATCTTCAATTTGATACATATGAAATGATTTCTGAGAATCCAGATGGTGGAGGATATCGATTTGCGGTATCTTATCACTTTGAATCAAATATGAAAGCAGCTGGTGATAGAAGCCATCCAACAAGAGTCAAAAGATTAGCGCAGGAAGCGGTAACACTGTCTACAGCATTACCATTGTCATATAGTAGCAGTGTATTTGTCCGTTGTGATTCTGATCGTCTAGATATTATGAAAGTCTTGATAACTGGACCAGCAGAAACGCCATACGCCAATGGCTGCTTTGAATTTGATGTCTATTTTCCCCCTGACTATCCTAATAGTCCTATGCTGATAAATCTGGAGACAACTGGACGCCATACTGTGCGATTTAATCCTAATTTGTATAATGACGGTAAAGTTTGTCTCAGTGTTCTCAATACTTGGCACGGAAGACCGGAGGAGAAGTGGAACGCTCATACTAGTAGTTTTCTACAGGTAAAGTGTAGAGTTATATGGTTCGATACTTGAACTGTATTAATTAAATTACGTCTAACAAGCTTTTTTTCAACAGGTTTTGGTGTCAATTCAGTCGTTAATATTAGTACCAGAACCTTACTTTAATGAGCCAGGGTACGAGAGGTCGAGAGGTACAACTAGTGGTGCTCAATCTAGTCAAGAGTACAATGCTAATATTTGTCTGGCAACTGTAAAATGGGCAATGCTTAACCAAATTAAAAATCCGTGCCCTTGTTTCAAAGAAGTAAGTATCATTATGCAATACAATTATTAAATAAATGTGCTCTAATAAACTTTATTCGTCATTTCAGGTTATTCACACACATTTCTGGATAAAGAGACATGAAATTGTAGCTCAATTAGAAGGCTGGATTATGGATATGGAAATGCATGGATCTGATAGACGGTCTGCTCGGACTATTTCTTTGAATGCTCTTGCTTTGAGGGTAAGTCATTTTATATATTTCTTTTTGATGTTTAAGTAGTTTAAGAATTGAGAAATATGCAAATAATTTTCTTTTTTAAGTTACGTCTTTTAGTATTTTTCACAAGTATTTCTGAAAGAAAGTAAAAATTCCTTGATGTTTTTATTGACGAATAAAATATTTCATAGTTGATATAATGAATGAATAGGTTTTGCTTTAAATTTTGTTTATTTAATAAATAAATTACTGAGAAATTATACTAATATAATTAAGTATCGTCTATACATTTCGTTCTATACAATACAATCACTTGATATATTTAAAATTTTTGTGAGAAAATACTGTTCTTGCTCTTAATGCAATTGGGTTTAATTATTATCTTGTATCAATTAAATTAGTCAATTTCATCCAATTATATTCAACTGGTCTCAAATTTATTCATTTGATTGATTGCACTTGAAATTGTATTTTCTCAGAGGCACTACAGACTTCTGCGAGAAGCGCTTAATAAACTGCCAACTCCTGAGGGACTTGAAGACCTTGTGGAGCCTTTACAGTCTCCGGGCTCTCCTTTGGAAATGTCAGAAACACCAGGAACTCCGAATACGCCACCCACAAGTACAACGTCAACGGCTATGTCATTGAATAATTCCGTTACCCCATTAACAAATGCAAGTGGCAGTAATCACGTTCATCACGAAATCGATACCGACGTAGAAATGGAAAAGATGGTGTCGAAAGTTTGTGAATAGCTAATGCGTGTATTAATAGAGATTGTTGGACCTTTTGAAAAGTCTATTGACAGTGTTATAAACAATATCATCAATAGTAATGAAATTGAAAAAACAGCGAAACAAAATATCACTACTTGACTACAACTCAATTTACTCGAATTCAATGCCTCCATCGATAAGGAGCACTATTGAGTAATAAGGAGCCACAAAATAAATATTGCAAAATGAATACAATGGTATTAAAAAAATTTTTTTTTACTTATTTCATTTCATAATCGTTCATTTTTATTATCAGCCGCGAGAAAATTAAAAAAAAATTTGGTTTAACTATGACTGAGTGAATAAGGGACTTTTTTTCATAAGTAGGTAGAGAATTGTTTTTACTATTATTAATGTCAAACTTTGTCATCAAGAGAGTACCCGAGGAAACGTATGAATGGGATTGAAAAAAAAAAGAGAATAAAAAAAAATCCACATGTCTGCTACAACTACTATATGTACACTGCTAAACTTTTATTCTGAACTACTTGTAAGTCCCAAGTGTAATAGATATAATATTTATTATACGTGTTCCTCACTTACGTAGTCAACTTCGTGATTGAAAAAAAAAAAAAAATAATAATAAATATATTTAAATGAGTCACGTTTAATAAATGAAGCGGCAACTCCATTGTGTAGCACATAAAAGAAAAAACAAAGATACATTGTAAATAATTTGCCAATAAGTTTACTTAGTATATGACTATTGACGCATATGTGTTTCTATTTTTAAGAGTAACTACATAAAAAAAATAAAACAATACAAACGTTAAAAAAAAAAAAAAAATAAACTCGCTATACCACGAAGAGCCGCGTACGATTCGCAGCTCCATTTCTGAATAATTGAGTCGAAAAGTGCATGAGATCAGGAGAGTGTGTTGATAGTTATTTATAATAAACGAGTATTACCATTTATATTCGTTTACTTTCATTATAAGTTATTATATTATTTAAATAACTATGGTCCTTTTCATTAAATTTGTTTATTTGTCGTCTTAGAGTTTTAAACAAGAATTAACTATTCGTAGTTGGATAAGTCAATCCAAAGCAAATTAGAGAAGAGGATAGACGGCGTCATGGAAACATGTTAGAAGCTTCATCAAAGTTGATGCGAATTCTAAGTAGGAAGTTCACCCAGACCATTATACAGACTCTGGTATTCTCTGGTTCATTTATACTCTTATCTACACTAGGGTGTATTGAGATCTGTGGTCCGTCCATGGCTATATTTTGGCAGAGAAATACGTAGCTATACTATATATATGTATATATATATATATATATATATATGTATACATAGTATACATTGCTACTGAGATCTTGCCCACAGCTACTTAGTGGATCGTTTGCTCCTTCAAATCAATAAGTGTGTTAGTGTTTCAATAGATTATTGTTACAGGTACATTCTCTTGATTATCATGGATATTCTCTCGTTAGAGAACTAATAGAATTCCATCAGTCTACATGTTAACAAAAACCGAAATAGTATAACAATGGAAGGTTGACTCGAATGAATACATCTGTGGACCGTAGTAGCTCTTCAGCTAATGATGCTTGAATTTCTGAATCAAGTTACGTTAAATTAATAGAACATATATATATATCTCATCCATGAGTATCACATCATACTTCTTATAGTTGTAAAATTTAAATTTTTCAAATGAATTTTATATTTTTCATATTTTTAAAACAGTATAGCTTTTAAAACAATAACTCTTTTTTAATATAAGAAAAAAATTTTTTTATTATTATTCTAGATAATACTGAACAACTTTAAAAATTGCTCCTCAATTTGAAAGGATTCGATTCTTAAGCTTTTTCAGAATTATCTAAAGCTTGATACAAATGTAAGATCTTTCCGAGTCTTGTTTCAGAGATAGTAGATATTCTTAAAGGATAAGAATATGTACAGATCAAAAGCTTAAAAAGTCATGGGAAATCTTCTTTCTAGTTTGTTGGATTGAATGATATGAGCTTGACAATATTTTATAAAAATTTACTCTCAAGAATAATTTTCTTACAAGAAATATCATTATAAATTCAAATAATAATTTTTTATATGAATTATAAGTCATATTAATTTTTTTATGGACATAAATTTCTTTTAAATTTAATTGAGCAAATAAAAAGTAATTTTATTGGGAAAATACACAGAAAGCTAAAAATATTTTTAAAAAGAGATTAGTAATTCTTTATTGGGTTAGTTATTCTAAAAGTTGTGTCTTTAAGTAAAAACAATTATTTTTTTTATAGAATAAATTTGAATATTTTTACTGCGTTTATCTTTATTTTTAGGAGATTAGTTAAAGTAGTACCATTGAAAAGTTTTTGTGGAGTTTTCAGACTGTTAATACAGTTTCCATGCTCTGTGCTCTCTTTTAGCTTCCATTTGAAAAACCGTAGTCATGTAGAAAGAAGTGTATTTTAGTGACGTTGCACTTGAAATAAGTGAATCTCAAGAATATTTTTGGTCCACCGGAGAACTCTGTCGTGTTTCTCGAAACGAAAGTTTATGAAATTCTTTCATGCGAATCTCAGAAAATGTATTGGACTCATCTATATTTCTTTGCATTTTTATTCATGTCTTCTATCATTTTTTCTTTGCTTTTTTTTTTTTAACTTTTGAATATTTAGAATAATTTTTATTTATTGAGTAAGGTGTATCAATATGGAATAAGTTTGTAACATAAAATACCATGCAGAAAACTAAAAACTGCACTCTATTTATACATAACAAAATTTTTGTCAAAATTTAATAAACAAAAATAAATAGTACAACTTTAATTAGAACATGTATGGAAATTTTTCTCTACCAATATAAAATCAGTGACAAATATTTTTAATGGAAGTTGAGTTTATTTTTAGTAAAATTTTAAATATTAATTTTTTTTCATTTCATTTTTCGAATTTTATACCATACGAGAGTTAGATATTTTTCCAAAGCGGCCAAGCTTGAATAATCGTGATATGAAAGCTCTCTAAAATTTATTGGAGAATTTTTTCGAAAAGTTGCACTATCTCAGAGAATTCTAGAAATTTCTAGAATAATCTGATGCTCGAAATGGACTTATATTAATCTTTTTTCAAACAATTGTTTTCTGAATATAATACCAAATATAAAGAACGACAGGCAAATAATAGACCTTAAAAGACAAGCAATAATTCTCTATATTTCAAATAAAAAAAACCAAGTAAGCTTTTGATCAACGGTATGTTGATATAAAGGATACTTTATTAAGACAGGTATTGGGTTCATGAACGATTCTGTCTTTCGACATTCACTGAAATAACATTGCGTTTCAGCAGTTCAATGTGTGTATGCTCACAAAATATAAACTCGGTAGGTATTTATTCAGAGAGGAAGTACTTCTGTGGTATTGGATCTACTACTTGCTGGTTTAGAAGGGTAAACAGAAATGGACATGCCTACTACAAAGAGAATAACACCCAATGATTCTGTTTTCTCTTTAGCTTTACCCATTTTTACATATACAAATTTTAGATTTTAACTAATATTAATTTTATTTTATCTCATTTTTATTGGAATGAGTTAGTCACAGGATTTATTTTGATTTAATTTTATAAAGATTAATAAAAAGTAGAAAAAAATTCTCTGTGTTTTCAATATTCATCATTTTGAGAATGTCGGCACAAAATTAGATTTTACTACTGAAAACTATTTTTTATTGGTTTTTTAAATATTTTATTCAACGTTAATATCAATAAATTCATTTATTCATCAAAAATATGAAAAAATCTTATATTTCAAAATTATCTAGAATATTTAAAGAATTTATTTCTCAAAATCAATTCAACTTTATTATTTTTGTAACAAATAAATTGATAAATTTTCGTCTCTAGTATTCACAAAATTTGCGGTGCAATCTTTTTAATATTTTCTGTTAGTTTATGATTATTATTTAAAGTGAATGAAACTTTATAGATATTGTGTTCAATATCTATATAAAAATATATATATTCTCTAAATTTTTATTTATTTGATTACTTGTTTGTATGAGCATCAGCTGAAAATGGCAGAATCGATTTTGATAAAGTGCGGTTTGCTATTTAATGGAACTTTTAAATATAAAACATGTGATATGTAGTATTCAATTCTATTCAGATAATAACATCATGCCAAATGTTGTTCATTGATATTTGTTTGTGTTATATAATTTCTATTGAATTTATATATTCAACACAGTGACATATTAAGAAATGGATTTATCTTTTTTCGATTATTTTTTATAAGAATACACATTAAAAGACAATAAAAAATAATAATAAATCGTTTAAAGGCTTTTAGGTTCAATGCAATTTTAATGAGATTAATATTTAAACTTTTCTTGTGATGCATATTTTGGACTGTCATAAATTAATTTTCATCACGAGTAATAACCTCGCGTGAATGTAAAATTAAATATGAAGTTGAAAAGTTTTGAACTTTGCAAAAATTAAACGTGGATGTGAACTTGGCACCCATTTCAACGAAGTCACCAGCAAAAAGTAGCGTAAAATCATGCAATAATAGTCAACAAGCGACTAATAGCACAAATTTGATGTACTCATTAAAAAATTAAAATTGTAAAAATGAAAAATATCTTTCTTGTATTTTTTACAATTATAAATATATATTATATGTATGTATAAAAATAAATACCCCCTAAAAATTAATATAAATTCTATACAACCACCGGTTTTTTCTTTCAAATATAGATGAGACTGTATGATTAATCGATAAGCAGACGACTATGTTAAAGGTATAAAATTTCAATTTTTTGTTTAGGCTATGATGTTATAATAAATGGAGGTGTCATCATGATTTTGCTTCTATTCATGAAACTAATATATCATAACTTTGACTTGGCGACGTTTAGTTCCGGTTCTTTGGCTTTATAGTTTTTTCCTGGAGGGAAAACAAAGAAAAAAATTAACAATTATATAATTCAAGAGCATGACATGGTGATATTTACTCATTGAATCGTGAATTCATTTATGTAGTTATTTTATTACCTGTCTGAGTTTTTTGAATTTCATGTATCAGTTGCTGTTTTTCTGATCTTAATTTTGCAAGTTCTTCTTTCAGGGCAATATTTTCCTTCTCTAAATTGTACATACCGTACTTGCCATGTTCTACATCACTTTTAAGAGATTCAATATCATGTTTTATTCTAACCAATTCACTTTTTACCGCAAATAATTCTTTCTCTGTTTCGTGTAAATTTCTTTTCAATGTCTTCTCATAATTACTTACTAATTTATTATTTTTCTTCTTTTCCACTTCTTCATTAACTTTTTTTTTTGAATTTTCCATCAATTGATTATTTTCATCTTTAGAAATTTTTTTCTTATCCTTCAGACCGGATGATTGTGAATTTTTATTAATACTTTTTTCATTCTCGACCTTATTTAACTGACTTTTTAAAGTATTTTTCTCAATATTGCTTGTTAAAAGTTCAGCCGTTAATTTTTCATTTTCAGCCTTTGAAATGTTAATTGTGTCCTTCATTTGTTCATTTTCCAATTGTAAAGCTGATATTTTTCGAGTCATCGTCTCAATTTGTGATTTTAAATCTCGTATTTCATTATCAGCGACACTTATTCTGCTCGTTAAGTCGTCTATTTCGATTGAATTTTTTGTAATCGTTTCCTTCAACTTATCGTTATTCGTATTCATTTCTGCTGACAATTCTTGTAAATATAAATATTCTTCTTGCTGTCTTTCCAAGTTTTCATCAGCATTTTTAAGTTTAATACACAAATTATCACGATCATTTACTAATTCATCAATCGTCTTTTTTAATTGCTTTACATCTTCTTCAAGCTTTGTATTTTTCTCAATTTGTTGTTGTAAACTTTCTGCAGTTTGATCTGAATTTTTAAGTAAAAATTCAATCTGCATTTGAAAGTTGTTATTTTTCTCTTTCAACTCATTAATAATTTCTTCACTTTGGCGATTCTTAACGTTCATTTTTTTCAAATCACCTTCCAGTTTATTGGTTCTAAGCTTCATACTTTTAATTCTCATCTGCAGTGATTCTCGTTCTTTAACACCTTCTTCACCTAGTACCACACTCTTCTTCTTGTAAGTCATTCTGGAATTTTTTAATTCACTATTTTCTAATTTTAACTTGGCTATTTCTCTTTGTAAAGTAGCTCGATCTAGTTTAATGTCCTCTAATTCCGCTTCGAGTCGCTCAATTTCTTTAGTAGAACGTTCAAATTGTTTTAAAGCTTCTTTAGCTGTTGTTTGTTCAATAATTAATTGACTTGTTATATCGTTATTACAGTTTTTAAGCATTAATAATTCTGTTTCAAGTTGTTCTTGATTATTATTATTATTCCACTTTTTTTCCAAACGAACTAATTTATCATTTGTTGTTTTCAATTGTTCTTTGGTAACTTCCAGCAATGATTGAAGCCTTTGTACTTCTTCTTCAGTTTGAGTTGCGAAATCTGTTTGTGTAGAATTTAATTTTGTGTTGAACTCACATGCTAATGTTTTTATTTTTTCATCAAGTTTTTTATTTTTCATTAAAGCTATTGTTAACTTTGTTTTTGCGGTTGAAACACTACGTTTCAATGCTCTTTCTTTTAGTAAATTTTTTTTTAATAATATTCGTTTATCATTTTCAAGTTTTTGAATTTGTCCTTTCATTTCTCGTAAATAATAATTTTCATGTAATTTTTCATGCCCTCCACCTTCAAAATTAATATCACGAAGCTCTTGTTCTTCAGTACAACTCATGTATTCTAATTTTTCACTGTCATTATCATCATTATCATCAACTGGTTCATCTGAACGATTACCAAGAATTTCCAAGTCAATATTATTATCATTTTTACGGATTATTTGATTAGTTTCTATTAATTTATTTGATAAACTATTAATAATATCAATTACTTTTGCCAATAAATTACTGAATAATTTGTCTAAAACTGTATCGACTTTAATAAAAGCACTGAGTTCGATTTTAAACTGTTGCAATTTAGTACTCGAATCGTTATTTTCAATTTTCATTCTTAAATTATTGATTTCTCTAATCAATTGTTGTCTCTCTTGTTCAATACGAGCATTGATTTCTACCATTTGATTTTGAACTTTTTCATGAACAGTCAATGAAAATGTTTGTTTCGTATGTAAAAGTGCATCATTTAAATTTTGGATTTGAGTTTTCATTTTTTCATTTATTGACTCCAAACGACGAATTTCTTCAGTCTGATATTTTACAAATGGATCTTGGGATAATAAAATACTCGATGCATCTTTTCCTACGCTGTGAAGAGCCACTTGCAGTTTGTAAATATCACTCTGTAAAGTAGCACGTTCATGAGTCCATTTTTTCATCGCATTTATTGTGCTATTTAATCTCTTCAAAGAGACCATTGCTGCTTCAACAAGATTCCCCTTATCCAAGTCGAGATCGGACTCTTCCAGCTCCATAATAAATTTTCACTTGTTAATCTTTGCATAATCGTTAACAAAAAATTGTTACGAAACTAATTTTTAATTACTTATTCTGAAATTTAATAATTTTTTAAGATGTCTCTTTCACTGCCACATTGTTATTTTATCAACAAATTATAAGGTTAAACTGTCTTGAATGATTAGTGATGACAATTGAAGAAATTTCATGAGGTATTATGTAACCTAAAAATAAAGGAAATTTTCTAGTTTTATCTTAAAAACAGCATGACTTAAATTACTCGTTATTTTTATTAAATTAACATGTAACATATTACAAATTATGGAGGAAAGTATGATAAAATGTTTTTGTAAATGTATTGATGAATTTCCGGAAATCTGTTTTAATTCTGCAATAATACCTTTGAAACTTTCAAAAACTTCATCATGTGAATGTGATGACACAAATGGTAATGAAATCTATTATCATCGTAGATTATTTATAATTGCCAAGTATCAAGAAATAAGGGTGTATATAAAAAAATTACGTATAGAACGACATCGATTAAAAATTGAGAATGAGAGATTAAAATCTGTATTAAAAAAACTAGGTAATATTTTTTTCATTATTGAATTAAATTCTGTATTTAAATAATTATTGTGACATTTTTCTACATAGGAATAAATTTAAACGATGTATTGCTTACTGATCGAGTCATAAATTATGGTTGTCGAAAAAATAGTAATCGATTAGAACAAAACGAAGGAAAAATTAACAAACAGATCAAAGATCTGGAAGATAAATTAGAGAAATGTGATACGTATGAGCGTATTGAAAAGTAAGAAAATATCGCGTAAAAAAAAATAATAAATTAGTCTTTTAAACTTAATATGTACTTTGATTTATTTGAAAATTAAGGGATATCGGAGACGATCAGAGAACTGAGTTCACTGAGGTTGAAAACAAATCATCATATGCGGGTGTGAATCGTTTGAGAGCACAGATAAGAGAACTGAAAAAAAATGAAAAAGCAGTTGCGGATCAAAATCATCCGGTGACAATTGCACAGAGGCCAATTGAAACAGGAACTATACTTTCAAAGACTGACGATAATTCTGGGATAGAAAAAGAAGCTGTACATCATTCCTTGATTGCTACAAAGAGTAGCAAAGAATTCACTCAAGAATTGGTTGTAGAAGGAAAAAAACTACTAAAACCTGAACTAATAACCGAGGAGTTACAAGAAAATTTGAAAGCAACAAGACATGAAAAGAAGAAAGAAAATATTGAGAATATAACAAGTCTAACAAACTGTCGAGAAGAATTGGCCAAATTACCGAGCGATAATTTAAAGCTTGAGGATGATCTTCAAAGACTTAAAAAACAGAATGTAGCCTATGAAGACGAATTATTTAGTCTTTCTAGACAGACAGAATTGATAGGTACTCCACAAAAGACCGTTCAATTGAGTGAGAAAGATTCAACATCACAACAATTTCATCAGCAAGATACTGAACAAGAGAATATTAAACTAAAACAGCAGTTAGAAAAGTTCCAAAAAAAAATATTTGAGTTGAATGCAGAGAATTTACAGTTGAAAAATGATCTTAAGAATTTAAGAGAAAACAATGGAAATGTGGAAGGGAAATTAAATTTACTTGAAGCTGTAAGTGGTGAAGAAGATAGTTTCAAGTTTAAGTTTGAAAAGTGTCTAGAGGAAGTGAATAAATTAAAAGTCGAAAAATTAAAGTTGACGAATGATTTTGAAGATTTACAAAAATTGACTGGGGTAAAAAAAAATTTCAAAAGTCCAGAAGTAACATCTGGTGATGAAGAAATTAAACAACTTAGATTAGATCTAGAAAATTGTCAAAGAGAAGTTCATCAACTGAGAAGTGAAAATTCAAATTTGAATGATAGTCTTCGAAATCTGATACAGGAGAAAAAAAACATAGAAAATATAATTAATTTTCCAGAAAATTTAAGTGACATTTCAGAAGAAAGATCTGATATGTATGGTGAGATAGAACATATATTAGCTGATGATAATGATGAAATGGAATATCGATTTGATCAACTTAAAAAAACAAACGAGAGTTTGAATAAGGAAGTAGATGAATGGAAAGAGAAATACAACAAATTGAGTGAAGACATGGATATAAAATTGAATGCTTCGGAAGCCTTAATTAGAAAGTTAAGAAGGCAGTCAGAATTATCTGAAGAATCAGAAAAATTATTGGGTCTAGAACGTGCAAACATTGATGACAATTTAAATCAATTGATTACAGAAAATAAAAAATTACAAGGAGAAAATGATGAGTGGAAAAGGAAATATAAAAATTTAGATGAAGAATTGAAGGAACTGGAAAAAACTTATCGAGATAACGAAACAGAAAATAAGAATAATTTAGAAGCTTTGAAAATTTTGGAAACCAAGTATAAAAACTTAGAAGAAGAATTAGTAAGAAAGAAAAGGGAAAGTTCTATGCTTGAAACTGAAAGGAATAAATATTCAGACGAGAAGAATGAATTATTGGAGAAAGAGAAAAAAGAAAAGAGTACAAGTGATAATTTAAAAGAATATTCAATGACACTTGAAGGACAATTACAAAAATTAAAGGAACATGGAGAATCTCTACAGAATGAGCTTGAACAAATGAGTAAATCCTTGGAAAGTACTACAACAAATGAAGAAATATTGAAGGAGAAGCTTGAAGAATCAATGTTGAATAATAAAAATTTAGAAGAGTCCTTAATACAACGAGAAAAAGAATTAAAAAGTATTAAAGATGATATTGATAAGATGAAATTAGTTAATGAAGAATTGAAAGAAAAATTAAAACGAGCTCACATCGAAAAGGATTCATTGCAAAAAATGCTCCACGATGTACAAAAAGATTATGATGAAACCAAGGAATCATCAGAAAGTATATCATTCGAATGTGTAAATTTAAAGAAGGAAAAAAATGAATTGAACTCAAAAATTAACGAATTACAAGCAGATTTGCAAGATTCCTATGATAGAATAAAAGAGCTCAGTAGTAAATTAGATGAAGAAATAAAAAAAGTGAAGGGATTGACGCAAGATATTAGTGACGCTAAAGATCAAGTAAAATTAATGGAAAGTAAATATTCCGACTGGGAAAACTTGAAAAAGCAGTTGGAGAACGATCTGGATTTAGTTAAAAAAGAAGAAGAAAATACGAGAAATCAATTATCTTCTGAAAAAGAAGCAAAAGAAGCAGTCCAAAACGAATTGTTAACACTAAAGAAAGATCTAAAGGATTTAATTTCCGAATTAGACAATATGAAATTAGATAATGATAGGCTAAACAAAGAACGAGATGATTTGAAGCAACAATTAATAAGTAAAGAAGATCATTTGTTTAACATTGAAGCTGAAAATAATGATTTGAGGACAAAGAAAGAAGATTATGAGCAACAATATATTGTATTAAATTCAGACAATACAAGTTTAAGACAAAAAATTGGTGATTTAGAAGGAGAATTAGAAAGTTGCAGATCAGAAATTTCTCAAAGGAATCAGGAAATAAATAAATTAAGTTCAGAATTAAAAACTGAAGTGAATAAAGTTGATAAATTAGAAAATGAATTGTTAAAATATCAAAATATTGAAAATAAATTAAATGATGTAGAGAAAACATTGACTGATGTAACTCGTGTTAAAGATGATGCTTTAATGGAAATTAACGAATTGCATGAAGAGTTAAAATTGTTAAAAAAAGAGTTAACTAAATGTCGTGACCAGAATGAAAAATTACAAGAAGAGATAGAAGATTCAAAGAAGCAACAGTCGATTCTCAGAAAAAATTCTAATGATTTAAAGGAAGAAATTTCGGCTCTAAAAAGTGCTCGAGAAAAACTTCAAAATGATTATAATGAATCCTTAAATAAGTCTTTAGGTTTTGAAGATAATCTTCAGAAGCTGATGAATGAAGTGATGACATTAAAAAAAGAAAATGATAATTTAAAAATTGAGAGTACAGATGCTCAGAAAAATGTCGAAGAATTAAACAAGACAAATACAAATCTCTTGTCAGATTTAGAAGGAGCTAAGACTGATCTTAATGCATGTCATATTTTGAATGAACAATTGAAGCACAAATTAGAGAAGCTTGAAGGAGAATGTAGTGATAGTAAAGCTAAGATTGATGCTTTAAAAGAAGACTTACAAACATCAAGAATAAGTCTTTCCAAAGAAAAAACGCAAGTAAATACTTTAGAATCGAGCTTAGCAGATTTGAGGATAGAGAAAGCGAGTTTAGTAGACGAATTGAATCGCTTGAGAATCAAAATTGAGACATTGCAAAAAAATCTTGTAAGTAAAGAAAATCAATTGACGGCAGCGAAAGCTGATCTAGTTGAGTTTAATGCTCTTAAAGATGAATTGAATAAATGTCGTCAGCATCGAGATGAACTTCTCAGTAAATCTGATACCATGAAAAAACAAATGGAGACATTAAAGGAAGGTGGTAAAAGGGTCAGTGATGAGCTGGATGCTGTAAAACCAGAACTATACGTTTTGAAGACGGAAAAAGAGGAGTTGAATTCACAAATAAAAACCTTGGAAATGGAGTTGAAAGATTTGAAGATTGAGAGTGAAAAGAAAAAAGCGTTGGAGAAGGTTAAAGAAGAATTAGAAAAACGTTTAATGGATTCAGAAACAGCGCGTAATAAATTAAAGAAAGAAATAGAAAATTTAAGACAAAATTTAAATGTAGCTAAAGAGAATGCTGCAATGAAAGATGCAATACAAGAGGAACTAGATGCTTTAAAGGGAACACTGGCAAATTTGAGGCAAAGTATTGAAATACGTGATATTGAAAATGATAAACTCAAGACAGAACTCGGAGAAGCAAAAAGCGAAGTTGATAAACTAAAACTTGAGTCAAATGAAATACAAAATAAAAATAAAAATCTTGATGCTCAAGTAAAGAATTTAAATAATGAGATAACTCGTTTGGATAATGAAGTAAATCAGTTGAATAATCAAAAAGGTCAGTTGGAGAAAAACATTGGAAAAAAATCATCTGAAGTAGAACAGATGAAGGAAAGATTGAAAAGTGTGTCATTAGAACGTGATAGCTTAAAGGTTGATGCTGAAAAGATGAAGCTTGATCGGGACAAACTCTCTCATGATTTGGATGAAAAAGAGAAAAGAATGAATGATGTTTCAAAAGGTATGGATAAGTGGATGGTTGAGACAGAAAAATTGGAGATGGAAAATAACAGATTAAGAAGAGAATTAGATGAGTTAAAGAACAATTCAATTGATATGAAAGTAGATATGGGCGATGAAATTAAAATTGCAAAAGTGTCAGAGGATTTAAGTAATCTACGGCAAGAATTACAACGAGTCAAAAGGGAAAATGATGAATTAAAGATTAATTGGGAAAAATCAAAGCGTGATCTTGATAAATGTGAACAAGAAAATGAGAAGTTGAAAAGTGAACTTGGAGGAATAATGAAGAGTGTAAGTGAAACAAAGGATGGCATTCAAAGAGCTCCTGTTGTACCAAGTAAAGATGAAAATGACGAATCCAAAGAACTGCTGCAGTCTAAAGATTCAGAAATACTGAAAATGGAAATAGAACGACTACAGACGAAAAATAATGTGCTGGAAAATAGTTTGAATGACTTGAAAAATGTTCTTATAAATTATAAAACTGAAAATAATATTCTGAAGTCGGGTATTGATGAAACATCAAAGTTAAATGAGATTCTTACCGAAATGGAATCATTAAGAATGAGAGTTCGAGATTTAGAAAAAGAGAATAAAAAATTAATTGATATCAAGAAAGAGCTAGAGAAAAACTTAGATATAAAAAATACTGATATTCAAGGTATTAATTTATTACGAGAAAACTTACAAAAAGATGTAAATTTATCACCAAAATTACAATCTGAAGATCTAAAGAAGTGCAAAGATGAAATTAAACGACTTAAAAACGAATTGAATACGGCAAAGTTTGAGAATAAAATTTTAAAAAGTAGTGAAGATGATACTTCGGAAATGAATAAATTATTAAATGAATTAAATAAGTGGAGAGAAAATTCGGACATATTAGAAGAAGAAAATAAATTATTAAAAAGTCGTATTAATAGTGTTGAAGATGTAGTCCTTATTGATCGACCATCTAATGACTTAATAAAAGCCATTGATTTTCTTGGCTTACAAATGGAAAGACAGACGGAAGGTAAGAATTCACTTGATAAAATTTACAAGCATAATTGAATCTATCTATAATTCTATCAATGACCAGCAATTGAATTTCTTATCATTGAATAATTATAAGATATATTAGTGCCAAGACTTGTATAATATTTTTCCCTATTGAATTATTTATAAGAGCTTTAAAAAATTAAATTTATTTAACAGGTATTTATCGTATTCGTGAGAATATGGGTCATCTGAAGAATACAGTTTGGCACAGGTTTCCGGAGCCGTTGAGGTCAGATGAAGAAACTGTATTTAATTCACAGGATCCCTTGCTGAGAAATATTTTCCAACAATCTAAAAATCTTTCTACTAATGTTACAAGCGCTGAAAAAGAGTTGGTGGATCTTGGAAAGGTGTGGAAAAGTTGTTGGGAAGAGAATCAGAAACTAAGAAAGTTAGTCGAGGTAATTTAGCGGGTGTTTATCTCACTTCCTAGAAAACTTGTGGCTGTAATGAAATGAGTTGTTGAATTTCTCTGTAGGACCTGGGTGCCGCCAATGTTCTCGACACGACAAAGTTGCCTGGAGAGAATATAGAAGGTGTTTTTGACCCCAAGAGTTGGTTGGAAGTAAGACATCTCTTTTATTTTTCGTATTTATTTGCTTTGTTTTTAGTCATCGTTTTGATAAAAATTATTTTTATAGTCATTAACGTTTACCGAGTTGGCTGATCTTCATGATCAAATTTGTGGTATAACATCTAGCTTTGTTACTGAAGACGATGGTCCTGACACACTTCAAGAATCTTATGAATTTTCAATTCCTAAAAGAGATGATGATTATCTTCAACGAAACTACAATATGCTTAATAAAAGGATAGCTGCTCTACAAAGACAAATTTCTGAGAAACAGACAGACACAGGAACAAAAATGATGAAGCTTCGGAGAACGCTACAGAGAACACAAACAGAGTTTATGAAAATTTCTGGTCTTATGAATCAAGAAGAGTGTCGTAATTCTGAGCTTTATCGTATTATGGAAGAATCACCTTGCTGGGTGAATAAATGTACAGCTAAATGTGCGGAATATATTGAATTTATTCCTAAAGTAATATATTGCAAAAAAAATGAAATTTAATACTTCACTATTTTCTAATTTATTTATTTACATTTTTATTATTTTCTTTTAATTTATTATTATTTTAATATAAAAAAAAAATCACTCGGAAGTAATGTCAGGTCTGAGAAAACCATATGTAAGCATTGTAACCAAAATCGTGAGAAGTAAAACAAACTGGAAATATATTTCCGGTTAAATTATTTGTCGTAGCTGCACATTATCATAATGATTATTTACAACAGAGTTTACAACTAGTTATTATTATTAGATATATTGATAACTGATACAACATCCTATTGTTTTTTTATCCCACGAGTTAGTATATAAAATTTATCCAAAAAATTTTTCAACTCATTTGAAGTATTCCAAGTTAAATAGTAATAAGTTATTGCTGTTTTAAAGAATTCAGTAACAAATTTTTATAATATGCGCAATTTGATATTCATTGTTGTTGGACTTTGGCTTGTTCATTTATGTTGTGTTCAGGTATTTATTCCACAATTGTCTACTCTATTGTATGTACTGAATAACTAGCATTTCAAATATCCTATTACAGCAGAAAGTGAATACACATATTTTTTAATTTGTTTGATAGATCAATGATAAATGAAAAACATCAATATTAAATACAATATAAAAAATGAATATATTTTGCATTAAAATTCTGTCATTACTATAAAAAATTGTAATTAAAAATCATAATTAAGAGTTTAGGAAAACAAATGTTTCATCATAATTAATATGCTTGAGCTTCTGATATGACAGAATCACATATTAAATAAATATTTATTTTATTCTATTAGTATGAGGAAGTGCAATTTATATAATTTAAATTAATTAAAAAAACTAAGATAAGCTAGAATAAATGAGAATTCCCTCATTAATGAAGAAAAATCGGTGTTTATATTTTTATCTTACTTGAATTCATTTTGTTTTTTCCATGATATCAACTATTTTTCTTTGTCTTATGAATATAATTATTTATTCTCATTTAGTCGTTAGTACACGGTCAGCATTAATTTTTAACTTAATATTAAGTTTCTTGATCTACTCCAATTTCAATCTGAGCTTCTCTGGTTATTTTTTAAAATTTTTTTTAGGCAGAACTAAATATTGTACTCCTAGATATAGATGCACCTGTTCAAAATCCGGAATATATTACTGATTTTGAAGGATACATGTCTGATGATGAAGACCCACAAGTTATTTGTAATTTTACGATTATAAAAGAATTGCCACAAGGATGTAAGGTAAATGTTTGATAGGAAATAATTTTAAACTAATCTATTAAAGATGAGGAACTTTTTAAGATGAAAAATTAAAATTTAGGGGCATTTAATTTTGAAAGGAGCATCAATGGGAGAGTTTGTTATTTCTACAGGTATAGATTACGAGATGGACTTTTGCGAAATGTTTGATGAACCAATTATAATGGGTCGACTTCTTAGAATGCTTGGATTTAAGAAAGAAAATTGTCCCCCTATACCGGTACAAATTGTTCGTGAGTAAGTTATTGATAAGAACTCTTTCATTTTCATTCATGTTTTTCAGGGAGTCTATGGAAGTGAAGGTTTTCAATTGGATACAGACACTCTGCCAGATGAATTTCCCTCAAATAATTACCTTGCGATATTCGAAATTGTTGACGAAAACGATGAAGAACTTATGGTGATGCACTTGTACCTTCGAATATATTAAAATTTAATTCAATGATGCTCTTTATATGTTTTCCTGAAATAAATTATATTATGTATTGATAAGAATTCAGTTAATATATTTCGACAAGTGGTATCGTGATGAAACTATTGACGAAATTTAATTATTAATTAATCAGTAATAATAGATTACATCAATACTATTAATTATACAGTATTTATTTAACAATTAATTTTTAAAAAATAATAACATGAAATTGCTTATAATAAATGGTAAATTTTTTTTTATTAAATAAGTTGTAAATAAACTATTTGAAGACAAATGATGTATTTAATAAAAAATTCTATTTAAAATAATTTTAAACAAAAAACAATTTATGTCCTTAAAAAATTTTAAATCTATTCTTTGATAGATTTTTCTCTTAAAAAAAGGAATGTTAGATAACAATAATTATTTTCTATAAACAAAGAGAATGAATATAAAATTTATCAGCGAAAAAAATCTGCATTTAAAACTGATGAAAAAAATTCCAGTATTAAATTGATTTTTTCCATTAAACAAATAATTTTTTTTTTATATATAAAACCGTGGGAGCTAATTCATTACAGGATGTTCTGTGACAACTACTAGATATAGCCTGGATAAGATGAAAAAAATCAAAAGTAAAAAATTCCATTGTAAATATTGCATGTAGAGGAAAATATTAAATGTCTAAAGTCAAATTATGATCAACGATGAATTAATTCATTAGGATTTCCTGTTCTTTTCGTGATCGGCAAATTGGTTATTCTAGATTATTCACTGATAAGTTAAAATTATTTTGCACACTCATAAAAATTGCTGCACACTGTGTTTTTTAAAATTAATATATAATAGAACTACCGACAACTCTTACCATTTTCTTCAAATCATCCAAGTAGAATAAAATTGAATATATTCTTCACAATATAGAAGTAGATGAAAATGCAAATATTTTTATTACTTATTGGTGGAATTTTATTCAGCGAATTTTGCAATGTTAAGGTATTCACAAGTGGATTGAAAAAAACAACAAAAATATTTATGGATTTTGTTAAACATTTTTAGGGGGAACTTAGTTTATTTTTCCAAGACTTATTTCCAGGTAAAATAAATTCAGAATATGTTACTGATTTTGAAGGATTCGTTCATGATAATGAAGAAGATGGTTTATTTGTTAATTTCACAATTGTTAAACAATTTCCTGCTGGTTCAAAGGTAATGAATTTATATTCATATTGACAAGCATCATGAGATTTTAATTAATGAACTATCGATTTTAGGGACGTTTCCTTCTGAAAGCAGCATCAATGGGTGAATATGTTGTAGCAACTGGTATTGATTACACGATGGATTTATGTGAAATGATAGAAGAACCAATCATTATGGGTCGTACTTTACGTTGTTTTGGATTCCGTGAAGATGATTGTCCACCTTCACCAGTAAAATATTTCAAGATTTATTTTTTATGGCAACGTATTTATGATTAATTCATAAGTATATACTTTCTTGTGATTTCCAGGGAGTTTATGGGACTGAAAGTTATATCTTAGACTTATCAACACTTCCTGATGAGTTTCCATCAAACAATTATATGCTGTATTTCTATATTATACAAGAAGATGGTGAAATTATTTTATCAATTCACGTTCAAGTGCGAGTCTTTTGAAATCAACAATGAATTTTGTTTTTAAAAAAGGTCCAAAAACATTATTATTACATGCTGCAAGAAAATTCTATATTTAGATGGATCGTGTAAGGTGACAGAGTAACGGAAGTGATTAAGTGATAAATCAATTGATTAAGATTAGGGAAGTTGAGTCATCAAAGCTATGTAAATATTTTATTAGATCTTGTCACGAATCCGAATAAAATATTTTCAAACAGTTTCAGAAAAGATATTATTGTGTTCAGACCAACTTTTGCAGACTTTAAAAAGTTTTTCATTATTCTCAGAACAGTTGGAATAATTCTTTTTGTTGGATTTAGTCTCATGCCTCATCTACAAGGATATTTAGTGATAATGAGTAAGAAGCTTTAACGTTGTTTCCTATAATTTAACAAGTCGACTGCCAGTTAGACTGAAGAAAGGTCTGCCTTAAGGGTTGTTTCAAAATACTTTATTAAAAATGTGTATTTTGGTATGAGAAATTTTCCTTCTCTGCTTCAAACGTACTTTAAATGTTTTCTACTAGCGAAAACAATATGCGTAATGAAATTAATGGAATAACGATCTATTGGCGAAAGACTGTAAAATATAAAAATGTGCATAACTTCTGTGGTAATGATGCTAGGTGGTTGATCTAGGGCTCAAATAAAAAATCTAGACGAAAGGAAGAAAGTCAATATAGTGAAAGTCATAATTAGAAAATAATTTTTGCAAAAATTAAAGCGAGTTCCCATTTTACCCCATTTTAGGGGTGAAATAATTAATTTTTCATATGTTTGACTTGATTCCGCATTTCCACACATCAAGAGGAAGAGAATGAGAGGTCAAACTTGGAAATCGGACAACTTTGATTTTTCGACCCTAAAAAATGGCAAGTGGTACCCCTTTCCATTTTTTTTGGCCAAAAAATAAAGGTACTCCGATTTTGATGATTGAGGGCTCATTCTCTTCGTCTTAATGCGTAGAAATGCGGAATCGGGGCACCGGTCAAGAAAATTCACTTTAACACCCTTAAAAACGGGTTACACTAAATACAAATTACGAATTATCATCCCCTTGACTTTAAACCCTTATAACTCATGAACGGACGGTCCAATAACCGTTTTTAGGGACGTTTTAGAAACTTAGAAATTTAAGCTAAACATGAATATCCATGGAAAGTGTTTAAAAAATTTCTTTCACCCTTAAAATTGCTAAAATATGAAAAAAAATCACATTTTTTTTGGAAGTTGCCAACTATTTTAGCAATTTTAAGGGTGAAAGAAATTTTTTAAACACTTTCCATGGATATTCATGTTTAGCTTAAATTTCTAAGTTTCTAAAACGTCCCTAAAAACGGTTATTGGACCGTCCGTTCATGAGTTATAAGGGTTTAAAGTCAAGGGGATGATAATTCGTAATTTGTATTTAGTGTAACCCGTTTTTAAGGGTGTTAAAGTGAATTTTCTTGACCGGTGCCCCGATTCCGCATTTCTACGCATTAAGACGAAGAGAATGAGCCCTCAATCATCAAAATCGGAGTACCTTTATTTTTTGGCCAAAAAAAATGGAAAGGGGTACCACTTGCCATTTTTTGGGGTCGAAAAATCAAAGTTGTCCGATTTCCAAGTTTGACCTCTCATTCTCTTCGTCTTGATGCGTGGAAATGCGGAATCAAGTCAAACATATGAAAAATTAATTATTTCACCCCTAAAATGGGGTAAAATAGGAACTTGCTTTAATTTTTGCAAAAATTATTCTCTAATTATGATTTTCACTATAACGACTTTCTTCCTTTCGTCTAGATCTTTCATTTGAGTCCTCGATCAACCTCCTAGCATCATTACCACAAAAGTTATGCACATTTTCATATTTTACAATTTTTCGCCAATAGATCATTATTCCATTAATTTCATTACGCATATTGTTTTCCCTAGTAGAAAACATTTAAAGTACGTTTGAAGCAGAGAGGAAAAACCTTCAAAAATACAAAAAATTTTGTTTCCCAAATGTTTCCCATAACCCCACAAGGGGAACGTCGGGTAACTCCCCCACTGGAGAACGTTCTAGGAACCTTTGAAGAACAAATTTTTCTATACGAGTTTATGACATAGTTTAATGTGCAGTACAAATTCAATTATAATAATCCTGAAATCGGGAAAAAGATGTTAATGTGGTAATCAAACTTTATTTAATATTTTTACTTTTGAAAAATGGTTGATTTCAATAATTTAGAACAGAAAAAGTTAAGTATAGTTAGTAAAAGTTGGAAATTTCCTCAAGTGATAAAGGAACATTTAATGCTGTACTAGATAGTAGTTCCTAAATTGGACATATGCAATAAATTAAGTTATAAAATGTTTTACTACATTAGCCTCATCTAATTTGCTAGTCAGAAAATTTCCAGTCTAGTTTCAAGGGAATTGACAACTGTTAATATATAATATGAGATATTCTTGTTCTTTACATTTAGACATTTATTTTTTCGTTAATTGACAGCAAGATAATTAATGAATAAAATGAAGGAAAAATCTAGCAGAAAATTTTTAATGTTTCATCATGAAGAATCGTTATATTTATTTCTTATAAATAAATCATTTTTACAAAGCAGTTTACCATTTAAAATACGGATGTGTCAGAAATTTAAACGTTTATTTTTGGCCATAAAGAAAGTAATTTGTGAAGAGACTACAAAGTGTGATTTATAGATTTAGTGGACTGCTAGATTGTGCTGGAACGACGTCTTGGCATCAAAATTTAACATAATAATGAATAAACATGAAAACGTTTAAAGGACAAAATATACTGTATGTGCTGGTGGTGCTAGAATACAGCATTGGATATTGCGTGATGGGAGAGCTAGCTTTTGGCAAAGAACAAATTTTATCTTGTTGTAAATTCAATGAATTAAAATCGATGAAAACTTTTTATACTAAAGTACGAAGGTAAGTTTAAAGAAAAAGCATTGTTGCTTCCTCTAAGGCTGAAGAGTATAGAAATTCAAGTATCAAGGAAGGACTGTAGTTGTAGTGAAAAATCAATTGAAAACTTTAAATTTTTAGAAAGCAGTTTCTCGTGTACTAAATAAAATAAAGAATCAATAAATACTGACAGTACGTAAATGAATTTTGAGATTGACAGGTTGGAAAAAAAAATGAAATAAATATTGACAGAATAAAAAATGATTAAAGAAAAATAAAAATAAAAAAATTTCTAAAAGTAGTAGACTATTGAAAAAATCTTAACAAGAAGTTCAAATTTAATTAAAGACAATATTTATTTAATATAAATCCTTGATAATAATCAGTTAAATATAGATTCGTGTCGATAAATTTAACAATTTATCAAAATGAATAGAATTTATTAAAATAGTTCTCTTCAATTTCGAGAAAATTATTATATTTTGAAGTTTCAGATGATAAAAAACATCCAAAGAAGTTTGAACAAATACTGTAATCGTCTTAAGCTTAACTATAAAAGGAAAGGAATGACAATAAATCAATGATATCTCCTGAGAGACGCCTGATATGATTATAAAAATACGATTTAACTATTAAATCATGAGATTTGATCTATGACATGACAGTAAATTATTCAAACAATTGAAGTTGTGATGCGTGAGACAATAATGAGGAAATAACAACGTTTTAATTGTATTTGTAATTATGTATCCAATATTCTCACAGGATATCACATATTATGTATTAATATCTTGAGGGATAATTAACAGTGATATTTAACTGGAATGAACAAAAACTTCAATTAATTAGTTTATTTCTAATTAATGACATGTAAAGTTAATTATTGACTATTTAAACATGGTGTTGTATAAAATCTTTATTGTATTCATCAAAATAAGTCAAACAATGTAAAAAAAAATTCCTTAGATGTGAAAGGAATTTTTTAAAGACATTCTGACATGTTTGAAGTATTTTTTTACGTCTCATTAGCTATTTAATGATCATATATCAACATTTATTTTAGGAAAGAGTATTTTTTACTAGTTTTTAGTAGACAATATTTACCGTAACAAGTTTATGTAGCAAGTTAAAGGTTTTACTAATCTAGTATTATTAATTCTCTTTGTACACCATGTTCTGTTACTTAGCCTTTGTAATCGTAAATTTATCGAAAATCCTGCTATATTTTTCACTAAATACAAAGTTCTACAAATAATTAACAGATTTGATTGTTAAAAAAATATTTAAGAATTCCTCTAAAACTTAATTAATTATTTTTCAATGAATTTTTGTGAAATTATTGCATAAAATCTTTTTAATGAATAAAAAGTATTTTTTACTAAGTTATAGAGTTATCAATTTTGCCTATTTTCACTAATGAATTTCTCCTGGATAATTAATCATAAATAGATATTGATGAGATATGAAACATGTGATCGAGTGAAATTTTAATAAATTCCCCTTAATTATTTAATACTGTTGGAGGGGAATAAATGACCAGTCTTATGGTAGAGTAGATTAAATAGGATTAAAGATAATAAATCAAACAGGATTTGTTTCATTCATTTTCGTGAAGTACACAATTATTAATGATATCTCTCTAATTTAATGCTATAAATACCACCATTTTTAGGTATTCAGATTATTTGTATTTCATTAAATAGTTTAAATTATTTTTTTGACTTACAATTAATATGAAAGTACTTAAGAACATTGTGACAGAACAGCAATAGTTATTTCTTGAGAACATTCTTTAAGTTGATGTAGCTTATCTATCTTATCTCTAGAGCCATTGGGATAAATGTCTCAATTAGCAACCCCATGAGATTTTGATCTATCGTAGATATCATGAAGACTATCAAGAAGTTAATTGCAATAAATTATGAATTTATTATAAATGAGTTTAATTTATATAAAACATCAAGTTATTTTATTTGATATTTTATAAAATAAAAGTTTGCAAGAACTTTTGAAATTCTCATTTATTGTTAGTAAATTGAATTTATTGTGAGAGCTTTAGAGAAAAAAAAAAAAAAATGGTATTTTTTTTATTTGAAAAAATCGTAAAAGTGTTACAAAGTTTTCACAACAAAATGATTGATAAAGATTCATTTTCAACGCTAACAAGGATTTACAAGATCTTATTATAGACTTATAACAAATCATGGTGAGAAAAGAAGGTAACAAAAAATAATGGAAAATGAAAGAGTGTGCGAATTTTATATAGGGCAATGGTAGAAATTTTTTTCTTCAGTTGGTCGGTGTTTTATATCATCGAAAGAATTCGGTGGAACTGGATGAGGGAAATGCTATCGAGTCTCTAGGATACGCACGAATAGGGGTGAATAAAGAAGGGGTCGTGGGATATCACGGGTATCCGAGGAATATCAGCGACGGCGCATCGAACACGATTGTGGCGCTACTGAGACTCACATCTTCTGTTCATACGTCAGTAGACTTGCCGCAACGCAGTAGCAAGTGTGCTTCTCTTTTTCATCCCCTTGTTTCGCGCTACTCTCACAACTCGAATTATTCAAATGGAATTTCACGGTGTTTAACGAATAAATTTTGCAGTAAAATAAACATGTAAAACCCTCATTTGAATTGCGTTTGAGAGAAAGATGAAAAAATGTGAACATGTTATGTTAGAAAAATGGCATTGGTGGATAATTAAGTGAGTTGATAATTATTTCTTAATGTTTGTGAATGTTTATTGAAATAAATGCAACCTAAGGAACGCAAGTTGGCGAAAAATATTGTAATAAATCTGATTATAGAATGATTTTATTGAGTTATAATGAGGAAATTTAGAGTATCAATGAAAGAATTGAAGTGGGAAACGTTTCTAAGATGATTTTCTGGTAGAGTTCGATGTTACTCGCGTGACTAGATTCTACTATTGTGGTTCTGTTGAGTGGTGAACAAAAAATAAAAACTACTATAATTCATAAAGTTGCTTGAACTTGGATAGCTTCGTCAAGCTTTTATCTGTGAGTGTTAGTATAGTGTTTTCCAGCACAGTCATTAATTAACCAACATCATTTTTTTGTTATCTTCTTTCTCTTTGGTTATTTTATTTATAATAATTATTTTTGGTACTGAGTCCAGAAATCTACGATAGATAACAAGACTTCTCAAGTACGAGAGGTGGGAAGAATGAAGATGTTGCTGATAATGAGCGTTCTTGCACTCGTTGATGCAGAAAATATCATCGGCAACGTTGATGAACCTAGTAAGTGATTGATATCATTTGTATCCTCGATCGATATATACATGAATAAATATTATCTTTTCCAGGTTTACATTTTATTCGTACTAGTTTTTAAATCATTAATTATCAACATAACAAAATATTATGTGTCATTAATTTTATTATTATATAATCATTAATGAATAATTTAAAATATAAATTAAAACTTCAAACTCTGATGCTTGTATTTAATTTTTTAATTAAACTCATTAGCTTAGAATTTAATTTTAATATATTCTTTTAATATTAATTAAATGCTTACATTCAATAATCACCATTATTATTTCTGAAATAACTAACATGTTAAACTTTTAATCATTGCTTTTGAAGCTTTTTTTATGATAATGTAGTACATTTTTGTGAAATTAAAAAGTATGTGATCAACCTGATTTAATTAATAAAATTGAAAAATAATTCTTGCTCTACATATGAAACGTTTGAAATATTGAAAAATTTTCTCTACCATCCATAGAAAGAATGGAACATAAATTCTATTAACGTAGTGATAAAACAGTGAAACAAACAGGTTATAGAAGCATCAATTATTGGGATAGCCGATACTACAGAGAACAATTCTGCAATTTGTAGCATGAAATATTTCTTGGAAATTTATAAATAAAAATATAATGGTCAATGGCTACAAGAGTTTTAATTTTTATTACGTATAACAATCGAATGATTGAATATTGGTTTTATTAATTGAACTTGAAAGATTATTAACCAGATTCTTAAGTTTTTTTTTATTTATATTTTACTTAATTGAACTTAATTAAAGTTTAAAGCAAGTCCGATATTGATTGAAACTTTCGTCACATTCTGTTACTTAATAAATTTCTAATTAGTGTCTGCTCAACTTTCTTTTAAGCTTTATTCATTGTTATTTTTAGTCATAAAAATTGATGTAAAATATTCGTTGTTTTGTCATTAATTCACATGTGTCCAGGGTTGGAATGAATTAAATTTATATTTATTTAATTGAATATTAATAGTTTTTAATACAAATTTGATATAATAAGTCATTCAATTGATATTACTAGCGAATTTTCTGCTACATCAAAAAAAGTAACAATTTTTTTTTTTTTACAATCCGGTGATAAAAATTTGAATATTTTTTTTGTAAAACTAATAAAGCCTGTGCGAATCTTCAAATTGATAGGTTTGGTGGTTTGCCTGTAATTTTGAAGATGGATAGATGAATTGGTGGTTGCATCCAACTCACACAATAAAGGTTTCCGATAAAGTGCTAGAAAAAAGTACATTCTAATGGGTAATATAAAAGTTTATATGGCGAGTATTATAGGAAAAAGTTTTTGAAATGTACGGGTTTTCAAATAGCATTGCAAGTTTTCTGCCGAAAAAAATAGATTTTAAAAATTGAATTTGATGATTCGAAAATGGTATCAATATTGGTTATTACTCAAACTCAATTTACAGATGTAAAAATATTGTTTAGTGTTGAAACTATGATGTTAAAATGTATTCATAATTGATCATCCTTTAAAAATTGTTTTTTTTTTTTTATTTATAATTTTTATAGAGAATTTTATTCAGATCATCATAATATAGATCGTGCTACTTTTTATCCATTTTAAAATTCAATTGATCCATGTTTTGGCGTAATGGGTTCGGTTCATACCTCTATTACATATTCTTATTGATAAAAGCTTCGTTTGAAAAATCAAATAGGTAAAATAAAAATGCAATTTTATACAAAACTAAAAGTTCTACATAAAAAATATATAAAATAGTTATAAGCAAAAAGAAAATTTACAAAGTTGTTTGGAATATTTTGAATAGATTATTTTTCTAGTTAAATCGAGTTGAAATTTTTTACAACTTGTAAACTCAATCAGAGCATGGTTTCTGGAGAAATATAGTTATTCCATGTTATTCTCAGATTCATAGGACAACATGTAACTGAAACATTTGGTGGTTTGGTCGCAACAAATGGTTGGACTATCGAGAATAAACTGCCACATCATCAATAACTTATAGAGTATATGAAGTATAGGGTGGATGTTCCAATAATCAACTAGGTATTAGTAATGGACTTGTAAATGGAAGATTCAAGTGAAATATTAGTCTATGTCAGATTGGTATTGTTAATAATTTCAGTCTTGATTGGTTAACAACAGCAATCATCTTATCAATCTTTGAGTGTCTGACCAAAACGGTATTATTTCACTAGTGATTGCAACTCTTGACAAAGTAAATTATTTTGTTATCTAAAAGCTTTGGAAACAACGGGGTTTAATTGAAGTTAATAAAATGGACTGTATTGTCGTATTTTTCTCTTTGTTTCTTCCAATGGTCATTTTATTCATAATTATTTTCTGAACAATTAAATGTTGTGATGAGTGAAGCAACACTTTTTCTAGCATTCTTTAGCTGTGTCAAAATGATTGGATTTAATAAAATTTTATTCATTTTTTGCGCGTTTGTTTCAATGAAGAATTTCAATTACGTCAAAGAACAGATAAAAGAGCATTTGAGGTGGAAGAAGAAAAATGAAGAAAAAGATGATGAAATCGAGTTGAGAATGAGTTTCACGCGACCCAGCACGTAATGCTGTCTGTTAGAAAACTTGAGGAAATTAAAAATTACCAAAGAAATATATATATATATATATATATCTGTACTGGTAAATATATATATACATACATTGAAAGCAGACAGCTGATTAATACTACTGGTATAAAAAAGAAGTAAAAGCCAATTTACAGCAGAAAAATTTTTATCCGTATTAAAATAGAATAATTGATTTTGTTGTTTAGATTTCCTGCATGTTGTATGTGAAAGCAAGATAATTTAATTAATTTAAAAAATTTTATCATAGCTTTTAAAAGATGACAATAAGAAAAAAAAGTTAATAAAATATATCCCAACAGCAAGTATTAATAAAGTAAATTTTTTATATTATCATTTCATTGCAACTGACAGTAAGCTTAATAAAAAAATGAATATGTACTGTATGTGTTAGATGGTTCTGGATTATATTTTATTATAAATTTTATTACTAAATTAAATTAATTATTGCTAAAATTTTGTGGATGTGACTGTGAATTTTTATGATGTGCATGAATAAAATAACAAGGTTTAAATAAAATATCAGTGCTCTTTAGTGGTTTGAGTGCGACCCGGAAGGCCCACACGACTAACTTTCCAGTGAAAAAGATAAAAGAATTTATTTTTTATTTTTAAAATAATTTATTATTATTATAATTATATTAATTATAATTATTATTAGGAGATTAAGTGAGGAAGTTTTTCCTAAATTGCAAAATGCAGTCAATTTACGATTTTTTTTAAATTTTTTGACTGTGTACAAACTTCCCAATGGGAAGCTAAAAAAGGATTAGAATATTTCAATGTAAAAGACCAGAATGGATAGAGTAGATGAAACATTCAGTAGTTCGTATCAGTTTTTCATGCGACGTCGATAAGCAATTGAAATAAATTGCATGTTAAAAATTGATTTAGTACATATTTAATATCATTATCTTAAACTATTTTTATTATTGATTGCAAATCATACTATATTTTAGTTTTATACAATTATAAATTGCAATATTTATTTCCTACTAATCATTAACGAGATACAATTAAAATTGGAGTAATTTATATTTAAATTCATATATATATGTATATATGTTTTTTAATAATTCATTAATATGATTATTTACTTGATAAAAATACCCATTTGATGAATTTTTTTTAATTCATGCTAGTAGTTGTATTGTGTAAAGAATAAAAAATTACTTGTCGATGGTCTATTTTATATCTAGGAATATATGCATCACTTTATGCTCGACCTATCGTACTTGATACGTTGGATGTTATACATATAGATTTCTCTTGTATTACACGGATCACTGGCGTGAAAGATTGAGATAAAAGTGAGCTCTCATGAGAGGTTCGACGGAATCAGAATTGGCAGACTGTCGAGACAGTATAGATCTTGACGATTTGTAATAAAAAAAAAAGAATTCATTCTTGATGGATAGTAATTTTTCAAATTCTGTCAAATTAAATGAAAAATATGTTACGACAACAAATTTGAATAAAATATAATTAATAATAAAAATAATAATAATATAAAATCATAATTTTATTGAACAAAAAATTTATTCTCACATGATTAAATCACGGATTGAATCACCACTTTATTTTCCACTTTATAAAATCTTATTAAAGCAATTACATTAAAATCAATTATCGAAGATTTAAAAATTTTTCTATTATCGAGTTTCTTGATAAATTCACAGATTAAAGCTTCTTGGAATTTTTTTTAATACAACTGTTATAACAGGAATATTTTAAAAAAAGAAGTAAAATGGAGATAGATAGGAGAGAAAAAGGAAATTTAAGAAGAAATGAATGATCAAAAAAGTAAGAAGTGGTTAGAAAAAGAAAAATGCGGTATAGAGTAATTTTCCCAAGAGATGTCATATAGGAATAGCATTTTAGAGTAGAGAGACTAGCAATATCATTGGTGGTTATACAGATACGACGGAAAAAAGTAAAAAGTTAAAGTAGCGGAAGCCATATTCTACGTCGACAGATTTAAATGACACTAAAACGTTTTCCCATTATTATTTGAACATTTAATATTTCTCTATTTAGATGGGTTTCATGTTTTCAAAGTTATACTAAATGAAGAATAAAGAATGAAATTTTAGTGAGAATTTTTGTCGATGAAATTTCATTTTTACAGCAAAAAGTTAATTAAAAATAATATGTTTGTGATTCAAAATGAGAACAAACTGTCATGGAAACTAGAGTGTTAATAAGAATTTTTATAATTCTTTTTCTTTTTAAAAAGTTATAACTAAAATTATAAAGGAATGTAATATCAGAATGTAGATTTCTAATAGAGAATCTTCAAAAAAATTCTTATTATTTTTTTCTTTGTTATAGAACAAAAGAACAATGCTCTAGCCAAATTTAAGTCTTGATAAAACTAACAATAGCTTTGTTAGTAACACTAGATATTCTTTATACTTATTAGGAGATATATTCTGACAAATTATGTAATTCATTATTCACTCTCATCACGATTTACACGGAGCTTTCATTCATGTTATTTTTCAAGAAGTTTTTTTTCTCAAGAAAATTGCATTCTTTTGACCTATCATACAAAACTTTTATTTTCTTTTCATTTTTCCAAGATTTACTACTTGACGAGAAGTACAGGAAAAGTTTACCCTGGGTACCAACAAAATGATAATTTTACTGAAGATCGTTTTGAATATATTCTTATCTAGAGAGATGTTATAAACAACATACACACTAAAAGCAAAGAAAAGTTGTGCTGACATGAACATAGCACTGGTCACAAAATACATAAAAGATGGGACATTGCGGATGGTAATGTACACCCAGATACAGTGGATATATGTAATGAAATTGGAGTCCTTTTATAAAATTAAATTTAAAATATTTATAAAATATTATCATTTTTTTTATACATCTATTATCATTTCAAAAAAAAAAAAAAGTTTTATGGTAAAAACACAATTTCCGAGTTTAGAGTAGAAAAAACTTGATAATGTTGAAATAAAACTTCAAAAAGGTCCATGGTCAGTTATAACACTGCTTGCAGGTGGCTCATATTTTTCTTTTATCTTTTGTGATACTTTTTTCATTCGTTGCGTTTCCTTCCAGATGAAAACCATTCTTTCCAAAAAAACAAGAAAACAATTGGAGATATACAAAAGAATTAATGTCAGATCTTCCTTCTATTATTTTTCCATGCTATGCATCTTATGTCAGTCTTGTATACTCCAGTAAACACTCGATAATCTAAAATGTACATAAAATAAAAAATATATATACACAAAAGGAAATGATGTAAAATCTGATTGGGTAAAAAAATAAAAATGCTTCAGACGCTTAAGAAAAATCTTAAAATTTATTCGTTCTTTTTTTAAACTCTAATATCACTGTAATATTAGATAATATAAACGTCAAAAATATCATTCTTGAGGGTAAATTACGGTATGAGCTACATAAACTTTAAAAAAATTGTACTCAAAAATCTTTTATTTGAGTTCAAATAATTTTTTTATTCCGACAAAAGAATCTTTTTAAAATGTTTCAATCTCTATAATAAATACGTATATAATGGTCTTTTATCATATATATATTTTTTTATTAAGTCAACATTATAAGCAGCTTCCATTCATCTACATATCCAATTGATTGACAATTTCAATTGTTGAAAGAGTTTTGTATTGTGCAGGGTATTGAAAGGATTGAAAGGAATTTAAAGATCAGAACTTGTAAGAAAATAGAGGAAAAATGTAACAATCTCGAATATATATTTTGACATTTACATTGGACTGGAGAATTCATTTACAGTTTGAATAAAGTAAACGTATCTATTAGTAACTTTATCTCTTTCTATCGATATTGATTTATTCAAAAATTTTTAAATAAATTTGAATAAAATTTTCCACCAATTTCTGCTATATCTATTATGAGTAGTTGTTTTGTTATTATGAATGCAGATGCATCATTTGATATTGGAGTGAAAATTATTTGAAAAATAATCAACTGCATTTTCTAGAAGAAATTATCAAACTAGAATAATAAATAGCTTTAGAGTTGCTTTGTGTTATTGATTACATGATTAGATATAAGGTCAGTGTAGACACATAATCGTATTAATTTGCCTTTATTGTGTAAATATTGATTCCTGTAACACTATAATTGAGACAACATATTTCTACATGACAGAAAATTAAATTTTACAGCAATAAATTTACGATCGATTAACTGAAATACTTTGACAATCGAAATAATAAGTAAAATTCATTTACAAAGGATATAAATACTTTTTTTTGAAAAATAAAATAATTTTACTAAATCTCTTTTACATAATTCACCATTTTTCTTTATCATTTTATCGAATTGAATTAAATACAGAGATTATAAATATTTAATTCTACTTATTTACATTTATTATAAAGTACAAGATTTTAATACTTTCAGTAGCAACAAAAGAATTTTTCTCTGTATAATGTTGAAACAAAAAAGACAAGTAAAGAAAAAAATTTAACATAATAAAATGAAGTTTTTTTTTTTATTTAAGAAGCTTAGGAATATTATCTTGTACATGATCCTACTTAATTATTTCATTTTATTATTAACATTCATAAAGTGTTTTATCCACATCCTAAAAATATATAATGAATTTATTATGTCAGCATCTTAAAATTTTTTATAAGATTCAGGATATACTTGAGGTATACATTTTAATTCATTCTCTTTACTTTATCATCTCTGAAATATCTAGCTCGTTTATATTTAGAAAAGATTTTATCTTCAGTCTGCCTAGTTATTTTTTTATTATTCATTATTCGTTAGCTTTTAGGTATTTTATTTTGGCATGATAATATTTATATGACAACAAGCTCGAATAAAAAATAATAAAAATATTATAAAAATTAGGAAGGATTGAGCAATTTTGTCACACCTGCATCAAGAAATTATACGTCTTGGCCAATCCTTTTATTTCCACCTGAATGTATGCTATCCTGCATAATAATCTTACCATGTTTCTTCTCTCTACTCCTTAGTTGTCTTGCTCGAGACGCTTATGTATGCTGAGGATATTCTCTAAGACATAAGTGCACCTGAGCGAACGTGCTTGAAACTCTCGTTCTTTACTGTACCTTCACTAAATTTGCCAACCGAAATTTTCATCTGCTCTTCAAACTCCAACATCTACACTGTACAAACTATACATTTTTTAATATCTCCACAGATTTTTAATACATTTTTATGCCGCATGAAAAACTTAATTTTCTTAATGCAAAGATAATGCTGCTTTATCATACTATTTTTTGTGTCCAAGAGCATCAGTACGTTCTGATTTTTTACTCTCGATTTTTTTTACTGAATAATACACATGAAGATGTATGGAGTGGGTAGAGTGGAAGAAAAACGCACGCAGAATAGAGATACTGTGGAGTAGTTTTGGAGTAAATCTAAGATAGATCTAGGAAAGTAACAGAGTCAAAAGACAGGAAGAATAGAGACTAAACCTAGACTGCATCGGAAAAGGATAAATAATTTTTTTTTAACTAGTAGAAATGCATGAGTTTGATCAGACTTACTTCCTTCTTTTTTTCGTGAATTATTTTTTCATTGTACTTTTTAAAGACAAGTTATAAACATTATTTATACAATTATCTTAAATTGAATCAGTAAAAACTACTAGCTATTCTCTCGTTCATTAAGAAAGCAGAGTGTCAAACCAAAAAATTATCACAGTAATAATTTCATTAACGTTGAGCAAAATTAATCCCAAGTAGTTGTGCTGTTATTTTCCCTGCGGTTTCAAGGCAATAAAAAATGTGAGGTGCTGTACATAATCCTAAGCGTGACGTCGTCAAATTTCGACGCTCTCCATCCGCTTAAAGTGCAGAAGTTGCAATGGTACGATGTTGCAACACGCAAACTTCTAAGCTAACGAACAAACCTAGATGTAAGATGGAAAATATTACGTGACTGTATATAAAAGGTTGTTATAACTAAGAAACAAACAATATCGCATTTATTTTGATTGAAATGATAATTTTAAGGTAAAACCTTTTTCAGTTTATTCAGGATCGATCGTGAAAATTTAACAGAGACATGAATATTTCTATATTGATTCGATTCAATTTTTATTTTACCTGGTAGATAGATCAATGAATGAACTGTGTGTTGATTTAGTCAATAGCTTTGTTACTTGGTAGCACTATTTTTTTATATTGTTTTCCTTCCGTTCATTATTTTCTTATATTATTTGTTGAAGCTTGTACATATATTTACTCAGTCATTTCACAGAAAAATTTACTTACCCAGATAAGGTTATAACATAATAACGTGACATGGATAAACTAGAATTAGAAAAAATTCCTTTGAAATTTTCTCGAAATACACGTCATATTCTTCTATATCAAGAAATATGGAAAGATATTCTTTACTTTTAGAATTGTTTAATCCCATTAAATTCGAAACAATCCTTCAAATATATTAAATAATATAATAAATACATCTACCTCTATCAATAATTAATAAAATAATTATTTAATTGACTAGTAGTTCAGTCATATATTGATAAAAAATTTGTAAATACGTTATTCAGAATTGTTGTAAACACTTGTTGAGAATATTTAGGACATCATTTGTGGTCAAGGAAATTCAGATAAAGCTATTCAAAGTTTGCAAATAAATTATACGACAATTTTGCAAAAACTATTTTAATTTATGTCAAGAGTAGTTATGTATAAACTTTCGAAATATTATTGAAATATTTTAATTGAATAACAGTAAATAATCCACATGAATGGTTATTGTTATTTTATTTTATTGTGATACAATAAAAATTTTTATATTCTCACATTACATTTATAGTAGAGTTGATTTTTTGCCTCGTTAAATCAATTTCAATAGGGAAATACTTTGTCGTTATTTTTTATCAAATAAATGAAACAAATTCTATTTCAGGATGAGTGAATTGAATTCGATGATAGTACAACTTAATGGGTTATACAGTTTCATTTTAACAATTTTATAAATTTTTATTGAAACTAAAATACTTTTTATTATTTATCTAGATAAAATGATTCATACTGTAATTATAAACGTGATTTTCGCAAAGCTTACTGCACTTTGTATAAGACCTAAAGGCTGAGTGATAGGAATCTTATCCTAGGAATTTTTTATTTTTATTAATGTGTTGGATCTGGAGAATGAAAGAGCAGATCAGACGAATGGAAGTAAGAAAAAGATAAAGATAAATTGACAGGGTGTAAAAGAGAAATAGAGGAAAAACGAGAGAAAAATATTTTAGGTTTAAAACGAATATGGAAGTGCGTTAGAGTGCAAGTATGAACGTTGTAAGTATACTATAAATAAAACTGTCAAGTATGACTCTGTTTGCGCAAAAGAGTTCTGTAGAAACTGCAGAAAGCTATCTCTTTCTTACGATTTCACTACTGCTATTTCTTCAAGACTCGTATTCTTATAGTTTATATAGTTTCATGCATCATGTGTTACAAAGCTAGAGACGTCAATTATCGTTAAGAATAGAATTTTTTATGTACATACATTCGCTCGTTAATATGTAAAGGTCATTAATTAAAAAAAACAGACTTCTTTAACGACTCATAAAAATAAATATTTATTAATACAAAAGTTAAAAATGGGTCCGACCTTTTTTCGTGCCCTCATGACGAACTTTCTATTCATTGAAATCCATCATTTTATCATCCTTTATTTTTTTTGTTTACAAAAAATTGCTATTGCTATAAACAGCATATAATTGTTTAAAGTCACGTAACATCAGTGACAACGATATTGTATTGACATTAACTTCAATTTCCAACAATATTAATCATTAAATGTTATAAAAAAAAAGACTGGACTGAATTTGTTCAAACTCCTTTCACACCAAGAAGTGATTACAATGTTAATGAAATGGGTGACGTTGTATTTAACACGTCTAGATGTGTAACAAGAATGCACTTGGATTTACAGTGCAGATATTTTTCATTGTGTTATCTTTAAAATAAAATCTGTACAGAGTAAATCTTTAATGGTTCTCGAGATATCGAAAACAAATAAACCTGGCATACGTACGTACAATTTTACGTACGTACATTTATTTTTAAACCTTCTAATATGTTTTTAAATGATTCAAAACGTGAAGATATGAGAAAATTACAAATTTCCAAAATCGATCTCATTATAATAACTTCTTAATGAGAAGTTGAAATTTTTTTTGATTTTTTAATTAATTATATACAACAGAAAAAGAGACTTTTTTTGTAAGTATTATTTTCTCGATAATTTTTATGCTACATATAGGAAGCTTTTTTTCGTTTTTTTTTTGGCCAGCATTTTTCAGAGCAATGAGAAAAAGGTAAAATTCTATTTTGAGGTTTTTGTCAATCATCCTTTCACAAACTTCATCAAAAAAATTACTGCGGTCATATTTGAATTCTATATGCTTTTATTTGACTTAAATACTCGACGAAACATGGTTTTTTTTTTTATTCCATAGATTTCATGTGCATTGAGCTTTTTTTAAAAAAAAGAAAACTTTGACATTAATTTTATGAAATATACAAATATTAGAATCATGCTTTTTGGAGATTAGTGGTTAGGAAATTGTGATGAAAACAGATAAACATGCAATTATAATTCCTCGAAATGATGTTAATGTAATGAATTGAAGTATTGAGATTAAGTTTTATATATAAATAATTATCCTTGGAATAATAATTTAAATTATAAAATAACAGCAAGTAGCGAATTGGAGTAATTTAAGATTTATACTTACGACTTTTTTCTTTGGCACACGACTAAGTATTAGATATTTTTATGCAGCTCAGCATTATTCAGAATCAAAGTTGAATTAATCAAGTAATTTTCTAGGAAAGGAAACATAATGATGAAAGTAATGAGTTTTGAAGTTAGTACTTATAGAATCAACTGAATAATTTGTTTTTATCGATTATTTTTATCTGTTGTAAAATATTTACTCTACCTCTCATTATCCAAGTCGAATTGGTCTCTAGGGTCTTATTCTTTAGATTTAGATTATCAGTGAAACTTAAAAAATAAATCGTTGAGGGACAAATAAACAAAACAAAAAATATAGAATACTGTTTTAAGATACTTATCAGGTGAAATACGTAGGTCACAATGGTACTAATCCATTGACCTAGTACGTTTTATTTTCAACACTAAAATATTTGTTAAAAAATAAAATTACCTCTAATTTCATCATTGAAATATTGGATTATTACGATATCACTATTTGATTATTATTATTATCATTTCAATCAAGCTATGAGTGCTGCAGAAAAAAACTAATGGCGCAAAATTTGATCAATTAGAGCAGAAGATAGAGTCCAATTTCCAACCTTTGACATCTAGGAATTTTTGACATTATACTCACTAGAAAATAGCAATTATTGCTTGTTTCTTTGTGATGAAATTTTTCCTGAACTTCATGACATAGATCCAAATGAATAACACTCTCGGTAGTCGTTATACAGTGATTATCGCACGTGACACAAAGAAGTGGACCGTAGAGATTAGGGGATAATGCAATTTGATTGATAGGAAAATAGAACGTTGAATAACCGATAAAATAGTAACTTTGGGTAACATAAATTGGGAGAACGATTAATTGGCCTCACTTGGGATTTTCCTGTTGTTATTTTATTCAGTTCTATATATACTTATAAACTGCCACAGATCGATTCTCTCGTGAGACCAGTGACTGGTGATTTCCCGTGTTGCATCGTACGCTGACCATGCTTTAGCCAATTTACAGTAATTTGCTGTTACCCCGACCCAACAAAAGCTACAGTAAAAGAGAATATAAACGTAATTTTTGCAATCTAGACAAAAAATTCGCCAACGTCATGCATAAAGTGTCTCTTGGTACTCTTATGTCGAAATTTCCGTTCGTTTAATTATCAAAAGTAAATTATGCAACTCATTCATTCAATTATTTTTCAGTTGAATGACAAAATTATTTCAAATTCAACGCATTCAACAATTACTCTAAATTTATTTACAACAGTGTAAAAGGAGAAAATCAGCTTTATTATTGAAAATGTAGCAAAGCTAATTTCATAAAAAAGTACAAAGCTCTTTTATATATCGGACTCTAGTTTGGAATTCTGAAAAAATTGAGAGAAAAATTTATTATTTCAAGTGAATATTGTATTCAAAAAATAATATAATTATTTTTCAAATAAAATCAACGAATATTTTTATAAAAAATAATTAATCTTTCGATGTAAATAATGTTTAAATTAAGAATATTTGTCTTCATAGTTGGATATTTTTATTGAATTTTTTTAGCGAACACTATTCAAATATATTGGACTAATTGAATAGGTATTAAGATAGAAATAATTTGATAGTCAATCAATTATAGGTCATTTGTTTTCCAGTTCCACTTCAGCAAGTAATTGGAGTAGCAGGCCACAAAACACGTTTACCATGCAACATTAGTCTACCTCATAGAAGTGATATAGTAGTGACGATCCTGTGGTATCGTGAAACGATCGAGAGACATCCGATTTTCAGCGTGGACGCTCGTGGCAGCGGGCTTCAACATGGTGCGAGGCATTGGTCAGACCAAGAATGGTTCGGTGATCGAGCAAGCATGAGGGTAGACACGGAGTTGGTTGAGCTTGAGGTCGATCCTTTGATCTCAACAGATGCTGGAGTGTACAAGTGTCGAGTTGACTTTCGAGATAGTCCAACGAAAAATCAAAAAATCAATTTAACTGTTATCGGTAAGATTATTTTATAAATATTTTTTTTTTTAATCATAAAAAACCCACTCTAGGGTAAATCAATTTTTCTTTAATTAAAAACGAATGAACAACTTCATTTGTTATGACTGTAAAATTGCAATTCATGAGTATAAATATTTTTAAATTTATTTGATTGATTTTTTTTTACTATTTTATGTTATATAATGTGTTTTTAATTTTATGTAAATTTATTTCTAAATTATTTGTGAGGACTGAATGCCCAAGAGCTATTTGCTTCATTGATTATTATCTGGTTTGTAGAAATAATCATATAATGATGTTTGGGATAGCAAATCGAATGGAAAAATGTACCTTTGAAGATCTTTAGAGTTGAACTTATCTGGATTTCATGTTTTATAAAATATACAAAAATCCTTCGGTTAGTATAGATCGATGGATTTGTTTTCAAAGTTTTATCTGCACATATTTTATAATTCTTGATTATCCATTTCTATATAAGAACAAAAAAAAAAGCACGTACATGAAATATATAAAAAAACTAGACATTTTCCAGAATCAGTTAATGTTGATTTTCTTTTTTTCAAAGCACATATCTCTAAAACAATTGATTATTTTAAAACGTCAGTTATTTTATCATGCATGAAATCGTTTGAGCTTTCACGAGAAAAATCGATTGAAAAATTTTGATCTTGGCAAAGCTATTTCTACTTGAAGATGCATACATTTTGCAGACATTGTCAAGTCACGAACTATAAATTTGTCAGTTCTACTGAATAATTTAAAATTGATCATGAGTTGAATTTTTTGTCAATATTTATTCCACAGTTCCGCCTCAAAAACCATCGATATTTGTTGGACAAGAAAGGATATATACAAAGACACTTCAGCCTATAAATGAGGATAGCACACTAACGTTAGTGTGTGAAGTAATAGGAGGATCTCCTCCTCCACGAGTTAGTTGGTACTTGAGTGACAAGATGTTGGAAGATTCTTACAAAAGAGAAAATGATGATACTACTATCAGTAGGCTAGACATTGAAAGAGTAACAAGAAGTTTTATGAAATCAAAATTGACTTGTCGAGCTTCTAATACTCACCTGATACCTCCAGTAAATGAGAGCATTATTTTAGATATGAATTGTAAGTACTAAAAATAATTGAAAAAAACAGCTTTATTGAGTAATATAACTTTGGTTCTTTAGTGAAACCTTTGGAGGTTAATATAACAAATAAAAGTAATTACGTTTCTGCTCTTCAATTATACGAAATCGAGTGTATAACATCAGGATCTAAACCGGAAGCCGTAATTACTTGGTGGAAGGGCTCGCATCAAGTCAAACATATGGCCAAGAAAGTAAACAACCATTTACATGATCATTTCCATTAAATTAATTCTGAATATTTAATTAATTTTGATTGCTATTTACCTTCTTTAGTTTGCGGATACTCCTAACGTTACCAGAAGTGTTTTAAGTTATGCGGCAATTATTGAGGACGATGGAAAATATCTTATGTGTCGAGCAGAAAATCCATTGGTTCCTGATAGTGCTGTTGAGGATAAATGGAAGCTTATTGTACATTGTAAGCCCAGTATATTCATTCATATTCTGGTTTCTAAAATTTACATAGCTTTTCTAATGATGTTAAACTTCTTACATTATCAAAAAAAAAAAATCCATTAAAGTTTCTTAGTGCACAAAAAGTAAAGTTGATTACAAAATTTATTTAATGTAAAGCAGTGTGTTTACATATCTCAAAGTATTTTCAAAAGAAAACGAAATTAGAAAAAAATGTAAGAAGATAAATATTTTTCTTTTCAACCTGTAGATGTTCCAGTTGTGTCAATTAAATTAGGATCAAGTCTACGTGCTAATGATATAAATGAGGGTGATGATGTCTATTTTGAATGTGAAGTAAAAGCAAATCCAAAAGCATATAAATTAAGTTGGTATAAAGATGGAAAGGAACTTCATCAGAATGTGAGTGCGGGAATAATATTACCAGGAGGACAATCGTTGGTACTTCAAAGTGTCAGTCGGGCCTCAGCTGGAGAGTATGCATGCACAGCTGTCAATTCTGAAGGAAGTGCTACCAGCAAACCAGTCACTCTAGAAATAATGTGTAAGATTGTGTGCAAATTCATATTAATATCCGTAAATACTATGATAGAGAAACAATTAATGAATGAAACCCAGTGAGATTTAACTGATCACATTTCAGATGCTCCAATATGTAAAGATGGTTCACTAGCTCAAGTTGTGGGTGCCTTGAAACACGAGACAATATCACTGGTATGCGGTGTTCAAGCTAAACCACCACCTGAATCGTTTCATTGGACGTTTAATAACTCTGGCGAGTTAATGTCCATGCCGCCAGATCGTTTCGGTCCAGTCAAGCCATTGAAACGTATTACGAACCAATGGCATGGCTCAAGACTAAACTATACGCTCGATTCTGATACTGACTATGGAACAGTATCCTGCTGGGCCCGAAATAGGATAGGTGTGCAAAGGACACCGTGTCTCTTTCAGATAATTGTCGCTGGAAGGCCTTATCCTCTGCAAAATTGTTCAGCAGCTCAGTCAACTAGTCCTTATGGCTATCATACTAGTAAGTACACTCGGAGGAAATCTTTGTTAAGATAAGCCTCATTACTGGGTAAAAATGTTTTTTTTCTTTTTCTTATCAAAGCAAAGTAGGGTGAGTTACAGTTGAAATGAGATACGTAACATCAAATGGAGTACTTTTATTTAGTCAACTTACAATTTCCCTTTAGGGTCAGAAAAGAATGTCTCCAAAGAAAGAAGTTTTGTGTAATTATTCAAATATTTATGAAATGTTCTTTTTGATGTAAAAGAAAAAATATATATATTTAGATAAATATTTGTGAAAGATCAAATGTCATCCTCCTATTGATTATCGAATGGCAGAACTGTGTGAAGATGACTCGGAACAGCCTCGGGCAATTGTGAAATATATCACATAGTTTTTTTTTTTTTTTACGTGACTTTCAATCACATAGTGACGAGTCACAATGCACGCCTTGTTGTTCTCAAAAAAATCCACGTGACAGTTTAAACTAATCCACGCTTCAGGCATTATCAATTCTGTGTCTAAAACTGTCTAACCTATTATACTTTATTCTGCTAAAATATTTATTCCCAATACTTTGGTTTTTCCAATAAATCATTAAAATATTATTTTTAATTCTTTCAATGGACAGATTTGATTAAATATAAATTAATCAAACTTAGCAAGAGATGAACGTTCAAATTAAAATTAATTTAGTGAGTTAGTAGATATTCATTATCGTTAAATATATCATTTTATTAATGAAAATAATAATAGTCAAGTTAGAATATTTATTATTCATTCAACAATCATATTATACTTAAGCGAGGTAAAACTCTAACTTTTACAAGACCATGAGAGTAAACCTGAATCTCTAGTTTCTTTATCTGCTTAAGAAAACACTCTTTACGTTGGTTATTCAGTGCTCAAACAGAGATAATTTTATCTAGATTCGGCTACGTTAAATCTTTGTTAAACTGTTGTTGGTCTATTGAGAAGTATTGTAGGTATAAAAGTTGATAAAAATAATCATGGCGCCTATAATTTAATTATGCTATCTAATAATAGAGTCTCGTTTTTTCTGTGAGTCGTATTCTATTATTAGTCTATTCCACTCATGTAGATAAATATTATAAAAAGATATCAATTAATGGTAATTGTTCATCGTTATGATTACTAATTATATAGCGTGGAAATACTATTGTTTAATTTAGTAATGAATGTAGATATGATGAGTGATGATTTACTTTCCAGGTTCAGAAAACTTGAAATCAGTTGATCCAGGAGACACTGAATGGTTGATAGTTCGATGTTTCGAAGGCTTCGATGGAGGTTTACCACTTACAAGTTATGAACTAGAAGTTTATAATGAAGAGAATGTACATCATATAAGCACAATCTATTTGAATCGTAGTGAAAAGATATTGACTTCACAACAGGGTCCAGTCTTTGATGTTCCTAATCTAGAACCTGGTCGAAATTATAGATTATTGCTTTATGCAGTAAATGCCAAAGGGAAAAGTGATCCTGTAGTTTTGGAATCAATTACGTTAAAAGGAGTAGCCATGTACACAACTGGTAAGTTTGAAATTGAAATTTATGTAACTGCATTACTTTCCAAGATGCTTTTATTGATAATGCAAACAAAATCACTGCAAGTTTTTTCAAGAATTTAAACTCTTTTGACAATTTAATTATTTTTCTAATTATCTTAGCAGTTAACAAATAGTATTTTAATGATACCGTTTACTTGTACTAAATAACGAAAATATTAGTTTTTAAAACCAAGCTTTTATTATAATGAATTCCTTTGTCGTTGTGATACAGAATTGCATGAAATATAATTAAATAACGAATGCTTGAAGATTTAGCAGCATAGGTAGTTATGAGTCTTTCATCTTTCTAGATTTTTCATGTTTTATGCTGTTTCTTATAAAGATTTAACTTATTTTTCAACTTTTAACAATTCTGGAAAAATTACTTCCATCGTGATGACGTTCACATTTAATATTTTAGTTGCTTAAGATTATTACAATTAATTTATAGAACGTTGGAGCATTATTATTTGAAGTGTATTGTAGAATAGTAACATGCAATTACACAATTGAATGTGTTACTTTATACTGAATTCAAGATTTCAATGAAATATCGACTCTCACGCTTTAGAACTATATTGTATTGAAAATCATTTCAATTCTGGTTGGAAAAATGCCATGTTCTTTTTGCAATAACGATGAGGAAAATAAATTGCCGACAAGAAATATCCTAGATGTTTGAACTCAATAGTACATACGATAGTCTCAAATCAAATTTTGCAATTCTTTTTTTTTCATTGACATTATTATATTACAATTGCATTTATTTTTTTAAATCAATATTATTTTTGATTGTATTTTACGAAATATTTTTTTCTGAAAATAATAATTAGAATTTAGTTTACAAAAAACTAATTTTAAACAATATCTATTATAATTACAAGTGTGAGGGATTTCGCTCCGCTCGTGGATCTATGGAGAACGTTTAGGGAACAAAATTTTTTTTTTCGTTGCGACAGCATAACTTGATTTCCTGCCAATAACTCAGGATCTACGAGGCCTATATAGAAAAGAGGCATATCAATAGATTCGTGAGAATGAGATCTTTTTATTGCACTAGTTAAAATCATAATTAGAAAATAATTTTTGCAAAAATTAAAGCAAGTTCCCGTTTTACCCCATTTTAAGAGTGAAATAATTAATTTTTCATATGTTCGACCTGATTCCGCATTTCTATACATTGAGACGAAGAGAATGAGAGGTCAAACTTGAAAATCGGACAACTTTGATTTTTCGACCCCAAAAAATGGCAAGTGGTACCCCTTTCCATTTTTTTTGGCCAAAAAATAAAGGTACTCCGATTTTGATGATTGAGGGCTCATTCTCTTCGTCTTGATGCGTAGAAATGCGAAATCGGGGCACTGGTCAAGAAAATTCACTTTAACACCCTTAAAAACCAGTTACACTATATACAAAATACGAATTATCATCCCCTTAACTTTAAACCCTTCTAACTCATGAACGGATGGTCCAATTACTGATTTAAAGGATGTTTTGAAAAGCTCAAAATCTAAGCTAAATATGCATATCCATGAAAAGTGTTAAAAAAATTTATTTCACCCTTAAAATCGCTAAAATATAAAAAAAAATTACATTTTTTTTGGAAGTTGCCAACTATTTTGACGATTTTGAGGATGAAATAAATTTTTTAAACGTTTTTCATGAATATTTATCTTTAGCTTAGATTCTGAAGTTTTCATACACATCCTTAAAATTATTATTAGACAACTTGTATGGGAGTTATAGCGGTCCAGAGTCGAAGTAAGATCGAAAAATCGTCTATTCTTCGACTTCGGACTGCTATAACTCCCATACAAGTCATAGAATGATGATTGTAAGGAGGTTTTTGGAAACTTCAGAATCTAAGCTACACATACATATTCATAAAAAATGTTTAAAAAATTTTCTTCACCCTCAAAATTGCCAAAATATTTGGCAAACTCCCGAAAAAATGTGATTCTTTAAAATATTTTAGCGAGTTTAGGGGTAAAAGAAATTTTTCCACTTGCCATTTTTTGGGGTCGAAAAATCAAATTTGTCCGATTTTCAAGTTTGACCTCTCATTCTCTTCGTCTCAATGTATAGAAATGCGGAATCAGGTCGAACATATGAAAAATTAATTATTTCACTCTTAAAATGGGGTAAAACGGGAACTTGCTTTAATTTTTGCAAAAATTATTTTCTAATTATGATTTTAACTAGTGCAATAAAAAGATCTCATTCTCACGAATCTATTGATATGCCTCTTTTCTATATAGGCCTCGTAGATCCTGAGTTATTGGCAGGAAATCAAGTTATGCTAATATATCATTAGTCCATTAGTTCCATTTTATATATTGTTTTTGCAAGTATGAAACATCTAAAGTACATTTGGCGTAGAGAAGTAAAATTTTTTTCATACGAATAGATATCTTAGAGTCCTTAATCAATCATGGACATTTACTGATTAATTTGAATAGACTGAGTTGATAATGTAATCTTAAAAATGAAAATCGGCTATCGTAATAATCCAAACTATGTACTAAAATAAGTATAAAATATTATAGAAGCATAAAAATTTTTTTCATAGACTTAACTTTAGATCTCTGATACATTTTCTTTATTTCTCACACTGTTATTACAGGTCGGGGCTCGGATAAAACGGATGACTACAGTTTGCTGGTTGCTTGTTTTGCTGGTGGTATAACAGCAGTTTGTATTTTAGTGGTAGGAATTACTCTCACTTTATACCGTCGTAATCATCCAATGCCTCCAATCAAAACTCAAACACATGTAGTGCATTGTGAAGACAAAGACAATCATGGCAATCAAACGTTGTCGACATTTGGCAAAGATGTCGAATGTAAGAGTGTTAAAGATGTTTCTAAGCCTATATCTCATCTAACAAAGGATATTAAAAAAGGCATTCTAGAAACAGATGAAAATCCTGATTTAATACCAAATAAATTAGAAAAACGACCAGAGATTCGTTTCAATGCCACCTACTCACTAAAAGCAGAAGAAACAAAAGATTTTGATGATCATTTGGAAGATCTTGATTATCCATCTCCAGCAACTGTGCTTCATGGTAAAGATACGTGGATTTATCCTAATAGTTACGTTGATCGATCTGATGTGATAAATCCCACCCGCCCAAGTACTTTGCCAGTGCATCGTGTTCATGACATTTATACAAAAAGTTTACGTGTTCAAGAAAGTTGTATATAATGGAAAAAGAGAAAAGAAAGAATGACTTTAATGTTTTAAAATAATTTTATGACTTTCACTGACTGATATCGAATCGAATTCTCGATATGTTGGTGTTTGTATATAGACAATAAAAATGTGATTGTTAACAAATTTTTATTTTTATTTCCCTACTCTTGAAATTCACGACAACCATCTTTCAAACCTACGACGTATGTGATTGTATTTTTACTGAGGTATGTAAATAGTAAATTATGATGTTATGAGTAGTAAATCCTTTAAAAAATGATGTAGCTGATAGAGGTAGAAATGGAGTTGTTATGACTCTACTTAGGATTGTTATAGTCTAGTTAGATATTTTTTTTAGTGATGTCCACTTACTATTACAACTTTATAAGCCGTAAAAGAGACGATTAACGCTACAATGCATTTCATGGCACATTGACCATGACTATCTGTTTGGGGTGGAACTTGAAGAATAAAAACTAGTGTTGATATTTGTTGTCACGACTAGTTTAACAAGACAGTAGACAGCAATATTAGTACAATAGAAGTGATAAAGCTAGTGGTTTTGTTAAGATAAAAGTAATGATGAAATTATTTTTTGATCAGAAAAATTTTACACAAATATCCAAGCATACTACTAATATTGGAGTATCAGGGAAGAATGTTTTTTTTTTTTTTTAGAATTATATGAATATAAAAAATTAATCAGTGCACTGATAGATGTTCAAGTTCATGCATGGTAAGGCACTGATGGCATGATAATCAGATAATCTGAAAAACAATATTGGCATCCATTATGTTATTCTTTGACTGGAAGAAAAATAAAGTTTTTTATTCCAGATAGAAATGAAATGACTCAATGTCTAAATATAATATGATGCTAAGAAAAATAAACAATTTACAAAAGTACTAGAAAATATGTAAATACATTCATATGAAAATGGAAATGATCTTTGAATATAGTTGAGAAAACTTGATAAATCCTGTTGAATGCATAAATATAGGCAAGAAGAGTAATGTAATATAAAACATAAATACACATTCGAATCGACAAATTGGAAGGAACTTTTTTTTAATTTATTATGATAAATTTAAGAATTGTAATTTTATAAACTTGGAGTAAATGGCAGGTATAAAAAAGATACATATGTTGAAAGTGGACATAGATAAAGATATTATAATAACTTTTATAGAATGAATGAGTAAAATGCTTAATTACGTGTATGGACTAGATTATGTAAAAGTTTTTTAAATGAATTTATTCGTCTGGAAATGAATTTGAATTAATACGAATTCTTTTCACTGAAGATATTTATAATGAAAGTAAAGCTGGCTTTTTTTCGAATATTCAGTAGGAAATTTATCTCACTTTTCCTCTGCATTTTTCTCAATGCGCTATTCCACATTTGGCTGCCCACAATTGGAATATTTCACTACTTTTTTTTTGAACTACAGAAGCGTGGTATGGTTGATAACATCGCCGAGTAGTTCGTAACTTGCGATGTGGTACTTTGAAAATGCAGGAATATTGGTATGACACGGAAAACGATAGGGGCGTCGTTAGGATCATAAAATTTAACGGCTTGAAGATCGTTCTCGGCTTTTATCCTCTTGGGTATCCATAATTTTTTGTCAGAGGAACCTTCCTCTTATTGGACATTCACAAAATGTACACAAATGCTTGGGTTGAATTACACTCTCGTTTATTTTCTGTTCATGCTATTGGGAATTCGATTTGATTTTTACAATTTGGTTTATTTTTATCTAGAATGATTGTTTGTGAGAGCCAGAGTCACAGTGTAACGAGAAAATTTATACTATGATTGTACACATGTGCATACATGAAAATTAAGCTCGGACATGCCTCGATGCCGCTAATTGGAGGATAGCAAGAGTGCAAAAGCGTTTTTGTTTCCATGTTTTTTCGCCCCTCACTCTTTCAATTCTCCCTTTTCACTGAGTTTAGTTTGGTGACATTTCAGCTTGCTCAATGCGACAGCATGTAACAATTTTACGTGGACGCTTTTTCATTCGGTTTTACACTGGAAATTGAGCCCGAGTTTTGTCTACCTACCTACATCCCATCTACTACAAACTGGTTACCAGGGGTTCATTAAATGTCAATCTATTTGCATAGCAATGCATAATAATTATATGGAAGAGTGGAAATGTTAATAAGAACTAGAGAGGGATGATAGTAAAAAGGAAGTCTGATTTACTGGATATTTGTACTGGGCTTTAGGGATTTAGTGAATTTCATTTTTCCTTTGGGAATTGATGCTGCGGTGAAAATGACTGGTTTTGCTACGGAAAAATATTTTTTGACTTTCACAACTGTACTAAGGTTGTGTTCTTTATGTATATTTTTCACATCATTATAACGCTTATTCCTCCAATAATTAAATACCTAATAATATACTGTTAAATAATAAATAAAACGTGGAATGTTTGGCGGAACAAATATTGATTATTCCACTGAAATTTTTTATTTCATTTTATTATAATTTGTAATGTTTGCAAATATAAAAAATTTCATTTTAATAAATGATTTCTACCTCACAATATTCTGCATACTCAACAATTTTTTAACTTGATAAAAGATAATTAAATTATTTTTCATAAAATTCAAATATCAATTTTTTACGTATTTCATTGTAATTTTTATTGTAAAATTTTTTTTTTAAAAGTTAAATAAAAATAAATACATATTAGGCGTAAAAAAAATTTAATTAATTCCAACATAATTATTGTACTTTAACAATGTTCTTTGTGTGTCAGCTATAATTATGTGATTCTGCAACATCACTTGTCATGAATGTCGTAATATTCTCATAAAACCTATGATAAAAATTTAATTAAGGATTTCATGTGATTTATAAAGAAAGAATGTGAATAGTAATATTTTATACCTTTTTTTTTCCTTATTAAGAATTACTTCACAGACTGAAGAGTTTAAGTACCAGCTGAAGTTATTTAAGAGACTAGATAAAAGAGAATATAATCAGAAATCGTCCATTTTGTAACGAACTGAGAGAAAAATTTATTCCTTGTGCTTGGTCATAGTTATTAGGTTGACTCTTCTCTGCCTATTGTGAAAAAGTAGCAGGGAGTCTAACTATTGTGTAACTCGTGGTAAAACCGCGGATGGTTTTTTTTTTTTATTCTCTTCATAGTCTTTTTTCTTTTTCATCTTTCTTGTCTTCTATATACTCCAAATTCGTTCAGAAAAAAAATGCATGCCGGCTGCGTCGTTTTTTTTTCTTTTTCTAACATTTTTTTTATCATTTACTAAAAATGCAATTGTTATAAAGAAATACGTATGAATTAAATTCGCTTCCATTCTCTTTTCCTCTTAACTTAACTCGCACCTTGCGCGTGTAATTTTATTATTCTATTATTAAATTCAGTACCAGCTGACACGCTGCACAGCAAAAAACGTGATTGAACTGTGGAAAAAAATAAATTGTGTTGATAACGTTAAATATTATATCAATTTTATGCTAGCATATTTTCAGTAATTTTATCAACATAGAAATAAAACATACTCCAGATTCATTAATTCGTTCATAAAATATTCAGTTCATCCAGAGTTTCTATAATTCTTATTACAAAATTGATAAAAATTAAATATTAAATTAATTAAATTTTTTTTTTTTTTGAAAACAAATCCCTATTAACGATATAAATATTGAAATTATTCTTAAAAAATTGACTTGATGATCGTCTAATAAGCTAAAATAATTTGCATGCTCTGAATTAATTAATATTAAAAATTATTAACAGAAATTTTCAAAGTGAGTATAAAACATTCATTGAATAAGCTTAGAAGGAAGTATTCGATATCAAATATTAATCGAACTTTTACAAACCACTTGAAATTTCAGTTATTTATACTCTGGAAATGAAAACCCTTAATACCTTAGGAATGTTAACATTATCAAACGTTGTTACGAAATTTAGGCTCTCACTAAAGTTTCCGGTTGAATCAATTAATATCAAAATTATTCTTCGTTACATGGTGGACTACTAACTTCAGTGCTAGCTATTCTTCTTGAAAAGAAAAAAAAATAATATTACCTTTAGGCACTGTATGATACCTAAGTTGAAGATAAATATTAACTTCTGAAGTAAAAATTCGATTTAAGACTGATTTAAATTGAGCAAGAATATTTTGCAGTCATGAAATAAACTCGAATGTGGTTAATGTCAATCTGATTAAATATCAGCTTAAAATAATTTTTGTTTGGTTGTCTCATTGTTATATTCGTTGATTAAACATCGAATTAAGCACTAATGCTATTTTAATCTATAGATTATACTATAGTATACTATTCTTTTTGATCAGGGATTTACTTGCTTTTCCGGTTTCGTATAACTTTTTGGTACATGAAAGTGCTCTAAACGTAAATGCGCTTATGTTCTATATCCAATTGACTATTGACTTTTGCTTAAAGTTAAAACAATCAACTGAAGGACTTATATGTATATTGAGAAATACAATAACGACCTTAATAGGATATATACGAGACTCGCCAGTAATTGAAGTAATCATCTAGTCATAGTTAAGTACAGAACCATCAACTAGATGAAAATTTCATCCCAGTCCCAATGTTGGTTCAATGATGGGTCTGTTGTCTATTCCTACCAGAAGATGCACTCAAAGGTAAAATTAATTGTAATATTAATAAAGTGAAATAATAAATTACTCGTTTTTATATACATCAAATAACTTTTTGTTAAGAAAAAAACTTCAATATTTCCATTCATTACAATTATTTCCTTCCTACTTTTAATGGGAGGAAGTTGAAACGAAAAAAAGAAATAGTATGAAAGAAATGTCTGTAATAAAAGTAATGAACTACTTTCTCAGTACCATCAAAATAATTGAGTATCCATAGTTCTTATTACAAGCATCGCCTGAAAATTGCGTGTTTTTTGAAATATGTAAGAAGACGAGACTGACAGTTTGATATTACTTAAGAATGTAAATTTTGTGTTTGCATAAGGTAACCACTTACATAAAAATGCTTGAATTCACGCGAGAAATAATATTGTATTAAATACTATTTTTCAATATTTCTGAAAGTGATATCAAATCTATAATCTTAATATTTCTATAAATTTAAATAAAAATAATTCAAATTTATTGTAAAAGAATTAGTTGAAAAAAGTTTTCTCCACCAAAACCCATCTAATTAATTTAAATGTAATTTTTTTCACATTATCTATAAAGTAAGAATACATACCATTGTGTTTGTAACTGGAAAAAATGTAAAAAATATTGCAAGTATAATACAACTGATAACAGTATGATAAATTTTAAACAAACTTTTGAACAATGAATGATGTTATAAAGTATACACTTGTTTGAGGTTCACTATGCGAGAAATGATCGTGGAAAGCAGAGTATATATCTATAATTCCTTTTATTTTCTACGATAGCACGTCAGTTTGACAGAATACATTCAAGGATTAATGGCTTGGGCAAACAGCCAAATATCGAATGGCTGACCTGTACGAACTCCGAGTGGACTTATGCGACGGTTTCACTAAACTGTTGGGTATCATCCTTTCTACTACGCGGATGGTCTGCATTTACTTTTTCTATCCTCTTTGAATGGATTAAGTTGTATCGCATTTAAAACAGCAAAGTAAAATTTAATCTTTTTTCTAATTTAAACAAAAGTCAACGTTTTTTTTTCGGATTCTCACAAAATAAAAAAAAAAAAATCAATTTAAACCCACGAATACAATAAATATAGGTATTTGATATTGTTAATGTTTTTTTTTGGGCTAATTTTTTTAAAGTAAACAGTTTAAAAATACTTTCAAAAAATTTTAGCTCTATAAAACCTTGAATACATTCTTGTAAAATGTAGGTAATGGAGAGAAAAAAAGAACACAATAACGGAATAAATAAATGAAATCAAAAGGAAGGATAAAAGCTGCATAGGTGTTCAAAGTGCAGAAAGCCTGTTCATTCAAAGGGCTCGGAATAAATAAAATACATGGGCAGAATTGCCAGTACGAAAATATTTAGAATTGCTCGCTGTACAGAAAAACTCAAAGCACGTGTGCAACTTGTTATCGTATTTCTTTTTTCCCTCGTCCTTTTCTATCCTCACGTTTTTCACGTCTTTCATCGTTCATCTTATCCACGACTATCACACATTTTACAGACTATTCGATATTTTTGTGAAAATGTGAAAATATATGTGAATGAAAAGCACTTAAAGTCATTTTATTTTCTTATTATTTTCACACCAATTATGTTTTATAAACTTTCTACTTTAAAAATAACATTGGAAGCTTCCAATATAATGAGTCCAAATAATTGATGGAGATTAAAATAATTCAGTTTTCTGATAAATGTTATTATTCTTTTGTTCTCGGGTTGTTAAGCTCAAAGTACTTCCTGAAAATAGGAAGGATGCTATATAAAATTGTCTAAATAGTTCTCAAGATATTATCACATAAAGCTTTTGTCATCTTATGTGACATCATCATAATTTTATCTCAACCGAATATAATCTTAAGTGATTTTATTTATGAGATGACAAGTTGATAAGTTAAAAGTAGTCGAGAAATATGAAATTTCGATCGTAATTGACCAAGTTTTTTCCTTTTTTTATCCTGAGTTTATTATGAATAAAAAAAACTTAAGAATATTGATGCTAAAATGATTTCATATCGTCTCCATTATTATATTTATAATTTTATTTTTAAGGTTCTTAAGAGATAATTATGATAGAATATTTTTATCGTACACGATACTCTTGAAAGATTAAAAATATATATATATAATATACTGCAACAAATAAAACAAGTTATTTATAAAATAGTTTTAAATAAATATTATCTTTAAAAAATTATTATATTTATAATAAATCCATACGCAGTTATTTTTTATTGTAATCCACAGTAATCCTTCAGTTGTTCTTTTTTTTACAATAGATTTAATTTTTTATTATTTTTAAAATTCATAAAATTGTAATGCAATGCAGATTTAATAGACAATTTGTTGTTTGTATATAAAAAAAAAAGGTCACATTACTTCGTTTGATCCGATTTAAAATTTTTCTATTAAAAAAATTGTATATTACATAACAAACTTAGATAATGTTGGAAATTTTTTCAAAGTTAGAGGAAATGTTTTTATCGTAAGTTTCCAAAGTTGTGAATAAAAGTTTGCATAAAATTAGATAAATTATTCAGAAGAGAAGCCATATTAATAAAAGATAATCAAAGAAAATTGAATTTGAAAAATAGTGTCAAGAGTTACAGAATAAACAGTAAAGGAAGTGTTTACTAATGAGGTAATGCAAAATGTTATATATAGAAAAGTATAAAGGTAAAAAAATGTAAACCAAGAGTGTTCGGTTGTGAAAAGCACGATGGTAGAAGATTGCTTTATGTCGGTAATTAGGGGCAAAAAGGCCGAGGGTAAATCCCGTAAGGGAGAGAAATGTGAAAACTACTGGAGAAAGAGGAAGTGGAATTGGAGAAAGCTTGGTTGCTTTAAAGTGGTGGAGAGTAAGGGAGAGAAAGACAGATTACAAAGTCCTGCAGCAATATTTTCTAGACGAGCTTCACGGCTTTCGCAGTTTCGAATTGCCAATAGAAACTTGGTAATTGTTTCGTCGTATGCAATGCGACAACGACAACAGCAACGAAATGTTAGAGAGTGAAATAACAACGTTGTAGAATATACGAGAAGGAAAATGTCGGATAGTTGAGATTGGAGAATAGTAGTAATACCTCGCGCAATTTAGACGTGTGAAATCTCTCGACAGTAAGTGCGAGGTGCAATTAACAGAAGGAAATGGGAAAAAATTCATTTCTAATTGTTGATCATTTGGAAGGAAGCAAGCTGGAAAATTTGTGCGATTATTCTGTAATACGTTTTTTTCCTAACAATTATTTTACTGCTTAAAATTTACATTTCTCTGATTTGAATTATTTTTTATTTTTGATCAAAAATTTTTAAATAATTAAGATTTATTTTTATTACTGCATAGTTGATCGCACATTAACTTTTTTCAATTCTCAGAAATCATTTTATTTTTCAATCTATCACTGTCTTTCAGATTTATCTTTAATTTTCACTGAAATCAAAATGTACCAATATGCTTTATTTTATTCATAAATGCCCTGAAAAAATTATTTTATTAAAATAAACCCAATTTTGATCTTTTTTTTTTTGACGAGGGTTGACATAGGGGCATAAAAATAAGCCAAATGTAATCACCGGAATAAAATATAATTTATCTTTCGTCTTTTTCAAATAATTGTTTTATTATTACGCATTATTGCAAATCGATCGATAAGTCTATTTTTGATTTTATCGAAAAAAAAGGAAACTTTTTACACAAAAATGGGGAAAGTAGATTACACAGAGCTCCCAAGGGTAGAAAAAAATAAACATATAACTATTAGAAAAAATTTCAAACTTTTTTTACTCAATGCTATGATTTTTGGGTCACAATATAAATCATCGGCTTAACACAACTGATCAGTCTCTCACATCACTCTCACAAATCGAAGCTTCGAAAAAATAGACTTTAGTAGGATTTACAATATCAGTACACTAGAATTTTTTAAACGGATCTTAAATTATCCATAAAAATGATAAAATATGATCTGAATGTTGTAAATATTAAATAATATCAACTTTTTTTTGCAATTAAAAGAAAGAAACAGCAAACAATTATTCATTTTAAATTATTCAGTTCACTGATTATTCAATGTAGTCAACTTCCTGTCAAAATATTGTTAAAACGATTTACTTTCCTCCGTTTCCAATTAATATTGCAAATCATCCTGATTGTAAGATTAAATGAAGCGAAAGTAATTATTTAATTACAACACTTTCAATGTTCATTTGAAAGAACTTTTTTTTCGACATTCCTCTCCACTTTGTGTCTTTTTTTCTAAAAACATTTATTTAAAACAAAAATCTTTAAACTCGTGGCTGACGTTTAAAAAAAATGATAAGTAAAGATGAAAAGCACTACTACATCTTGTGGGTCTTGTAAGGGAAGATTTGTTTTACGAGCCAAATCGCTACTAAGTCACCGGCGAGCTGTGAATTCCGGGTATGATGATATATGAGCATAGTTTTCGTTTCTAACTACCCTTCTCGTAAGCGTTTGTAGGAAACATGCGGTTTACTTACTTTTACTATACTAGCAAGCTTTTGCATCGTCTTTGAATTTACGTGTTATTTAAGGTATAGAATATTTATGGCAATGTTGTCAGTTTTTGTATTAAACTATTTAATACTTTAGTATTGGGTGTTAGTCACACAATATGACATAGTTTATTAAACAACAAAACTTTAAAGAAGTGAGAAGTAATTATTCTTCGGGGATTACGTAAGAATAAACGTTGGGTAATTAAGAAATTATCCTTAATTTAATTATCGACTATACAGACGAAACTTGCAACCGCAGTTTAATTTAATTAACAAGTAAGTCTTGTTATTAACTTTATTAATGATGATATCATCGTATATATTCCTTTGATGAGTTTACGCGTATTTAAACATTTGTTCATAATATATTATTAACATAATGAGATTAAGATAGAAACAATAGATTTTAAATTATTTATTGAGATATTTTAATTTATTATCATTATTTTCTTTGTATTTTTGAATATTATCTTCGATAGGAAAAAAAAATGTCATCATTCTTGTTGACTTATGATAATGGAAAAAAAGAATTGATAGAAAAGATCATATTGCAGCTGGATTCAGTTTGAAAAAAAGAAAATTGACCATTTTTATAATTAGGAAAGGATGATGAAAGTAGAGAGAAAAGAAATAGTCGTGAAGAACGAGGCAAATCGAATAAATGTCACAAAAAATTAACGTTGGATTAAAAAGGACGAAAAATGAGGGAGAAGGAATGAAAATTTTAATTTATAATTTAAAAATATGCTATGAAATATGATGATTGATTACTTATCAAATGTATTTCTAAAGTTTCAATTAGTAGTTCTCGATATCTTGTAAGGAAAAAAATACATAATCAATGAAGTGTTGATTAAAGTATTGGAGATAAAAATAGAATAAAAGAAAATAAAAACAGCTGAACAGCAAGATACAAAGTGCAGTTTCTAGCAAAATAAAAAAAAATAAAATCGTATTAAGGAATCGAGATAAAACTTTTGAATTATTTAATGAATATAAAAAAAAATATGCTGACTGAAATTGAAGAAGTATAATTCATCTGCGGGAAAAAGGAAAAAAACATTGAAGAGGAAATAAATGATCCGTAGTTTGAGGAAAACTTTGGAAGACATTTCCTTCTAAAAAGTGAACGCGAGACTGTAAGAGTCGGATATCGATACGGACATGCCTCGTTGAACCCTAGTGCATTCGCATTTTCTTTGTGAACTGAAATTGTGTCGATGAAAAAGTGTGACATGTTTGTTTGGAAATGGCCGTCCATAAGCTTAGAAAGAATCGTAGTTTAAGACTCAGAGGAAAACAGACTGAGTTTTTACGATTCTTGGGCATTCTCAGTAGTGCAATCTTACCACGCCTTCCTCGTATCTTCATATTCCCCTTGGATTTTTCACTTTAGACCAATAAGAAACTCAAAGTCACCATTTCAATCGTTTTTTCCTCGTAATATCTGCTATGTCCATGCAACTATTAATCTTTGCCTTGAGAGAATTTTCTGAATATAAAAATCAATCTCTCAAAATTATTAAATATGTTATTAAAAAATAAGATAAATTTTTTAATTAAAAATGAACTTAATTATTCAATAATTTTATTTATTAGAGAAATGACAGGAATAGAAATGAATTATTCTAAATGACGTTGGTAACAGTATCACGGCAATTGATACTCATTCTAACTTACTTGACAACAAATGGTCTCTACTACTTAGAATGCAAGCACAGATCTTGATTATTCAAACACTATTGTATTTCATATTAGCGTAATCTACTCTATGCTATTCATTAACATCACTTCTCTTCTCCTATTTTCGGGATGAATTTTTTATTACATGACTACAATCTAGGTAGATTAATGCAGGATTCTGTCAAGTTTATACCAAATTTACATTATAACGAGTTTCACTTTTTTCCCCGATCCTAGCTTAGATCAAGCTCCAATTTAACTTATTTTGTTGGTCTCAAAAGTTATCTACAAAATTCCACCCTTAAAATGATAGAAAAAAGTATTTTTCTAATTCCATACCAATTTTATAATAGTATTTATCAATTATATATTTATTTTATTTTATTTTTTCTTTATTGTAACACTTAAAAGCTCAGTGACGTCATTAGATATTGTGCGACAACTAGATGCATCCATTTAGTGCGCATCTTTCTACTAGGGTCATTGACCAACTCGGTAACTTTAGCCGTGGATAGACAAAGAGGTTGAAGAGAAGGGAGTCATTTAGGGTGGGATTCATCCTCCCTTATTTTTGGTGGGCGGTCTAGTGTAAAGTAGTGATACGAACAGTCTAGAGCGACCAGCTGAGAAATGCGTCACACCTTTTTGTTTTCTATCTGCGATCTTATTCGTTTTTACCTTTTTCACTCTTCATTGTATCAATATTCTCTACGTTCTTTACAATGAAATTTTTTCATCGTTATTTCTTGATTTGAATTTTTTTCTTTTTTAATTGTTTCGTAAACTGAAAGCTTTTTTTCCAAGCTATCATTTAAGTTTTCATCTATGAATATTAAAAAATAAATATATAAAATTTTTTTTTCATTATTTTCATGAGTTTTTTATGCAAATTATTGTTATCCATTTAAAGAGAGAAGAAAAATTAAAAACTCATTGTAATAAATCGAGTAGGAATAATTCGGAGAGTTTAGCTTCGATGAAATGGAAGACTAGACGGTGAAAGAGGGTTAAAAGTTTTCAAACTAAGCTAAGTTCAATAAGATGTGAGTCGTCTGACCCTTGGGGCCAAGGCTTGAAACTTCTTGTCGGAAGTTTTTTTGTAAATAATTCACCATCAGTTCAATGCATTTTACTTAAAATTTTATCAACTGTAACTTACCTCAAAGCATATCGATGAAATAGATATAAATAGGATTGGTTTGAATCTTCATATATACATACTAAATTCGATATATAATAACACTTATCTGATTATAGAGGTCATAACTGAAATATTCAATCATTTTCCTAATTTATATTTTAGTAACTCATTTTATACAAGTTTCTATTAAAATTGCTCAATCCATATATCGCGATTTAGATTACTACATAATTACCTCAATATTCATGGTTGATTGAAATTTTGATGAGCTCAAGTAAGTTAAACAAGATTTAAGACATTAAATGTGCATCAACATGACACTTAAAGCGAAATACAAGAAGTTTTTTGAAATAAACTAAAGTCTTGATATTTATTCTTTAGATATCGAGAAAACTAAAGACACAACTGTAACCCTCTACATTCCGTATAAAAAAATTTCGTTCCCCAAATGTTCCCCTCGTGAGACTATGGAAAACGTTTGGGGAACTAATTTTTTTTTTTGCTGCAGCATATTAATGGATTCGTGAGAATGAGATCTTTTTATTGCACTAGTTAAAATCATAATTAGAAGATAATTTTTGCAAAAATTAGAGCAAGTTCCGATTTTACCCAATTTAGGAGTGAAATAATTAATTTTTCATATGTTTGACTTGATTCCGCATTTCTACACATCAAGCCGAAGAGAATGAGTGGTCAAACTTAAAAATCGGACAACTTTGATTTTTCGACCCCAAAAAATGGCAAGTGTACCCCTTTCCATTTATTTTGACCAAAAAATAAAGGTACTCCGATTTTAATGATTAAGGGCTCATTCTCTTCGTCTTAGTGCGTAGAAATGCGGAATCGGGGCACCGATTGAGAAAATTCACTTTAACACCCTTAAAAACGGGTTACACTAAATACAAATTACGAATTATCATCCCCTTAACTTTAAACCCTTATAACTCATGAACGGACGGTCCAATAATCGATTTTAGGGACGTTTTGAAAAGCTCAAAATCTAAGCTAAACATGCATATCTATGAAAAGTGTTGCAAAAATTTATTCTACCCTTAAAATCGCTAAAATATAAAAAAAAATCACATTTTTTTGGGAGTTTGCCAACTATTTTGACGATTTTGAGGGTGAAGGAAATTTTTCAAACATTTTTTGTGGATATGTTTCTTTAGCTTAGATTCTGAAATTTCCATACACATCCTTAAAATCATTATTAGATGACTTGTATGGAAGTTATAGAGGTTCAAAGTCGAAATAAGGCCAAAAAATCGTCTACTTCTTAACTTTGAACCTCTATAACTCTCATACAAATTATCTGATAATGATTTTAAGGATGTGTATGGAAACTTCAGAATCTAAGCTAAAGAAACATATCCACAAAAAATGTTTGAAAAATTTCCTTCACCCTCAAAATCGTCAAAATAGTTGGCAAACTCCCAAAAAAATGTGATTTTTTTTTATATTTTAGCGATTTTAAGGGTAGAATAAATTTTTGCAACACTTTTCATAGATATGCATGTTTAGCTTAGATTTTGAGCTTTTCAAAACGTCCCTAAAATCGATTATTGGACCGTCCGTTCATGAGTTATAAGGGTTTAAAGTTAAGGGGATGATAATTCGTAATTTGTATTTAGTGTAACCCGTTTTTAAGGGTGTTAAAGTGAATTTTCTCAATCGGTGCCCCGATTCCGCATTTCTACGCACTAAGACGAAGAGAATGAGCCCTTAATCATTAAAATCGGAGTACCTTTATTTTTTGGTCAAAATAAATGGAAAGGGGTAACTTGCCATTTTTTGGGGTCGAAAAATCAAAGTTGTCCGATTTTTAAGTTTGACCACTCATTCTCTTCGGCTTGATGTGTAGAAATGCGGAATCAAGTCAAACATATGAAAAATTAATTATTTCACTCCTAAATTGGGTAAAATCGGAACTTGCTCTAATTTTTGCAAAAATTATTTTCTAATAATGATTTCAACTTGTGCGATAAAAAGATCTCATTCTTACGAATCTATTGATATGCTTATTTTCTATATAGGCCTCATAGATCTTGAATTATTAGCAGAAAACTAAGTTATGGAGTTAAGGATTCTACAGAAGGTAATTCCTGATAATTAATTCCATAGTTGAAAAACTTGTGGTGATCGTGGACCAGTTTTTTCATTTACTGCTCAAAAAAAATATTTTAGAGTTTTAAATTAAAATTAAATAAACATAGATTCCTTTTATTATCCATGTGAAATATTTTTGTACTTCATCTAATATTACTTTTAAGCATAAAAAGTGGATAAAAAGAAGCAAACATCTGCTACAATTTGATCTATATTGGACAATATACCATCATGATTAACAAACGAAGCTTTTATGAAAACTATGTTTATTTGTTTAGGTATTGTTGTATGTAAGTAAGGTTCAATGTTTCAATTATTTAAACGTCTTCTTTGAGTGATTATAATCTGTACTTAGACATCAATATGTTAAACTATCTAACCTTTGCTCTCCATGACACTTGTGAGATAGTATCTCATGAATAATTCTACTCCATGTTACTATACTACCCAACAATACTACCCAATAGTTTGTATTGTTCTAAAGAAGTCCTGTGAACTTCGAGAACATTACAACTTCGCATGAGCTTTAAAAGAAGGTTACAGTAGAATGTCAACAGTGACATCCTTGTTGCAAGTATAAATAAATAATTCAATGACAAAAGTCTGTGGGCAGGTGTAGGTTTCAAAATAGTGTGAAGAGTTGACTCGTTCAATAAAGCAGATAATTATGTTCAGACTGGAACATTATTCACAATAAAAATGTCAGCACACCCTTTTTATTAATGCATCACATGTCGCAACACCTTCACGAATTGAAATTAAATTTCCCTACATGAAAAAATACTTTAATATTGTTAGTTATTTAAAAACTATTTTTTTTTAAACATATTCCTATCGTTAGTTTACTATTTCACCATGTAAAAATACATTCCATCATTTTTAAAAATAATTTCCTTCTTTTTTCACCAGAAATTACAATTAAGTAAATGGGAATTAACCAACAATAAAAATATAAACCCTTTCTTATTTTTATTAACAAAATACACAACATCATATTTAAGCAAATATTAAACATGATTTACTCGATCATATCTCACTGTTGAGGATAATTAACCTGTAATTTCATTGAATAATAAATAAAATATAAGACTTGTGACATTAATGCTTGATGACTTTAGCGAAATACGTCCATAAATACAGCTATCTATTATATTTCTTTTATACCTGTTCTTCAAAATGATACACATATAAGTCTTATAGGATTATGTGTGGTATTCATAAAGTTTACCTTCCTGTTAGTTCGCTCTGGCAAATACAGCAATGCTATTTGCGTCGGCTTGTATCATTTCTGTGTACATACACGTCTTCCATATCCCTGCATATCAACCAACGCAACACAGTATGACATTTGTATACATCTCCATCCTATGATGCCTAGGCTTTGCTCCCAACCTTTTTGAGAATGTATCGAGTTATCTAAGTTGTTGACATGTCGACAAAATATGTGGAAACTAGTTGTTCAATAAAATCTATACGTTTTAAAGGGAATACGTTATCCTGTTATTTATCTAAATTTACCTGAATAAAAAATGTTGCATGGTATACTAATATTTATTGATGTGCTAATTTTTTTCGATTGATTGAATATTTTTATCTGTTTACTTCAAGTTTACTCAAATAGTATTAACTTGATATTTATTAAACTTCTGTTGGTTTGATGTATCGCTAAACCCACATGAACTTAGCCACTAAATTATAATCTCTCAAATAAATCGGTAATGATGCTAGGAAACTTTTCTATGTAAATCACAAAGATTTGATACACTGATTCTATCACATTTAACTCTTTCTTGTATTTTATGTCTGATTTTTCAAGCTATAAATAAAACTTTGATACCTGTCTGTTTGTTTGTTTGCTCGCTTTTTATTCGACACAACCGATTTTGATCAGATTTTTATTGGTATTCCAAACAGTTTGAAAATGTGTCTTATCTGACTACTTTTCCAGTGGATAAACCGAATTAAAGACTCTAAAATGGTAGAAAGTATTTTTTTTAACTATCACAGGGTCTTGATAAACTTGAATTTCGTGATGTTTTCTCGATTATTAATTCATGAAGTAATATAATATTATAACATTTAATAAATTATAATATTATTAGAGTTTCAAGATGTTGAATTGATTAGTAGTGTGTCGATTTGAGTTTTGAATAATAATAGTTGTAATAATTCAGTGGTATGAAAGTTTATTTACCAGTGTAGTTGCCTTTATTACTGTTACATATTACCTGAATGTCATCGTAAAGTTTTTGATAGTCGAGAAAAAGTTTAATAATAGAACAAACATTGATGTGGCAAATAGCCACGGGTTAGGAATTTATTATATGCGCATTGTAAATTTAATGAGAAATGAACCAAAAATTTTCACAGAAATGTGTTTGAGGTGAACCAGAATAGAATGACGGTAAGAAGGAGTAGTGAGGAGTCACCTATTTGTTGCTGAGAAGTTATGGTAGCAGTTAATTTGGTTTCGTGGTGATAGTAATGGCGTCGCGATGTGTTGGTCGACAAAATGAAATTTCGCTGTTTACTGAGGGTTACCACCGAAATCGGCTAACGTACGGTCATAGTTGTTTGTTGGACAAATACAGAAGTCACGTGGTAAAACTTGGATATTACTACAGCCAAAAGCGGAAACGAAGTGGAAGTAAATACACCAAGTTACATTATGTTGCTTCAAATTAAAGTAATATAGGACTGTTTTATTTTTGTGTTAATTTAAGACTAAAATATTGCTTGTTCAATTAAAAATAACTTTGTTTATAGGTGTGATAAATAAGAGAACTATGTTATTTTATATTAACCAACTGTTGGAATTAATAGTCTTATATTTCTTCAATAGACAAAATAAAATAAAAAATTATTTAATAATGACAAAAAAGATGAAAGTCTTTTGATTATTTGATAACTGTAATAACTTTTACGATTGTATGTGTGTGTGTGTTTTTTAATCGTCTTTCACACTCATTAATATTCATTAGAAAAATTTTAACAATGCGTCTTCCTTAAGTATTATGTACCTCTTTATTTTTTTCGTTATATTTTTTATGGTATATCCATGAGTGTGAGTTAACCGAGCACGTTTGAATTTATTGCCCAGCTGTGCTTTATTAAATTCGTTGGAAAAATTGCACATAAACGAGAAAAATACTGGTTGAACTATTGTACATTTAAAGAGTGGAAAAAAGAGGAGAAAATACCATAGCTATTGAGAGGGTCGGAAAGAGTGAGATAAGAAGGTCATATAAATGATCAACAATTGTGCTTGATAGAATTGTTTAAAAAAATCAAGCATTTAGTAGACAAACTAGAAGGCTTTAGAACGTGAGAAAATTGTCGATCGTGAAGTGATATCTTTTTTTGTGAAAGCAACTGTAATCTAGCAAACTGATGAAGTTTGTTCTGGTTGGTCTGCGAGAGCAGATAGGGTGAAAATACTGAGTCTTGAAAGTTAGGCGATTCGTGTGTCTCGGCGAGTCCATTACGATAAACTCGCTCAATCAATGTCAATTGATCAAACGAATGGTATGACAGAGAAAAAAGAGTAGAGATTACAGTTCTCACCTTAAATGCATTACGAACAAGCACAAAAAAATGTAAGGAATCAAATCAAGGACTTCAATGAAATGCCTTAATAGAAAAGGTCAACTAATCAAAGATAATTCCAAGAGATTAATCGGCAACAATGATTTGAACTTTTTTTTTTTTAGGTACATGTCTTTTTTTGTATTTAATGAATCAACTTCTTGGACCATAAAAACAAGACAGCAGAATTTGAACAGTTGGAGAAAAAAGAATGGAAGTTTGACAGAACAATAGAAAGCCCCTTCGAAAATCATTCAGTCGATTGGAGTTGGACGGATTTTCACTAAAAAAGATTACTATATATGGTACAGTAGAAGGAGAGATATTGCAGTTGTGGTTGATGTAAGAACTTTGCAAAGTTCCGAAACTCTTGTCAAAGACAGTGCACGACAGATTACCCTCTACTTTCTTGTGCATGACATGATACATGCATTTTTTGTTCTATCAAGTATTCATGAAAGTTTTGTACATTATTGTTTTTATAGAATTGATGTTTGGCAAGCTTTTAAAAATTAAAAAACTCATATATCAAGTATATAACAAATAAATTAAAAATATCTCAATAGCCCTTTACTTTACAGCTGAACTATCTCGATACATTGGAGTTTAAATTATGTTCGGTAAATCACTTTATATATATATCTATAACCCTTGGACCTTGTTCAGTAATATATCTCGTCTTTAACTTCATAATATTTTATCTTCTATCTTAATTTTTTTTTTTTATTTTTTCATGTTTTATACTTTTACTCATCTTTGCTATTTTTATTATTATTACTTACAGTAACGATCTTTCATAGTTAGATAAATAGACTGTCTATGTAGCTGGAAAGTTGAGTGTATACGTAAGAAATGGGAGTATATGGCTTTAAAAAATATTTGTGGATGACTAACACTAATAAAAGGCCCATTTTGTTGATTTTACTTCTCTAGAAACTGTGGGGAGGAAAGATAATGCGGAGTAGTTCATGCAATAATTTAATTCGAGAGAGTACTTTCAGATTTGTGGATTCTTTATTAGATTTTTATAAAAAAAATTAAATTTCATATTAAAATTTTATAAATAATTAAATATACAGACATTAGAATATTTGATAAGTCATGACACTTATGAATAAAATTTTTGTCATGACATTTAACACTTGTGAAGATAAAATATTTATAAAAAGATGTTTGACAGACATTTAGAGACATAAGATGCAATATTTAATATCAAAAATGATGAAGAACTTTTTTTAAATATATATACACTCATCAATTTACATCAGATTATTATTTAATGTAGAAAATATTTATGTTTAATAAAAATTTGATTGATGACAGGAAAATTATTTATTGAGTCATGAAAAAATCACAAGAAAAATGAACGAGATGTACCAAAAAAAACTGACAATTATTTTTTGCTGATTTCAAAACGTGTAATTCAATTCTTTTGGACAACTAAAACAAAAAAATAACATTACGAGTGGTGTTTAAGAGACGTGTAGCAAAGAGTCTATAAAAAAGAGTTTCACACACCTCAACTTGTTGTAAAGTACATATATTTAGGATTAAAAAGATTTGCGAGTAAAGTTATTAAACAGAACAGAGTTAGTAGTCTACAGTAATGTTGAAGAGTACAGAATTGGTAAGAGAAAAAGAGTGGGAAATAAAAGTATGTTTTTAGTATAAATTAAAGTAGATAAAAGGTATTTGTTCCTATTTTTATGTCCCAAAATTTCATTAAATATTACAAAAAATCATAAAGACTATTAATGCTTGGAATAAATAGTTTAGTGGGAAACTGTTGATAGAAAGAAAAAAAAACAGAAAGCAGAGACGAGTGGATAAAACTATCTCAATCATTGATACTTATTTTTCTTCACTTTAACTAATGGTCTTCACATTGGAGATGTCAATATGTGGAGAGCTTGTCAAGATTAGGATAGTAGGGTGGTTTACCCTATTTTGTCAGAATGATCGAACATCTGCAGGCTTCATTAAATTGTAGGATTATGATTAAACTATTTTGTGAAATTGAATAATTCAATATCTGACATGAAAACTTATTACATTATTACAGGTCAATATAACTAATTTTAATTCAATATTAACTTTTTAATATGAAGTGTATGATCTGTTAAAAAATTAGGACCATTTGATTGGCACATTTTCAATTTATGATGACATCTGCTATTACTAGTAGACTAAACGAGAAAATAATCATGTTAAAAGGTAAATATACTGATTTTATATTTCGTATATGACTATAACTAATAAATGGTGATTACTCTGCATGTTTATTCAATTTTGTATGATTGAATAAATTAAAATTTCTAGAGTTTAATTATAAAATGGTAATAATATCTCCATACGATGGAGAAGTAACTAAATTCACTCGATCTCGTTTTTGGTTTAATAATACAATACGATTAAATTCCAGTAGACTCCATATGCACCATTAACCTGAATGAGAGAACAAAAATGGCTATAGGGAAAACAGGAAACTAGAGGAAGGGGTTCAGTAATTTGAGTATAAGCATGGAAAGGTTACCACAAAACGATAAAGGATGTGCGTATATTATTAAACAAAATAGAACAGTCGTAAGCAGGGTTGTTTTGCACAACTTTTTGTCAAAGCCGGAAGTTACGGACAAAACATCTGTTCCTGAGGGTATGCTTGTTAAACCTTCGGCTAGTTATTTAGTTTTTTTATTTTTAATGTCGTAAAATGTGTTTTTAGAAATTTTGTTTATGACTAAGACAAAGATGTTATAAAAATATCATCTTTTTTCTAGACATTTTTGGAAATACTGGAGATAAAATATTTCATTCTATTTAATTAAATACATTATATGAAAAATTAAGAAGATAAAAATGTATTTGTCTACAATGAAATGATTATGAAGAGTCTATTCAAGTTTTTGAAGTATTTTGGTCACAAATTGAACAAAAAATGTAGCTTTAAAAAAAAAAGAAGTTTTTTTTTAAAATGTATCGAAATAATGTAGCCATTTTTTTTGATTATCTTGTTTTAGTTTGAAGTATAGTGGGTACATTCCATAACGAGTATTTGTTGGTACATATAATAAATATTGACTGACCGAAGATGTCACGAAGATCTATGTGATGTTTACCATCAGGAATTGTCATCACACGTCATTTGTTTCGGTATGTCAACAGTCAGGTGCTCACTTGGCATACTTACAGTCAAGCTGTGGTGAAAGGTAAGAGAATAGAAAGAGAGGGAGACCGAGAACTGTCAAGGGGAAATAGCCGTTAGCGGTCAGACCGAGTAACGATGGTGGGCTGTGGGTACAGCAAATGCGTATGCGGAGTCGACCAGAGGACGAATGATGGATGTGCGGTTGTCACTTTACATTTCACATTCACTCTCATACGTTACTTTTATACTGATAGTAGCATCGGCAATATTCCCTGGAACCTCGATTTAGTCTTCTGAATAATCCGATCGAATCCTCTAAAATAGTCGATTTCGATGAGGCTTTTTGACCTGGACTTTTAATGGAAAAACTTTAACTGAAGTATTGGAATATTTTAATTATTCACAGATGAAAAAAAAACCGTTAACTATTCTATTTCGTTCGATTTTGCAGTAACTTCATTATTTTATTCTATATGAAACAGAATTTTTAGAGATGTAGCACTTGTTTAATTAAGCCACGGTAATGATTGAATTAAAAGTCTAATTCGGTCAATAATTTTTGAACAATTCTCGATTTGATGAATGTTTGCGGAATTGATTCATAAATTAAATTATCAGATTTAATTAAATAAATATTTTTATACTAAAAGTTTCTATCGATATTCATTTCATTAAAACATTTATTAAGTTATCTTTGAGCTCATTTTTTTAGTTGCAACTATAGAGAAAGTAAATATTTAAATTTAATTGCAATATAATAATAATTATCATTTGAAAAAAGAAACGTTAGTTAAAAAAAATAAAAAAAATTATTAAGCGGACATCTGTTATGTACAGAAGGTAATAACGGAATTGAAAACAGTGGAAGTTATATTAATGGAATAATAAGGGAAAACTTTTCTTATTACGGTGAGATTTTTCAATGAGAAATATTGCTGAGTATAATGAAATGACTATAAATCTACTATTTTTTTAAACTTATATATAATTTTAATATTAATACTACTTTCAAAGTATTTTATTTCATATAAAAGTAAAATATAATTAATTATCAAAAAATTTCTTGCGTATTTTATAATTAAGAATTTATTCATATGAAATAAAATTTCTCTCTGCACAATTCATTTAATAAATTACCAGATAGAATATTTTGAAATAAATTTGTTAAAATTAGAAATATTTAAAGTATTTTTTGGGCCATAAATACCATTTATAAAATAATAGCATGGTTTAAAAAATTAAAAATATACTAATGGTATAATAAAAACAAGAATCATTTTTACTGACCTGTATAATTTTTTTATCTTCATAAATAAAATTGTAACCGAGTTTCCATATTCTCTTGTTGTCGCGATTAGTTGACCGAGAAGTCAATTGCAATCCACTACCGTAATTATAATCTAAGAAAGTATATTTAGAGAACAGATAGCACGTACTCCAAAGATGAGCATTCTAGTTTACGTTAATCGTATCATCCAACCATTGTACCAAACTGGATAGAGTAATTTCAAAACAAATATCTCCTGTAGATTATTTAGACCTAAAAATAATAAAAGACTAAGAATAATTCAGTAAATATCTGAGTTCTAATTTAATTAACTATTCACTTAAGTAAATTAATTAATGAGTTTCTTATGATTGAAAGTCAGTTCATTCTTTGGTGTATCGGTACATGTAAATTAGACTGTACTATAAGCATTTTCATTTTAATTTATACCGAGAGAGTGCACTTACATATTTAGATATTAATGCTCCTGAAAGGATTTCCCCAAAACTTTGTCTTCTAAGTTGTCGTCATTGTTCTTAACATGCGTGCAATGCCTCGATCGATTTCTCTTCGTTGTAATTTCAATTTAATTTCAATAGGATCCTGGAATTTTTACTTCATTAAAAATTTAAACTTTTCAAGGACTGATCCTACCACATGATACTTCCTATTTAATTAGAATATTTTTCCTATTTTTAATCATATTTGCACTGTAAATTGTAGTGTTTTATTTTAAAACATTAAAAGTGTTTCAATATGACGTTACCTATTTGATTAACATTGTCTCGATTTTAAAACGTTTTTAAGTGTCTTAAGATCGAGACAATGTTCATCAAATAGGTGACGTCATATTAAAACACTTTTAATGTTTTAAAATAAAACACTAAAGTTTACAGTGTGCTTTTCATCAATATTACAGGTATTATTATTTCTTTGTATCTAGAGATATTTTCTAATAATAAAATTCATTGGCTCGTGCAATCTTATAACAGATTTTTACTATCACGCCTAAAATGCTGTTGGAAATGATAGAATAATAAAATTATTATATTCTACTCGACCTATCATTTTCGATCTACTTTTCTTGCTACTTTGTACTCATGTCAAATAAGAAGCCATTATTTACTCTAATAGTTTTAAAATTATAGAGTGCTTTGAAATATACTGATGTATGTAGAGACTATGAAAAATCTATATTCACACAAAAAATGTCTTATATATTCAACATAACTCATTTTCATAATATACACTGAGTGAAGGTTATTCTTATTTTTACATTGAAATAAAATCAATTACTTTATGTGTTTTTATAATGGATGTTAAAAATATTGATTTATTGCCATTTTTTAACCTATCTATTGGAGAGCCAATAAATCGTCATCTTTCAGAAACTCGATCGAGATGAACCATGGTAACAAACAATACATAAATACATGTAACAAACAAAAGTTCTTCTAGAGCTTTCGATGTCATTGGTGGAGTTTGAAATTATTATTGATCTATTGATATCAGTGTAAGGATTCTTTAGTCTAACTTATATAAAAACCATTCAGATACTTTTAATTTTCTCTTCCACTATTTTATTATACTCTTCTGAACGAAGAATTGAATAAGATGCTGTGGATAAATTGTTCGTTAAGTCAACAAGAAACTAGAGTGGTATGACAAGTTTTTTTAGCACATTAACAGTTTCCATCGATGATAAGATTCAGAAAAGTTCTAAGTAACTGATATATCAATAGAGTCTTCTGAGCAATTATAAGATGTATCTCATGGAGAAGAAATTAGTTCAATTGAATTAAGTGGAAAATATGTTGAAAAACAAATATTTGTAATAAAGTTTGTAAACAGACTAAACTTAACTGAGGGAAATAATTTTGAAGCTTCTTTTGCTTCCGAAAAAGGATGTAAATTTTCTCTGACTGTAAACAATAAAGTTCTATCTATAAAAGTATTTGCTATTAAGTTAACGTGTAAATGTAAATCACAAGGGAACTTTATGCTTTCTGCAACATTTTTGTGGCAAAAAAAGGCAAATGAAAACAAGGAATATGCGTGGCTGAGGGTAATCTGGCGTTAAATTGGATAAAAAAAAGTTGAATACATCTAGTGGAGAAGCGGAAAGCGTGGACGTATGGTCGTTACTCGGGATATAGGAAAAAAGAGTGTATATTCATCCCTGGTCGGTGATTTCGATTATCGCGGATGGCTGGGCACATGTTTCACAACAAAGTGGATCGGTCGACTCCACTTATTATTTAGTTCATACTCCTATTGTTATTCAAGTTAGTTTTTCAATGAAACAATGCCCTTAAGATGATTTAGTAATGCTCTAAGTAGTCAAATGAGTCAGGGATAAAATTTTAAACTGTGGTGAAATAACATAAATGGCAAGGGAAACACATTTTCAAGGGTGAAAATAAGGGATGAAGCCCCTTCTAACAGTTGAAAGCCGCTGAAAATGTAATTGAATTGACAATGATTCATTTTCTGAAAGAAGTTCTTAGAATAGGAGAAATAGTTATAGAACTTAGGTCGTTTTTGCGAAAATATTTCATTCACTAAATTAATTAGAGTGCCATTCTCATCGCTAATTTCATTCTCTTTATTATTATTTATTTCTTGGAAAACAAAAAAGTTAATATGATTTCATTAATATGTCTGAATAATCTGGGTGACGATGAAATATGACCATAATGAGTCTGATCACGTTTTGCTACGGTACATTATTTTTTTGTCTTATCAAAAAATCTTAAATCTAATAGATTCATTTTAGCTGTACAATATTAATAAGTAAATACATTTATATATCACATCTTAGCTCAAACGCATATATATTATAATTAAACAACTTGCATCAGCAGTTATTGGGGAACTCGGGGCAAGACTGATCTATGGGGCAAAATGGTTTTTCAAATTTTAAATTGACTAATACACATAATAATGTAGTTTGAGCAAACGACATATATTCATATTAATGTAAATTTTTGTATCAACAACTTGGCAGGATCTGTTTTGCCCCATGAATCTATTTTTCTTCGAGTTCCTTTAAATGAATTTTACAATCATTCAAATTGTATTTGACAGTGTTTACCCAGGCTGGAATGTTGGACACCTCCGCCAGCTAACTTAAGATCCTGGCCTTATTTTCTTTTTCAAGCCTAACTTTACTCTTCCATCAATACTATATCAGGCAAAGTGTTTTGAAAAATTAATTAAGTCGGACATATTCAAAATTCTAGATTAGAGTTATATTTAAATTGCTACCCGGGAAGCTTATCATTTTTATCAATAAAATTATTGAAATAAAATATGCATGACATTTCCATTAAGATCAAACAGTATATAATATAATGTAAAACAACAATTAAATAGTCTTAAACAAAAAATCGGTAATCTTACCTTAGTAAAAAGTTCATAAGTAAGCAAAAACGTCGTTAAAATCTGGAGTGCGTGTAAATCTTTCGAGATCTTCACACTTTGAAAAGTGAACATTATTATTCCCAAGGATCTAGAAGTCTGCCGACTTAATTATGAAAGTTTAATGCGAGCTTTATGGACGTGAAATTCGTGCATAAAGTTTCAGTTTTAATACTCAACGAATAAATGAAAACTTATAGCCTGAAGTGTTAAAACATTTAAATATTCTGTTGCGTCTAAATGTCGATAATAACAAATTGCATTACAATGTTTTATGCTAAAGTCAACATTCCCACATAATCTGTAATAATTTGCAAACTAAATTTTCTCTATCAACTGAATGTAACAGCATTTTTTTGATACGTGAATCGATTTTTTTGTATCGATTTCTCGTATAATTGAAAATATTGATAATTTTAAACTTATTAGTACAGTCTTCGTAGAAGTTTTCTTTAAATCACGATGAAATGATGAGATTGCATAATTTTATGTAAATCTTCGTATCGAAGGAAGCGAGAGAAATTTCATTGAATGCAGACTTTGCAGCTTGAATAATCATTATAACAATCTATAAAATCGAACTATCGATAGGTCATTGGGAGTGAGAATGAAGCAGATGTGTTCAGTGAATCGTTTATCCGAATTAATGCATAAATCTCATCCTCTATCTTTTCATTAAATTTATAAAATACATTATTCATATGAAATAAGAATAAAAAATGAAAAGCGATAATTGGGTAATAGCCTCTTATAACTTTTAATTATAAATGTAAAAAGATAGTAATGTTGTACTAAAGCTCTATGATTCATTCAATAATGTATCAAAATTAGTAATTCCATGAAACTTTGGAAATAGAACTGTGGCTTTTATTTATTAATAATTTATTCGATTGCACTAGAAATTTGGATTACAATTCAACAATCCTTGAGTTGAGTATTCTCGTTACCATATATTTATTTATTTATTAATGATCGTTGCTATATTTGTGATAGAAGTAATCACAATTTTATAATTCATGTAAATGCATTGTATTTTCAATCTCATCATCATCATTATTGTTAACCTTTTTTTTAACACTGATTTACATCAATCCAATTGATTTATTTTTAAATATTTTGTTTTCTTCTTCAACGAACAAATAGTTCATTCTGGACTACTTTCGACTATATTCTCAGACACGAATGACCTAAAAAAGACAGCACAGGATTAAACTATCAAAAATGTAATCATTCAGAATTTTTAGACATATTTTTAAGAAAAAGTCCTTTGAATAAACATGATAAAAAAATTAAACATGACATAATGCTTATTATAAATTATTCTCAAGTGCTGATAGACGCTTAGCTTCATACTTTTAATAAAATGTGTCAAAAGGGTCATTTTTTATTGATTCAATCTATATATGAAGAGTACGCCTATTTAGTGTAAGCCACACTATCGCTTGCTGTAATAAAAAGGCGTTCGACATACACTGTATTTATTATTGTAAAACCACTTAAAGGTTTTTTTCACTATAAATATTTTTGAAATGTAGTTAATCTTGGTCTGGCCAATATAATGAACGTCGAAATAAATGCTGCGTGATGCACATACAGTTAAAGTAAAGCAATAAAGAAAATGAGAGATAGACAAAGAGGTATATAATAGTTAGTTCGTTATTTTCGCGTGCCAAAAAGCAGTTTTCCTTTTCTGTATTAGTGTACTTTCCAGGTTTAAGGTTTACATGCGGCTTGTGGTCGACTGCAATCCCCTTATACTTGTCAGACTTTTTTCATTCTAAATTTTTCTCATCATCACAATTGCTTGACCTTGATTTGAACACGATTACTGAAAAAGTGTAATGAACAGAATATTTGCCATTGTTCTCTCTTGCCTCGGACGATCTTATTGCAGAATAGAACGTGATGTTTTTTTAAATTCACCATTTTTTCCTTCACTTTTTAAGTAATAAATTTACGACTGATAATAAAAGACTATTGAATTTTAATACTCCTTGCAGCATTTTATTTCCCTACTTTTTCAAACAAGTTTAATATTACGTAAATAATAAAATAATTTGAATGATTCGAGTGTTCTCCAGACAATTCAATTTTTAAATATTTTTCCTTAGATATACACAGGCTCATTCAACTGATTTAAACAGTTGAAATCACTTACTGTACAAATATTTACATTAACGTATACACACACAGAAATTTATAGCAAATTTTATCATGTTCTCAAGCAACTCTAGACCATACTGACTTTCTAAGTTTCTATTTAAATCTTTATTTAAACGATTTCTTTTTTAGATAAACCACAGCTTTTTGGATGTGAAATATTCTGAAAAATATTATTCTTTTAGAAATGAATGACAGAAGATCAAAAACATTGACTTATTTTCAAGTTAAAAATAAATTACGTTTAAGTACAAGGCTTTCCGACAACAACTTTGTTCTGCTATTAAATTCAAAGAGTCTTAAAATTATCATTATCATTTCATATTCCCACAACTGTATGTTTTTACAATAGATTTCCTGATAATAATTAGTACAGGAAATAATAAAAAGTGTTATCTTTAATTAACGTTTGGGAATATAATAGAAGTGGTTGGATAAGTAAATGGAGATAAGCTCAAAATAGAAAATAAGTGGTGCTCATGAACACTTACGATATTGTGGCAGTGGCAGCGTCGTGTTATGGTCGGTCATGTGCGATCGAGAACGCTGATTTCACATACAGGATGAGTCTCGAGAGAGAGAGAAGAAATGTCCCGGATATCAGAACAATAAATTTTAGCAAATTGTATTACCTTGGTAATATACTGTTGCACATGAAGTTCAATGGCCTGTTTTATTTTTTTTCCCAAAACTACCACGCTGTATTCGCACTACAGATGGTAAGGAAACTTACGTTTTAAACCATCGAAAATGTGGTGAAACTCTATCCTCTCATGGCTTACTAGTGTTTCGTTCTCTTTCTATTTTCTCTTGCTTCCAAACCAGATTCTCTATATATCCAACCTTTTTCTTTCAACTGTTTCTCTCGGCGAAATTGTTGCCCTCACACTGAAAGTACTTTTCTGAATTTCCTCGTAAAATGTGAAGATAGTAGGAAGCGAAAGGAAGAAAGCTATTGTGATGGGCATAAATACATCTGAATTGTCCGTATAAACATACGAAAAGCGATGCTTATTCTACTTGACTACATTCATGCTTTTTCGTCTTCTTGAGAATGAAAAATAAGACTTTGCTTATAAAAAAACACTTGGTCGATCTCAATTTATAATATTTAATAACTCTCTGCATTTATGATAGACTCGAAATACCAATGAAATGTCGAACCCATAAATTTACAGTTTTTTATTGATAGAATATAGTGTGAACATAAAATTTTACTATATACCGACATTTATATGTTTCAGTCATGTTTATATCGTCAATTTAAATATGTATTTGACAGAATCAGCTGTAAAGAAAATAATTCCATAAACCTGATTAATATTTTAACAAACTTATTTCACATATGTTTACACATGATTTTGTTTATTCGACAAAATCCATGGCGTAGTTAATTTATGATGAATTATTAATATTTACTTGAAAAGCAAGAGAGAAAATTTATGTTGCAGAGATCGAATTTTATAATTTATTTGCTCGATGTATAGTAATTTTGTTGACAGATCAATTAATGTTATACATCAAATATATAATCTATTTAGGAAAATGAAATATCTCATTTTATATTTTTAATTAAATGAATTTGAATGTTTAAATAATTTGATATCTATTATTCAATGAACCTTCCTCTGAGGTTTCCAATATCAGTTTAAAATATTGTAAAATAGTGAACGCATTGTTTTACTAGTAAACATTCATTAATAATTCCATAAGATAAAAAGAATAAAATATTGGTTTTATTAGTATGCATTTTTAAAGTAAATGTTTTTATGTGTACATCTACTGTCGATGTAATGCCTTAACGACAGCAACGGCCATAGAGAAAACGTTTTTCTCAGAGAATATAAAAGGCGAAAAGCATACTAAAAGCATCCGAGCATGTAAGCAAATTTGTTGTAAACAACAAGACAATAGCATATGTTTCGGTGTGCACAGAATTTAAATTTAAGTTACCGCACTTAGCTTCTTTTCATGTGTACTGTTGAACTTTTTACATGCCACGTTTGCTTATTTTCACTTTATTATTAGCATTAACTTGAACGAGTTATACGTTCATATCCACCCCCAACATATCCCAAGGTTTTTCGTCTTGAACATTTTCAATGATATTCGTAAATTACAAATGCAAAATCAACAGTTTGCATTGCAAATTGATATAGTTGCATTGCAACATTTCAATTTTTCAATAGTGTGATTTTTCATTAGTTTTCCAAAAAATGTTTTTGTACAAAGTGTGAATTTTATTTATCCCTTTTTTTATTTTCGAAATATACGTGTATGCGTGATTTTAAATAAAAAAGACCCGTCAGACATTGGTATTTAATTTTTCTCCTAGTTTTTCTGGCAGAGAAGAATATACAGAATACGCAAAAAATTTGTCGACGAACGTTTGGCAAAGTACCGGAGGGTGTTGATCACCCATTGGGTGATGGCTTCTCTATAAAAGCAGCAGCCAAACCACAAGCGGAATGTCAAGAGGGATGCAAATATATATGCTTGCTATTGAACGTAGTGTATTCACTGTTGCGCACGCTCTCTACTTTAGTTGTCGTCACCAAAATTAGAAGTAAAAACCTTTGATTTTACTGTGAGGAGGGGGGAGGAAGATAAACCAAGTAGTCGTAGTGGAGCATTGCAAGAAAATGTATTATTAAAATTAACCACATGACATGGTATTCAAATTTTACCTCCAGAACGTTTATAGTTAATTTGAATACATAATATCGTTTGAGAACATATGGTAAAGCTTCATATAAAGTAACATTTATTTAACAAGTTTCGTCTTGATAGCTCATTATTAACTTATATTACTTCTGATAAATTAATTAAATTATATTTCCACGTTAGTTTTATAGGTTAATCAAATTATTCAATATTTACTCTCTAAAAATGAACTACTGAAAATGATGAAATACACGGCAAAATCAGTGAATATTCACTGACTTGGCAGTGTATTTTATTTTCTTCACTGTTTCATTTTTAGAGAGTATACAGTTTTTTCAATGAGTCTAATTTTGTAAATTCTAAAGTTTGACATATCTTCACGTTTCAAGGTCCCTAGAACCGAGTGATAGAGTATTTAAAAAAATATTCGTGTGTGCACACGAAAAAAGGATTGAGTAAAAATTACCTTGCTATTTAAGGCAATTTGGGTACTGGGTTAAATTTTACCCTGCTCGATAGTAGAATTTACCCTACATGAGAGGAACTTTTACAAAGCAGAAGGAAACATTTTACCTGGCTGAGTAAATTTTACTCTGTTTGTGCAGGGTACCGGGGTTACCCTGAATTATAGAATAATTTTTATTCAATTCTTGATGATATTGACATGGAACCAGTTTCATTCAATGCATAATTATGCCACTTAAACGTGACTAAATTTTAAGCAAAATCGACTGCGCTGTTTTTTGTGCAGAATAAAAAAATTAAAAAGAGACAAATTAGTAGATTTTAACAATTGATGTCTTTTTTTCGAAAGATAATTAAGTATTTTTTCAATATTCTGTTACTTTCCACTGATAAGTTAGTCGTGTGGACCTCCTGGGTCGCACCAAGTCCAATTTTCATTTTATCATAATGCTAGATTATCAGATCCAATAATTAAATTCAAGTATAAATCCGATCTTGATAACTCGAGGGTAATTTCCATCAGTTTTATAAATTTATAGAATAAATTATAATATCATGTTTAAACATTTTTTTTGTCGAGTCTTTGCACTTATTTTACTTTATTAATTTTTTCATTAAAATACATATTTATTTATTCAGACAAGCATTAATTAAAATTTTTTGGAAACACGACTTTAATTTGAATAAATTAAACGAAAATGAATTTTTTCATCTATAAAAAATTGAATTTAATTAGACGAATATAAAAATGAAGATAATTATAAATTATAGCTAGATGAGAAATAAATCAACTAAAATCTCATTACCATAACACATCATATTTGCGTAGAAAAGAGTATTCTTGTGGGTAAATGCAAGAGATTCAATATTTCTTGAGCATATCTCGATATTTGATAATCAGAGTCAGAATAGACATAATACAAGAGAAATGAATGCATTCATGACAATGATGCATCGATCATTCAGCGGAAACCAGTTGGCACATTGCCGGAAGTGACGTCACATCTGAAATATCGAGTAATAATTTATACGCAGACGTTAACGTCTGGTAAGCGTTGGTATTTCACATTCATACACTGTTTAATATTTTTTAAATAATTAATTGGTTTTTTTAGTCATAATTAATCACATAAAATTGATGTTTTCATTCAATTAGTTATACTTTTTTCTACCACGACAGTTTTATTGAGAATATCTTTATTCCATTTATTCAAGTAAATCCGATTATTTGATTTATTGTTTTACCTTTTATTTTTAATGTTTACTGTTATCATTAATTAAATCCTTGCAATTGTCCTGCAATTCATTCATTGGAGTAAAAGTTATACTATTACAGAATGATTTTTTGATGAAGTATCAGTTGTGTTTTATCAGTATCAACAAAATGTAATTAGTGTAGTAAAATGTAATCAACGTAATAAATAGTGGGTTTTAAGGCCCAATGAAGTATTATATTCTCAATGAAGCTACATAAGCTCTTGATTTATTCCAATAATCATAATGATAATACTATTGATCGTTATTTTTATTTTCATCTCTCTATTCAGCAAGTACAGCAATGCGAAACAAATTTGAATAAGTTATTAAGTACTTGAAGCTTGGATAATTTAATAGCATAAATCAAGAAGTTCATTTCGGTAAACCTGTAATTTTTTTTTCTTCGTGTACGATGTAATGTTTGAATCATGTTGACATCGTTCTTTTAAGTACGCTCGCGTGTATACTTTTTCATGGTTGTCGATAACTCACTCTCGAGGTGTTCTAGTGTTATTCTGATGTAGTGCACTGTTCATTTTTGTCGGCTGCAAAAATCTACCCAAGTGCATTGTGCTCTAAATCTGTATGTGTATGTGTTCAAAAGGTCTATTACATATACGTCTATAATATTTATCATGCATACATAATACACATCATTAATCTTATCAACATTTCTACCAGTATATATTTTCATTCATTTTATAATTAATTCATTAATTATGTAAGAATTCTTATTTTATATTTATCATGTAACACACTTTGTGGAATTTATTTTTGTCACATAAAATTTTTATTTTCAAAATCGTCTTTCGAGAATATGAAAAACATTGTTCTTCAATTCTAATTAGATAAAGATAAGAAAAAAATATTTACGGAATGAATAAAAAAGGATTTCTACTTGATTTTTTATGATAAAATTTATTCCACTAACATAATTAAAATTTAAATTAAAATAAATATGATAAATTGAATACCTACAGGTTTTTATGTACCTTGTTATTCTTAATGATTCTTTGCACTTATGAATAATGCGAATTCCCTAAAGGATTTCGAAATTGGAAATAACTCAAAGATTTATCGACATCTATTTACTCGTTCTATGCTGCTTGACTGAACTCAGTAAAGATCGAATACGAATTGCAAATGGTCGAATTCACCATTCCTCTTTTATTTCTACGATATGGTATATTGCTCATATGGATTTGAGATCCAACGATTTATCAAAAATTTATAAGAGAATAATTATTTTAATTTAACTTCTCAGATTTCATGAGATATTGTGTATATAATGGCAGTTAATAAAAAAAACTAACTCCTGCGTTTTTTCACTTTCAAGTTCTCACGGTAAAATTATTCATTTCAGATTTTAAGTATATGAAACTGAACAGATATTAAATGTATACTTCCACAGCATGAGACAACCTCCGGAGGTAAACTTAAAGCCACGGGAGATGAAATAGTCGTTGCCGCTTAGTGTCTGTCGATTAATCTCTTGTGTCTTTTGGTTCTCGTTCAGTCGCGTGTCTACTTTTGGTCTTTATTCCAAAGCTATTTAAGAGATTTTTTATCCTGCCTTTTGAAATTATTCATTCGTTGTTGAATAATTAAAACGACGTTGAAGGATTCTTCGAAACTCACTGAGAGATAATAGATCATTGATGCTATCTAAACTTTCATCAGTTTTTCAATCTTTACGTCCTCACAGTCATTTTAAAATTAAACTTTTATTAATTGGAGACAAATTGTGAATAGTTGATGGAATAGTTATAAAAATACTAGGAAATTTATTTGATTGAGTGAAAATCTTGATGCGTTTAAAATCACATTTTTTATAATTAATCATTTAGAAACTTGACGTTTAATTTGAATCGTTAGAAAAATTTATTTGACGCATTATACATTCATTATAACAAATTAAAAATTCAGATATTTATCATTAAAGTGAGCTAATGATCAAATAATCATCAATAAAATTCATTCTCGATACCTAATCAATATAACAAAGATCAAAGGTATCACCGTTACTGTCCACTGTGTTCTGAGAAGTTTAAAAAAATCATTTAATTTAATGTGAGATTATTATTTTTCAATGTTTAGCGAAATTATAAATAAAAGATTAGATAGTAGAACGACGTGGTATGTTATTATTGATGTTGTTTGAATTTATCGCCTGAAGGTTTATGCGTACCTACATGTGTACCTATTATATACAAGTTCTTCGTCTATTCCATTTATAGTGGTGCACAATGCATGAACGCACCGAATGCTATACGCATTTATGCAGTATTGCTGTCATGGTTGACGTAATGTACCGGTAGTTACGTCAATACTCCGTACTCATATGTCTATATATATATTTATTGAACGAATACGAATTTATTGTAAAAAAAAAAAAGGATCTAAAATAAACAGGAAGAAAAGTGTAAAATATTAATTCTAATTTGGTTGGAAATAAACTTGTCAACAAATTTAAACTTTTAATTTGTTTTTAAAAAAATTATTCACAGTTGAAGGAGGAAATAAAGTTTACGAGAATCTCTAGTGACTGTTTATAGTCTTTTATAAATTTTTGAAAGCAGACAGTCAATAACTTTTATTTATTTTTAAATAAATTGACAGATAACTTTTTATTTCATTTTTTTGAAGAATAATGTTTTTATTTTACCGATCGATTTTTATGAACAAATTGATATTATATTTTAGATTTTCATCTTCACTTAAGATTCTATTTTTAAATTTTAAATTATACCTTAATTTGTATCACTAAAATGCTTGGAGTAGATACAGATGATATATCTACTCTTTCCTGTTCTTTGAAACGTAGACATATACTTTTTGCTGTCATCTACATAATCAGACAGCGCATGTTTATTGTAATTAACACGATATTTTTGTTTGCTATTTTTGGAGCTGATTGAATTATGTATAGACTGGTACACAATAAGCAAATAAAACATTTTCATTTACCTATCGACTTACAAAGAATATTTTTAAACATTCTTATTATCTATAGCTTCTATTGATATGATATCTCTTATTGAACATAAATACAAAGCTTATTGTGAGAACAACAGCCTACGAAGTCGAGATTTCGTTATATTATTGTTAGACAACACAAATTTCTTTGGGAAGAATAATTTTATCAGAGATAATTTAGAATTCCATCAAGAAATGATCCATCTTGTCAAGTTGAGATTTTTTCTCTGATGGTTAAATATATTTGTCATGAGTTCCCAGAATTCTCGATGACGTTCAAATTTCTTTTTGACAATCGCCAGTGAATGATCGTTAATTTGAATATTTAAATAATAATAAGGTCTGCGTAACTTTTGTAACGGCGGCGTCTTTATACAATTCTCATTCATTTCAAGTTTACAACTCATTTAAGCTGGAACGATGAACTTCATATCGTTGAGTTTCTTTAGACTTGAGTCCAGCAATTTTATTACTACGCCACAGGGTGCGCAAATAAACTCCTGGGAATAAATGAACCAAGTCAAAGTCACTAGGGTGGTCCGTTTAATGTTGAAACATATGTGGAGAAGAAAGTTATGAAACAAAAGAATAACTTTCCTTTTATTTTCTCAAGATAGTTTCGAATTGTTACATTTTTCTTTTGCAGTGACTAAAAGCACTCTATACTATAGATAATTCGAGATAATGAATTTCCGTATCAACAAGAAAAATAAGAAATTCTCTGCGCGAAAATAATTTCATTTTTATAGCTTGGAGGTTTTAAATAACTGTTCACTGATCTGGTGAACTTTGATGAATTTTTTCATTCATCTTCTTCATCATTTCATGCCAGGATAAATATTTATTACATAGTAAATCAAAAAGACAGTTAGTGCGGTGAGACGTATTTGCAAGATTCTTAAGACCTTGAAAATTTATGTCATATCCATCTTTCAGCGTACATTTCAGCTCAAGATGATAGTAAAAAACAGAAACAGAATGCAAAAGGGCGGAGGACTGAATAAATTGACAGCAGATCTGGGTCGAGTATGGAAACCAAATTCTTTTCAGTAGTGTGCCGACATAGATAACTGACTACCACTTGATTTCTTTTTCAAGCATCCGGTTTTGATGATATTCTATAAATATCAGTTGAACATCTTGCTTTAGCAGTTTTTATAATCCTAGCAAATTAAAAAGCCCATGTGTTTAATGAAGCTTCACTTATATTTTAAGTTATTATATTATTCGATTCTATCACGCTGAATGAAATTAATTATAAACGTTTGGCGACTCGACAAAACCCTAATCGGAAGTTAATTTTTTCGATAATTGGATAGTATTAAATATGTCGAATAAATTATTTTATCGACATTTTGAGAGTTAAATGTTAAAAGAGCCGAATAAACTTGTGATGTTTCATTTAAGAAGATAATAATTAAGTTATTTTAATCATCTATCAACACAAACTTGTTTTTTTTAATTAGTTGAATTAATAAGAAATTAGAAAAATGGAATTTTGGGATAAAAATTAAAAGATTATTATTCTTGTATTTCTTTGATTCAAGTTTGTGTTTTCTCAGTTAGAAAGTTTTATAATGCAAAATGTAGAATATCAAAAATTAACATATTTTCGCAATTTCAATTTTTTTCAATTCTCATAAAAGTTTGTTGAACAAGAATTTTTTCGCAAAAAATATTAAAAATTTAACAATTAAAATTTTTCACTGTAATGATTTGATGAAAAGTGCACTAAAGCTTACTGTTTCGTAGAAAAAGATGACAAGAAATGAATGAGCACAGCTGTCCAATACGAATAAAGGTGAGTAGAATTACAACGCTTTTGTGAAAAAATGCTTTTTCATTAATTCAAGAAGTTTTTTACATTCTATTCATTTTTTTAACGCTCACATTTTAGTATATTTATTTTTCGATCTTTATCTGTATTGTACTTTCTTAATCCGTATGGTATTTTCTGTTTAAAATTTTTTGAAAATCTCAAAAAATTTTGCAAAGTGAATGTATTTGGAATTTAATAATAACAAATAAATTTATAAAAAAAGGTTTAATTTTGAAATTTATACGAAAATGTTAATGAAAACATCTGTTATTAAAACTTTATTTTATTCTTTCATAATTTATATTCTTTTTAAAAATATCTTTCAAAATAAAGTCGATTAAGCTTCATAATGAATGTATATTACTTTTTAGTCTCAAATTTAAACCGTTTTAAATCTAAATTAAAAAGCATATATGAATGATAGAAGTAGATAGAGATTTAAAATATGAAATATATAATAGTATGATATTTTATATTTTTTTTTATAATTATTATTCTTCACAATATTTTTAAAATAAAATGAATTAAGATACTGTGAAATTTCTTTTGCAAATGTGTCAGATTCGTATTCATGAACGTACAAATAAACGTTTTCACCATTTTACTCCTGGATTTCTCGTTGTAAACGCACTCGGTATTTTCAGGAGAAGTCAAGCAGTTAAGCAGAAAATAGGGGATTTCATGCCGTAGAAACAGGAGTAAACAAAAAAAACACATGCAAAAGATAAATATTTCCTTGACATTTATTTTCTAAAATAATTATACTTTTAATTTTTATATTTTTTTATTTCTGCATATTTTGCTTCAATTTGTTTAATTACTATCTATTAACATATATATTTTATTGAAAATCATATGAATAATAGTCTCAGTGTATAATTCCAGTGTTAAATAAATTTACTCTTAAGAACATTGAAATCTTAATATAATATATTTCTAATCAATACATTAGTTTCAAATTTCCATAGTTGCAAAGTTTTATGGAGAATAACTTTCATATTATAACACTTGTGACCTAATTAAATCTTCTTGAAATTAGTTAACAAAATTAATAAAGTTTTTTCTAGTCATAATTAATAGGAAGGTCCAATTAGCTCTTCACTGTTGTATTGATTACATCAAAATCATTTCTAAAATAAAATGCAAGCATATATTACAACTTCAAAAGAACTCATTACTCTAAACGAATATTTTAGTTTACGTAAAAGCAGAAACTTTTCTCTTATCGTTTATTGACAAGTTGTAAATCTTGAGAGAAAGCTTCCACTGTATGACGATAGACATTTGTTATTTCATGTGGGTTTCCGTTCTTCCAGCCAAAGATCATATAAGATGGAATCGAAGGATGGGTAAGAAAAGAAACATGCGAAACAAAGATAGAGATGAAAGCCATCGACCTCACTCTTCAAAGTTCGCAAAAGTCCAAGTTCGACTTGCCAAGTCATTTTGTTGGTAGAACTAACTTGTTTTAAAAGACGATTCATGGGAGAAAGGAAACAATAGGAAGTCAGGTGAGATGAAAATGGGGATAAACTGTAGGGCCATCTTTAGCCAAACCAATTTCTCGACAAAAGGGTTAGTTTCAAAGTGGCGGTTTCAAGTGCACACCCGCTTGATATGAGTAGCTTCCAAAAGTGATTTAGACCCTCTGTTCACGTTCTTATAGTGTATGTTAACTAGCGTCAACTCAACCAGCTGTATTATTAAAATGAGTCCAAGAAGGAATATTCACATGAGAAAATCAGCATCGCTATAGGGGTAGATTCATCTAAAGAAAAAACTCTAGATCAAAAGAAAATCATTTCTATACTTTTTTATGTGAAATAAACTGCTCAAGTTTGAACAGTAATTTTTATTGCAGCATAATAAATAAAACTGATTATCATGGCACTAAAATTATACCGGATAAAAAATTGTATGTTACAAAAATCAATTTTTTTCTATCAGTGACTGGATTAACTTACAGATTACTATTATGAGCTTCGTTCCATCCAATTTCCATTAATTTCTTGGAAAAAATTGAAGAAAAATCCCGATTGTACAGACATCAAATTTAATTGACACAAATTCATTTACTTGGTTTTTTTTTTCTATAAAAATCTCAGTCCTTAATACAATAGTGTTAATTTCCATTCTATTATCTCTTTAATTAATTGAAGAAATCCATGGCTTTAGTTAATTATCTCGAATCTTCCAAAGAGTAAAAAAAGCTATTGGTACTGGTGATCAGAAAAAACCAATACTTAATAGTGCAATGCAAAGGAAGGTAAGCATTAACGAAAAAGAAATCAAAATAGAATTTGATGTTTGGATGTGCATGGAATTGAAATGATATGGTGATAAAGAAAGGCGAATACTCTGTTCGATAAAATGGAGATACTATGGATGGAAAGCATCGAAATAACTAACAATTTTAAATGATTATTGAATTGAAATTATAAGTTTATTTCCAGCCTTCTTAATTGCGGAAAATTGTTTGGAACTTGTAAATTTATGGGTCGATCAATAATAGCAATAATTGTACGATCAAACGAGCTCGCCGAAGGCGAGCGAAGTTCGATCGAAATTATATAAAGTCTCGTTCGAAAGGATTACAAACGTAGTATCGCCTTCGTACTACAACACAACCACACATTCAGAGATAGAAAAAGAGAGCCCTCTATGACTCTCTACCAGCTTCCGGGTAACTCTCATAATTTTTACAGATATGAAAAATAAATAAACTTGGGGTGGGACTTATATTATATTATATAATTAAAACTTAAGGGGTTGGGATGTAATCCTTTCGAACGAGACTTTATATAATTTCGATCGAACTTCGCTCGCCTTCGGCGAGCTCGTTTGATCGTACAATTATAGTCGTCTCGTTCTCAGGATTACAAACGTAGATGTTTAGAGTCCTAATTTTTTGGGTAAAAAATTTTTTATTTATTTATTTTTCCAATTACATATTTTCTTACAGCATTACTTTACTTAGATTATAACTGAAGGCAGAGTATTTCAACTTAATAACTTATTATATTAGCTTGAAGACAAACTGTTTCAGCGAATATGCTTTTCGATACTTTAATTGGTCTATTGTAAAATCTTGCGAAAACCTCTGACGATTTCGTCCAACCAGCCGTTGACTTAATTGTGTTTATGTCAATTCCTTTTTTATATGCAGTTGATGTGGATGCATGTCGCGTTGAATATGCGGTAAATTCTTCTGGAACACCACTTTCTGTTAACACTGACTTAACCCAACGACTGATTGTTTGAGTAGACGCTTCTTTGTAAGGTTTCTTAAAAGTGATTAGCAGTTTGTCAACATTATTTCTTAATGAATTAGTAGCCTCAATATATTTTTCTACTGTGCTTGCAATACATAGTTGAGGTTTGTCTTTAAAATAGGGTAAAAACAGCAATGGTTGATTTACACCTTTTTTAGATGTTTTTGTAAAATCTTCAATTTCTATTTCTAATCCTCCTTCTACTTTTTTGATTTTACTTACTTTAATTAGTGCCAACGTTTGTATTCTATGAGCAGTGCCTAATGCTAACAAGGTTGCTACTTTTAACGTTAACCTTGCCAACTTTAAACTTTCCAAGGGAAACCAAGTTTCTAACACATCTAAGACTATCTTTGGATCCCAGGTTTTATCATACTTCGGCCTTAGAGGACGATTTCGATAGACACCTTTGAAAAATCTATTTAATAATAGACTAGATGATAGGCTTTTTTCTGATAATAGGGATATTGCTGCTCTCATTGAATTTAGGGAGCCATAAGCTGCTCCTGCTTGAAACTTGTGAGATAAAAATTCTAATAAATTATTTTCTGTGATATTATATGGATCTTGCTTCTTTTCTTCGCAAAATCCAAACCATTCTTTTATTGGACCAGCATATTGTTTTATTGTTCCTTCTGCAAGCGATAGTATTACAATCTCTACGGCTGATGACGGAAGTCCTCTTTTTTCGAACGCTGTCCGGATAGCTTGCCGACAATCAAAAACATTTTTTGATGCAAGGGATGATTTAATGATCTGCAAGGTGATAACAAAAGTTTTTTAGATGGTTTGAAAACGATAGGTTTTTCTACTAAAAGAGTCTCGAAAACTGGAAACCAAGCCTGAGTGGTCCAATAAGGAACTACTAATATACCCCGTGCTCTGTCAGATACAATTTTCTGAATGACCCTAGGAATCATAGCAAATGGAGGGAACGCATAGAAAAACCAGTTATGCCAGTTGATTGTAAACGCATCTACGATGAAACTTTCTGGGTCTTGAAACCAGGAACAGAAAACCTCGCATTTTTTATTAATTCTGTTCGCGAAAAGATCTATTTCCGGTGTACCATATTTTCTAACTATTTTACGAAAATATTCGTTTCCAATCTCCCATTCAGTGTCGACATTGTTTTTTCTTGATTCTCGATCGGCATCTTCATTTTCTTGAGAGGGGATATACGATGCAAAGATCCAATTGTTTTTCTGTTCACACCACTGCCAAATTTCTCTAGCAAGAATATTTAAATTCTGATGTTGAATACCACCCATTCGATTTATGTAAGAGATTGCAGTCGTATTATCAACTCTCAAGAGAATGTTACAATTGTAAAGATCCGAAGCGAATGATTTTAAAGCAAAGAATATTGCAAGCAACTCTAAATAATTTATATGGTGTTTTTTCTCTTCTACAGACCATGACCCGTGAGTACCAGTACCTTCACAATAAGCTCCCCAACCTGATAGAGAGGCGTCAGTAAAAATAACCCTTTTATAACTAGGTAATTTAAAGGAGTTTCTAGAGTTCATAATATTTATTTTCCACCATTCAAAATCCTCTCTCAAATGCTCTGGCAACCTCATGACGCAGTCATATTTACCATCATTCTTCAACAGCGACAGAAACTTCTCTCTCTCTAACTTCTTTGTATAGAGCCAACCATATTTTATTGCTGGACAAGCTGCCACTAAACTTCCAATAAGTTGAGCTAATAATCTGATTTTTACTTTTTCCTTATACATTATTTTTTGAATCTTTTCTAATAAATTATGTTTCTTTGACTCTGGCAATTCTAACGTCATACTACCTGAGTTTATCAAAAACCCTAAAAACTTACACTCTCTATCAGGTATTAATTGACTTTTTCCCTTATTTACGATGAATCCTAAAGACTCAAGAAGCTGCACTGTTGACTCTACATTCTTTGTACATTCTTCATAAGTGTTTCCTACACACAAAATATCATCTAGATATGCAATTAATAGTGAACCCCTCTTTCGTGCAACATTAAGTGCAGATCTTAAAACCTTAGTAAAAATGAATGGGGCTGTGGATAAACCAAATGGTAAACAAACAAATTCGTACAGTTTATTTTCGAACCTAAATCTAAGATATTTTCTACTCTCCTGATGCATTGGTATAAGAAAGTATGCATCCTTTAAATCAATTACAGCCAAGTAGTCTCCCTGTGATATAAGTTTTGAAGCTATTTTTATATCTTCTAGCTTAAAATGACTAGTGTCTATGAATTCATTGAGATTTTTTAAGTTTATTATAAATCTCTTTGTTCCATCTGGTTTATCCACTAGAAAATAGGAAGATATAAACTGTCCTTGAATGTCAGAACAAAGTCTGACAGCTCCTACTTCCAATAACTTATTTACTGCTATTTTATAATTTGTCAAGTTATCCAACTTAATAAGGTTAGGACTCGCAGGTTCCTTAGACTGATAAGGAGTTTCTCTAAACTCGATCTTATAACCCTCTATATAACCTATGATAGTTTCATTGGCAGTGACCAGTTTCCACGACTCCAGAAAGGATCCTAACCTCCCAGCATGGTGGGTTACCTCTATTTGTGACGACGATCCGATGACCGGTGAGTTGTTTTGGTTCTGCTGTGAGAGCTCGCATATCTCGAGTCTCTCTTGGACGTCATTCTCTGAGTTTGGGGATTGTACATCTTCTGTCCCATCCTCGAATATCCCAGATTCTTCGAAGATGGGTTCTTCCAGTTTAAATGATTCTGTGATTTCGAGGGAAATTTTTTCATTATTTGCTTAGGCTTAAGTTCGGAAGCCGCCTTTTCAATTGTTTTCGTTGTTTGGATTTTTTCCGCTAATTTTTCACCAAACAGATATTTGTCGAGTTGACATCTTTCGAGAGCATCTTTCCTGGATTTTTCTAATCCTGGCAGAATAAATGCTCTTCTGTTAATAGCCATTTGATGATGAGTTTCAGCCATTAGCATCCCTGCGTCACTTACATATTCTAACAACAGATTCCTGTGCTCATCTTTAATGACCTTTTCCTTCAATATTAAGGAAATCCCCAGGCCTAGGGCTATCATAGCTGAACCTAATGATTTCTGTGTTTCGACAGCATGTTCATCTCGCTTCTTTGCCGCTGGTTGCATTATTACGGCGACTTCTTCATTCAGAATCTGGGGTTCTAACAGAACGTTTTCAGCTCGTGGATAAGCTGCAATGAGATTCTCCTTGATCTCTTTTTCAAGACCCTCTGGAATCCATGACGACCATCTCGCTGCAACTTCTGGGTGTATTGAAGCTATATTTGTATTTTTAAGTCTTGGGTCCTTTCCTAAAATATGTTGAGTCTCCTCATCTACCTCGGTTGATGAATCGACCTTCTCTGTTTCCGCCATATTTCTTTCCTCAGTGTCCATTAGCGTACCCTGTCGCGTGAGATTTGAATTATCTTGCGGTTCAGGGTGGGTCGGTAAGCTATCGGCTGGATTATTGATTAGCTGATCTCCAGTACCATTTCCCTCGCTTGCACTCTCTGCAACAAGCCATGTAGACCCCAAATTACACCTTGCCACTCGTGCAAGTATTACTCGAAATGAACAATCTGTCCCACCACTCGTGTGGGCACATTGTTTTGAATTTTCTATTGAAATTCTTGAGCGATCTGTCCCACCACTCGTGTGGGCACATCGTCATTAAGCAACCACTCTTCTTTTTACACTCACCTGAATTCGAAGATTGTTCGTTAGCAGAGTGGTTTTGCTCGCTTACTATTGTCCCTGTAATTTTATGTAAAAGCGATTCTAATCCTTTTAACTTCTTCCAAATCTTTTCCCGTTCTTCTCTTTCTTCCTCTCGCTCACGTTTTCTTTTACTTTTTCCCATTTTTTCCTCTTCTTTGATTAAAATTTCTTACTTGAATCTCTGAACGTGTGACCGTGCCGCGCACAAAAAACGTTATGAGAGTTACCCGGAAGCTGGTAGAGAGTCATAGAGGGCTCTCTTTTTCTATCTCTGAATGTGTGGTTGTGTTGTAGTACGAAGGCGATACTACGTTTGTAATCCTGAGAACGAGACGACTATAATTACTCTCAACGAACTTTTACATCTATACGATAAATGAGTTGAAAATAAAGTTGAGTAACATTTAATAAATTAAATATTTCCAAACTTTTAAAAGGAAATTTCTTTTTTGTTTAAACAAAATCTTTGATATAAGTAGATACAACTTTGTAAGCTTGATTGAGTCACGTGAAAAGTTCTCTTTACTACTTATTTTAACTGCATGTGATGAAGAAAAAAATCTAAAAAATTGAGTAGATAAAATCTTAAATGGTGAAAAATAAAAATTCATTGTGTACATAATGCAAAATGAAATACAAGTTACGACTACATTATTTTCACTCCCTTTTATTTAACACCTTTTAAACTCTTCAAGTCTTGTCAAGCTTTAGCACCTCATCTTGAAAAATTCTTTAAAACATTTTTTATTTGCACATTATTTACAGTAGTCAGATGTGCGAAACTAACATTCAACTACTACGTAAGACATAATTGACATAAAAAGTCACACTATTCATCATTATCTCTTATTTTTTTTTTTTTATACAATACACTTTTTTGATTTTCTTTTTAACCACAGACTAATAAGAATCCGTCGTTTACACTCTCCAGAATCAATCCTTTTTTTGTCGCTTAACCAGTGACATTGAATAATGTTGCTGTAACAAAAAAAAAAATATCATGCTGTATATACAAGTTGCAACGAGTCATTCAGAATACAAGAAAATTGACGATGAGTGCAGATGATACTCAAAGCCAACGTTCTGAACATGATAAAAAAATATGAAATGTTACTTTTTTCATACGTGATTATAAATTGTCTTGCTCACTAACATTTATAACGACGTAATTTAGGATATTTATATACTTAAAAATTCCTAGGTGAGAAAATATTCCATTATGGCTACTGTAAATGAGAAAGACCATAAACAGTTTTGACCATTAATTTTTTTATTTCATGATTTAATATCAATATTACTGACTACGTGGCTGAACTCTCAATGTGATAATACAAGTGAAAATATATCACCTAGAAGAATGATTTGCAGGAAGGAAGGCGTGTATTGGTTCGAACTTAAATTACTAATTAACGGTGAATAAATCGTAGGGTATGTAATAATGGAGTTCATCTCTCACAGCAGGTGAAAATGGCCCTTTCTGTACCTTGATCTTTATCTCTCATAAAAAAGCCAGCGATAAAGTTTGGAAGAAGAAATATATTTGTTCAAAATTTATTGTTTTTCAAAATCGATAGACCACTATTCCAAGTAAGTTCTGAATTTTCATCGTTAATTTTTATTTTCATTGACCTCATCTATGGGTCATCAACTTTTAGAGGTAATTTTAGGTTACATGAAAAAGTTTTTTCAAATCTTTATAATAATACTTTTCTTCTACGTATTAATCATGCAAAAAATAAAGCAAGTTCCCGTTTTACCCCATTTTAGGGGTGAAATAATTAATTTTTCATATGTTTGACCTGATTCCGCATTTCTACGCATCAAGAGGAAGAGAATGAGTGGTCAAACTTGAAAATCGGACAACTTTGATTTTTCGACCCCAAAAAATGGCAAGTGGTACCCCTTTCCATTTTTTTTGGCCAAAAAATAAAAGTACTCCGATTTTGATGATTGAGGGCTCATTTTCTTCGTCTTGATGCGTAGAAATGCGGAATCGGGGCACCGGTCAAGAAAATTCACTTTAACACCCTTAACAACGGGTTACACTAAATACAAATTACGAATCATCATCCCCCTGACTTTAAACCCTTCTAACTCATGAACGGATGGTCCAATAACTAATTTAAAGGACGTTGTGGGAAGCTTAAAATCTAAGCTAAATATACGTATTCGTAAAAAACGTTTAAAAAATTTCCTTCACCCTTAAAATCGCTAAAATATAAAAAAAAATCACATTTTTTTGGGGGTTTGCCAAGTATTTTGGCAATTTTAAGGGTGAAGGAAATTTTTTAAACGTTTTTTACGAATACGCATATTTAGCTTAGATTTTAAGCTTCCCACAACGTCCTTTAAATTAGTTATTGGACCATCCGTTCATGAGTTAGAAGGGTTTAAAGTCAGGGGGATGATGATTCGTAATTTGTATTTAGTGTAACCCGTTGTTAAGGGTGTTAAAGTGAATTTTCTTGACCGGTGCCCCGATTCCGCATTTCTACGCATCAAGACGAAGAAAATGAGCCCTCAATCATCAAAATCGGAGTACTTTTATTTTTTGGCCAAAAAAAATGGAAAGGGGTACCACTTGCCATTTTTTGGGGTCGAAAAATCAAAGTTGTCCAATTTTCAAGTTTGACCACTCATTCTCTTCGTCTTGATGCGTAGAAATGCGGAATCAGGTCAACCATATAAAACATCAATTATTTCACTCCTAAAATGGGGTTAAACGGGAACTTGCTTTAATTTTCGCAAAAATTTTTCTCCAGTTATGATTTCAACTAGTGCGATAAAAACATCTCATCCTCCCGAATATATTGATATGCTCTTTTTCTATATAGGCCTCATAGACCCTGAAATATTCGCGGAAAATCAAACGTTCCCCATAGTCCCATGAGTGGAACATTGGAGAACGTTTGGGGAACGCATTTTTTTATACGGGTAGTAATGATAAATTTTTCTCAAGTCTTCAATAAATAAAAAAATTAAATGAAGGCATTGTATAAATCATCAATTGAGTTTTAATCATTTTTAAACATAACTCAATTAATTAAAGTTGGAGTGGTACATGAATACATGGTAGAAATAAAGTGAATCAAGTATCTTATTGAAGGTAAATGTCTACGTGTGTGTGGGAGTGAGAAACAAGCGATAGTTAAAGTACAGTAGATTGAATTATTGAAGTGTATGAAAAATACGACAGATAATTGAATTTATTTTATTATCCTGAACCTAAGGAAATGATGTTACTCTATTATTCATTCATTCTTTTTTTTTCTATACATTGAGATTTTTTTTCAGAGTAAATTCTTTTCTTGTCTTATCTTCATTATTTTTGATAAAGAAAAACCATCAAAGCCTTCAATGAATTCAATCAATCTTCTCTACTTCAGCTGTTGAGAATTTCCTATTAGAAATTCTTTACAACCAGTTCTTCTCACGACAACTTTGTCTATTCATTTTCAATCCACAAATTGCAATTTTTATCAGCTATTTAATACTTTAGAATTCAGCTCAAAACTTTGAATTTTATAACAATATTTTTTCTCTTCCTTTATAAAGTTCCATGTCAATATTACCGAAAATAATCGATTCCTCAATAAACTGACGTTTTATAAACTAGAGGTATAAGAAAAACATTAAAAAAAAAAAGCCAATTATTTGTGGATTGTAATCAATAAAATTTTAATGTTGCTTGTCACGTTAGATAATTAAGTGATTATTCAATAGTGATATCAATTTATATAGCAACTTAGTAACTTAGTTCTTGGTACAACACGCTATTTATCCAAGTATCTCTGTCACGTTCCATGTTTAATGAAGACTTAGAGAAAGTTGATATTCATAATAAAATGAAATATATTCATTCGACGACGTTCATTTAAACTTCTTATTGTGAGATAAAAATGAAATTAATTACAAACGTAATAATAATTGTAGCAGTATATTTCAGTAGTGTAAAACAATGCTGGTAGATGAAAAATAATGGGTACATTGAGTATTATTTGTTGGAAAACCAGCATACATCACCAGAGTTATCTTTTGAAAATCGAATTAAAAAAGTTCAGTGTCAGATATTGAATATCTAGAGAGATATGTTTTTGGTGTAAATTACACGTATTTCGTCGGCTAAAATCGATACTTTTGACTGGCACCTGTGTATCAATATACACTGTTGTTATGCAAGCTGATTCGCTGTTGGGACTTTGAACCAACTGACACTCCGATATCGGTATTGTTACGTATGTACATATAACTTATATATAAACCAATTTCTATTATGTAATATTTTACACATTTTTATCAAATTGATTTCACTCCAGCATTACCTGTACATTCTATTTTTGGGGGAAATTTGCAATCAAGAAAACTTATCCAAGTACGAATTAACGAAGAAGAATACCCTTCAAACCAATGAAAGGGTAAATAGATGAAATGTTATTACAGCTAGTGTCAGACTCAGCTGTTGCAGATAATGTGAAGTCATTGAACAATAGTTTGAAATGTATTTGTTTATGAACCAAAGAAACAGAGTAGTCTATGCTTCAGCTCTTGTTGTGAAATCGACTACAAGTTGATAAAAGTGATTGGCTGTAAACTGAGCGGTTCATTCAACCCCGTCAACGTCAATTCAATTATTTAAGGAACAGTTGATGGTCTTTGATATACTTCTGAGATTGTATTAAACTCATTCCTTGATCGAGTAGGGAAGTGAGGCCATCAGTCTTAGGTACACAATCGTCTGTCTAAAAGATTGAATTCTGTTGATTGTAACGTTTGTCATGTCAGTGTACACCTGTTAGTAAAAAACTTATTGTTGATTTGTTGAGATATATAAGTTCATTTGTCAAATGTCTACTTATTATTATGAGATATTTGTTCCTTTGTCAATCAAGTCGTTTTTTTTTACCTAAATAATTATTGACAGAAGTAATGAGAGAGAAACTGCGGTGTACTGAAAAAAAAAAAGGTCAAGTGTGAGATGAAAAAAAATGTGCAAGGAGTTTCTTTGTTTGTAAGATACATAAATATAAATGTGAATAGTTGTCTGTCATAGTCAGTAATACTCTCATGCTAATCCGGCGAAGAAAAGGGGAAGAGTCAACAATGTCGTTCTTCCTTTTCTTGACAGTCGCGCAAGGATTTATTTTGTTCTTAAGCTATATATTGAATGACATGGCGAATTTTTGAAGGAAAATTGTTATGAAGTAGACGTTTTTCATATTTGTGCATTTATCTTCAAGTGTCTTTGATGTATACACTAAATAATAAAATGATATTTTGTTTTTTTTTATTTCCATTTGTGTCTGAATAAGTAATGGTATTTTACATTGACAGATAATCATAATAATAATAATAAATTGTAATGAAAAAAATAAATTAAATTTCTTTAAATATTGTACTCAATTTCTCATGGTGATAAAGATATTAAGAATAAATTAAATAAAAGTAGATAAAAGAATAAGACACAACTCCAGAGAGACGTTTGAAGTTTCCTCGTTTTACATTCCAAAGATTCGTATTCGTAATTGAGGTGATGAAGAATTACAGAGCAGCTTGCAAGATGTTCAAGTATATTCACTACGAAGTGCCGTAAATAATTGCTTTTGATCGTTGGTATTCTGGGCTTTTGTCACGTTTTGATATTATATAGTATGATATGCTTACATGTAAGTAAGAATATGACATGATTTAACTCTGAATAAGAATCTTTAAGCAAGAAATGAACAACAAGACTTGACAAAATGACTACGACTACATTTCAACTCAGGCACGAATTATAATTCATTTTTAATGGGTATTTTAATTGTCAGAGACTTACATAGGGTCGATATGGAATGTCAATCATCTATTAAGATCTTGAAATAAATTCTTGTCCATCAGGCTGAGTTAAATTTCAAAGATTAAAAGATACTGAATCGAGGAATTAATTTCAGGTGCCATTATAATGATCAGAATTTTGTCTATTTTCTCAGATGACAATTAATAAGAATTCTTTGATATAAATAAATATATCTGATGATTATAAAATATTTTGGTTGAGAAAAATATGAGATAATATCAACAAATTCTTATTTATATTTTAATAAATACATAAAATGACAGATTTTTTTAATCTCAATGTAATTTTGAATCTTTATTAATAATGACATTAATGAAATCCAGCGGAATAGTTTGATTAATTTGTGGATATGGAAGTGGGTTTCTTAGTTAATTGTATGTAAAAACAAGAGGTTTGATTAGTTGGGTACTCTGGAGTAGTAGGATGTAGAGTAAGGGAAATCGAAGGATCATTGACTTTGGCATAATTAATGTCGTTCTCTGGTATCTTATCTAATCTAATGGTGTCGATCTACGATCCCAGTTCCTGAAATTACGAGGAACATTAGAGTTTATGCAAATGAGTAGATGAATATCCGTTGCAGTGTAAACCCATTTGCAGTGTCGTCAAGTTTGCATACGCTTTTAAAACATTTTCATCGAAATAGCTTACGATCGTAAGCTATGGGATAAGTATGGAAAGAGACTTTCAACTCGTTGAATTTTCCTTAAAGTGTATACTAGAGGAAACAAGAGCTAGAAATACACAAGAGAAAATAGAAGACCCAATAATAGTCTTCATAAATTTTCAATCGTTCGAGGAAACCATATGTATCAGTTTGAACGACGATAGACTACATTTGGATCCGTAATATCTGAAGTAGGCAGAATAGAGTAGATCGATTCTGTAGGTGAGAGAGAAAGAGAGAACAGCCAAAAGAGACGGGAGTAAAGATGAGGAGAACCTAGCCCACAGGCTCGATTGAACGGAAGTATGCCCAGGGATATCCGTTTTCGTAGGAAATAGGTTAGTAAGAGATAGAAATATAAAGGAGACTGTGAAAGCAATTCCACTACTTTGAATAATATATCATGTGTATTTCTCCCCAACAATGAGCTTGTTCGATGGAACATCATAAAAAATTGCCGTCAATATTCAATACTTTTTTCTATAATCAATTTTAAAAAAATTAATTATCAAATTAATACCATTTCGAATGAATAATAATAAATTTAAAAGAAAAAAAAACGTCTTGCTGATAAAAATATCAGCAAGATGTGTTCTATGATTTTTTCTCAACCTTCATGATCTAAAAATACTTATAGGAAAAATATTTGAGTCATGCCACGTTTTCATTGTAAATATAACCTTTTTTAAAAGCTTTACAATCATTTTGATATGCAGCATGTCAATTACCAAAGGTTGTTTAAATATCAACATAAGAGTGAAAAAAAAATGTTTCGTTGAATCTGAAATCCATTATTACTCAATGCAACGAATTGATGTTCTATTTTTAATAATTTTCGTTTTTTTTTGAAGAAGAAAGATACGAGTTCATGTATGAATACCACTAGGCAGTAAAAAGTTTTATTATAAAACCATTGATGGGAAAATTAAATTAGCATAGTGATTATCATATACACAAGAATATATATAAAACGAGGATGTGGTGGAAAAAAAATGGTACAGATAGGGGAATTGAAATAATACCTTTGTCTAGTTATATATCTATACATGGAGTACATATAAAAGTTATTACACTCAATTTCATTTCTGCTTTCTATTAATCATTTTATCCATTACTTTGCATTGATTTTATCATGAAATTTTTTATTCCACTAATCGCAAATTTATGAATACAATTAAAACTATTTTTTGATCGATAAAAAATGAAAAAAAGGGGACTGTTTAATTGGATTCCACATTGAATATATAGTGAGAACTAGTATTTGTTAGTTTTCAATTTTAATTCTTCTAAAATCACGAGGATTGAAAATTTTCAGTGCTGGAATTGATAGGGAACCAATTGTATACTGGATTGATTGAATTTAATTGTAGCCAATAACCAATCGCTTCCATATAATTCAGTTAGGTTCTAAAAATGTAAAAAAAATCACAAGATAGTGATTCGTTTATACAACGATCTAGAAAATTTAGCTTGAAACAGATTAGTTGAGAAATGCTCCAAAATAAATTAGCTCATGAATGTTAATTTCTTTACTAATAAAACATACTACAGTATTAATCCCAGATATAAAACGGAAGAATTGACTAAACTATGCTATCAGTTAAATTGTACCTCTACATCGGTGATGCGTTTACGAGTTGTATGAATAAATATATTTCGTGGAGATCTGGATTTTTTTTTTAAATTCCAAATAAAATTCAATTGTAAGGTAATAAAAATTTTCATATGCACTTAAGTTAATTAAAATTCAACAATTTGTTTAAAAAAAAAGTCCAATTTTTTCTTCACTTATTTTAGGAATATTTTTCAAGGGTTGTAATTAACAATAGCATAGGAATTTTATTCCAACTTATTGACAGAGTTTAAAATAATAGTCTTTCTAAAAAAAAAGCAAGAAATTATTTCTGTAAAATTATTATGTCTATCAAAGTCATCAGTTCTTTTGTTATTCTGCCTTTTATCATACAACAAAGGTATAAATCTGAACAAGAATTTATTAAATTTGTAGATAATATCACAATTCAATATATCAGTGGAGTACATCCCTCGATTCTCATGATGATGGAAAATGCAAAAGGTAGATCAGAATGTTCTCGTCGAATTTATAACGCGAATACAATTTTGACGTATCACTGGTAAATGTACCGGACACTGGGGCGGGTATGATCATGGTGCGTCGCTCGCACGTGGTGATCGTAGCAGTCATGTTAACCCCATCCTCTATATTACTGATGATCCTCTGTCCAACCCCAATGGAGGACAACCGTGATCCCTTGCGCTGCTGTTACGATGTTTGTGCGGAGTGTGTTTTATGTCGTACCAAATTCGCGGACCAGAAAACGTGAGAGGAGAGATGGGAATCGCGTTGGGTTCCAAAGTGGGGTAAATTTGCCTGGTAGACACCTCTCTGGACAGTGTTTAACATTGGCTGTCGGTGATAATTTATTATTACGTTGCTCGTTATTGACCGTAATCTGCATTACGTTTTACAATTTGTATGCTTTACTTACGCATTTTATATCCCACATACGTTACTTTGTATCCTTTAATGTATGCTTCCTACTTAAATATTTCATTACTGAAATGAAAACATTCATTATAAAGATGTTGTGTAATGCGGGTTCGTGTTTGCGGTTGAAAGAGAAGCTAGAAATTTAATTAATTAATTAACTGATTAATTGGTTGATTGATTGAATTTTTTTAGATTTAATAGAATTCGTGTTTATATGTTTTTTATCAAACTAATGTTGTAGCCTAATGTTCTATGTAACTAGTCGTGACAACAAATTTCACCAGTAGTTTCCATTTCACAAGTCCGATGCCAAATAGATCGATGTGCCAAATGTGCCACGAAATGCATTGTTCAGTTAAATCGGACTTTCGCAAAAATCAACAATGAATATCCACTAAAATTTATTTCCACTTTCCTTTCACAGAATTACTTTAAGCGTGAAACCGAGTAAATATTTATCTTTTCATTTAATATTCACGTAGTTATGGTCATAATTAATAATTTTCGAAAAAATTCTACAACAATAGAAAACCTTCAAATATTTCATCAATTTCTCAGCGGTACCTTTTTAGGAATAAAATTTAGTGAGAGAAATGATTTGGTAATAAATTTTATTGCCTGCCTTTGATATTAAAAAACTTTAGGTAGCTAGAAAACCTCAAGAGATAATGATCTTTTAACAGTTTTCTGATCAAACATAACTTCTTCTTTTTCTTCGAAAATTTCAAATTTTTTCACTGACTCTCAAATGAATAACTCAGAGAAGTTAAATAACTGTTCAACTTTCTGATGTCATAAAAATCCAAATGACATCATTTATTTATTAAATAATTTCTTTTTTTTTTCTATTCATATAAATTAAAAAATAACTCTTCCATGTTATATGCTTGTGTTACTATAAATCTTTAAAAAACAAAAAATAATTCACCTGTAATTTAAAAACACTCGAGTTATTAACTATTTAACAATTAATATATCACATTAAAAATGCTCCTGATACAACAGGAACAGTTACCTGTTCAAGATAACATCACCAACTATATACACATGTTCTCTATTGATGAACAGCTGTAATAAATGAAGATAAAGAGTATTTTTATCAGATGCATCAATCACTTGACATGATAAAAATACTATTTAAATTACAAAAATTTACAAATAAATTTATATTAATATTTTCCTCAAAAAATTTGAAAAGTTCAAGAGATTGCAGAAAAAAAAATATATATTGATTTCATCCATTCTGGTAAATGTAAACCTTCATAATGGATTTTTTTCCGATTTTATCTCTATTCCCTACGTTCACACTAATCGACTAATAAAATATTTACACTGACAAGTGTTAATCTACAGTGCATCTTCACTCTGTTTTTCCCTAAATTATTCTTTCAACTGCGCAATCGAGGTTAAATACCCCTAATTTTCACTTAAACTCAAGTTAGTGATGAACAAAGGCCACTTCTGAAGACTTGGAAAAATTATTTGAGAAGCAAATAATATTAAATTCAAATAAAATGGGGTTGAAGTCAAATATATTGATACTCAATATTGTAGCATATTTTTATAAAATACTAGGATTGGCTCCAATTTCAATAAAAGTGGTGCCAAAAGTAGACGAAAGTGTACCAAAGTGGAGTGTTTATTGTTCCAAATCAGTTGCTGGAAGTATATATAGCTTTATTTTTTCAGCGTACTGCATAATTATGTCGTACTTCTATCTTCCACGGATGTTAGAACTTCATGTTTCGACTTTCAACTTAGGCATTTACGAAAGTATACTTGCAGTAGTTGGAAACGGTATCATGGTGACGAATGTATTAATCTTCAATTACAAACAAAAGTATATGATAAAAATTATTAAAAAAATATCTGACTTTGAAACTGAACTGCAAGAGAAAATGTTTTGCTGTTATTATCAAACGAAATGGGATCAGTTTTGTGGAATTGTGTTAGTTTTATTCCCAGTGTTAATAATCATCTCTGACGTTTCATATAAGATAATAACGAGTAATGATGGCATGTGTTACTTCGTCCTCTTTTTCACACCTGCATTGAGTTTTGGATCTCTTTTAACACAATATTCACTGACTTTAATTTATCTTAAAAAAAGATTTAGAACATTGAATGAACTGTTCACACCACCAAGAACTCTAGAAGATCATGATGATGATGATGATCAGCTGACTGTTGTAAATAATATTCAGAATAATTTACATTTAAAACATTTCACTACTTTACGACAATTGCGACGCCTTTTATTTGAGATTACATACGACGTCTCCAGATTTTATTCTTTCTCCAGTTTCATAGTAATTACATACTACAGTGGAGCTTTGACATATGTCTGGTATTCTTTTGTCAGGATTTTAATGTCATTTGTGGAACTAAAATATATAAGTACGACTCTATATCTTCTGAATGTTATACCGCTGATAATATTCACGAATATTGGGACCCAGACTTCTAGAGAAGTTTGTATATTAATTATTGAATATCGATATCAAGAGATATGAATGACATGGGTTTAAAGTTTCAATATAAATTTTGATTTCTTTATAATCAATTTTATATCTTATTTAACAACTGTCTATTATTCAATAGAAACTTTAGAAACCATTTTCAGTTATAATAACTGCAGAAAAATATATTTCTAATTCAAACTATTAATTTTCTTATTTTAGATGAAGGATACTGGGAGTGTTGTACATGCAGCCATGGTAAAGTACCGGTTTCACGATCGAATATCTTATGAGGTGAATAAAAAATAATTAGAGTAATGAAAAAATTATGTATTTGTTCAAGTAATAAAATGAGACTATTTCATAGCTTCAACAATTTTCCCTCGAATTATTACACCAAGATGAACTTTTTACTGGATATGGCGTATTTCCACTTAATAACAGTTTAATAATTACTGTAAGTCTATTATCTCATTTATTACTAATTAAAATCACGCAATCTTTTAATGGAATTTTTTTTTCCAGATTTTTAGTGTAGTGATGTTACGAACAATGATGTGTGGACATTAAACAATGAGTGTGTAGTTTTGCAGGTTACGTAAAGACAAAAATTTATTTATTTCTCAGAAAATATTGGAGGACATGATTGGATATAAAAATGTGTGGAGAAAAAAAAAAATAAGTACAGAGATATAATTCAAAATTTTTGATGAACATGATGAAAAATTCGCAATTTATGAGTCAATTTAAATTCATTCGGTTATGTAACTATTTTACATATAGTTGAAATATTTATATCGTTTTGATTGAGTCTAGGACATCAGTTTTCTCATAAAATACCATGGAAAATTGATATATTTATGTATTATTTGCATATTAAATCTAATTCAATGCATTCAATAACAAAAAGGTTCATATTATAACAGAAAATAAAAATAGTTGTTTATATTACATTGTCTATAGTTTTTTTTTTTTTCTGAAAACTGAAAAAGAATTTATTTTAACAAACAATTGTAGATTTCTATATTTCTATAATTATAATTGTAATTGACAGATCTCGGATTTTCTATTCTATCATTTCACTATTTGATCAGTTTTGAATTCTTTTGTATCTTCCTATCCAATAGATATTTATTTTAAGAACTTTAATGAATCAATCAATTTATAAAAAAAGCAAAATAGAAAACATAACTAATAATAGAAGAATTTGTCATACGTCACATCATTAATTCATGTTATAAATATTTTAGTTGTATCAAAATTATTTTCATGAAACAATCCCATTTTATTAAAACAAATTCATAGAGTTTTCAAATAATAAAATTTTCCACTACTATAAAACTGTCTTTTATTTGATTCTGAGAACGTTTGATGGTTTAAAGGTTTTTTATCGCGAAGTATAAATGCGGTATCCAATAATCCCATTGATGTTACAGAGAGATAGCATATATTCCAATAGTATTACAGCATTCCAAACATTGAAACTGTAGTCTGCTTCTAATTACAATTTTTTTCTACCTTCATTTTTTCCTTTCACTTTTGAAGTCTTTTTTAGTGAGGATCTTTCAATATTCGAGATTTACTATAAAAGTTGTTGTAATTCTCAGGTGACACTTTTTCTTGATTTAGATGTTTTGATTACAATCTTGACCCTTTTTTTATTGTCTTCGAAGAATTTTCCATCAGATTTTTCTTTCCTACTCTACTCTATTCTCACGAGTCTTTCTTAGCTACTCACGTCCCACTGGCACGGTAACAAGGACAAGTTGCTTCACGTTAAGGAGGAGGATTCGAATTCTCTGGGGACCATTTTTCCTTCATGTCTGTAGGATGCACGCGAGTGTCACGTTTGGTTCTACCGCAAAAGATCGTCGAGAAAAAAGAGACTAGTGCAAGCTCTTATCATGTGCCACAAGCTTTCACATTCTTCTTTGCTACTTATTCATCTCCTTTGTCATGTCTTTACTTTTCCATAATTTTACCCACAGTTACGTTACTTTAACGGCTATTTCGTTATATACTCTCTACTTCTGAGTATCACGGTGAACTTTTCATTAAAATGGCAAGTCGACGACGTAAAACTTCATGTTTCGCACGTCCGACATGGACCAATCTGCATAATCCACGTTTGCCTCAGGCATCATTCTCATAGTCACACCTCACGTTCTTTATATATCCACTGTTATATGACGTTTTTCTTATTTCATGCCTCTTTACGTATATCCTTAACTACTACTTATTATTCTTTATCTTTAGTATATTTGTCTGCTCACTCATTCAGCTAATAATGAAGAGGATTTTGTTATATACTCCATTCTACATAACATTTACAATACCTAAAAAACATTTATTCAAATTACTTTACATTTTTATTTAGTTTTTTTTTCATTCAAACTCGACATTAATTATAGTTATGAAAGAAATCGTCGAAAAAGTTTGTTAAAAGGAGAATGAAATCAATCACGACAATCTCACATGAATGACTTACGAATTCTTACGTATTTTCGAGAAATGAAAGATTAACGTGCTCCGATATGACACAAATGTCTAGACACAACAAACTTTTGAATTCATAAATAAAAATGCAATTTTATATCTAAGTTAAATTTAAAAGACGTAATTTACTAAGATATGATATTTATTGAGTTTATAAAAGATAATGAGGGACAGTGTTTTATTTTTTATGGCAGTGAAAAGTATCTTTTCACTGCTTAGAAAGGAAGCGAGGAAGCAAGTACTAGCCAACAACTTGGCGTAAACACCAACATAAATTCAAAAACGAACCATTTACTCACGTCTCTTGCTTTTCTTTTCGCAATACTTTTTATCACTAACACTACGTGAATTTCTCCTTCTCTGTATCGAGCAATACATTCAGAATAAAATAAAGACAATTTCTTTTCATCTGCTCATTTTTCCACTTTATATTAAACATGTTATAAACAGTGTCTCCCTTTTGACAATCATTCTTTTAAAATAATGACTAATTATCTAATTTAAAAATGTCTTTGTAATTATAATTACAAATACATAAAAGATTAATGGATGTTTGTTTCCAATTGAATTGAATAAATATAATTAATTTATCATTTGTTAGAATTTAATATAGAAAATCAACGAATTAAATTAATAGTTATTTCAATTATTATATATTCAAATTACTTTAAAATCAGATTATATTTTAATAGGAAGATTAAACAAAATTTTCACTGGTAATTGAATTCTTTTAATATTCTAAAAAGATTCTATTATTTGTCACAATAATTATAAACAATATAATTAATAATTAACATTCAAATAAATTTTTAAATTAATTGAATAACAGAATAAACATGCCTTATGTTATCCCAAAAAATTTTTAAATCTAAGATTTCTTATCAGTGATAATTATGAGTATTTTCGACTAATACCACAAAGTTTTAATTACACTAAATCATTTCCATGACTCAATTAATTAGAATAATTTTTCGACTCAAAAATAACAGGTAATAATTTAAAAATGAGTATGATACTACTTTTCTAACTCAAAACATTGTTTATATAGCGTGTAAAAGTTAGTTCTCTACTGATTAACTACTCATGCTCTTATTATTTTAATTTGAACTTGTAAACTCTAGTTTTACTCACGGAGTTGTTATGAAAGTCATACACTTTTTGAACCTTCCTTTTATTTAATTCATACTAATAAAAATGCATGCATGGCTTTACTTTGTAAATTATACTGATGTTGAAAAATTTGTATTCTCCATCTTTAATCGATAAATTTTGTAACAAAAAAATTACAATTGTTTGAGTTTTTTGCCCATTACTTATTCATTTTTTATATCAATATATATATATATAAAATAGTCTAGGATCTTAATTTTATTGCGGGGTTTGAAAACATGTTTTTTTTTTAATGTACATAAAAACAGAATCTCTAATTTTGTGTGTTTAAAAATTGTAAAGTAATTTTCTTTCAAATTTTAAAAAAATTAGTTCTTCTCCCAAGCTTTAAATTATAAATTGTAATGATTATTAAAAATATTTTCTATTGACGAATAATTAATAGTTTTATGAAAAAAAAACGAATTCTCTTGTTAAAACAACTATAGCTCTCCAATTTTTATAAAAATTCTAAATTCTTTGACATTCAACAAAAAAAAAATAAAAAAATACAAAGAGTCTGTTAAATATTAATTTTGTTGATATGATACGAAATTTAATTAAATTGCTTTACATTTAATAGAGAAGAATATTTTTACAAAAACAGAGTACTGTTATTTGAAAGTGCCTTTGAAAGATGCTAAATATTGTTAATTAAAAAAATACAATCTTTATAAAAGCTACGTAGGTACATTAATCGATTTTTTACGTGGAAAATCGTCGGTGTTGAATTAGTGAGCATTTTAAATGCAAAAGATAGAAAAAATGTAAAAGAACGACATTGCATTATGCGTTTACGTTAACGAAATGTAGCGAAGATAACCGAAAGGGACCGAGTGAAGAATAGTGGCGGAGAACGCGTCGCGCGCCAGAGTTTCTCGTGTTCTTGAATGGTTTCAGTACTGAACCACCACGGGTCTGGTCTTGACGTTTCACGACACGAGTGCGAGCGTGAGGTTTTGCGGATGTAATCTGCCAAAAACGACGGGATTATATGAATTTATTTTAATAAAATTCACCAATTACTACAATTAATTAATCAAAAATTAACATCAAATTATTTATAACTATAATTTTTACCATTTTATTTATTTTATATCATTTATAAAATTTCGGAATATATCCTGAAAGATCTTTCTGTGCTCTCAGTTTCTTTTCATCATGGAATATAATTTATTTCAAGAATATATTATGACAAATAAATTAGCGAAAAATATAATTTCTTAACTATTTATCTAGTGATTGAGTGAGTATTTGTAATTTATAGGCTCTTGTTAATTTTCATGTTTATTTTAACATACAATAAAATTCATTCGTTGAATATGCACTTTGTGAGAGCAAATTAATTGTGTCCATGTGCACATGTAGCGTTTGTGCGATTGCTTCTATTTCGAATAATTAAATGTACTTCACATAAACACGTGTTAATTCGTTCGACATTCAATTATATATTACATCACAAGTTTAACACAAGTATCGATTTGATCTTGTCTGACTAATTATAACGCATATTTCTGCATTAATCTCAATTTAATCCGTCGATTAATTCCAACATTACTTACACAATAATTCCTGTTCGTAATCGAGAGGTTACAGAAATATCCCTGTTGACCAAATGAACTCAGCCGACTGATAACAAACAATTATTTATTGTCTTCAATTACTAAATTTCATTTATTCATTTCTTATTTTATGTAACATTATATCTTACATGACAACTATGTGATTTATTACATTTTTTTAGGACTTGAAGTATCCGAAAGATTAACATGGAAATAAGAATTAAGAGCGTTGGAGGTTTACCACTGTTTAATAAAAGTAGTGGAAGGGAAATAAGTTGTTTTTAGTTAGCATTCAGCGATGAATGAAAATTTTAATGAAAAGAAAAAAGAGCAAAAACCATTATATTTTATTGAATGATTATAAAAGAGATAAAATAGTAAACACAAGGTAGCAAAAGGATAATATAAGCAATGTGTAACAAGAGAAGTGTACTCATTGGCAATTAGTGTTGGGTTAATCATGTAGGACAATAAAAGATTGAAGTTACGACGATGAACAGAGCTGTTCGAGAAGTACAATGCCGTATTAAATACTTGTGAATGTGCGCATTTGTGTAAGTGTCTTGTGCAGGGGAGCAAACACTGATAAAATGTGGTGGAATGTCGCGACAGTGGTGTTGGTGTTGGGGGTTGCCGCAGTATACTCGCAGGTGGAGATAGCTGATCTGGATAAGCCGGGTGAGTTACACTCCTCGAGTACTTCTACTATAACACTCTAGTTGCTTCCTTTGTAAGCTACACATACCCTCAAAATAGTTTTGAAGCCTAAAAGCTCCTGGCGTGTGCACTGATAATCCATGCAGTCATGGGTTAGCTCCATTATTTTAGAGTTTCTCAAGTGCGGTCGCTTTATTGAACAAACTTATATTAACATTAAGACATACTTGTAATTAAATTATATTACAAGCTATAGTTCCTGAATCAAGACGTATCAAAATGCAATATTTTATTGGCACTTTAGTCAATCATCGATTTTTGAAAAATTATATAATATTGATGGAAACTGAGTTGCTGAAATAATAGTTGGATTTTGCAGAATATAAAGAAGAATGTAGTCAGTGTTTTTATCTTTTAAAAACAAACATAACAAACGTGCTAGAGTCGATGTCATAGATGTACTATTTTCACACTCTCTAAAGACAAACAAGATCTGCTACTTGCAGATAAAGTACTGTTTTCAGTTGTCTAAATACGTCAGTATTTCACGTTCCAGGTTTGCTCCAAATTAAACTAACTCACCTCAATTTTAATAAATAATGCAAATTCACATTCGGATGTAAACAATTGAATTTAAATAAATAGTTTAAAACTGTTATTCAATTATTGTTTTAATTGAATAGACTAGGATAAACGTATTATATTGTTCCTTTGTTCGTTAAATTTGTAAAATATTTGTAACAAAGTATTGTGTAGAGTTTCAGCAAACTATTTAAACCCTTTAATTCGATACCCTACTCGATAAGTTTTAATAACTTTTCATTTTTAGATTTCGACAATGTAATGTCTAGAGCTTGTCATTTCGTTTTTAAAAAAATTTTACATATCCTGTATCACTGGTGGAACTCGACAAGTTGATTGACACCTGAATTGTGAAAATTAGGACAACCGTTTTAACTGTAAAGGGGAGTGAGTAGACATACATACATCAGTTCGATGAAAAAAAATACTAGCTTTCATGGTCGAGTAATCATTTCATAAAAAAAAAAATTGTTTCATTACAGTTAACCAAAAATTAGTTCAAATAGTTATAAATTTTTATTTGAAATATTTAATTTTTTTTTTTTTGAATTTAAAAAATCAAAACCTTTTAAAAAATATCGATTGATTTTATATATACATATTTAGTCTTCATGTATTTTTCAGCTCATTAGAGTGGAAAGTATTTTATGAGTGTAAAAAAAGAAATTAGTGAAAGAATTTTAATTAATATGTTATAAAATTTAGAAATTTTATTTATTTATTCACGAAATTTCTCAATTAAAAAATTAATAGAAGCTAATAATAAAATTGAATGTATACTAAAGGTTGGATAATATAGGTATTTCATGATAGTAGAAAAATTTAATATACTATAATTAATGTATTAATTAATGAATAAATATTTTAGTAAATACATTGGATTACAGCTGAAGAAGTGAATGAATGTTAAAAAAAATTTAATAAAACTTAATATAAAATTAGTTACCAATAAAATATTCAAAATCTACCCCCTTTGACTGCAAAATATGCATGTATATAGCTCTCATTTCAATTTCATTTTACATTAATCACATTTTTATGTTCTAAAAGTAGAGTTAATAAAACATAAAATTAAAATATAACAGAAGAGAAAGACTGTACATTAAGCGGGTCAGACACACGACTCTTATGTTAATGAACCATCATACATTCTAAGAGAATGTATTATCTGACAATTAAGTTGAAAAATATACATGTATAGTGATGAGTGTTTTAAGGTTGTACAGTAGTACATAGTCTTGATGAAGAAAATGGAAATTCATCTCATTTTTCATCAGTAGCTACTGTCGTTTAATATTTAACTTTTTCTTCAGACGAAGTATTGAAAATATTATCCAATTTACTATTTTTATTTCAAAGTGTATAGACACGAATGAAAAGTGTTATGTATATTAATCATTCGATGGATAATGAGAAAATTAGTATGCTCCAATATAATAACATCAAAATGACTTTTTTAATTTCCTTTTCACCTACGTGCATCTATTATAGTAACAAACCCATCCCTCATTTCGTTACATTCTTTTTATACTCATACTTTACTTTGATTAACTTCATTTTAGAATCTAGTAGAATATTTATAAAAATAATTCTAACTTAATCACTACTTTTTTTAACCTTTACGTTAATAGAGTGAAATATGATTATCATTAATGAAGAACATTAATTGCTTTTCCATAATATAAATTGAAATATATGTAATTAAAAATAGGTAAAGGATTCGCTGTATTTTGAGATCAATATTTTCCATATAAACATTTATTAATATCAATTTCTATAATATTATTCGTATGATACAATGATTCCTTGTGTACGTTTTGGAAGAGAAATTTTCAATTTTAATTGAGATATATATATGTTTGAATATAAACCCAACAGATATTTGATATTTCTTATCAAATGATTCTATTTAAAATTATTTTCTCGATATAAATGATTTTATTCATTGATTCATAGAATTAAAACATCATATTTATATTGAATCATAGGATTAATTTCATTTCATAGTAAATTAGCTAGAGTTCTCCGAAAATACAGTCTTAATCATATCATTCAATTAAATATGTATAGGTTTATATTTGAAGTATAAGTATATTTGAAGAACATTGTGATTGATCTAAATCGATCACTGTGACATCATGTTATTGATGAATACAATCATCTGGAACCGACGAAATTAGCTAATAATAAATTTTTCAAAGATATTTCCATCAAATGATATGACTTATTTCAGTCTACTACCATTTGATTCCTCTCAATTATTACAGCAGATTATTCTATATTTATGATAATAATATTACCAAGTGATTAAATATTTATAAAAATGACATTATTATTTATAAGAATCATTATAAATTATCGGAGCTCGAATAAATATTTAAATCTTCTATTTAAATTCACATTAGATTTTTAAGAATCTCGTCAAGCTTTTTATTACGATGTTGCACAATGAATCTGATCAGCTCTCAAAATAAAAATAAGAAGTAATATTTAATGTGGCACAGACATAAATTCAAATTTGATGAACTTTAAGGCTATATTTTTGGTTGACAGTGTGGAATAAAATTGAAAAATTACCAGAATAATTTAAGAGAATCGATAGAAAATATATGAAATTAAAAATTGAGTCTCGTTCAATTTAGTGATCGAAATCCGTCCTCGCCTGAGGCTGACATTCACATATTCTGTGTTGGCGTCGAATCGGCAGTTTAATTAGACCACATGGATTTATAGCCTGACGGAGGTAGATAATAAAAAAAAAAGAAACCTCAAGTCTTCGATACGTGACACGATGTATTTTCTTATAAGCAACTTTATTGATGATCGATATCTCTAGCACGATACGAGAAGAATTTAGATTTAAAAAAAGCGTGAATAAGAATCATGCAATCAGCTACTAATAAGAATGAAGCATGCGGCTTCCGTCGTATTTTAATGGCAAAATTAATAGATTCGATCCTCTTTAAAATTCACCATTATATCAGCAATTTCATTAGATTTTCACCGATAAAAAGGTGTATGTTCTGTGTTTATATGTGTATTCAGAGTAAATGGGATCAGGCTATTTGATTTCTAAAATATTCAAGAAAAGATGAGGCTTTGGACTGCGAAAAGCATATAGTTCTCAGCTAAGTCGAGGGCACTAATTATCTTTTTGCATGCGATCTGCGAAGTCGAGAGAGCTCGTCGGCTAACCACGAAATCGACTTAATAGTTGGGCGATTTATCATACTCGACCAGTCGCCCTTCTTTTGCTGGGGTCAAATCCGCTCGGGGTTAAAATTCGTTTCGCTTGAAATGATTTGCACGCTATTAAATATTTTGGCGTGAGCATAGTTTTTGCATTGTTTTACTTTTGTCCCGCTCCTTCCTCTACCTAATATCAACATGACAACCAATTTATTTTAGACTCCGAGTATATTTCAGGATGTTGAAAAAGTATATATACTTTTAAGTGTTCGTTAAGTGAAATCATACGAGTCTGATGAATTCGAGTGAGGAGGAAAAAAATAATAAAAGCAATCTTGAATATGATTGAATTAACGAGAGCTCTTTACGTAGTTAATTGATTTTATTGACTTATTTCTTAACAGCATATACTTGTTTATTAATTTTAAAAGTCTTCATTATCATTTTTATTACACAATTTATTATATTTTCTCCGTAATTACTAGGCGGAATATTTTCTTTGATAAGTGATTACTTCAATTGCGTGCCCATAGTTTTTTATTAAGTCGAATACTTTGCCTCTTTCAGGGTCAGTTAGAAATCAAACACGTTATTCTAACATTAATTCTGTACCCATGCATTAGAGAAAAACATTAGCCAGAAGCTGATGTCTTTTTATTTTATTAAAATATTTCCTCGAGACAGAAGTAAAAAAAAAGAAATGTCTGAAAGAAAAAACATTCGTGGAATCGTTTTATAAATGTATCGTTGCAATTATTTTATCAATTATAAATATAAACTCGGGATTTAAAACTACTTGAATACTTCACTTGAAAGGAACTTGTAGTCTCAGAACTTTCGATGAACAGTTACAATCTTGATAGAAGTACCCTAGAACTTTTATAATCATCATTTACTAGTATTAAATAATAGTTGATTAGAATAAAATAAATGAAATTTTAATTTATTTATTGCATCACTTGATTACAATGCAATTCATTATGCATCATACAATAAAAAATTAAATTTTTCATTATAATAAATTTAATTAATTTCTTTAATTAGTTTCTTTATAATGATATTTATTCCAGTTTTTTTTTACTTTCCCTTTTTCTATGGATTCAGTAATTAATTCCACTGATTAAAATGACATATTGAGTTCATATTTGTATAAGTACTTCAAAAAATGTAAAACATTCATTTACCTTTATAGAGGTCCAAATAATTCATAGGCTTTTAGTAAAAAGCATTCGAAAAATGTATGAAGTTGAAAGTATCTTTTCAACAATGAAAGTAGCCTTCATCGAAAATACATAGAACTTGAATGTAAATGTGGAAATCGATATAAAATAAAACTTAAACTGACAATTCAAGTAATGAAAGAGCACGATAATAAACGAAAAAAACTCTGATTATAAAATCCTGTATAATTCAAGATTAAACGTCATTTTATATCCACTATTTTTTCTCACAACTCCTTTTTCATGTCTCATGTCATCCATACGATCTGATGAGCTTAAAACATTTTAGTGATGTGATTTAATTAATTTAATAAAGAAAGCTCATTTTCATAATTTTTTTTTTTTTCAAATTCAATTACTTATAAAGTTTTCATACTAATCAATTACAATAATAATAAATAATAAATATATTTATTACTAACTAATAAGACTTTTACCTTGGTAGACAATGATTATAACATTTGAGATGAAATTTCATAATTCTTGAGCTCGTAGTGCATTATAATGCATGAAACATACGTCCAGATTAAATGTCCAATTAAATAAATTTTTATGAATGTGACGTGCATTATTAAAGACCTTTTGAGGAAAAAAAATTAAATCCTACCATAGGCAACGATAAAAATATTTAGCATTTGAAATAAATATTCATCTATTTTCAAAACAATGTTCAGTATGTCCTATCAATTTTTCATTATTGTACATCATGGAATAAATTAAAACTGATCTGGAAATCCTCAAAATATTATTCTCGTATGTTTTATAAATCAAACAGTATATTACGATATTACGGAGTTGAAATCGATTCTCTCGACAGTAAACGGATCATTGACAGTAAGTAGAGGCATTATACCGACTGTGTTGACTAATTGATGGGTAGAATATATGACGTAACATTAGTTTGCTGATACAGTAGCATTTTATGTTTTGACATGTATACTTATTATTTTTTTCTCAGCTTGATTAATCGATTCATTGATTGATTGATTGACTCAAATCAATTTTTGATCCATCATTTTTTTTTTGTTTCTTGTTATTATTCCTAGACAGTATTCATCATCAAATTAGTTATTTATTGTGTCGTATCACTTGAGAGAATTTTTTGACATTATGAAAGAAGAATGAAATCAAACAAAATGATATTATGGAGAAAAGTTTCATTAGAAGATTAAAAGTTATCTCAAGACAAAAAAGTTCTTGAATCTACAAGAAATTTTAAGTTCAAAAGTAATTAAAATGCGTCCCTGGTTCAAGATGAATTTGAGTAATGAATTTTATTTTCAACAAATATCATTTTTAATTCGTTGATATCTGATAAATGGTAAGTTTTTTAATTAACTGTTGATTTAAGGAAGCACAGATTTCTTTTTTGAGTAAATGTTATTTTTTTTTAAATGTATAATTAACCAGTATTTCAAGAGAATTGTTTATCAATTAAAACCATAAAGTATTCCAATATTACATTTATCCAATGATTATTAATATTCGTTTTATCCAATTTTATCATCCGGAACTTCCATGGAATATTTATATTTTTCGTACCAACTAAACTCATTTAATCACTTTTTATTAATATTTGCCAATAAACTGCTATTAAGATAATTGAAAGTGATATTTATTTTTTATCTCCGTTAACGTCGTAGTTTAAAATTTAATCGTGTGTAGTTATATATATAGTTATTATATCAAACCATAAAAATGATTTAATTTATAAATTCGATAATATTTATGCTTTATCTGTATGTAGAATATTTATTAATAGTCTCTTTGCAGTTCATTTTTAAAAAATACCTCTGGTTATGGAGTTGACGAAACATTGAAGAATGATAAACTTTTCTAATACTTAAAATAACGAGATTTCAGAGATTTTTCTCGAAATAATTATGTTTGCAGAGACAAATTTTACCGTGAGTAAAAACATCAAAGTACAGAAGGCACGTTCTATGGTTATTATTTTTTCCAACTAAAATACAAAAAAAAAATGTTGTGAGGAGAAAGTTTTCATTTAAAACTTGGTAGGTAAATTGGAGCCTTGCAAATAAAAAAAAAGCAAATGAAAAGATTTTTCATGTATTCATAAAAAAATTTCGTATTGTTATTCGCACCCTTATTATGCTATTGAAAATGGTTCGAAGTCAGATCATTTGATACTCTTATCCTTATTTATAATTAATATATTTAATAAATAATTAACGACTTAATAAATCATCTTGATATACATGTTAATCTATTATTCAAAATAGTTACTTCGATAACAGCAACATTGATTTGCAAACTCTGCATGAAACACTTCATGAAAAATCCCTACGTTTGCAGAAATTTTATTCTCCACATATTATTACTTTTCTTCATGAGTATGTTGTGCTCGATTAATAATCGCTGTGCAATCCGATTAATTACTATCTCTGACGTTGGAGGGTTTAATCACGCAATAGAATGTCTAAGTATGCGGTCGGAGAAGACGAACAAGAGCTTCTACGAAAATTCCCAATCAAAATTCTCCGGAAGCTCGACGTCTTTTCTTGCTGAAAATTAATTAAAAATTTATCAGATAAAATTTTCAGAAACTATAATTAAAAATGATTAAAAATTAGTTTCTACATTATGATGTATAATCAAAACATCATCTTGTGTCTAAATTAAAACAATTTTTTATCTTTTACATTTTTTAATTTATTTTAATCCTTTTGCTACACTTGTCCTTCAATTACACTTAATCCTTCCTCGATTAATTCTATAAGATCAATACAAGAGGTTTCTCTCGAGAATAATTCAGGTTGTCCTTACGCTTTCTCAATGTTATATGTATATCACCGGAAGTGAAGAGAAGAATAGAATGTATTTACCAAGAAGCCACTGTATTTACACAGAAAAAAATAAGATGAAAGCTCGAATAATCAAAAGACAAACAAGAGATCTTTTTTACATTTGAAATATTCCTCTTCAAATCTAGAAGGTCAGAAATAAACTTCTTTTCTCGTTTGTAAAAAATGCAAATGCGATGCCACTTCAATTTTTATTTTCAACATTCTTTCATTCTAGTTTTTTCACTATCTTTCACGATAAGCTAGCAAAAATGAAAAACAAGAGAAAAAAAAGACTAGAGTTCCGATAGTGTAAGAAAAATAATGAGGTCCTTGAATATTTATTCAAGAAAAAAAAATGACTTGACACTACAGCAGAACCATCATAATTCTTAGACTTAAGTTAATTGATCCAAAGAAAATAGTGATGACAATCAGTGAGCTTTTTTACTTTGCAAAAATCCTTCAATGTTTAATATCACTGCAGCATTGTTTATTCCGTCCTTACATATTTTAATATTTAATAAATGAATAAGAAAGACGACATAATAGCTTATGTCTGACTTAAAGTTTGAATTATTCACTAAAAGACAATCTCTTAAAACCAGTCTTTTGAATTTTCGAAAGCTTCTATCAACTAATGTTATTGAATATTCTCTATAAATTTATCTTAATTGAGATTTCAGCCTGAAAAGATTGATGTATAAATCGCAAAGAATTAAATACAACCCAAAGAAAAACGTTGACTAAGTAATGTGAACATTTTTCAAATGTTTTTTTTTCTCTTTTTTCGCATTTTCTACAAGCTTTTACATATTAAATCTCTGTAAACATATTCACGGCACGCAGTAACCATAAATAGTAGTGCACTTCAAGAGTTTGTGGAGTGAAGTAGAGACTCGCTTCGGTAGCATCTTAGGAAGTTCTTCCGATATTGCGTTATCGTTCTTGTAAGTTCAACTTGAATGAACGGGATAGAGCAAGTGTAGAGTTAGGAGTAGTAACGCGTTTGCCAGTGCAATGAGAGATCAGAAAAAGATTACTCCACCTTCACCTGGCACGTTATTTTGCTTGACGCTTCAGGAAGAACTGTATTGCTAAAATCACATAAGATTACTTGTACTTGGATTTTACTTCAAATTATTTGATACATAATCTTTGAACAGACATGCCAAGGATATAATCGTGTTCTATTCTGACTCGCTATCTTATTCACTTTGCATGGAATGGCATAAGAGAAGTTAGATTAGTATGTCACGATTTATTCCAGAAATATTATATTTTATAATCTTAACTTGATCCGATTATAAAATAAAAATTATCAAGGAGTCTTATATTGTGTAATACTTGTTTTGAATTACACTTAGTTATTAATTCATCATGGTAACTTATTTCTCGTGGAACTTGTATCATAATAAACAGAATTATTGAGCAATAATTAGTCTACCATAAATTTAGTTAAATTTAGGATCAATCAACTACACTGATGAAATCCTGTACTTGGATCAAGAATAAGATCCTTCTTGATCATAATATTTTTAAATAAAACAATAATACATATTTAATATGACTTAGATGATGGGAGGATCTGCCACCATTTTGTATCCATCATGTCATCATTCATTACTTTATTTAAGAATATTATAATCAAAAATGAAATTGTTCTTGATCTAATCGTATCATCTTTTCAGTTATGGTGAGATTATGATTGGTTGATTTTAGGATTTTCTGATCATCTCATTTATTATTAATAATGACTTATTAATCATTTTAATATTACAAATTTATATCTAGACGATTGTTGGAATATTTTCATCAATTCTAGAGCAGTTGACGAGAATTCTAAGATTGAAAATAGTTTTAAGCTTCAGATCAGGCTGAAATTTCACATACAGATTCTTCAGACACTTAGAAAATAGCAGAAAAAATTCCATCGCTGCTTTGAACTTAAATATAATTTGTTTTAACACCTTTAATTACTCAACAATTCTACTCTTCATTCCGGTGGAGGCACCTTTATAATGAGCGACAAAATAGTCAACGACCTGATGTGAGCACTTCTTATTCTTAACGAACAAGTTTCAGTCATTCATTCTATATTTCAATTAATCAATTCTCCGGGAACGGTGTCATCGATTTTCTATATCGGACGGATCTCGAATTGAGCAATCGTTTGTCGGAGGTAATGGCAAACGGTTTGAAGGGTCATGGGGTGAGATGAATTGGAAATTTGCACGATGGCTAGGCGAGTTATGAGTAGCGGAAGGAAGAGGAAGTAGCCGAGAATTTATGCAACCAGAATATGAACTGTTAGTGTATATGTCTGCCGATATATGTCCATACATACTACTGAAACCTGTCATTTTTGGGGTGGAATAAGGAGGAAGCAGCTGTCTGCTAAAATGATAAATTACCGAAAAGGAATTTCATGATAATTTCTGATTATCACTATAGAGATATCTGGTATGCTCATAGTTTTGCTTTCATAAAACAGATTGATTAACTTTATATTTAAATAAATAATTATCCATGGAGATTGTAATTATTTATTCAATTTAGATATTGTAGGATAAAATATTATTACTCAAAGTATAAGTTATTAGGGGAGGTTATTTTCTTCAACGTCAAACGGTATTTCAAGACATAAGAAATAGAAAAGTAAGAGTAAAAAGTAAGTAGAACTTTACTTTTTTCTCTTTTTTCTTATGTGGCTACGATACTGGATCTACTAAAAGCTCTATACTTGTAAGTGTATTTCTTATATTTCTTTTGAAATATTCTGTTCAAACTTTTGAAATGTGAAACGTACTTTTCAACAATTATCGATGTACAGATGGTGTAAAGTTGTTTTTAATGTGGATTTTTATTACATTATGAACTTTTTCTTTTCTATAGTTTTTTTTTTCTTTTTTAATTTTACAAGAAAAATACTAGTTTGTTGAAATAGATTAATCAAAGAATAAATAAAATTCAACCAAATGAAATGGAAAATAATTTTCCCCGATGGCAAAAATGGTACCTTAATAGAAGCTATAGACACACAGACATGTAAAGTCAAATTTTCCAAGTACTTTGTAGGTGTTCTTAGAATACATAATAAAATTTTCTTCATGCTCACAAATATGTCAGTAAACATTTTATGCAGTTTTTTTTTTTACAATTTAAGAATATTACCAGACAATGTAGTAAATTTGTCCTGAGTATATTTCTTATTTTGTATGCTCGAGAAATTTTAAAACCAACTGCAATATTGTTTAGAAAATTGAGTTGGTCCATAGTTATCTACATTTTTATGATAATTTCTACAGAAAGATTTTTTTATGGTATATAAAATGATCTTTACTTGCAAGAATTTTCATTTTAAAATTGGCCATTTGTCACCCCTTGAGAATATAAATTATAATCAACGAGTAAAGTGTCATGGTTTTGAGGTATTTTGTTTTTTTAACCTCTCTTGGTAAAGTTAAACAAAAAACGATTTAATGAACGATGGCCATTTGTTTTTTTATGAGCGGATTTTTTGTGTTTTGACCAGGACTAACGAGTTTTTTTTTTTAATATAATATAATTTATGATGAGATACCCATCACCCTTAGAGAAAACCTGATGCTTGCAAAGCTCTTGAAGAACGAAGTTCAAGGATGTTAGGAGAATATGTTAAAGACCATCTTGGGAACGTTTTATCATCTCTGATAATTCTCTTGACACTTTCGTCCCATGGTTCCCACACTTATAACACAACCCTCAATTTCTATTCCGTTTTTGTGGTTCAGTAAACTCTATATATCGTTTTGCTCTTTTGGCTATACCTACTACATTATCTTACAGATAACTTTTATAATCGAATAATCAACAAAGCTTTCCTTCATGCTTCCATTTATTTCAACCCTCAGATTGTAACAATAAAAAACAAATGAAACAAATTTTCTCATCTTCCATTGTTATTTTTTTTTTTTTTTCATTATAAACATGGAGATATTGAAAAGAAGAGAGATAGATTTTATTAAAACATATTTCAATTTTTTTGTTTCGTTAAGTTAATTAACGTTAGATATCAATTTTTTATCTAAAATATTCTTACTTAATTTATTCTTAAAATAAAGGCCATAAGAATTATGAAAATTCTAATAATATTTGAAACTTCTTGAAACTTAAAAGTAATTCCACAAAAATTGTAAAACTTTGTTCTTTCGAATGTAAGTAGGACTAGAAAGCAATAATATTAACTTTTTGCTTAAAAATGTAGGAAAATGAACTCTTTCAAAAGATCTTATGCTTCGAAAAAATTTATTATATCAATTTTCGCTTGAATTCTTTTAACCCAGTTGAGTTGGGATCTAAAAAATTATTTTCTAGGTCAAAAATTTTACTAATTCCCGGTATCATTTTATCCATTCATAACTTACTTTTAGCTCATATAAAATTTTGAATGTATTCATGATGTACTGTGGTGTCTGGATTATTCAGATATCTAACTGCTCAATCATTTAATAAAGGCAAACTTTTAACAACAGTATTTTTTATTTCTTTACTTTTATCCACCAACTTCTCTAATGTAAGAACTTACTTTAGTGCTCTTGAAGTATATGATACTGTTTGCTAAAGATTTACTCGGTGTTTTTTTTTTTTCATTCTGTCGTTCTGTAATGCTATAGGAGAGCAGAGAAAAATTGCACTACGCTTAAGGTTGATTAACGGATATAAATTCCATTGATTCTGCAATATCGAAGCTTTCACTGGCTTATTCTTATCAAAGTTATTTTTATCTCGACTTTTATTTTGGAACTTATGCCATTTTTGGCATCGTTCATGGAAGTTAGAATTTATTTTCAGCAACATTGAACTAAATTATATTTTCCTGTTTACTTACAAATTGTATGTATAAATATTTTTACATTATTGATGTGGACACATGTTATTTTATCAACTAGAAAAATAGTAAAAAATGTACATAAATTTGTTTTTCTATTTTAGACAACTATTTACAAAGTTATAATAATATTTCCAACTCTACAACAATGTTTTTATGTATATTTTATTCAAGTTATTCAAAAAAAAGAGAGAATTTAATTCATAAAGTCATTGCTAGTGCATTCCTTGCAATTCAATATATCTAGTTAAACAAAGTTTTGGGATACAATTCTTCACTGAAAGAATAGTTTTTTTTCCTTTGTTTGCTACTGTATTGATTTTAGAACATTGATGATTTGATTGGACAATTTTTGATTCAAAATAAAATTTACAAATAAATTTTACAAGTTCAGAATATTAACAATGTAACGCTGAAAATTTTTATCTTGATCTTTATTGCATTATCGTCAACTAACTGAAAGCATTTTATTAATTTAGAACATTATCTTCTAATCTAATTTCACTTTTTCTAGCATTGCACTCATTCATTAAATATAAGGTAAAATCTTTTTTGTTATGTAAGTAAAAATATTAAAATTCATCCTGAAAATGAGATTGTTAAAATGTTACCTAATACTTGAATTTAATAACACAGTAACATTTTCTCTTTAACGAATCCTTCTTTAGCGATCCAATTTCAATTACAATACTTGTGAAAAAATATTCAGACATTTTGCATAATTTTCATTTCTCCGTTTGATGTTGTAATTTAATAGAAATTTTCAATAAGAATGTTCAACCTTTGCTAGCACAGCTTCACAATATAATAAATTAAAGAAAGTAAAGCAACCAAAGAAAATGTTTTGCCGTTTTAAAGTTTTTTATGATTGCCAGGTGCAGAAACAGTGTATTGCACTTCTTTTCACTGAAGAGTTGATCAAGATAATTAATAGTGTGCAGACAGATCAGTTATACGAGTTCTTTTTTTTTTCATTGCTTGGTAGATTTACAATAATGATATTAATTTAACTGAATTATCATTTGTCAAGAGACAAAAAAAATTTCCGAGCACTGTTTGTGCTATGACAAATTTACAACGTGTGTATACCTGACATTCTGATATACTTATTTGACATTTTCATATGCTACCATGTTACCATGAGCTTTTTCTTCGGTTTCATTTCATACAAAAATATTTGCCTCTGCATCTCTAACATTTCGCAGTCTCACAACTGATGCTTTTCGCAATTTACATCAAAGTATAAGGTAGTGTGACTTAAAAATTTTTTTACTAGATTTTTATATTATTTACTGAGTCTATTTGTCATGCACAAATGGTGTGATATTGTTTCTTTATCTCGATAGTAGTTCAACTGCAATATTGCATAAATCAGCGATAAATAATGGAATCAGAAGAAATAGTTGAGTTATTTATTTGAATGTGATTGTTAAGAAATAAAACTCATTAATCATGAATCACAGCATTTCTGTTATAATGATAAAATGACAAATTTCTTAAGTTTTTATATAAGATTTTTCTTAGCAAACGTATCTGCAAGCCCGAAGCCATAAAATTACCGGTTAGAAAAATAATAAAAAGAAGACAGGAAGTGAAGGTCTTACCAAGGTCGGAAGTTCGGAAGGCAGGGCAAAACGGAAATCCTGAGGTCGATGAAATATCTAACGTCACGCCATGTTCACGGAAGATTTGTCACCTTGGAGAATTGATTCGGGTTAAAAAAAACATGGATTTCTTTGATTCCATATAAAGCTTTGGTTGGGATATTGTTTAAATATTTACATAGATTGAATCCGTCAGAGCTTTGAGTATTCTTTCAGTATGTAGGAAGTAATTTAATGTGAATTATGATAGAAAGATATTAAAGATTTAAGGAAATTGATGGCTGTTCAACATGATAGAAAACGAGATGAATTAGACGTCAATGGTTTCGATCGTCATCAGTTCCGTAGCTTTGATCATAAATAACTCCATACTTGCTTCTATGCTAATACCTGTCCATAATACTCCCTAAGTATAAATCTTCTTCATCGTTGTCTGTATTTTATACAAGCTTCAGGAAGCTTCTACCAAACTTTATTACTTTCGATGAAAAAAATGAATAAAAAGTAAATGTTACATGCTGACGTGTATTTTAGCAACCCGCATAGAAAAATTTCGTTCCCCGACGTTCCCCTCGTTGGACTATGAGGTAAGTTTGGGGGACAAAATTCTTTTTTCTTTTAAATTTCAATGAATATCAAAATCAATGGATTTGAGAGAACGAGATCATTTATTGCACTAGTTAAAATCATGATTAGAAAATAATTTTTGCAAAAATTAAAGCAAATTCCCGTTTTACCCCATTTTAGGGGTGAAGGAATAAATTTTTTAAATGTTTAACCTGATTCCGCATTTCTACACATTGAGATAAAGAGAATGAGTGGTCAAACTTGAAAATCGGACAACTTTGATTTTTCGACCCCAAAAAATGGCAAGTGGTACCCCTTTCCATTTTTTTTGGCCAAAAAATAAAGGTACTCCGATTTTCAAGTTTGACCACTCATTTTCTTCGTCTTGATGCGTAGAAATGCGAAATCGGGGCACCGCCCAAGAAAATTCACTTTAACACCCTTAAAAACGGGTTACACTAAATACAAATTACGAACTATCATCCCCTTAATTTTAAACCCTTATAACTCATGAACGGACGGTCCAATAACTAGTTTTAAGGATGTTTTGGAAAGCTTAAAATTTAAGCTGAATATGCATGTTCGCAAAAAACGTTTAAAAAATTTCTTTCACTCTTAAAATCGCTAAAATATAAAAAAAAATCACATTTTTTTTTGAAGTTGCCAAGTATTTTGGTGATTCTGAGGGTGAAGGAAGTTTTTTAAACATTTTTTATGAATATATATGTGTAGCTTAGATTCTGAAGTTTCCAAAAACCTCCTTACAATCATCATTTTATGACTTGTATGGGAGTTATAGCGGTCCGAAGTCGAAGAATGGTCAAAAAATCGTCTACTCTTTAACTTTAGATCTCTATAACTCGCATACAAATCATCTGATGATGATTTCAAGGAAGTGTATAAAAAACTTCAGAATCTAAGCTACACATATATATTCATAAAAAATGTTTAAAAAACTTCCTTCACCCTCAGAATCACCAAAATACTTGGCAACTTCAAAAAAAAATGTGATTTTTTTTTATATTTTAGCGATTTTAAGAGTGAAAGAAATTTTTTAAACGTTTTTTGCGAACATGCATATTCAGCTTAAATTTTAAGCTTTCCAAAACATCCTTAAAACTAGTTATTGGACCGTCCGTTCATGAGTTATAAGGGTTTAAAATTAAGGGGATGATAGTTCGTAATTTGTATTTAGTGTAACCCGTTTTTAAGGGTGTTAAAGTGAATTTTCTTGGGCGGTGCCCCGATTTCGCATTTCTACGCATCAAGACGAAGAAAATGAGTGGTCAAACTTGAAAATCGGAGTACCTTTATTTTTTGGCCAAAAAAAATGGAAAGGGGTACCACTTGCCATTTTTTGGGGTCGAAAAATCAAAGTTGTGTAGAAATGCGGAATCAGGTTAAACATTTAAAAAATTTATTCCTTCACCCCTAAAATGGGGTAAAACGGGAATTTGCTTTAATTTTTGCAAAAATAATGCTCCAATTATGATTTTAACTAATGCAATAAATGATCTCGTTCTCTCAAATCCATTGATTTTGATATTCATTGAAATTTAAAAGAAAAAAAATTTTGTCCCCCAAACTTACCCCATAGTCCCACGAGGGGAACGTCAGGGAACCTTTAGGGAACAAAATTTTTTTATACAGGAAGCAGTGTAATATGTGTGTTGGATATATAAGTAGTGTGATATTAGTGGTTGGCAAAAAGAGAAGAAAAAATTAAAACAATGCCAGAATATAGAAAAAGCAAAGAAAAGTAAAAGCGACGTGACTAAAATTATTTTTCCTCAGAGTATCACCGTTGGACACATTAGCTAACGTAACGTGTCCTTTATGGTGAAGCAGCTCACTGTAAACTCCGACGTAGCTCGACACTCAGAGGCCTTAATTAGACCAGGACGGTCAGAATAGCAGATTGCTACCTCGAGATGTCTAGCGGTTGCTTTACATCGTAAATAATAATAAAATGCATGCTCCACTCTAATGAGCACTTATTACGTTCATCCTTCTACTCACGTTATCAAAACTTTAACTGAACTTTTGTTGCAATTGTTACGTGTTTGTATTTTTTATGCGAATATTATTTAAATCAAAAACATTCACGTACATATCATGCTTTTTACCAACTTACGATTCACAGAATTTTATGAGAACCATTTTATCTTTTTTAGCCTACAAAAAGTCAAAGTGCATTGACAGAAGAATTTTTTAACTATTTTTTATTACATCTATATAAACTATCTCCTCAACTCGATATCGAATTTTTCTAAAACTCATTCTCATTATTGATGTTGCTACTTTGTTAGTAAAAGTTTTATAAAAAGAATCTTCTGAACCATTATATATATTAATCTTAATAGTATACTACACTATCGTGAAAAAATTCAAGGAGGAAAGTTCCAAGAAACTAATATTGTAGTTACAAAGTAATAAAAGCGTGACAGTTGTGTGATGCAAAAAGATAAAAAACATCTCAAAGGCAGGAGATACCAAGTGAATATATTTTTTCCCAAAATCAATTTTCTAATCGATATTCAAACAGACAACTAATATTAAATTGAGTTTTAAGCAGTAATAGCTACAGAGACTAAATATATATACTCATGTGACATCACTCATGAACGAAAATAAGTTATTGATTTTATTCACTCATTTTTCTTTTTTTCGTATTATTTATGAATACTAGAGTTTTTCATTTTGCTGAACCCAGGTAGAATCATAAAAAATCGCAAGTATTCTCTATATGTCATGAGTTATGACCAATAATCGAGTATTTATTCTTTTCATCAGGCTCACTTTATGTTGTGAAATTTTTATGAAGTATTTTTTTTTACGAATGTTTGCCTTTTGAATTGATAATCTAGCAAAGAAAAAGTGGATGAATAATAAATAAAGTTGGAAGAATGACTAGAATGAATAAATTGAATGATATCGTTCTTCATTCCACAATAAAAAACAATAACTTATTACTGATTGAGTAACAAGAAGAGCTGATTTATTATATTATAGAATCATTGTTGTAAATTTTAAAATAAAAACACACCAAAATTATTTGACATTTCAATCCGATAATATTACGAGCTAATTGATGATTAGTTTTAACAAAGGTTCTGATTAAAGATAAAATATATACAGTTTACTTATGAAATAATTTCAGTTTATTAATGAAAATTAATATAAATAAACTTATCGGTTTTATTTCAATTATAATATCAAAGGTCGTATGAACTCTTCTCTTTTTCTTGATACTAATACAAAAAGTCATGCGAATTAAGATACATTAAAGCCATCGAACTACAAGATATTTCAACATTTGATTGTTTTTTATTTTATAATCCAAAAGCTTTTTACAGCTTAAAGAATATTCTGTAGTAATAAATGATAACAATATTGATTGATTACATTCTTAATGTAGAAAACCTTATTTTCTATTTTTCAAATCCCATGCAGAGTATTATTAATGGAAAGACAGATAGTGTGTGGTGAATAAAATAGACTATTGCGAAAAAAAAAAACTCATCTGCAAGATTTATTTTTCTCTTTTATTAATGAGAGTAGTAGTAATTACTTCGATCAGTAATCTCTTCTCCATCATTATTTCTCTACATCATCATGATCAACTAATCATCAACTGAAATAGTGATAGATCAATATCAAGTATTCATCATTATCTTTATTCATGTCTTTTTTATGTCCACAAATTTTTGTTCTTTTTCCATTCAAGATCGACTTCTAAATTGAATTTAATTATTTTAATTTAAAAGTTTTTTCTGTTGGCTCAAGTATGTTACAGTGGTATAACTTGTTGTCGTATCACAGAGACGTAAAAAAAAGGAGTGAAAGATATTTTTGGTGTTGAAGAAATTGATAGGAAGAGCTGAGATAAGAAGAGGGTTGGAGGCATGGAAACCAGAGCAGTGACCGCAATCGACGGAGTATCGAATGATAAAAAGAGACAGATGGGCCACATGGTGCAGGAGTTTCGAAGTGGTTAGGATGACGATATCCTTCTCAGCCTTACTTTGGCGAGAGGAAATAGTTGGGCGTCTGAACTGGTTTTCTTACGCTCAAAGGACAGTTGCATGAGACGTTTAAAAGCACCGTAGAGTGGCAGCTGTGATGTGAAGAGAACGAGAAACTATCACTTGTCTAAGCTGAAGCAAACTGACGACTTGGTATGCGTTTACAAAGACTCTCCTCTCTCTCTCAACACTTTAGCACATTTTTGCTGAATTTTCCAAATAAAAGATTCCAACCAGTTATATCAACTTTTTTATATTCCAGAATGAAATGAATTGAATAAATTTTTTTTTCTCATGACGACGTAATTTTTTTAAGTGATGACTCTGAAGATAATATTGCTATTATTTCGATGTGAATTTTTATTGGAATGCTGAAGTAAATGATGTTGGAAGAATCTTGTTTGCTCAGAGAAACATTATTTGCAGTAATGATTGAAAAAATTTATAATTTAAAACTTTCTCTGAGTGCTTTAATACGTTACCGTCGATGGGTTTTTTAATTTTCAGTGATGTATTCTGAGAAAAGGCATCAAGCCAGTATATTAACAACTTGTCCGTCATGCCGATTTATCCGGTTCATGGTCTTTTCAATTATAATTATTGCCTTATAATAAGCGATTTCCTTTGCGAACCATTCGGACTTAATGATTTCATGATGAACGTACTTGGAAGATTGGATAAATGTCAGACTGCATTTCTCGATCCTTCTTATGATTACGTTGGAGATAATGAGATAGTTATTGTTGGACCAGCCCCAAGAGCTTGTAAATACAGTTATCCAATCTTCTAACTTTCAAAGATTCGTTCTATGTATTTTGAAATTATGAGAACAGCAGCGACCATATTATCTGGGTTTGATATGCAATTTTTCATGGCTGATATAAAAAGACTGAAGGTGTGAAGAGAGAATATTATAGAGTGACTTGTAACATCTCATGCAAATTGATCACAAGAGAGGTTTATAATCGCAAAGCGATATATCATCAAAGAAGGCTTTTACATATATAGCAGTGTGGAAAGCCAGTTCAGAGAACCACGTATTAAGGTATAACAAATTATTTATCGCTCTCGGCGTTTAACCAAGCCGTAATCGAACACCGAGCTGAGCAAAGTCTGTAATTCACACTCTTCTCTCACTACCAGTAAGAAAGTGCAAGTGTGAAAATAAAAAAGATAATTGGCGCTTAGAAAAAAATTAAACAATTATCCATTTACTAACTTGATAAACAACTTTCATTTTTATGTATCATTTTTACGCATGATTACGTTTGGTTTACTACAAGTTTTCACTGAATATTAACAACTTCTATTAATGCACTATATTTCATCTCTATAGAGAAAATGAATAAACCAGGAGGTATAAAAAAGACAAATTGAGTTAGAAATATTTTGACGGCTATAAATCTCTACGCTGATTTTTATTTGTAACAATACTCAGGTCGATTGATTCACCACAAATTTTAGGTTCTATTAAAAATATATCTCTTTTTGTATATTTATTGCGATTGTTCTACCTGAAATAATTATTTCATAATAATTTAAAAAATTTTAATTAAATTTTAAAAGCATTCATTTTAGTTATCTGTCGACAAAAGTTTTTTAACGAGAATTATTTATTTCAAAAGAATGAAATATTTTTGTTTATATTATAGATACATTGATAATTTTATATTAAAATGAGATTTTCCATTATCGAGAATAAATGTGTTTTTTTTTTGTAAAATTTGTTCAATGAGATTCTTTCTAGCAAGAAAAAAAATGTCTTTTCATTACAACTTTTCGCTGTTTAATGTCCTTTGCAGGAACTATAAAGTTTTCTTTAACTGATGTTTCGATCTTAAAATGGCACTATAACAGTGAGCATCAAATAGCTTCTAACTTGAAAAAAAGCAGAATAAAAAACTTAAAAAAAGAAAGCAAAAATAAACACACGGCATCTGGTAGCTATACTTGTTATACGAGTGATATCGAGTCTGTAAAAGTTATAATTGTAATAAAGTATAGTAAAATTCTTGTTAAAATTCACTGGAAGGAAAATAAGTGGATTTTCATAAATAAAATTCGTTGATTAGTGAATGTATACATGAGGGAGTTTTTACAGGTGGTGCTATTCTATGTCTGTCCGATGAACTTTTTGTATTACATCGATACACACAAAATGTAGAGGGGACATTAACGATGACACGATAAATCGTAAAGTGATTTCGCAGGATTATTTATTAACGAATGGTCTTCTGGCGTAGCTGAGATTAAACGTCAAGCTTAAAACTATGGCACAAATAACACATTGAAATATGTTCGTGTATAAATATTTAATTTATGAAAGATCCTTTATTTCGATTCGTAGAAAAAAAATGTGAATTTTTCGTTGCGGTAGAGACAAAAAAGATTTATGTTTGCTGAAAGAATAAACGGTCTCAGCTTTAGGCTTTAATTAGCTAGTAATGAGGCATTTTTTTCTAAAACACAAATTCTTCTAAATGATTCTGCAATGTGTAAAAGACACATGGAGGATTGGCTGAAAATAGCGGGAATAAGTAGATGATGTTTTAGATAGAAACCGGTCTGAGTTGGGATGGACCAAATAAATGATGAGCCCCACATTGGAATTTATATAATTATCGATCTTGTAACAGGCATTTTAGATATACCTTTCGCAGGAAAGAAGATTTAAGGTCTTCATTGATTTCGAAATAAAGGAGTGATACTTGTAAAAGTTAAGTTTTGATAGAAAGCAAAAAAACTAGAAAAGGTAACAAAAAAAAAATTATGATTATTTGTCAGACTGATATCACTTATTATATCAGAGTAATATTAATAATAATAAAAATAAAAGGAAGAAATTAGACCGACGTTGATAATAGAAATGAATTATCTAGATGTTTTTCTACTTTCCAAGTTATTTTTGTTCTCATTTTCCTCACTCTTTTACTCCACTTTTATGAAGTTGAAAAGCGTGAATAGGTTCGTTATTTCGTAATACGTTTTTTTCTGAAATGGTTAAAAGTTCACATCATATGCGTGGGTTTGAATCGCTCGTTAAATGTTTCTTGTTGTGGGATCTCTAGTGTAGATGATCTTTTTGATGTGGAAATAAAATGAGACGTTGAAAAGAAAAAATCATTTGAAAAAATGCAAAAAAAAAGGAAAAGTAGAATTTTTTTTTTCAAAAAACAAAAAAAAAAAAAATTCATGTAAATAGTTCAACATTTGTATCATCTCAAGCTGAAAATTAATAGCTTCCTGTGCTAATGATGGTTATAACGACTTGAGACAAAAATCTGCTTGATTTGAAGTCATAGATGTTAGTAGAGGTTTAATTAATGATATAAAAACAAGTGTGGTATCAATAAAAACATGACAAATAAAAAAAATTCAGTGGATTCAGAAAATTAAGCACTCAAGAGATGGTAAAAATTATTGGAATTTTAATAGCTACAGTTGGAATTAAATAACATGACAGTTTTCGCTAATTGGATACAATAAATCAATTATTTAAAAAAGTGAGAAGAGAATATTTTAATGTACGGTCACGTAGATTAAGAAAGTGCATATGATGTAATTTATGTTATAAGACTTTGGTGGGACCTCGTTAAATTTTGATAACCCTATCTACATGTTAATCCGATCAAGAAGATACCTCGCTATGACATCAAAACTGTTCTAGCTTGCCATTTCTAAAGCTATTACATCATCAGCTTTGAACTCTCAAAGATAGTTACGTGATGAGAGAATTCTAGGCTTTGATAATAACTCAATAGGAAATATTAATTATCGATTCATAGATTTTAATTAACAAATATTGAAGAATTTTATTGCCTTTAACCCCAACAATAGATGGAATAACCACATTCATTTTTCGTTCTATTCAATTGTTATATCAATGAGTTATTTTCTAATTTTTTATTAAAAACATATTTTTCTATTTTTATTTAATCAATGATATTTTAATTTTCAATGTTTTAATTAATTAACTAATGTTTGTTGCAGTTCCAATCGTGAATGTGATTGGAGTGGCTGGAAACAAAGGTCAACTACCGTGTGATATTCAAGCGCGGGAAAATGATCGTGTTATCATGGTTTTGTGGTTCAAAGGCGAAGGTGGAACAGCCATTTATAAGTGAGTTAATTATTATCATAGCTTGCTGTGACATAATTTAATTACACTTAATATATAATATTGGGAAATAGATGAATTATCAAAAATACTCTGAATGAAATATCGCAAAATAATTTTCAAACATGACGTTTTGATATTAAATATGAAAAATGACAATTTATGGAATTCATCGGCGACGGGTAGGTAAATTTATTAATATAAAATGGTAGGTTGGCGTTTGTAGAAAAACGATCGTGGAAAATATGGAAATAATTCTCGTTATAAACATTATTAAGGTTTTCAAAATTTTTTTCTTTATATCCATCATTAAGTATTAAATCAATTTATATCAAGAGACGGTAATAATAATCGTTTAAATGCAAATGTGATAAAAAAATTGTGTTAAAACGTAATAAATAGAAAGTAGTATTTTACGAACTCAAAGACTACTGTAACATATATAAATATATTTATTTATAAATAGAGTATATTTAAAACTCTAAATACACTTGTAATGAATACTTAAAATATTATTCGACAGAACAAAGAATGCGAGAGTGAAATGAAGCGAATTCGTACCATTTCTACCGTAAATTTTTGGAGTATTTCCTTGAGAGTACTCTGTTGTGGTAGCAACATAAATATTACCGGTAAAATACTGTCTATATTTACGTACATACATTCGAATGAATATATTTTAAAAGGCTTTCATCTTTATTTAGATATACTTTTTACGGATTTTATTATTGATGTATCGGGAATTTTTGAACGGAATAGTAGAGCTTTGAACATGAACATTATTTATGAGAAATCGTCAAAATCATAAAGCGCGGAAACTTTTCTATCTCGGTTAAAGAAAAATAGCCAGTGAAATTCTGACAATTACGGTGGATAAGCGTCGGAGTTTGCTCGAACTCACTATTGGAGTTACAGCGATCGATGGAGGCTAAACGATGTAGCTGACAGAGTGACCACAACCGTTCGATCTCACCCGCAGCTTCGACGTCCGTGGAAATCGGCAGTTCAGCAACGCGGGGCTATGGTCGTCGCCTGCAGGATTTGGAAAACGGGCGTTCTTCGTTCATGCTATTAAACCAGCACACCTCAGCATCGATCGATTGGAGCTTAAAGATGAAGGCATGTACCGATGTCGAGTGGATTTCGAGAATTCGCCGACTGTTCATCAAAACATCAATCTCACTATTATAGGTATGTTCTAGGCATTTTTTATCCACCATTCGATATGGTTTTATGTATGTACATACACGTATGCAGATAAGCGGAACAGCTTGTCAATCCACATGACAGACGATCGTTTTGAGAAAAACACGTTAAAAGATTTTATCTGAAAGCATTTTATTCAATAAAGAGTAAAGAAACTAGCTCTCAGAAAATATGATTATCGTATTAGGGAAGAATAAAAAATATTGTAAAATAATAACACCATAAATAATTAAGAAGAACTAAAAGTTTATTCAAAATGACTGGAAATCTTTAATAATTGAGAAAGAGATCTAATGTACCCTAGTCTCAGTCATGAATCAAAATGAACAACGAATTTCGGCGGTTGTTAATTCACATATAGGTGGAGATGTACAATTATTTTACAATATTATATTGGTGTTTAAAATTTAATCCAACTTTGTAAATAATGCAACATTAAATAAGTAATGTATTAATATTTTAAAATAATATTTCTATGTGGTGAAAGGAAATAATTAAAAACTTTTTTATGAGTTGAAAAAATTGAAATTAATTATTTGAAAGTTCTTCATCAATAACAAAAAATATTCTAAACTAATTTTTATCTTCTCAATGATTGATGAAGAACTAACGTAGTCAAGAAAACCTTCATTTTTTGTTTTAGTATTCTAAGAACTAAACATGCATGATGTATTCAGGAAATGGTATCTAGAATTTCTTAATAGAGTTAAATTAGTGGTAACGTTATTAATATACTCAATGATTTGACTGATTAATTTAGTGCCACCAGAACGACCAGTAATCTGGAATTGTGATACTGGGAATCTATCTAACATCACAGAGACGTATAATGAAGGTAGTGACGTCAAATTAAAATGTGAAACGCATGGAGGTCGACCACCACCAAGGCTGATTTGGTACTTGGACAATGTCGTTATTGATGACTCGTATCACTATGACAGCAAGACAGACATGACAGTGAACATATTGAATTATCCGAGAATCGGCAAACAGCACCTCAAGGCTCGACTAATCTGCCAAGCCAATAACACGAATCTTGTGCCTCCGGAAACAAACTTAGTGATTCTCGACGTCAATTGTAAGTGTAGATGAGATACATGTTTCGTTGTATTGTATCCTAGTTTCCTTCATTTGCATGATCAGTTATACATAGACATTGCATGATTATATTTTGTTTCAGACTATTTTCCTTCAGTGAATTTTCATTTTATTTATTTAATACAATCTGGTATTTTTTCTTTTCCAATTTCTTGATCATTTTCAAGTAAACTTTTTGATCAAGAAATCACACCAGCAACTTTCATGTAATTCATTATTATTATATGACAAATAGTATGAAGAATATTTTTCTCTATTTTTCTTGGCTTCAAAACTCATTTGTTTTTCTCTTTGACTTTTGAAGATCTTGTTTTGCTGTTCAACATAAAGAGATCATGAAGAATATTTTAGTTGAATGATGCAAACTACCAGTTCTGAAGTTTTATTTTATTTAGAAAAAATTATATATATATTTATTTTATCTTGATTTCATATTTTAAATATTCAAACTTTTTACTGCTTTGTAAATAATTTAATTTTGATTATTGCTTGTAAGACATCAATTTTAATTAAGTACTTTTAATTAAATGAATACCCAGGTTACAATTTATTCTTCATTTCATGAAAACCTTTAGTTTCATTCCACCTGTAAATATTAATTAGGAGTTATAATAAATAATTATCAACCTAGATATCATCTTCTGTTGTACAAGTCTCGACATCTAACCTACATTCCAATCCATTGATCGTTCATGAGCTTTAACGTACATTTTTAATCTTGCAGAATTTTAGTTTGTGTATAAATTGTAAATATATGTTGTCACATTCTAGGTGTATGAAAAAAGGAAAATAGTTGGAAATGAATTCAAATATATATAATAATACTCACAGGTTGAATCTTTTCCATGACCTCACGAACTTGCACGATCATCGCTTTTATCTTTTTACTCTTTCTCTTCATGCTTCTTGAAAATATCCAACTCTAAAAAGGTTATATCCGTATTACGCTTTGAACGTGGGCGAGGTGTTATGTGCACTCACTAGAAATCCTTCTCTCGTGCTTCTGAAACTAACAAAACATAGAAAGCATTCACGTGTTGAACTTGTTAACCCTCGTACGAGATTCATTGTGAGAGATAGTAATAACGCCTCTTATAAGACAGATCAGTGGATTGCGTGCTGAGCTTTGTACATTCTCTTTCGATTTTCGCGCACCCTCAAAGGGAGCTTGAGTCGCTTGGAATTGGCATTAAAACAGGGAGGTCGCTGAAGAGCATAAAGTAAAATAGAGTAGGACAAAATAAACTGAGAGACAAGGAAAATACTTGATCACAGTAATATACTTACATAAAACCATTAGATAGGTGCATTCTCGTGACGTCCTTTAGTCTAAAAGGCTCACGCAAATCTTGGCCGTTCTCGAGAACGATTTACAGGCGTAATGTGGCCAGCTGAATGGAAATAGATTTATCTTGATTAGCGCAGGTAATAAGAAGATATGAGACATTAATGATGACGGATTAATGATGTTTTAAATGCCGCTTTTCTTCTTATGTAATCTCTTTCATCTAAATTATTTCTCGCCTTTATGTGATTACATGTTTTCCTCCGATAAACTCGATATTTATTAGACATACCTATTTTAATAGATGCACGTGCATGAAATCATTTTAATTGGAATATTTTAATATTTTAATTAGTGGTTAATTAATACGTTATAATTGTTATTATTATATTTAATAACCTCTAGTTATTGAAGATAAAAATATTTTAATATGAATTTTGTAATCTAGTAAAACCACTTGATGTGAAAATACTGACAAAGGAGCCAAGGGTTTTGGTAGATAAAAAATACGCATTCGAGTGTAGTGCTGTGGGTTCGAGACCAGAGGCAGTGATTAGTTGGTGGAAAAACAACAAACAAATAACGGAAATGGTACAGAATGTAAGTACATATCCATGCAGTTGAAATAGAAATAGAAACAATATATTTTGTTATTTTTATAAGTTTCTTCTTTTGCTTTTACATCTTTCCTTTTATTACCATGCAATATTACGTTGAAAGGTTTTGCACATTTCTTGAACACTGATGACTCGCCTTAGTATTCTGTTTCATATATACAAACATCTAGACACAGAAACTTTAGTTGAGTTGATGTGCCATTGCCAAGAACTGCATTTACTTACAATTAGTTAATGCATTTTGTTATGATGATAATTTTTCGGGACAAAATGTCTGAGTTTTTTTTTGCAATTTAAGTGATGTTGCAGCTTAGTTTTTTATAAAATGTATTTTTCAGGGATGTTAAACGTTTGAGGTTCGAAAGAAAATATTAAAAGCAGAGATATAAATTTAATCTGTGAAATTTTTTAATAAAGAAAAAATGTAATATAAATTCATTCATTATTTATTTAAATTTATTTTCGTACTCACTATTTTCATTAGTTTTTAGAATTAATTATACTATAATTATACATAACGAATACTAATTGATATAATTTTAAGTAATATTAATAAATATAATTATTTTAATAACTATACTCCACTAGAGTATGAAGGAATGGAAATAAAAAAAAAATCCACTCGGTACATAAAATCGTGAGTCGAAAATTTAAGATAATTATTAAAATAAAAATATTTAGTCATTATATAACTGCTCTTACCAATAAATAAACAAAAAGTTATTTACGTAAATTTTTATTACATTTTAGATTTATATTTTGAGTTATTTTTCCGACAAGCTTTTCTGTTCATAATGAATTTTTTTAACGCTTGAAGCCTTTTTTAATTGTAATTTTTACATTTACATCTCATTCAGTAGTGTGAATTCATGATTCCATTTTATAACATATCATATGACACGTTTAAAAAAAAATCCAGCATGATCATTGTTAAATGTAAATATAGGATAGATAATAATTTCAATAAAAGTTTAGGATAATTCCATTTATAAAAATATTTATTGTTCGTTTCGGTGTTTGAATTTCATTATTTTGGCGTTTATAGAAATAACGTGGCGTTTCATTTTTATTGTTCATTGTTCGTAAAATTTTAATTAAAACGATAAATTTAATATTCTCTGTTTTATTTATCAACAATATTTAATTCAGATTTAATAAGTTTTGTGTACATCCGCCTTCATCTCTATATGTTTGCATATATATCAATGTTTATATCTTGTAATAAAAATAAACTTTTTGAAAAAAATTTCATATTTGACTGGTGCTGCCATGTAATTAAGTAGCTCATTTTCCTCAATTTTGCTGAGGAAAATAGCCCGAGTTATAAATTAAACTTATAAAGTTTGTGTAATCCGTAAAGCTCACTAATTTGTACCTACCATTTTACATGTGCATAACGTATACGTTTGATAAACTTTAGCTTCTGTGCCAAATGAGGTATAATGATTATACCTGGATGATTAGCGAGCAGTACCTGGAGATGAAGTCATTGTTTAAATTAATTGTTAACTGTCCCAGTGTCTAATCTTGGAGAAAATCCATTTGTTCATTTCGTTTTTATCCTCACATTACAGTATCCAGCAGAGAACAATCAGAGCATCAGCATCCTCGAATTCGTGCCGAGCATTGAAGACGATGGAAAGTACCTGACTTGCCGTGCTGAGAATCCATTGATTTCCGACAGTACGCTTGAGGACAAATGGCGGTTGGACGTGCAGTATCAGCCGGTAGTGACCCTTAGGATGGGAGTCACTCTCAATCCCGATGATATCAAAGAAGGAGACGATGTTTATTTTGAATGTATGGTTGAAGCTAATCCAAAAGCTTATAAATTAGCTTGGTTCAAAGATGTGAGTGTACTATCATAGTAGGAACACATTTAGGCTATTTATTATGTTAGTAAAAAAAAAGTACATGAAGTAGTATTTTTATTGCCATTTTTCTTGTTATATTTCAGGATAAAGAACTAAAGAATAATGCAACTGCTGGTATTGTTTTAAGCGATCGCTCTCTGGTACTTCAGAGTCTGACTCGCGCTGCTGCAGGTGAATACAAATGCTTGGCAGCAAATAGTGAGGGAAAAACTGAAAGCAATACAATGAAACTCCAAGTAATGTGTAAGTATCTAAATGCTCTTTCTTTCATTCCATTGCCTTTTTTCTGTGATATTTTGTTGTATTGAGTTAGTAGGGAATTTTTCTTCTAACTTTTTGATATTATTAACATAATTATTTTGAAGAAGAGAATAAAAATTGTAATTTTTATATTTTTGCATTTCATTTATTTATAATAATCACTGCTTGGAATAATTTATAAGAATTTTTAGCTGCAGTAGTTTTTATTACAAATAGTCAGCCATGTATTGGCAATAAAACTACTTTCTCACCATTTCAATATTTTATCATTTTTCCAACATGATTTTTGGTACCTTGCATTTTAAAAAAACTCCTCTTACTTTGTCAAATCCATTTGCCAAATCGCATAAAAATATCTTTTTTCTATTTGTGAGGATCAATCTTTTGAATAATTTCTCACATGAATTCAAAAATTGCTGAAATTGCAAAAGGATAGGTCTCATAAATTCACATGTATAAGAGTATAAGGGTCGATGAATTTGGGCAACACATGAGAAGGACGTCAAACAAATGATGAGATATAACTAGTTTTCCCAAAAATCATGAGCGACGGTGGGTTATTCTATTAAAATGATAGCACACTAGCGACGACTACGACGAGCATATCTGCATCTTGTAAATGACCTAAGAGGGAAGGAAGGACTTGTGATGCATATTCAATATATGTAAAGCGCAAGCTGAATATTCATGTGTAGGTGAACGCGGCTTGGCAATGTGCTAAGCCTAACTGTAGTCTGATAGTCGCAGCAGAGAAACTATATACCTTGATAGCAGGCTCACTGTATACCATTGAGGAAAAGCAACACAAAAGATATGCTCATATCAGTCTCTTTAGATTGTTCTAAAGACTCGTTATGAATTGATCATTAAAGTTGAGAATAATGCATCACAAGATATTGCTAAATTTTCTTGTTTCATGTGTCTCACCAATTCCTTATGTAGATTAACAGCAAACAAGTTATTTGAATAAACAAAAATAAATTAACGATTATTTTACATCACAATAACAACAAAAATGGTGAGCTAACCAATTTATTAATTGATCATAATGAAGTTATTATTACCATGGAATAAAAATCTCATTTACACTAATTAAGATGGTACAAATATTTCTTCTGATCTAATTAAGCTGTTTATTAAAATTGAACACAAAGGAAGAAAAAATTATACCTTAATCTAGTATAATTAGTCTCGTTTATTAGGAATGAACGTTGACTCTAAATAAAGAAATTGATGAATAAAATGATAAATAAGGTAAAGCAACTGAGCCAAGTGTAATTCCAAAAGGTAAAAGAGCCATGTCAGTCTTAACAGTTCTAAATGGTTGTACTGACTAATTACTCAAGAATTAAATTCTCTTCAGTTTCAAACGTCACTAATACTCTTGAAATGAACCCGATTTCAATGAGTGGTACAAACTTATTATTTATTAGTAAAACGAATATATAGTTCAAGAATTTAAGTTATTTTTCTACTCAAGGTTTATTATTAATATAGAATAATAAATGGGAATGTCTTTTATGCTCACTGCACTATTTCATATCTCATCGAACTGTATCTACTTGCTAAATATTTGAGGATATCTCAAGAACAGTTTAGCTATATTTGTTTGCAAATCGAGTTTTCAAAATATCCTGAGGCAAGGAAGATCTTAACATAATTTAAACAAAGTTCATCAAACCATTTTGGATATTTTTAAGATATCAATATACATTTAGACAAGCTTAAGTCAATATGATACTTAATAAAAGCAGAGTTTAGAAAGAATACTAGATAAGATTTCTAATTAAAAGAATGTTATATTATTGAACACTTCAAAGAAAAATTCTCATTATAATGATGTGAATTTGTTTACCAAAGTCTCCAACTCATTGAATGTGAAAATTATGAAACCTTTTCACTTGATTCAACATAATCAACGTTATCTAAAAATTGTTTGCGTTCACATTTTTTCAATAGATGCTCCAGTATGCAAAGAAGGTCGAAGTGAAGTTGTCGTTGGTGCATTGAAGCAAGAAACAGTGTCACTAATATGCGCGGTGGAGAGTCATCCAGAACCTTTAACTTTTCAATGGACCTTCAACAACTCAGGGGAGCTTGTGGAGGTACCACAATCGCGACACTCCCATGTATCAATAGGAGCAAGCGGTCGTGGGTCCACCGAAAGTCTTAGAGAGTATCAACAATTTCATGGCTCAAGACTGAACTACACACCGGCAACGGAAATGGATTACGGAACGGTAGCGTGCCGAGCTACCAACCAGGTCGGAAGGCAACTAACGCCCTGCCTCTTTCAGGCAAGTACACTTCTACTCTATATCTTCCGCTTTTTCTTTCTACTTCATCTTTACTTTTCTTCTTTTTTTCCTACCTCACTGTCCATTTTTTCTTCTCTTGGCACTTGTAACTTACATTGCGGATGGAATGAGCCACTTGTCTCTCTTGAGTAAATATTTTTTCCCTCTCTTGATTACTCTTCCTTCCGCACGTTCATTTTGGCTAGCAATCACTAAAGTTCCTCACTTAGCGAAAGTAGCCGTAATACTCATTAATTTTTTACTACATTTGGAGGAATGTTACGAAATATCGAATATCAGTAATATCATAACAAAAACATCAACTCTAAGACTGAACTCCCTAGATACACTTGATATAAAATAGAAATTTAATTTTTGTTATCATAAATTATTGTTCAAAATGAAATCTTGATTTTCGTCCTTGAAGTTAGGATTCTTATCTGACATCCATAAATTAGCCGTATCAGAAGTGAAATTTATTTTTATTTAAATTTAAATTACGATTCGATCAGTCATTTTTAGACTCTATAATTTTTTGGACATAAATATGGAAGCTGTGTTTAAAGAAGGGTCGATAAGGAATGCTCATGTAAAAACATTATATCAGCTGTGATTTCATGATAATACATTACATAAATTGAGATATTTTTGCAACATATTCAAAACTGACAGAATAAGACTTTTGCAGAATTTATTTTCGTTAAAGAATTAAATTTTTTTCTTCCTTTTATTCCGCATCTAAAACAAGATTACTTTTCCAACGTTTTGACCAGTTTATTCTTTTCATAGAACAGTTACCTTGTAACAGCTACAAATTCTGTGAAAAATGACTGGTGTAGAACTGCTAATCAAGTTACAAGGATTTTAACTCAACGATGATTAAAAAGTTCATTCTAATGTTTAAGTTGTGCTTTTTGTATGTAGGTCATTGCTGCAGGCCGTCCATATCCTCTTCATAATTGTACAGCAACTGAAATGTCAAATAATGTTGAAACTGAAGACTATATTGCTAAATCAGGCTCGGGGTTGTTGATACATTGCCTGGAGGGTTACGATGGTGGTTTACCTATTCAAAGCTACCAGATTGAGGTTGTTGCTGAAGATGATGAAAACAAAATTATTTTAAACAGAACAATCTTGGCAGGTCTCAATGGACCAAACTTTGATGTGGCAGGCTTGACTACTGGCAGAAGTTATAGATTATTTCTTTATGCAGTCAACAGTAAAGGAAGAAGTGAACCAACGATTCTTGAACCTGTTACTCTCAGAGGTGTGGCCATGTATACAACGGGTTAGTTATATTTTTTATACTTATTAATAACCAGCAAAGTGTAGTAATAAAATTTAAAAAGAAACTCATGAGATAAATAAAATATTTAGTCATGATTTTTTTATGTAACCAAGAATAATTATTTCTTGAAATATTCTAAAACAGTTTCAATTAAATATTTAATGAGTTTCAAAGCATTTTAAAAGCCAAAATCACTACCTTTTTGCATAAAATTTTTAATTTACTTTCAAAATATTATTAATAGAAGCTTCAGTTATTTAAATAATATAATTTAATTTTACAAAATTTCGCAAATGATTTAAGTCTTAAAGCAATTATTCAACATACTTTAAAGCAACTTAAATTTAATATAATAATAATTGAATGAATATAAAAATTTAATTATCCTAATATTTGATGATTGAGTTACGTTAACAGCTAGATCATTTTCGTTATATTTTCACTTTAAGATGAGTTTAATTGCGAATTGTGTTGAATGCTTTAGAATCTGCTTTTCGAAACATAGCTCTCGCAAAATTATTTTGCGGTTTATGTCAATGTTTGTCTATCTGAACATCTGTATGCTTAATTCCAAACCGCTTAAATATAAAAATTTTATGTTTACTATAGAACTAAATCATCACAACTTTAATATTATTCTGATATTAGTGCAAAAAAAGCATCCATATTTTTTTTTGCAAGTATGTAATACCATTTATTTGGGTAATACTCATTGAATTTTAAAACGTATTTATTTTTCATCTTCCATTTTACAGGATATATTAAGTTAAAATAATATTTATTTAAAAACATAAATATAAATTAATGATTGGTTACTTGAAATTCATGATTGGATATTGTTTCCAGCAGTTGAACAAAATGAGAGATTATTAAGTATCTGATGGCTTATATGATAAAATAAATGTGGATGATAGATACTATTGAAGTAGAATTGGAGAGGAAATATGAAGGGTAAAAATTGATGGCAACGATTTTGCTTCAACCTAAAACGCTTAGTCTTTGTACAAATGTCAATAATATTCGGTAATAAATAGCACCCAGTTGTCGAAAACTTGTGTGCTATACTTTTTCCTTGCTTCCCCTCTTTATTTTTTTCCATACCACATTGTGACCTCGATATTATATCGATAAATTCATTTCGTTTTATTTTCTAGTAGCTGGTAGTGACGCTAGAATGGTTTTTAATCCAAGGTACAAAATATTATCTATCAAGCACAGTTGTTGATCGTCAACAGTGAAAAAATTCTTTTTGTCATAATCAGCTTTTTTATTCCACGCTCAAATTATGCACAGAAAAATTTGCATATGAAAAACCAAATGTTTGACGCTCATAAACTATTTTTCTCTCATGTGTCATAGTGTTTCCTGAAACTTTAATCATAATTTTCTCTACCTACTGAAAAAGCATAAATATTTTTCTAATTTATAGCTTGTATAAAATTTATTGGAGTAAAGTTGGACAAATATAACATTGGTTTGCGATTTGGAGTAACTTTGTTACAAGATGAGTGAAATTTAAGCTCTATTTTTGTTCTGTTGAAAGAACATGAAATGATGTTTATTGGATTAAGAAAAGTGAGATTTAATGAAAATTGACAAACCAACATTTTTGTGGCAGAATATTGTATTCTTCAATTAGATATTTAATGAAAACAATAATTAATTGACACAATAGAATTCAAGATTTTTTATAAACAAAGTTTCTTGAACCTCCTCCGGAATTTTCGATTATCTTCTCATAAATATTCATAGAATATTCATATCAATATTCAAATTCTTCTCGCGAATGTATGTATCACGTTATTGTGTAAAAATTCGAAATGAACAATTTTTGTACCCAAGTATAAAAATGATTGGAGAATAATTCGAAATATAACTCACTAAATAACATCCAGAACTTTGTAAAATGATTGCTAGCAAATCATTGATATCAAACTACAAATATTCGACTTGGAGTGTACTTTATGTTCTACTAAAAAAATAATCAATGATCAGTAAATTTCATCTGTGAATTTTTTTTTTTCATCAAAATTCAAGAGATATTAATTGCTTATTGGTGGTTTTTATTTTTTATTTATCGATAAAAATTAATTGAAATAAAAAACGACTCTTCGTTAACTCTCTATTTTAATGTAAGAGCTATTAAATTTCAGTAGAATCGTAAATGTCAAAAAATCTCACCAACACTAATTCCGATCGAATGGTATATTATATCACGCATAGTTCATCGTTTTGATGACCTTACAGTTTATGAGCATACGTGCATCTCAGTGCGCAAGTAATTCAGTACAATATTGTATCTCCATAATACGACAATCTCGGACTATATAACGGATAATATTGGCAACATACGGTAGTAGGTCAACACGGGAGTTAATTCGGTTTACTGGTACGATTTTCAACATGGCATATTCTATATCCTTGAAGCTCTCGCAGAGTTTCTCATGTGCATTTAGCATCTCACCGTATCTAAGCTGCTTTACTATATTAAGGGTGTGAATATAGATGGACATTTATGTCTAAGTATTGTTGTCTCGATAAAAAATGTTTCCTTTCCTTTTCTATTGATAGTTTGTTTTTTACGCACTTTTGTCGACGTACTTTCACACCCTCATGTCACGTCATTCGAGGGTAAACGATGATTGGACGTATAAAAACTTACCATCACTTGACTGTGATTTATCAGGAAATATTCTAGTTATTTTAATTTATTTTCTTTTTTTTTGATCTAAACGAAATTCTGTTCATTAGAATCTGTATTTTTTTATACTATCAAGCTGTTGATTAACATTCTTTCTGATTGAGAAAAAATGTTTTCATGCTTCAGAGTATTTTACATGAAACAAAAAGATTGTTTTACGGATAATAAATTTTATTTATTAATTAATAAATGATATTGCTTAATGCGGCGAAATAAAGTCATTGTTTACAGTCAATAGATTCTATGCTCAAATAAATACTATTTATTTTTTAGTGCAATTACTTAGTTATTAATGATAATAAAAAGATTATTTATCTGAAATATAAGGTTTTAAAAATGTGTATTTATTCAAGTCGCATTTTTTTCATAATGGAAAAATTAAATTCAAAGAGAAGATTCCACTTAATAAATTACAGAAAAATATATTTTTTTTTTCATTTGGTTTCATTTATATCTCAAGTAGGGTGAATGTATCAGTAGTCAGACATGCACCAGTAGTTAACTACTGAATAGGAAAATTGGTTCTAATTAGACAACCACTGATGCATTTTCTATGCTCAACTTTTCACAAAAAAATTTTTTTTGATGATCAAAGATTTTTTTTCATGCTTTTCATTTGTTTTCTTTTTTTTTTTTTGAATTAATTTAACTCTCCTATCACTGATTTCATTACGATTTAAAAATAGTTTCCACTCAACGAAAAGTGGTCAATCAAGTTTAGAATTCCGAATTTTAGTTGATTTTTTGTTAAATTGTTACAGTCTGATAAATGCGAAGAAAAATTAAATATCGACATCGATTTTAACTTTTCTGAAAGTAATAAGGCTAAATGATTAATCTGTTGTTTTTTTTTTAACGCAATAATACATAAAATCAATAAGCGAGACGGGAGAGCAAGTCTTTGGAAAAATGCTAATTTACAGGTGTCACTTTTTAATCGATATCCCATTAGTACATTGACCGCAAACACATTGGAGAGTGTTAAAGTATTCTTAAAGCGGCTCTCAGTTAGTAGCTAGGAGTGTTATTATTTAAATGACTTGTCAGCAGATTACATAAGAATTAATTATCACAACTATAATTTTTAACTTATCAGCACAATTTTTTATTTTTATATTAATCATAATGTCAAAAGCGAGTTCACATGATTCTCAAGAGAAAAAAATTGATCTAAATAATAAAATTAACATAGCGAATTACAAATATTAACTTAAAAAATACTCGTTAAGAAATGAAAAATATAATGAAGATAAATAATAATGAGTGCCTACTTATATATCCTTAGGCGTATGTCATTTTATCAGTAGTAATTTTTTCATTAATCTCTTTTGTAATTTGTTAAAGAGATTAAATATTTTTAACGCTAACCATTCACGTTAATTTCAAAACCATGCTCAATCCATTAAGAAAATTAACCTCATTGAAAATAAAAGTAAAAAAAAAAACGAAGTCGAAATACTTTTATCTTTCACAGACGACATTACGTTCTTCTGAATCATCGTTACTCTAGACACACCAAGTAGAAAGGAGAAATGAAAAATATAAGAACAATCTATGTAGACGTTTCAAGCGTCTTAAAAGAAAATGTCATAACAGAAATATGTCAACATAGATCATAGGATATAAAAAAATAATAAGACATAAGATGAAAGAACATATTACGAACACGATGAAAACTTATTTGAAAAATTTACAGCTTTAAATATTAAAAGATAGTTATTACATCAGTGTAGAATCAAGGATAACACTGAAGTATTTGGAATAAAGAGTCATTTTATATTTTCATCCATTTTTCATGTATTATTTATTAAAAGATTAAAAAATAAAAGCTTGAGGAGAAAAAAAAGAGCGAGATATATATATATTAGAAGTGTATTTACACGAAAATATTATATTTCTGGAGAAGATGAGAACTCTATCCCATGAATGTCAACACAAAAATTTTTCGTGGCTCATCTTACTCTTTGTACCGACTTCACGTATTTATACCCATCCCAACGACTTATCATGGAGTGAGACTCGCCTGAAGCGTCTACGCGGATAGTGTGAGGATGCAATTCTTTGGAAATTGGTTTTGGCTTGCCACAGAATTGGCTTCAATTTAGGGTGAATTGCTTGCACGCAGTTCTTAGAAGATCGCTTCTCATCGTAAAGGCGATCGAGAGAGTTAAATGAAGGAAAGATTAAAGTTTGTCAAGTAAGCATTTTGCTTGAACATGCAAGATCAAAAAATTTTTCCTCTTAAAAAGAAAATTAACGAAGCGTTTTTTATCTAGATGATGATTTTCAATTATTCCGTTCATTTTTTTTATTTCCTGCTCTATATTGCAAATATAACTAAAATAATCTCAGTTTGGTTTAAAATTTTTCATCTCTTCGGCGACTTTTTCAGCTACACCTGGATATAAAAAAGCATCAATAAAAAATGGTTAAAAAAAATGTCCGATTTCTCTTCAAACATTGTTCTGTTAACTTTTTTTTTATAAAAGTGCCCTACATTCTTGCTTGTCTTTTATATCAGAAATCGATTTAGACGGTTCAAGCAATGATAAAATACTTCAAGCTGACCTCCACATATCCCAATCATCTTTCTTATAGAGTTTTAGTCACGATTTATAAATCTAAGCTTTTACACTGACGTTTGCGTTAAATTACGATAATGCCACAAAATTTATATCAATGACAATGTGATTAAAAATAAAAGCTAGAAAATGTTCTAAAGACATTTGATAATATAATTAAGAATAATTTCATCACTTTATATTGCCATAAATAAATTATAAAATCACGACTTAAGTCTTGTTTTTTTTAAATAAAAAATCTCAGCATCACTGGTCTAGATTAATTAAGATTTAATGAAATTACTTCATGAATTTTTTATTACTTAAAAAGAATTTTTTTTTCTCAAAGAATTGCACAGTTAAAAAATAAAAGTATTTTAATTCATCTGATCACTATCTCTCTTGATTTTTATTTTTATTAGGGAACATCAACTCAATTCACTCTTGATATAATCAAGATTTCAACGGCAAAAATGTATCAGCAACTGCAATTATCACAAAAGCTCATCGGGATAAAAATACGGAGGTTTTAATCTGAGGATAAAAATTGTTTGGCAAAAAATGATAGCTGTTTAAGTATAATTACCGTGTGATCCAATGATGTAACTTCTAAACTTGCAGGGCATCAGAGATTACCGAACGTCTATATTTAATTAAAGACTGACATGTGATCAACGTGATATCGAAATTCACGTCCTCCAGGAAATCTAACTTGATGAGCTTCGAATGTGCGTGTATCTGTGTATGTTAATTAACGTAATTATAACCCTAGTTTGTGGTGGAGCAAATGTGAATACTTGGTTGTATAGATAGACATTCTCGATGTTAAGCACACATTCAAAGGGTTGTTTATAGCATACGTAGCAATATACTGTAATATCACTGAACGTACATCTAATTTTATACTTGTGGTTGACTGTAATAGGGATATAATGGTCAACCCTTCGTTAATTACCAAGTTCTGCTTATTAAGTCGTACACTCCAGCAATTATACGTTGTAATAGATCTAAAAGACTGCATAGAAAAAATAATCTTCGTCATTTTTAGTTTCAATACGTAAAAACTATTACTGAAAATCTATTCATCCAATGCTCACGTTTATTGCATATTGTACCAATTGTATGGTTTGGTTGAAAAGTCTAGATAATTCCAGATAATTCAGGGCACTAGAAACTCTCAATGATTTTATTGTCACTGCTGGAAACGTGGTTTACGACAATCAGCATGGAGAGTTAGTTATTGTGAAAAAACGTATTAGAATACAATAAAATTAAAGTAAGTAATAAAGTTAATGCTCTAAATGGGTTAATTTTGCTGTTGCAGGAAATACGGAAGCATCAGTGCTGAGTCCGTTGTTACTTGGTTTAGCAGCAACAGCTACCCTCTTGGCACTTGCAGTGGCCGGAATTCTGGCTGCTCTGTACCGGAAACATTCGGGTGGCAGACCCGGAAGTCCTAAGCATGCCCCAATCGTTTGTGAGCCACCAAATGCAGGTGCTACCACTCCGATGCACTCACACAGTAAACAAGCAGCAGACGACATGGACCCTGATATAATACCTAATGAATATGGTTAGTTTACTCTTCTTATCGCTGTCGACTACTCTTTCATTGTTGTGCTTTTATGTTAACATTTTTCAGCTTGATTTCTATCCTTTGTAGTTGTTGTTTAACTACTGATAATTAAAATTACCTGATAGATCTTTTTTTTTCTTGATCAAAATTATTATTATAAATACCATCATTTTATTTTTATAATGACTTTACCTTGTCTGCTGAGCAAAGTTTACTCAACACAGTCAGCAGTTCCTTTGTTTCTTGGCAAGAACATCAAACAATAATGATGTTGACCTAGATTTAAGATAGTAATCCAAATGTTTTTTCCAAGATTATTTCTAATCATCAGATAAAACTACAGAAGTCCATTATTTACTTATTCAATTATTCTATTGGATAAAATATATTGAGGTTATTGACTTTTTGCACTGATATAACTGATATATGGCTTCTTATAAATTATTTCACAGAGCGAAGACCTTTGACTTATACTTCAATCTACAAAACTTCACCACAGAGGAGGCGGAAAGAGTTAGACGTAGATGAGGATGTATCACCAGAAAAAAAGCTAATAGTAGACTCGAGTGTAGATCTACATTCTGAAGGCAGATTGATGGATTATACTCCAGCTATTAATTATTTACAAAATCACATAGCTCAACAAGACACTTTTAGTCATCCACCAACGATTGAAGACTTCAAACAGATGGCGATGGATGCTTATAATCAACGTAATAATCAAAATGTGAGTATTCTCAGTAACATTTCTTTCATCATATTGACATGTTGGTATAAAAATAATTCTCCAAGTTGCAAAAAACAAGGTAAAAAGTTGGTTGATTGATGTTTCAGTGTCAATTACCTCTGACCACTTGACATTTGATTTATCAGAATTTTGATTTTCTCATATTTGTAACATTAATTCCATGAATAATTCAATATTCTGAGTAACAGCAACTTTGACATGAGTACATTAGATATCGACATCTTATCGAGGTTAAAATCTAAGTTAAATAAAAATTGAAGATATTTGAAAAGTCATTTTCCAAACTGTCGGTGACATGTACAGTGAGTGGAAAAATATTTGGACACTTGAGTAAAAAAAAAAAATAAGATACAATAATAATCAACTTTATAGACAGAGTTGAATGTACAAAAGTTGGTCACTCAAACTTTCCTCAGTAGTATTATAAATTTACTGAGCTTTAGAAAGTTTAATTACGCAAAGTTCGACCAATAATTTTTGATAAAAAGGAATAATAAATTATCACAAAATAAAAAGAAAACACACATAGTAATAAAAAAAAATTATTTTATATTGTATATTACTACTTTCACAAACTTCTTCCAATTAATTTTGTTATAACGTAGCTTTTCATCTCACTCTGTCATTAAAACCTCTAATTATTACTAATAATTTATTGAGTGCGGTTTGAAGTAACTTGTTTAAATTCATTATACTTAATTATCAATGAATTGATATTTTTAATTAAAGAAATACAAATAATTCATAGTAAAGTTAATCAACTTTTATATTCAAATAAAAATAAAATTTTTATAGTTGCTAATATATTTTTTTTGGCCATTAACATGTATTTTTCAGTTTACCCATATATTGGTTTTACTACTTTGCTGTGGGTATTAAAGAAGCTATAAACAATTTAAAAACAACTTTATGAGGCATTTAGCATAGTGCGGTAAACAAATTAGTCTTATAAATGCATTTAAGCTAATGTAAACACTATACGAGTCTGGAACCGTAGTAGGATAATTTGCTGCATGTGGTTAGAACAATTAATGTATGTATCAAGAAGAAATGATAGTAGTGTCTAAAAAAATTACTAAGTATACGTTGTACACATTATACAAGTATTTCGTTGAATTATTCTTTATATTTGAAATAAAGAGTTAATTCTATCCACTTAAATTTCTTTCGTTATAGCTAATGTATAGAAGTAGTCCCAAAGATTTTAAAGAAATCCTATAAAGTTGAGCAAATAACCGAAAAATCCAGATGTCTTCGAAACTGCTGGAGCGATTGAAATGAAATTATTCTCCAGGGGATTTCTTTTTTACTATCCAATATTTCTCTAAACCTATGACGATGTCGGAACAAAACTAGATAATTCTACTTTTCAAGCTGTCATCTCACTGTTGATCGTTAATCTTTTCTTTTACTTGAGCCTTTCATCAACGATGTTTAATCAAGGAACCTATTTTACTCTCTTTAATTATAAATTTTTTATTTCACAGATATATTATAGTCTTCAAAGATCCAGTAAAGGTCTTTCATCAATCACACAACGACCAGTGTCTTCCTCTATATCGGCACATGGCAAAATCCATCAACCGGAAGTAGTTACACGTTCCAATAGAATACAAGAGAGCTGTATATAAAAGAAGTGATAGGTATGTAAAACAGACATTATATATTCGTGGAAATCTTTGCTTGAAAATGATGCAAATTTTGGAAAAATGACAACTTTTTCATCTACTAAAAGTACATGTCCTTTTTACATATGTAAAATATCGTACATATGATTAGAAAAAATTTCAATTGCTAACTTGTAAATGTTCAAATAACATTCAAATGAATGGAAATTTTAAGACGAGCTATAAACTGCCGAAATTTAAGTGAAAAAAAAACACAATTTTAATGGCGAATGAATAAATGTAACAGAAAATAGTTCTTTGTTGTACAAACTAGCGTGACTAATGGAAGTTCAAGAGTTTATAAATACACAGTAGGGTAAAATAGAGAAAGATGGTCACGGTCTTGGCGTTTACTATATGTCGGAACGTTTACTAAGTTTAACAGCCCTCTAATAGGAAAAAGTCGTAACTTTTCAGTGTTTCATATCATAATATGGTGAAACCAGTAATTTTGATCTACTAAGAACAAATCTGACATCCTCGACAGTTTAAATTTATAATACAATTAAACTTTAATTAATATACATCGTAATTTACATAAATTTACATCGATTTTTGTACTGAATTTTTTTTAAAAAAGCAATTCAAATACTTTATCTATGAATAATCTTAAAAAATAAAAATTTAAATAAACAAAAAAAAAATGATTTTAAGGTAAACAGGTCAATGAATAAACAACTCTGATACAAAATTGGAAAGTAAATAAAATATATTTACAAACTTCGATATCATTTGTATTTTTCAAAAATTTTTATATTTATCCATCGATCCGTTTACACTTGATAATAAAATTTTACAACTTAACATTGTGTTTATCTCGTAGTCTTTTTATCTCTTAAAGTAACAAAATAGGGTTGATTTTTATTTTTTTAAATTGTCGTTTAAACTATTAAATGTAATAAATATTAAATAGAGTCTCAAAATCATCAACTTTTTTATGACCATCTTACTTATTTATACTCTAAACAGAGCAACTAATTTGAAATGTTTTGTTGAAAACAGTGACGAAGGAAAGAATAATATTTTTTTATTGGCTATCTATTCACTTTTATTGATAATAAAAAAAAATATATGAGTTCATCTGGACGCGAATAAAACTCACTTAATTCCAATAAAATAGAGTATTCTGAATCCGGCACAAAAATGTTATAGATGCTATAAAAAGTCATAATGTGGTTATCTTGTGGTTTAAAAACAATAATCGATGATTAAGTTTTGAGGTCATGACCTGTATCAATTGAATACATTTTATGAACAATTCACTAAATAAAAATGCTCTTTATTGCAAATAGCTAGTTAACTATAAAGGTTATTTTGTCAATTTTTCATCACATCAACTCGTTACTGTTTTCAATAATTGATGCGGTAAACATTTGTTTTTTAGTTTTAAAATGATTTACACAACTGAAAACGCGTCAATGCCAAAACTAGTTTTTGTACAAACAAAAGTATGTATTTAAATTTAAAACGACTGTAAATAGATGTTAATACTTATAAAGTAGGAAGAAAAGAAAATATGTACGAATTTTTTTTGTATACACTTAAGTCAACTATCATGTTGAAATATAACTTGTGTAATATACTAACGTAAATATGTATGAATAAAGGGGAATACCTCTGGTCTGTTTTTTAAAAATAATTCTACCTTTTATTTCCACTGAATATTACATTCCCAACACTTATATTTGATTCAAATACTGACATGAAGAGAAAGTTAAAAGGACAACCGGGAGCAAGTAAAATAGGTTTCGAATTTATAGGAAAGTTCTGGAAATTTTACAAGTACGTGACTTGAATAATATTACTGCGATTCTTTTATTTTTTACCTGTTCATCAATATTTATTATTTCATTCGCAGTATTGAAACTAATACTAATAAATATTGCATCCCAAGTACCTTCATCGAATAAGCCATCAAATGAATATATGAAAACAATATCCTCACACTAAATTTATAGTTCATTTATTTACCATTTGTAAGTTGGAGTAATTGTAGCCATATTTACAGTTTAATTGATCAAATTGTATGCTTTGAATAATAAATGACTATTCAAAGGTGAGAGTATTCTTGGAACGAAGTGCGGTGACTCGCAAATCCTCGAGGGATGTTAGGATATTTTGGTGTTTGCATACGTTGTAGACCCTCGTCTCACTAACAAGGGTCAACCCAACCTCTTGCCCTATTACTCCACCTGCCTACGCTTTCCACAATTGTTAAAATGATCTACTTCAAGGCGTTATAAGCATTGTTAATGCCTTTTAATTATCCATCAATTAATCAATGATTAAAAATAATTGATTATCCACCAAAAAAAAAAAACATGGATTTCAATGGAATAATATTTTTAAATACAGAGAACATATTTTGCTGAATACGAATTGAACTAATGATTCAATTTAATGCTTTTAATTTAAAAAAAATTGCGAATTTTTTTCCCCTAGAACAATGCTTGGATTATAAAAAAATATAACTATAAAAAGTAGAATAAAAAAAATCCCTCAACAATATTTTATCTGTTGGTAACTTCAAAACTGGTTGCAGTATAAAAATTAAAAAACAATTTTAGAATTGAAAGACTGCATTGTATTTCATAAATATACCCATAAAACAAATGATGATATAATTTCGCATTATTTTCAAATATATGTATTTAAGATAGCTTTTTCTATTAAAACAAAAAGAGAATGATTTCGAATATAATTGGATACTGTGATATCTATATGTGTACGAATTCTCGATTAAACTAGGAAACCATTATGTAAAGTTATAATATAAATTCATCACCAATATCGACTGTTCTCAAGTTTATTCATGAAATGTGGTTTATTTACTTCTAAAGAAAATCACCGAAACGCGGAAATTGGCAATAGCTGAAATGAGATCGAGAGAAACGTAAGCATAAAGTTCTCGTAGAATAATTTTGTGGGATAGAAAATAGCCAACGATCGTTAACGAAGCCAATTATTGCGAGACGTTTCCAGGGATGACGAGAACTATGTATCTACACTATTAAGAAAAATCGATAGTGAGGTTAACCAGATAATGTCTCAGGTTAATCAAATTCAAATAAATAAAATCATTTAGTAAGTTTAGTTGTACAACTTGAAAATTATAGAAATATTATTAGACATTATTAAATGAATGTCTGACTCATTGATCCACCCTGTTAAAATAAGTTGAGTCTTTCTCTATCCTTTCCCTTCCCTTTGCTTAGTCACAAGATCGATTTACGGCAGCTCTGTCGGAGGTTTGTCGTGTGAAATCGCGAATAAATCGCGAGGGCTTGAACGCCTTGTCCACTGACGCTCGATTTATCGCACCAAGCAAATGTTACGAACAAGTCGCCCTCGTTGACCATCACCCTGGACACATCACGACGTTACCTATAACATATAGGGATTTTATTACCATTGTTGCGTAAAAGTCCTCGACGATTAATCGTGCAAGCTCTTACTCACCATTTTGTTGAATGTGATAAATATCTCAACGTGTCATTCTTCTACAAAACGATCGTGTTATCAGACTTACGGATAATTGAATCACTCAGATAGATCACGTATATAAGTCAGAATAAAAATAAAAGGACTGATATATTCATGGCACGCATACTTTTTTTTATCTTAAAGATTCCTATTCTGTTCTTTTATAACTCTGGGGAATGGCCTTTTTACCATTCTTTCAAATCTCTGGAGCTTTGCGTTTACTATCCACAAGCTTCATCCAAGATGCAACAGCACTGGTCAGCTTGCTATTCTCACGTGAATCGATAAGAATGAAAAACAGCAACACCATTTTAACAACAAAAGAAATTTATCAAGTTTTACTTTACACTGGTATATGTTGTGAAATCGTTGTCAAGCAAAAAAATATAATCCTGGCTAAAATACATTCCTATGAAACTATGATAAAAGAAAGTAGGTTGGACCTGTGAACTTGAAGAGTTTTAGAGAACGAAAAAGTTATGATTAAAGTTTTGCTTGGTAAAAAAGTTAAGGACTGTCAATCGCATGTCTTTAGGATTCTTAAAAATATAGTCAAGACTATTACAATCTTGAGTTATTGAATTTTCTGAAGATGAATTTAATACAAGATAAAGAAAAACAATTAACAAAAAATAGTAAAATTTTTATAAATATAATTTCTTGTTTATATTCATATAAACTTCCTCTTTCTCCCTCCAGGATAACCCTAAAAATTTTTGATTCTGAGCCAATGATAAGTCACACGACCTCTGTGGGTGCACTAATGCTATACAGTGCATAAATTTTAGCTGGTGAGTCACTCAATTATATTTCAGGATATTGAATAGCAAACGGTTGCTAAATTTTTATAACCCCATACATCAGCTCATAATTTATTTCATAATTTATTGGATTACCGTACTTTCAAATGATATTGGTTTCAAAATAATTTTATTAACAATAAAAAATGAGCATAAAATTTCAAAGTTATGTTATTTAAAGAGTGTTGTAAATGTTTAATTATTTTTTATCAAAAAATAAATAATTTGTGGACATTTATTCATCATCGATTCCAATAATTAAATATCTACTTATCAGATAAAATATTCAATAATATTTCATGTATGTCGGTCACTATAGGGATTCGCCTAAATTATTGAGTGGATAATCCAGAGTTTGATCACTCCAATCTTCTAAGTGCTATATCCTATTGGCTGCATTTAGGACTAGTTAATTAAAACCATTATGTCGCTCAAGTTTAAGACCTAAGTTTTGAAATTGAAGAGACAATTTTCATGAGTATGTTGTCACCAACATGACTGTCATGATAATGATAGAGGAAAAAAAGTCTTTAGGGTAATAATGAAGTGAACAAACATAAAAGTAAAAGGGTAAGGATAAATAGCTGCAATAAAATAAGGACATGTTAGGTAAGACTATTCTTGAGAACAAGTGGTGAGCTTGAGAATGATCGAGTGAATAAAAAATGAGCTACGGATTTTACTTTCTACTCATAAAAAAAGGAAACACGTCAACAGGGCACTGTATAAATTTTTAATTGGGTCCAAGTAAATAATTTACATGCCAGACTTGCTTTCTTTTTTTTTGGAATTTTATTGCAATTTTTTCTAGATTATTAACTGAAATACTGAGGCAATAGAAAGAAAATTACTATTGATTAGTATTTATCAAATTGCAATGATCAATTTAAATTCCTAATAATGAGAAAATTCAGTACTTAAAAAATTTTATCGTCTTTGTAGCAACTTTAATTCTCATGTATCAGTTATACAGGGACGTAAAACAAGTGGTGGTTCTTAGATTAAAAGAAAAATAGACATTAAAAAACAAGTTTATAAAATATTTTTATCTGTGACATTGTGATGGTTTAAAAATATAAAAGTTTTAAATAATATTTTTCATTGTATATTGAAGCATAAAAAGTTGGTAAGAATTAGCAGTATGAACAAGAAAAGTATAATTCTGTCGTTTTCATCAACTACTAGTTTTTGAAAGTACTAACTACGTCACTGCAACGGTAGTAAATAGCATTAGCAAGTCAACTACTACTTTACTCTCTAGGTACTTACTTCTTGAGATTCGAGTTAATTTATACAAGTGGTACACTTTAATGCAGTTATATAGTTACGATGTTACAGTAGTTTTAGCATCAAACCTTGATACAGACCAAGACGCCGAACAGTGTGTCTTAAACAAATGGAATGACTTGAATGATTAATCAGAAACATGAGTTTGTTTTTAAAATTATAATGATTGACAGCACGAAAGGTGGTAATTTAGCTGGGTGTTAACAATCACAACGTTTATAAATTAAATGTACTGAAAATTTATTTTATTTAATTACTTTCATCATATTATTTTTGTTCCTATACAAATAAATAGGTAACGTGAGGTGTGAAATATATTTTCTAGGATATTAACTAAAGTACTTATTTAAACTTTTTGTAAATTACATTCATGTCGAAACTATTTTCTGCATTTCCATGTTAACAAGTTTAAAAGTTGGCCAGCTATCGTATCACTTTTGATATTACAATTAAAAATTATTCTAATATCCAACATAAATTTTGTAAAGTAGCAACATGATTATTATGCTTTGTCAGAGCCAACTTGTTTTACATGACGATATATAATACTTTTTAATCCAAAATATTTTACATAGTCAAAAGAGTATCATTTTAAAATTAATTTGAGCGAAAACATTTATAGTTGATAACGTCAAATGATCCCAGCCTAATAATTAAACATCCGTTTGTAATATAAATAATTGGTAACATGATATAATTTTTTTATTGAAACATTCAGATAAATGGCCAACAATATTGAAACAAATAACAACGCGTTAAAAGTGTTAAATTTATTTAATTTGAACATTTTTAGTAGTAATAAAAATGTTACGCAAGTACTTTTGAATATTTTTTATCGTATAATAACTGAATTTATGGAACGTTTTAAAAATACCAGAAATAACGATCGATAATAACAATCTTATAATGATTGATGTAAAAATATTTGCCGTGCTGAAAATAGTTTCGTCTTCGATTCTTTTCTATCGACTCAAATTTTTTTTTTAATTTCTGGAACTGCCAGTAGTTTCCATTTATGTTGAAATCTGAATTATTATTTAATTCTTCTGAGAATAGGGTGAAGTAGACCAACTGTAATAGCAAATGTAAAAGTAATACAACTGCTATTCTGTCATTTAGTGAATATATTAACAAAATATTAACCAGCTATTAATTGCAAAGTTATGCACTGATAGAAGTATTTCTTTCTATCTAACATAATTTATTATCAGCTAATAAATATGTTATTTGAAAGAGAAATCGAATGAACATTTAGGTTATATTATAAAATAACTTTTATTTATTGAAAAGTTTTGAATAAAAAATAACGGTTTCGTAATGATGAAAATTAATATTTTCTTTTAAACATTAGCTCGATGAGCAATTACATTATAATCATTTAATTTCGTGTGAATTTTTAATGGCTTTATAAATATAATAATATCAGACAGCTAAGCAAAGAAGATTTATTACCTAACAATGAATCTTTATTTGTATCAAATAAATGTTGACAAATAATTTTAATGAATTCATTTAGTCCCACCAAATATATTCTTCTATCAGTGTGAAAGAAGAGAATAACTAAAAATCATCTTTTTATATTCAATTTTATTTTAATTTTGTTGTTAATAAAATAATAGTATGAACCTTAAGAATTCTAACTATGAAGTGAACTTTTTTTTACATTTTCAACTAGAAGTGCTTTGCAGAAACAGTGTTTCTCCTTTACAGTCTACACCTTGTCTTCTCGATTGCTCAGCTTGTAGTAACCAGGATAGTCTTTGAAAGAGTCAATAGACCATCTATTGACTCTTTACTTGTATATCAAATGGGTGTAATCGTTGTACACAAGCTATTATTGTCTGTTTGGTATACGTAAACATCTCTTAATTCAATGGAAACTAAGTGAGAAACTGAAGAGTCATTCAATACAATAATAAATTGTTCAATTTTACGAATTTATCAAATACTACATTTCTGAGATGAAGTTTACCTTGAGTATTTTTTTCTAAATCAACATTATCTATTGAGCTTTTATCTTAGAATTTAATTATATAGAATAATTAATTAACTTTTCATTAAATCCATTAGCTAAAAACTATGAAGAATTCAATATATAACGGATTTGAAACTTTAAATTTAAAATTTTAAAAATAAAACCTCTCAGTGAATAAAACTTCCCTTAGGTCAGTTGTAATGGGGTAACAACGAGCCCGTATAATTTATTTACTGTAATTTATAAGAAGGATTGTAACATCTTCACTCTGTAATTTTCACAGTAAAAAAGATTCTAAAGCAATTTTTTTCAATGTTGAAAAATACGTTGTGTATTATAAGTGAAATGAAAAAAAAGAAGTACTACTGAAATGATTCTTTTATCTAGAATATAGATGCTCAATGAAAACCATAAAGTTATAAAATATAATTACAAATAGTACGAAAGTACGCAGAAAGTCGCAAAAGTTTTGTTACGTTACTCGAACAAATTTCCCGAGATAGTTATTAACGTTCAAATTGAACCCTAGGTGACAGAAATACCCGTCAAGTAAACAAAGGTAGATGACAATATTTCTATCAGTTGAAATGAGATGAAACAATCTAACGAGACAAAGCTCTTTGTGATGCATTTGATATTTCTATTTAAACTTGAATAATAAGCTGCACACATCAATTCTCAACTATCGTCTGCAAAAAATAAAAAAAAGTATCACACTTATTGTCAGAAAAATATGTAGCTTCATTAAAATGTTTTTTTAATTATTTAAAAACGAGGAATCAATTTTAAATCTTTCAAGAAATATTTGAAAATTAAAATGAAAGTGCATATTGTAAATTTAAGTATTTTTTGTCGCATATTTTATAGCTACATACATTATTTGCTATTAGCTAATTTATTGGAGCCCAAGTACCGTTAAAATTTGAAGCATATTATATAAACTCTTCAATTATTACATCAACAATGGAAACTTTATATTCCTCTACATACAATTGTGCTTTTATGGCATCTAATAAACAATGAATCACCTTTTACTACATATATATACATAATTCACTAATCTCACAATAAAACTTGTTTTGGATTGAGTCATTGGGAGAAGCATGAGCGTGTAACGTTGATATTTTTTATTTTTTTTTGCTTTAAATATGACGAGAACGGTGTGGCCGTGGGCAATTATATTGCAAGGGTCGCCGGCATGTTAAACTCGTTAAAAAGTTAGTCGGTTCTGGGACTTCGATTTATCACTACGATGGTGATTAATAGTAAGATTATAAAACGTGATATAGATGTCAGCTATTCGTAATTATTGTTTATGGTCTTGATTTTCTTTTATATACTTCAAAAGCCTTATTAAATGATTATTCATGTGCATAATAAAAACACGTTAAAAAATTAGCAATTCGAAAAGAATAAACGTTAACGCCATTTTTTATCTTACTTATAAAGTTGCACTGAATCTTTTATTAAAGAAACTTTAACGATGAATAATATGTTTTATGTAACAGTATTGTTTCAACAATAATAATAGAGGGATAGTTGGAACATTTCACTTGATCTAGATAATCTAACGAATAATAAATTAACAAACAACTTTCTTAGAACTTGGCTTTTTGATATTGTAAATATCATATAATGGGTACATAAGTATGCATGTGAGAATGAAAATAAATATTTTATTATTTTCGTTTATAACTACAGTAACATTAATTTTCTGCTAAATGTTGGATATAGTCTTCTCAACGAGGTGCTAAATCAAGGAATTACAACGATTAACTTCAGTTGAAACTAAATTCCTGTTACTGCACTTTATTTGCTATCTCTTTCTTCTTCCTGTATATCTATCCAATGCTATTATTTTTATTCATGCTCTGTGAGATTTAAGTTTATTCATTAAAAGTATTTGGCTTCTCTTGTTACATCAAGTACCTTTTTAAAGTTACATGAAGTATCATTCCATCTAAAGAAACTTTTAATTAAGCCGTAATTAATAAGCAAGCTCATCAATCAATGCATTCATTAAAAAATAAGTTAGTTTACAAATTTATATATTTTATTTTTTAAAATTATGAATAAAAATTAATAACAAAATGTCTTCTAAGAAGTGAAGGAACAATTTAATTATTAGTTAGATAAAAAAGGAGCTTTATTTACCTGAAGTACTCCATTATCAGAACAATTAAACTTTTTTATCCTTCAGGCTTTAACTGGAACCTTTTTGTATGGCAACACTTGAGTATATAATTTTCGATTTGTGAATATATTGAGTTTAATATTAAGTATATACATATACGTTTGACTACATCAGATAAAAGCATCGCTGTAGATAACATTCAATAACACATTGGCATGCAAGCCAAGTAATTGGAAACTTAGCAGGACAATTCCCTATACTGCTTCAGAGTATGCAGACTATAGCAGAGTGCCCAGTAATTTCTGTCGGGTGCTCAAATGACCCGCTGTGAATGAAGGACCCTGGAGCAAATTAGAAAAAAAAGAAGAGATTATATTACTTTCTCGCATGTTCACACGTCGTAATAAATTTATACATTAAAATATCATGTATATAAATTCTTTATTGCCAATATATAAAGTGTGTTTTTCTTTATTTGCCATATTAGAGACGATATACGGTATCTGCTAAATTAATAAAGACTGAAATATAAGCTATAAAAGTCACTGGAATTTCGTTCGTGTTTCCAATCCAATTATACTAACAATGTCAACGTAATTTTAAGTAACAAAGTAGATGTAGGATTTAATCATTGAATTTTTTTTATATAAATAGCTATTATTTAGAGTTGACATAAAAAATATGTTATCTTTGATCATTTTCTCTTGTGTCTATGTTTATAAAATAAAATATGTGAAAAATTTCACGAACATGAATAAAATCAATAAATATCAATTTATTTCGAAGCCAAACCTTTCTATTATTCTTCGCAAGATGTATTTTTCAAAATAAAATTCATTTTATAGCAATGAATAATTTCAATTCCAATTTTCTAAATTTTTATCTATATGTTATTTTTAAAGTTTAAACAAATGTCTTTTCATTTTTGACTTGAAAGTATACATTCTGAAAGATAATTTTATCTTTAAAAACTCGTATGAAATAGTTTTGTTCCCCGAGGGTTCCCCATAACATAAATTGCAGCATAGTTTATAGTAAAATTGAAGTAAATTCCTATTTTACCTCATTTTAGGGGTGAAGGAATAAATTTTTTAAATGTTTGACCTGATTCCGCATTTCTACACATTGAGACGAAGAGAATGAGTGGTCAAACTTGCAAATCGGACAACTTTGATTTTTCGACCCCAAAAAATGGCAAGTGGTACCCCTTTCCATTTTTTTCGGCCAAAAAATAAAAGTACTCCGATTTTGATGATTAAGGGCTCATTCTCTTCGTCTTAATGCGTAGAAATGCGGAATCGGGTCACAGCCCGAGAAAATTTACTTTAACACCCTTAAAAACGGGTTACACTAAATATAAATTACGAATTATCATCCCCTTAACTTTAAACCCTTATAACTCATGAACGGATAGTCCAATAACTGAGTTATGGGACGTTTTAGAAACTTAGAAATTTAAGCTAAACATGCATATCTATAAAAAGTATTTGAAAAATTCCTTTCACCCTTAAAATCACTAAAATATAAAAAAAAATCACATTTTTTTGGGAGTTTGCCAACTATTTTGGTAATTTTAAGGGTGAAAAACATTTTTTAAACATTTTTCATGGATATGTTTCTTTAGCTTAGATTCTGAAGTTTCCAAACACCCCCTTAAAATCATTATAAGATGACTTGTATGGGAGTTATAGCGGTTCAAAGTCGAAGAGTAGACGATTTTTCGACCTTACTTCGACTTTGAACCGCTATAACTCCCATACAAGTCATCTTATAATGATTTTAAGGGGGTGTTTGGAAACTTCAGAATCTAAGCTAAAGAAACATATCCATGAAAAATGTTTAAAAAATGTTTTTCACCCTTAAAATTACCAAAATAGTTGGCAAACTCCCAAAAAAATGTGATTTTTTTTTATATTTTAGTGATTTTAAGGGTGAAAGGAATTTTTCAAATACTTTTTATAGATATGCATGTTTAGCTTAAATTTCTAAGTTTCTAAAACGTCCCATAACTCAGTTATTGGACTATCCGTTCATGAGTTATAAGGGTTTAAAGTTAAGGGGATGATAATTCGTAATTTATATTTAGTGTAACCCGTTTTTAAGGGTGTTAAAGTAAATTTTCTCGGGCTGTGACCCGATTCCGCATTTCTACGCATTAAGACGAAGAGAATGAGCCCTTAATCATCAAAATCGGAGTACTTTTATTTTTTGGCCGAAAAAAATGGAAAGGGGTACCACTTGCCATTTTTTGGGGTCGAAAAATCAAAGTTGTCCGATTTGCAAGTTTGACCACTCATTCTCTTCGTCTCAATGTGTAGAAATGCGGAATCAGGTCAAACATTTAAAAAATTCATTCCTTCACCCCTAAAATGAGGTAAAATAGGAATTTACTTCAATTTTACTATAAACTATGCTGCAATTTATGCTATGGGGAACACAACTATTTTATACTGGAATATAAAATTTCGATCAACAAAATATTTTTGGTTGTTATTAAATATAAAAAAGTGACCGACTTTTCTATTAATACACTCTTTTGTCATTGTCGTCTTCTTTCCACAACACAAAACTCCTTTTATTGGCACTATAATCTCGTAAAACTGTATAGCAGATTCTTCAAAAGACTCGATTCTTCTGTAGCGTATCTTCGACACAATTTGAGGACGAATAGCTTACTTGAAGGTTAGAGATAAAGGTGTTCAATGTCGTCTTTTTCATTAATCTAATCTGTGTGAAATGAGAACTGCGATGGAATGTTGAAAGGTAGAAGAAAGCAAACGAGAAAACAAGAGAAAAATGGAAAAAAGAATTGAGGAGTCGAAATTGCTTCGGTAAAGCTTAACAGGCTTGATGTTAAAGAAATGATTGGAAATGTTAGGGTGGAAATACAAAAAAAAAATATTATGAAATAATGATGAAGCAATTATGACAGTTCGAATAAAGAAAATCAACTGTTGAAGCATAATTGGACATAGAGAAAACTCAATTTTAGTTTGTTTTCATTTATATTGATAAAAACATAAAAAAATTAATGACTTCTTGTCTGTCAATAATAAAAATGTAATCATGAACATGTGTCCATGAATTTAATATAATTTCAATTTCAAATAGAATTATTTAATAAAATTTTCAATATTTCATGATAATTTCATCAAAAAGTTCAATAAATCTTTTACATTCATCATTCAATTATTATTATCAAATAATTACACAAGAGAAAATGATAAATTGATTATATTTATAATGTTAATACAGATTGAAAATGATGAAATCCGAACTATAATAAAATAAATTTAAACTGGATATTAATTTCTATAAAATATTCCAAATGATTATTATTAAATACCCTTATCAAATATTTAATTAAATTCAATGTCTATTTATTATTGACTATATTCTTAAAAATTCATTACAATATTAATTGTCGTTCAAAAATCAGTGATGAAAACGATAATTTGTGTATTGAGGAATTTGAATAATTTACACCCATTTCTAGACACTTAGAGAACAAATCGAGGTAAAATTGGTATGGGAGATAACACGCAAAAGTAAAGTAAAAATGCAGAAAAGTTACTTTGATTCTTGTCACGTTTGAGAATCACAAGGGGTGAATGCTACCCTTTAACCTCCTGCTGTGTGTCAGGTAGCGAATGTTGAAGAGTTCGATGTCCGCACTACAAAGCAGCATTGCGCTGTATAGTGCATTTCGCATGCGTGCCATTTGATCAGTTCGTTAGTGTCCATTAATTATGACCAATTCTATGTTTTTTTTTTCATTCAATAGGAGTGAATGCGTGACTTGACAACAAGACGAGAGTGAATTTTTAGAATACTTAAGTGATATATTCACTTTATATCATCTCTTTGATACATCAAAGCTCGTTCCAGCATCAATCTCAATTATGATTAAAAGATTCATGGATAGGCGTTAAACCTCATGCCACTAAAATAGTTTAGGCTAGTTTTACTCATTTACATCGACATTTGTTATAATCGTTCATGATATCTTGAATTATTTCCCGGAATTTTAATCTACATTATAATGAAGTGCATGATAATGGATATTATGATTTATTTATTTTATCATTTTTATTCAATCTACTAATTTCAGTATCTAAATTAGTAGTAACATTCAAATCTTTTTAATAACCCATAAATTGATGTGCATTAAATTTTTATTATTTTTATATTAAATAATTTGAAATTGAACTTGATAACTCATTGACCCTACCACTTGGGAAAATAAAAAATCTAAAGTTTAAGTAAGGATGACAGCATTTAAATTCTTCATTACTTTAGTAACATCTTGAATTGTTTTAATTATTCAAATCGTACAGAAGATAATTTAATATGACAGCTAAGGATTTTTATTAAGTTGAATAAAATGTTGATGATTAATCTGTGGTTTATGTTTTGTTTATTTATCATTTTTTTTGTTAAATTGAATAGAGATTACATGTGCTTTCTCTGCGTGATTAAAACTCACTTATTTCGTGAATCATTTACTCTGTTCTTTCACATTTATCAAACCAATCTGGTTCATTATACACGTGATAAAGTCTTGTTTCAACACGTTACGACAATGTCTTTCATCAGACAGGAAAACAATCTTAAAAGCCATTTTTTCAAATCTCTAATAAATTACATTGACTTTATAGTGTCGTAAATCAGCTTATTTATAATAGATTAACTCTGAATTGCACTTTTACACAATTATAATTGCAAATGATTCGAGTATAAAATAAACTTTATGGGAAGCTTTATCTGGAAAAAATATGATAGGTCAAGAAAAAGCAAATAATTAAAAAAGCTTTACATTTTTTAATCAAGAAATTTGATTCTATCTCCAGAGTTGAATATAAATTAATATTTAAGAAATCTATCATCATTGGTGCTCTTTATTCATTTTATGTTGAATTAGAAGGTAAATATTGTTTATACTAAAAAAACATCTAATAGTGATTTAAATAAATTGATATTATAGTCATACTTGACTATAAAATACCGAATATGTATCATTTATCTACATACATCAATCGACATGGATAGATGTGTTGTTTTATATTAATATCACATAGCATGTTGTGATAATCATCATTATTATTATTCATAATATATGATCGTTGATGAATTAATTAGCTATTACTTTTATTAGTTAATCAATGTTTGTAATTAATGCATGAAATATTTTCCCAGAATTTGCAATCAACATAATGATTTATTGTTCCATGAAATATCATTTTTATCATGACATCGTTATATAAAGTCATTTTAAGCTTTAAATAGATCAATGAAGGTTCAAATATTTTTTTATCATAGCAAAAAATATTTTTTTTGCAATATGTCTTCATATATGAAGATAAATTGAAAAATATTTCGTTAAAATGATGTAATAAAAATATGTTATTATAGTCAAACATCCCTAAAACTTTATAATAAATATTTTATATTATTTTTTTTTTGTGCAAATTTAAAAAAGATAAAAAAATCATCAACGAATCAGAGAGAAAGGAAGTTTTTGTCTTGCAAGTTTAATGAGTCTACGAGTTTCAATATTCTCTTTCACCTGATTTTGACTTTTAATCTCAGATGACTATAAGGTATATCCAAAGGATTAAGATCCTAAAAGATTCTTCATATAATTCTGCTAGCGTTGGTTCTGTGTATCAGCTTTTCTTTTCTTGGTAGTAAAGGTTAGGTAACACTCGAGCGAACAATAACATTGCTGACATCATCACAGTCCAAAGAAAGAGCTTTACATTCCACTAAAGTAAAAGCTGTGATTCGTCCAAATAACCTCCGATTCATTTTAAAATTCTATGGAGCTTCCTTTCGCAAATAGATAATTTTTCTATCCGCTTGAACTTCATTCTTACCGGTTAAAAAAATCACATGAGAATATCAAATGAAAGGACGGGAGCTTGTTGAGTTGGAGTTTCAGGTGCGTAGAAAGCTCATAAATTTGCAAGCGGTAAATTTATGATTATGCATGAGCTCTGGTGCTGAGTGCACGTTCGCGAAGCCGTATCGCGTGGCATATTGCCTCTGTTTCGCTTACTGCTTGTTGAGAGAACAGAGAGTTATAGACGTTATCAGATAATTTCTATTAATTTTCTATAGGTCAATAAATTTAATTTATTGCTAGATTTCTTCAATAATGTCCATCTCGATGCATGAGAATATGCTCCATATGCATCCAATCATTATAAAATCTCTGTTAAAAGTATTCATTGCTCTTTCTTCCAATAATATTAATTTCTATTTAACCAGTGTCATTAAAAAAATAACCTTACTGAAAACATCATAGAAAAATTTGCATTTTTATAACATAATTAACATCATATTCAAAACATTTGTACTATAAAAATAATAAAAACTTGTAGAGTGCTAAAATAAAGTGATAGGAAGTAAAGGAATTTTTTAAATAATTAATATTAATAAAAAATAAAAACTACAAGCAAAAAAAATATTATAATGGTAATGATAGAAATGTATTTTCTACTTCTATTTAAAGATATTTTCAAATAATATAATTTTAGTGAGCAAATATTTAATGAAAATGTGGTGAGTGAGAGAAGACAAAATAGGGAAGGAATGAGTGACTGAGAAAAGATATGTCTAGTAGAATTTAGAAAACGAGAGATCCTGGAGACCAAGAGGAGTCCAGGGTCATTTTATATGCATTTTAATTAATTCTACGCGCCAAAGCAGTGAGTAACAACATTGCTGTATTATACTATAGTCTGTCCCAAGCTACTTTATGCTCACATTTCTCTCACAAAACTCGCCTAAATTTTCTAGTATCTTCTCTACTCTCTCACCTTTTATCATCTCTCAACATCGCGAATAGAAATTCATCCACGAGTTTCACTCCCTGTAATTTCACTGTCAGAGATAAATATTCCATTTTGAGCTGCAACTCTCATATGAACTTTTCCTTCTCATTTTCCACTACTAAAAAAGTGGGCATAATATAAAACATAAAAGATAGATTTACGAGAACACTTTATATTATTATTGCAGCAAGAAATGTAAAAGTATGAGAACGTAGTTGGCAGTCAAACAAGCGTGAGATGATAATTGTTCAGATATAGCCTTGCCACATACTCGTGTTGGAGAAATTGGCAAAATTCCACAGCTGCATGGGGTGATGTTATATATTCTGGGGTTCTTATATTTCTGACTTCACTATAGCAAGCAGCTTGGCACCTTCATGAATGCGAGGACTAAAAAAAACAGGACATTCTTTTACTCGTTTTTGAGTTTTTTCGATCTGTTTACACAGTTTTTTTCCTTCATTCAAATTATTTAATTAATTTTTCTTTCATTAAGTTTTGTTTAAAAAGCACGCATCCCTCAACTCTTTTGATAATAAAGAGAATATTTTTTTTCATTAAAAATAATATATTTTAAAGAATTATTTTATTCCATTTCGAGTTTGTTCTCTAGACAACACAAAAATCATGACTGCAGCTAAAATAGACGTTCAATTTTTCATAGCAATAAAATATATTTTTTGAGTGTAGGAATTGCTGAGTAATATTTAGAGAACCATCATGAGAAAGAGACAACACCAACATCGTATATCGTTCACACAAGGGTTATGTAATTTCTCTGCAGACAATTGTGACCCCTGTTGAATATTCAAACCCTTGTTGATGTGCTAAATAATTATGTCTCTCATCACCACTAGACACTCCGTCATTTTCGAGAGTCGTCGTTGATGCAATTCTGGATTCTAGGAATGTTATAGGACTGTTAAATTCTATCCTTCCTCTATTCAATCCCAGCAGTTCAATCTGTTAAGGCCTTTTGGTAGAAACAACGACAGACAGTAGATACTATGTACTGTTGGAGCTTAGTATCAATAAGGTGACTCGAATCTCATCTGTTTACAACATTGCTTATCCTTTGATTACAAAATCATGTAATTAACCATTTCAAGGAAGAATCAGTGCATGAGGTAAGGTAAGTTATTTATTACATTTGATCTTAAAGGAAGCTTTGCTATTGTATCTGCTTTATTACTATTAATTATAAACGATAGTGTTATGATAAAAAAGCGTGCATTTTATTCAAAAATAAATTTAAACGATTGACAAAAATGTTGATTTAATATCATATTTCCAATGACAGAGTTCTTTAGAGCTAACTTGTAGTGAATATATCGCAACTTTTTCTTTTAACTGGCAAATATTTAAAAGTAATGAAAGCTTGAAAAGTAAAAGTTTGACAAAGTTTGAAGAACTGATCTGCAATTTGAAGATTCAAGTATCATTAAGTACGGTTTGTGGCATAGATTCAAAGTTTAAAAATAGTTTATTTTTGATGTAACCATTCAATCAACCAAGGTGTGCTCTTAAGTGCCACAAGTCACGTATATGAAGCTGCTCGTGGAACTGAAATCCTTCAGAGAGATTCTTTTACAAAAATTCAAATGAAATAGCAAATTAAAAAATGTATGAATGTCTAGTTTAATTTATTTAAATGTATTTTACTGAAAGTTATCAATCCGATAAATGGAATGTATATATATAGGAACTTGATTATATATTATGAGAATAGATTTTAAGTATTATATATCGATTTGTGAATAAACATTGTTCGATAATATTATTAACTACACTACCATGTCATTCTCCAGTATATTATGCAAATTGATAACGTTCCGTCGTAGCTCATGAAGCGCTAGTTCTAGAGCTGCAAGCAAAGCATCATAATCGTCTCATGAATATCATATCATGTGTATATTACTATCAATGATCTCGTGTATAAATACACATGGAGAAATCCAATATATTTAAATCAAAATCCGTCATAAATTCGAGATCAACCGACTATTTTGAAAGAAATGATAGAAATACTTATCAAACTGTTTCTCATTTGATTCATCTTTATCAATTGAATGTTAAAATAATCAAGAGCTCTATAAAGTTTGATAATGCAATCAAAATATACAATTTTCTGGCTGAAGACCTTAGGGCTATGACCAGTTTCAAAGGTTTCATGCCTTTGTAACAAAGGACAATAAATAAATAACATAAAATGGAAAAAAGCTGAGTAAACTTTTAGTACAAAAAAAAAAAAAACAATGTATTCATGTTTTATTTGAGAATTTTTAGTGAATTAAAAATATTTACTGTTGATGATCATTGTTGGTAATTTTTAAAATTCTTTTATCATGTATGCCATTTTTGCAGTTTAGAAAAACCATAAAGAAATTTTTTGTTTAATTGTACTACAGTGTAAAAAAAGATAATTATGTCTGCCTGATAATTGAGTATACTACTTAAAATAATGTTAAATATTTTAAAGGTTAATAAATCGATTTATTATCGATCGTCAGTTAACGTGTATATTACTGTAGTCATTTCTCTTTCAGTAAATTCATTATTTCGAACCACTCTTGAATAGTTGAGGTTTTCCGCCCTCAGTATATCGTTACAATAAACACCCTTCAAATGCCACTTGCTTTTTCGCACGCATTCCTTTGTATCTCCACTGTAATCAACACAACCGTATCTTTAAATTTCTGCGGTATACCACTCAAATTACTTTATTGCTGTCGCTATAGTCGCCAGATATTCGAGATATTATTGCAATCTTAGTTTTAGTTAACGTAATTGTCATCTTTTTATTCTGACTATTATTATCTTTCACTGTACTATTTGAAAATATTACAATAAAAATGTTTCTATTTTTAGACAGAAATGACAGTCATTTGATAACATTACTATTACTTTATAACTTAATTGGCAAATTTTTTAGCAAAAAATATATTTTTTAATTTCTCATTGTAAAGATACATAAAATGGCATCTGTAATAAGAAAAGAAAATAATTTTACTTTTTGTCACCTTGTAAATTAATGACATAAAAATTAATGCATTTTCGTACATTTGAAGCACTTAAATTATTCACGACACGAGTGATCGTGTATGTCAGAATCATGAATAGAAATGTTCTATTCATATACAGAAGAATATGTCGCAGAGTAATAAGAGAGAGTAAAATAATAAAGAGCAAAAAAGATAGAGAGGAAATAAAAAAGAAAAACAGGAAAAGGAAGAGTGATTGAAGACAATAAAACAAGAGTTTGTTTGGAAAGACTGTATTACTGAGCTTCAGAAAACAGTTTGGAACCTAGAGCTCTAGACCTGAGTTTTCTTGTATTAATGAATATATGTGAATGACTCAATATGAGTCAAAAAGTTTCTTCTGCAACCTATTTACCGAATTGCAACCATTTGAAGAATTTTTTTAATAAAAAAAAGAAAAGAAAGTAGAACAGTACAGAATTAATTGTAAAAAAATATTCACTCTATTGATATTTTTTAAATTTCAATGTGCTAATTAAAAACTAATAAACTCGGAAAAAGTGGTAATAAAAAAATCACATAAAATTCAAGAGGTTAAAATTAAATAATAATATTGAATTACTTTGAAAAGAAGTTATTTCAATTTTTTACTGCATTTTATTAGTTCTAAAAATAATATTCTTTAAGCTACAATTTTTATCTTTTCCTTTTTTCCTAACAGAAGAACCTCCTTGAGAAGTCTGAGTGGAGAATTGAAAGACGACGGACGAATAATCAAGAGATTTTGAAATTAATTGTATTCAACTGTTTATCTCTAGTCTAATAAAATACACTGTCTGCTTCAAACTGACAGCTTCTCTTTAATTATGACATAATATCGATATTAAAAAAAAGTTTAATTTCATCTTCTTATCATAAATAGTATTATTTTTTTTCAACTAAACTAGCATGTTTTATAAATCTCAAATTTGAAAGTATTTTATTTCAATGCATTTAAAGTATTTGAATATGACGTCATCCATTTAATTAACATTGTAATCACTTATTAAACACATTCAAGTACACTAAAAGTGACGATAATGTTAATCAAGTCAGTTGATGTCGTTCACAATTTTAAAGTGAATCGTTAATAAATTTTCCGGACTTTTATTTCAAGTTTCAAAACTTGAGCGTAAAAATAACATCAACATCATTTAAGTACTTGGTTGAGTCTTCATTTCTTTAAAAAAACTTGCGGCTGAATTCCACGTGTGAGCATATTCACTTTTTTCACTTTTTTATATTAAGATTCTTTGAGTTAGAGACGCCGGAACGCGCATTAAATAGAAGACGGATCCGTCAGAGAGGTGTTTAGTTTAGAAGTGTGAAGTAAAGGGTTTTATATGTATTCTAGGTAAAGTGAAGGCAGTAAAGCAGTAGAATGTATATCAAAAGATAAAAATACTGTAAAATGTTTCAAAAATTTTCTGATAATAATTGCAAATGATTAACAATGGAATAAATTTCAAATAATTCCATTTAAATACCGGAAATTGTTGATATTCCAATTTAAGGATAAAAATAAATCAATTATATTTAAAAAAAAATTTATATTCAATTTTTTTCATGTCAATTACTATTGTATTGATCTTCAGTTGGATTAAATTTATATAATATTACGAAATTTATTAATTATTATTTATTTATTGTTCAAATGATTACTTTTTATTAATATTAAAATTATTAATAAAATTGAATAACAAAAACTTTGAAACAAGCAACCACATATATTTCAGAAAAAGCACATTCTCTTTCTTTGGGTGAAAATACCACAAACCAAAACCCCCACTTGACACAAAAGAGCAGAATTACAAATGTTGAAAGGTCTAAGCTATTTATCTTCATTCACTTTCATATGCCACTTCAGTAGGTGACTTCTCATTATCACCTTACCATATCCATCCTGATTAGACCGAGTGCACAATGAACATTGCTGCGACAAAACCCTTCAGACCGCGAATTCACTAGCTCTAACACATTTGCTGCCGTCGAATACACCTGCCTAAATCTACGGTTTACAATTAGCTGAGTCCTATACAAGTCACACCCCAATTACCATTTAATTCGATCCCATACGTCGCCCCTTTTTCATGGAATGTGTATATGTGTATATCTATAGATGACACCCTATCCTCACTGTGATATAACTGTAGGTGCGTTTTTAAATGAAATATGAGACAGTTTTAATTTCACACAATTCTCGTTATTTAATATATACATAAATGGATCAATATATTTCAGTCAAATCGAGCAGGAATTTAATTAAACTGTTCAAGATAGAAAGTACGTAATCAACGTTAACAATTGTTTTATCATAAGTTGTAATTATTGTATTGGATTATATGATATAATACGTGGAGAAGTTTATAAATAAATAATGATGATAAATTATCGAAAACTTTGAGAGAAATATATTATTTTGGTTGACCAAGAGTTTAGATTAGGTAATTAAGACATTTTTGAGGTTCAAACTTGCTCTCTAGATAGTTGGCTATTGAATAATTCCTGAATTTCAGGTCTGATTAAACTTGTGAAACAAAAGTAATGGATAGAAAACAATTGATAAAGAAAATGAAATTGTGAAAATTTGATGAAAATAGAATGGAAAGAGACGAAAGATTAATATGAGGTTTCTAGCCATTGTTATATCATTTTTGTGGCATAAATGTATATTAGTACAGAATTGTCAATTTCAAATGTTATTTTTAAAATATCTTTTATTATTATCATTTTTTTTTAATTCATTTATTTGAGAATGCTTGTGTTAAAACCGTCAACAAATTAACTAGCAAATACAAACTTTTTATTAAATGCTGACAAAAGTAGCAAAGCTTTCTCTATCAAATGCATGGCTAACGTCGTGTCCAGAGACTTCCATTAGTGTTTTTTCCTATATACCATCAACGTAAATTCTCACGTATATATTCTAAAGTAAAAGAAAAAAAGAATAAAAATTGAAATATATATGGAAAGGAATAATAATATAATTTTTTTTGTCGTAAAAGAGTTTATGAAAATAAGATGCTGTATCTTTATGACTTATTTTCAGAAAACACAAAGGAGATGGGATGCAAATAATAAGAATGGAAACGTGAGAACTAGAGAATTCTTATATCTACCAAGTCCGGAAGGTTTCACAAAGACCCTCAGTTTGTTATTAAGGAAAGAAAAAAGAAAGACAGATCTTCATATCGAAAAAATAAGAAAATTTGCAATTTTATTTTTTAATATTATATTGAAATAAATTTCTCTCTTTTAATACCAAAAAAAGAATTTTATTCATCAAATGAATTATTTCTTAGTTTTAATTTAATTTGTGTATATACTTTATTAAACAATTACCACTGTGAATTCTACTACACCGAATTTGAAGCATTATTACCATTTCAACATTTACAATCCTTCTTTCATTGTCCATAATGTGATTACTCAAGAATATCAGCAGTTTTAATTACTCATCAACTTCAGCTATGATGGCTCAGCTTGATTTTTTAGAAATGTTTCAAATAGATACTGGAATCGAGAAGATACTAAATAATTAACTTCAGTGGAATTACAAATATAGTAACTGTTATGTGGACGTAATTATTCGTGATGATTGCTCAGTTTAATGTATAGGAGTCAGAGCTAGCGTGAGCTAGTGGTTAGCCATCGATCAGTAAATTACTAACTAGAATAGTAACACTAAAGCATTTGTATACCATAACTCTGTATAATTATTCAGTTGAAGGAGATTGCTCTGTTTTTAATTCTGTTCAAGTATTTGTCGGATAAACTGCAACATTTTCGTCATAAATTCCTTCGTATGTATGTGGTGGAAATTGAAGAGGCTATTTAAATTCATCCTTTCATGAAGGAATCTATAATTATGATTGTTATTTAAGTGTTTTAATTATTTATAATATTTTATGAAAATTTCTATGAGAATGTTGAACAGCACAAAGAATTTGAATTATTCTAAATATACAGTTTAGAAATTTAATATAGTGTTAAATTTTATTTTAACAGTATGATACTTGAACTGTTCTTATTTTCTACCCACATAACACCTTTTTTCTCCAATTAATATGACTTTGACTAATTTCACCTTTCGATGCTTCAAATTAAATAATACAAGTACTCTTATTCTTTCATGTAAAATGAATCTTTCGTGTTCAATGAGCGGACATCTATCGCTACGTGACCTGCACAAAGGACTGTAAAAACGACCGTCTTCAAGTTAGATGATAGCCTTATTCCAAGTTGTGTCCCTATTTCATCTTTTGACTTCCTCAGCTACAGTTTAATAGCCGACTAATAGTTGTTTTCAGAACTTATGAGTCCACAAAGGAACTGCTAATTATATCAATTAAGAAATTTAATATATGCTTTGAGAGAGGAAAAAAGTGAGTTAATAAAGTGATGAGTAAAAAAATGGAAAATTTACGAACAGAAAATGGAAAAGAAATTCGTGCGAAGAGAAGCTGCTTAGTGGCTCGAGTGTTCTTGAACTAATGGCACGCCATAAACAAGGTCAGACTAAGGTAAAGTACTAGGGAGAAGAAAACCAAGAAGGAAGAACGACATTCAGAGTGGATAACTTCGTTATCAAAGAAAACAAGAGTTCATTGCTTTAACAACATGGTAAATGCATGGGAAGCATGTTAGTACCTTTACCCAGTTCAATTTTATCTTCTTACCACAATATTTTCCATACTTATTAGACTGTTATTATTTGAAAAATAAAATAATCGTTAATTAAATAAATTTTTTATAGAATAATAAGAGATGATAAACAAAATGTTCTCATACTTTACCATAAATTTGAATTTTATCATTTTATTATGTTTCTTATAGCTTGACAAGAGTTTAATTTGCAACGTTTACTCTTACATTATTGTTTTTGGACAACTATGCACATGCGATTATTAAAACCAAATTTAAATAATCAAAGAACATAAAAATAGCATAGTCAAATTTTCAATTATGTTGACAAAATAATTTCTAAAGTAAACATAAATATTTATCAATTTTACAAATTGAAAATTATAATAAACAATTTTTCAGAGGCACTAGAATTTTGAGGAAAAATAAATAGATCGGTGTTAAGTATTTACCAACTTTATTTAGAGTGTTTCAGGTTTGCTTCAGTACATGTCAATATCATCACTTCTATGTAGATCTCGAGACATCTCCAGTATCGACATGGTCATACTCTTTTGGAGAGTATCTAAGATTTAAAAGAATAATATCATAATATTTCATGCTTATGAAAAATGTCACAATGTTATATCGAGTGTGTCAAAGTATGTGAGTACAAAAGGTGTATGTATATGTAGCCAATATATTGATAACCTTCTTTGGTATCAGCGTCAACCTCTGCATCGATGCACAACAATAGTCGTACAGTGACCCTGTATACGCGTATTGACTACCTATTTGATTGGAAAATACTGGAACCATAAGTTCCTATCAGATGTAAAACATTTTTAGTAGCAGTATATAATTCTTATCAATTTTTCAATCATACCATTGCCCATATCATACCTGAAAAAATGCAAAATTGAGCATTAAAATTTTTTTTTATCAACATTAGCATAAATAAAAGTCATACTATGGTCTATTAGTTAACATCAATATTTAATTGTGCAAAATACTGTGTGTATTATTTGTTGCAGATAAATTCAGCTTATTATTGTCATTCAGAATATATAATAAACTACAATAAACTTAACGATCATCAGTGATGTGATTATTCAATATTAATTGGCTGATATTTTTGTATGATGGATAATGATTAAATATTGACAATTACTAAAGTCAATGCAACTATGTAATTAAACATTTTTTAATTGAGCCGATTCTTTTTTTATTTTAATATCTAACATATAAATAATATCTTCAATTATAAATAAACAAATAACTTGAATTTCTTATTAAAGCTTTTATAAGCAATTACCTAATTTGGAGAAAACATAAAACTTTTACTATTTATAAATGAAGTCGATAAGTCGTACATGATGAAACATAATTAGCCATAAAAAGTTAATATTGAATGTGCTAATAAATTTTAAAGCTTTTATATATAAACACAACTGCAGATGAATAGTCAAATATTCAATTGATATTATGATAATAAAATATACATTGCTATGTGGAGAAAACTGATAAATATATCCATAATTTTAAAAAAGTGATGGGAAAGTATTTCGTATTAAATATTTGCTCAAGTAAATAATATATTAAGCAATATCAAAAAGTTTAATATCAAATGTTCTGATTTTATTTTCATAAATATTTATGTGATAAATTTTACAAATCCACTAAAATGTTGGCATATGTTTAATAACTATAACTATATGTAAGTGAAATTGATCCGATCTCCATTCTCTCGTATATTTGGTATCTTGCCAAATTGCAGTTCTTCCTGATTTCGATCAATGCAGCACACCAAGGTATTACAGAATTTTATGTAGAAATCTTTCCAAACTTGATCTTACTTTATATGTAACTTTTTTCTTCCTTTTTTTATTGTCTTTCAGCATTGTTGCCTCGATTATCTCAATTTCAGAAGTCGAAGATTACTCGACTCAAATCATTAAGTTTTATGAGAGTAAGTTTTAATACATCTATCAGTGATAGAGATCAATATATGTTAGCAGAATAAAAAGGAAAATTTCATTTTCTATTTCGAAGGTATGTATCAAGTAAACTTCTCAATTAAAACAAGTTTTTGTGACTTCATTTTTTAATAAAGTTGTTGATTTTACATAATCTTCTGAAACGAAATATTCCAATTGTTTGGTCAGATGCTTCCATTAATGGATAATGCTTAGTAAACAAGATTAGGCTGCAAATACAGACTACACTAATTATCCAAAATGGTCTATGTTCTCGACGGCTTTAACAATACGGCTGATGTATATAGAACACACGTATTCAATGTATTTTCAGAGTTCTTATGAGTATTAATACCTATTTTGCTATTGTAATAAAAATCGATATTATTTTATCTAATTATCTTTGTTAAAAAATATCCCAATGAATACTAAAACATTCATTTTGAATAACAAATTAAGTTTTTCGTACAAATAGATTTTTTTAGTGGAAATATTCTGCTTTAGTCCGGCATTTTTAAAATGAATAATAAATTCTAAAGCTTAAACATCGTTTGAAAATCTACGTTAAATGAAAAAAAAAAATTAATTATTTCCTTTATGATCTTAAATCTACTCAAGTCACTAAAGGTGATACAACATTTGCAGTGAATAGAAAAAAAAAAGAATTGATAAGTCAATTATGAAGCAGAAAAAAAACTAGGAATCCGAGGATACAAAAAGATGATAGAGAGCATAATTAAAAAGTGTTGAAAAGAATAAAAGAAACAACTGAAATCTGGGATATATATATAAAACTGTTATAGTTAAACGAAAGGGAAGAGTAGAGTTACCGCATTGCACCCTTGTGAATACGACCTCACCTGTTATTGATTGAAATTCTCTGCATGTTTCGTGTACTTTTGCTACCTCGTAATAACCGTATAGTTCTCTTCTGATCGAGTTATTACCAACATACTCGCGACTTCTACTAGTATTTGCTTTATTGGCTGTTATAGAACATTAGTATGAAGTTGAGATTTTAGTCATTTTTCTTAGTACACGATTCCACCCCTTCTGTCACGCAATTTTGTTTCTGCGAAATTGAGCCCCACCATTTTCCTTGATACAAGCGTGTTGAATAATTACATCTTATAGTATTACTTTGGGTGTGAAAAATACTATCGATCCATAGATTTAAATAACCGTTTATGTTCAATGTATGTTTGTTGATATCAATATTGCACTGCGTGCATGCATTGGTTTTCAACTTCTATTTTCTTCCACTATTTAACTTTTATGAACCTTATACCGTTGTTTTGCGTGATAAATCATTTATGCACTTTTAGCACAAAATTCTCAAAACTCTAGAATTGAGTTTATGAAGTGATTCTTTATTTAATAAAAAAATTTTAAATGATGTTTATTTACACTTTTTAACTGTAAACGAATATTTTTTAATTTTTAAAAAAGCTTTGGTTACAATCGAATTTATTCATTTATTCATTTTTTCGGTTAGAAAATAATTTTTAATTATTAATAAACATCCATTTTACAACACCACTCAACTTTAAATCAATCCAAAAAGGCAAAAACAGTTTCTAACGCAATACATCGATTAGTTCGACAGTAAAAATTTTGTGCATTTATTTAATAAACATAAATGTGCATGAAATTTAACACAATATTTATTTTACATCAATATTATGCCATCGTAACATGGAAACATAATAATAATGTATCGATTCTAGTGGTTTAATTATATTTGTTAATAAATTCAACTTGTATGAAAATCAACTATTTTTGATATTTAATATATCATTTTTGAACTATTACAAAACATTTCTTGCTAATTAATGAACCTTTTTAACTGTTTATAATCACTTCTATTAACCCATAAAATATGTTTATTACTTTTGTTTAACGTTAAATTTATTCATTTTTATTTTTCAATACACCAAAGAAATTGAGATCATTAATTAACAAATTTTAATTATCTTCAATATCCACAGACTGATTTTATAGCCTTATTCACAGCAGTTTTCAAAACAGATAACAATGATTCCTTAGTTCTGTTCAAGTAACACCGTCAGCTGCTGATACAAGTCTGCGTTATTGTGTACTAACCGCGAATGTCCTTTACCTACAATACATCTTTTATGTTTCTCTAGGGACCTGTCACAGGAAGGCCTATTATGCCATACAAATTTTGAAATAGTTCCCCTAATAGGCTGATCATGTTTTTGTTTACACTTAAACAAAAGAGATATTATTTAATATAAAATACATATTTTTATACCCAACCATTTTACATAATTGAGAAAAAAAAAAAGATAGAAGAATTTAAATTCAAGGAAATTTCACTTGGAAAAGTTTTTCAAGTCTCTTTTTGGTCACTAGAGAATATTCATTCCACTTCATTAAGTGAACTGGAATTTCAAAATCTTAAGAAAATGAAATAAAAATGAATTCACTACGATAAGAAAAGAGAATATCATTTGTATGAATATGTTTAAAAAATTATTTAACATTAATTAATAACAATATTTTTTTATTTACTCTCAAAATATCTACAATTTTTTTAAGATAAATTTCCACATATTTTAATTTAATAAAAATTTCCTTTAAATTTGGTATTTTCATTGAATACGAATTCTCATGAACGTAGTATTTCTCTAGATAAACTTCTAGCATCCTTATCACACATGAAATGTAAAAATAAATATTTCCTAAGTACTGGAAATTCTCACAAGCTTTATTTTAAGTACTCTCTCAGGTAAGTAGATCTTTTATTAATCTAGAAGGCAAAAAAAATAACTTGTTGTTTAATATTTTATTCACCACATAATGGATCAATAAATTCAAAATAAAATTCAAACAATTTTCTGATATTAAGTAATGTAGCTCAGGTGTTTGGGAAGATTAATAAATTTATAAACAGCAATTGACTTATTTGAAAGCATCACCGTACATCTAACTAATGCTTGCTTCAGTGTATCTATCTGCTGTTGGAGGTTTATGGGAACTAATTCATATTACGTCATCACGTCTACTATCTAGTAAGAGTAAAGAGAGTTGTTTCACTCGTGCAAAGCTCTACGTTGTTGTTCCTCTCACACATTTCTCATGCAGTAGTTTCACGACTAACGAGCCTTACTCTTGCAGTCAGCCACTGAGAAAATTTTCCGACGAACCCCATGTAACCTTAATAATGTGCTAACCAGTTTACGAAATGTGACAAGAGCAACGTTGGAATTGAAACTTTTACAGTTTAAGCAATTATACTTTATTCTTTGTTATAAGATAAGAACAATAAAGATTTTAAATCATTATATAATTTAATAATCAACTAACTTTTCTTTGTTGGAATGAAATTGGTATAAAGTTGTAACTAACTCACAAGTTGACCTTAATAAATAATTGAAAAATTATGTAAATTCAGTATGTAAAAGAAATGACAAAGTATAATAACTTCTTATTATTTAATAATAATAATAATTTGCATTGAGTACATTGCTATGATCGTATTTAAACTCTTTAAATAAGTTTAATTCCTAAAATTATCATGAAGAATTTCTAGTTGGCATTACATACCAATCAATTTTTTGTCACACTTTTTTGGAGCTTAATTGTTTATTTCAAAAATATTTATGCTTTGATGTATTTTTATACAATGTATTGTATTCTGGTAACATTACTATTATTGTATTAGTAGAGACCCTTTAATTGGCTTCTTCTCTTGGGTCTCTTTGTCAATAGATAACCGAATAAATAAAAATCGACATATTACGAGCAGCATCTTTCTTCTTATTTGTCTGAGTATCTAATAAAGATATACATTTATTGAAAGAAAATATCGACTTATGGTACGAAATTAAATTTATTCCTTCATGAAATTGCTGCTGTATTTTTTCATCGAGTAAAAGTGCAAAATGAAATTGTTAGTGATTCTAAGAAGACACTTGAGATCGATATTTTTAGGGATTAAGAGGTACCAAAACAGAATCAGTGATGCTATTAGAGAGATGATGTCTGATTATACTGTAATATGATAAATCTTAATTTAAGTTCTAATTTAAAAACAAACTCACGAATCATAGTATTGGAAACTGGACAAGTGGTTTTGTCGTCGTATTTTATTTTTCTTATTTCTAAAGCATTTCAAGTACATGTCACCACCAGGCAGGAGGTTTGTAAATTCCCAGTACTACCTAACAAGAGAGCAGTGCAACAGAGTAGCGACAAACTTGAGTTGAAGTTTGTACCAACTCGTCTACATTGCACCGTGCCTATATATTCTATATCGAATACCAAAACCTCAAAAGTCATCCAACTTAATCTTTGTAATCACCGTATAATAGATTTAAACCAATCAGAGACTTTAATCACTAATCAAATTTTTAATTTATTTTATTTCATATATTGATGTACTTTAAATCTATATTTTTACAAGAATTCATTTTCTATCTCTCATGATAACAAAAAAATTTGTTTCAAAGATACTTTAATAGATATTATTTTTAAAGGTAATCTCATGAACTCATCTCATTTCTATTGAATTTAATATTTTATAAGCTCATTACACGATTACTAAAGATTATAAAATGTGTATTTCATTTCATATAATGCATCTATTTACTATTATGTCAACCACGCAAAAATCACTTGAATCTATTGATCAAGATAATTACATTCATAATTGAATCAAAATCCAGATATGATTTTTAAAATTTAAATCTTCATAGCACTGATATTTTATCAAATCTTTTACCTTTCTATTTGTTAGAAATAAACCATAATTAATATTCATAAATACGCATATCTATATTTTTCAAAGTTTATTTTGATTTTTTTACACAGTATTTGGCAATCAACAAAATGCATCACAGATAGCAAAAGCGTAGAGCAAAAGCGCAAATAGAAAAAATAGAAATACGAGACAATCCTACCTGGATCACGTTCCATGCTATAAATTCTAGTTTTGTTCTCACTCTGACTTTCTGTCTAATTCATTCTCTGCTCTCGTTACCATTCTAACACTCACATATAGCGGACAACGTATCATCTCTCACCACGGTATTTGATGGTGTCACCAATTTTTATTCTTCGACGAAATCTCAAAACGAATAACATAAATTTGTAAACTAATATATATAAGTTTATTTTTTAATTTATAAGAAGAATAAATGACAGTCAAATTTGGTTTATTTCTCACATTTTTTCTACAATGGACCAATTTTAAAAAATCAATAAAATACAATGTAATATTTTTTTTTATTTTACAGTCGATTGGAGAAATTAAAAGCAATTATTTCCACTAACATGTTCAATAAAAGGCTTTATAAAGCACATATCTCACACACTTTTCGAAGATGAATTTCTAGTTCAACGGAAATGAGGTTGACGGTACATAAAATTAATTGAATCCATTTATTAGAGCCTTGATTGCTTCTTAGATGATTAATGAATGGAATTCGTCACATCACATTTTTAAATTCACTCTTTTCCTAATCCATTCATATTTTGGCGTCTGAAAATTTGTTCAACAATTCATCATAATTATTTCTCATCATCAGAAAATTGGGATAAAAATTTTAAGAGATGCATTTGGAAATTGATATGTACTTAGAAATTAAATGAAATGTTAATAAGTAAACTGTACAACGTATTTACCTACATGCTTGGCAAGACAGTATGAAATCAATGACTTCTACCAAACACAAGAGTCTTTGATATACTTTAGTAAACAGCTACTCTAAAAAATCAAAACTTTTACAAATGCAAATATAATTGACACACCAACAACATTTCCTCACTTTTCATGATGCATCTGTATATTTTCTTGGCACTTAATAAATTATTTCTTTAATAAAAAAAAAATTCTAGCATAATTTAAATAATTTGAATTTGTTAAATAAAAATTTTATCTTTCACTAGCATAATTCCCTTTCACCGCATTGTAGAGGATTAGAAGTGATGGAATTTTTTCTTTAATCTTCTCTGTTAAATAGTAGTAGGAAAATTCAACTGTTCCATTGTTAAAATTCACTGTTTCTGAATGTTGGAGCGTATTTTCCTGTAAAGCAATTGGAATTTTCTGCTATAATTGAATGAATTTCCTGAATATCATTGGTTTAGGATGTGGATATGAGATATATCTCAATCAATTGCTTTCCCTGAGTTAATATTTTAATTGCATTTTTACTAGCCAAACACTATACACCATTCACATTGCATCTGATTCTTTTGATGTTTTATTGGCAGCTTAGAATTAAATAACTAAATCAGCTTCTAGGTCCTTGAAGTAGCATGCAGAGAATTGAATGTAAGTATTTAAATTTACGACTAATTTTTTTTTAAGTATCATGGTTTAAATCCAATTATTCCACTACGATGGTGAATCATTTCTTTGTCTAAACCAAATTGAATTACTCAAATAGGTACAAATACTTGGCAAGTATTTTTTAGTCTTAACACCTAGCAAACATTGATAAAAAAATGAATAAATATCAGTTTAATTATAAACGCAATGAACATAGTACGAATGAATCAATTGACTAACGAGCTAGTGAAAAAATTGAATACGATCAGACAGGTTTACTTTAATAAAACCGATCGAAGTTTCAATGAATTAAAAATTTTTTTCGATGACACAAAATTGAGGTCAATTTAAAAATATTATTCAAATAATGAAATGAATTAATCAGAATTCTAAGTAAATGACTAGAAAAATAATTATATTAATGAATTATTTGAATATTCAATTTTAATATAAAGTAATGAATTAATTGACAATAATTCTTTCAACTTTGTTTGTAGATCCTTCTGTTTTATTAGAAAGGTTTTGCAAGAGAAATACACATCATGATATGCATGTTTGTTATGTAGACTGTAAATATTTAATGAAAGCTTATATTTCTGGAATAACTTTTTGTTTATGAAAGAATAATAATAACACACTGTTAAATTATGATGCGACAAGTTTTACTTAAATCATTTAGGGTTGAAAAGAAAATAAAAGAATTGGGTAGAGAAGCTTTTATGACAGAAGTTTTAAGAGGTAAGAGCAAAACGAGATAGCAGTTATTGCAAGCTTCTATAAAGATGATTGAGAGACCTCGACCTCTCGCTGAGTTGAATGGATTCAAAGAAATACAACCCTCATTCTCTTCCGTGGTAACTCGTTGGCATTCGAAAGACACAGCTATAGGAATACATCTCCAGAGTTAGTCTGATGCATGCAAAAAAATTTATCATAACTCAGTTTTAGTTATAAATTTAGTCCCTTCTTTTCACAGTATTATATATTTTTATCAATGAAAAGAATCAATGAAATTATTATTATCGAATTTACTTTTATATTTTATTTAATTTTTAAAACTTATTTTCTTTTTTTATTTATAATAAGAATATTTTTTTTCTTAAATGTATAAGAAATAAATTGATAATTGCATTAGATGGTGAGAATTCGTTGATAAGCAATTGTCAGTAAATTTTCATTTCTAATTCGATATATTAACCTTTCGATCTAAATTGAAACATCTGTTTATGTTGAAACATATAATCGAAATGTAGATAGCAAATATACCCGGCAGCAAATTGATAATATTGCTTTTATATAAGTTACATCATGTAGTCGACGTGTTTGGCACAATTTGCGAATTTAAATTAAAATAATAACATGGGCTATTGATGATAAATATTATTCCATCTAATTGAAAAATCAATTTAATTATGTTGAGAGGTGATTTCTTAATAAACTAAAGAAAGCTATTAAACTGTTCGTAAAAAGTTCACTGTCGAAAAATTTTTCATGGATAATATACTGAAAGAACTGTGAAGAGTATACTTTTAACTTTTAGACCGTTTTTGAGAAATTGCTAAGTGGTCTTTGATCTTCTGATTAAAGTCAAAAGTGTCTTTTTATTTTAATAATTAACAACTTGGTCCAAGGAAATCGTATGATAATTTATAAAAAAGCATTCTCAAGGATAAAGTACAACCTTTTAATGACTCTCTTTGATGATCCTTTAGGTAAGTTATTAAAACTATTTTATTTATAAAAATGGAGAATTAAATGTTATGGATATGTGTATTGTATATATATATGTATAAATTCTATGATATTCTAGCAAACAAAGCACTAAGAATTATAGCATTGTCTGGCTCATCTCCATTTGGAGTGTAGTTAGAACGCGGATGCTGTTACTCCTGTTGTTACTTTATTGTTTGCACTTTTTTCATTTATTTAAATAACAAACGGGGAATTATGTAAAATAAAACTAGTTGTATCTTTCTGTTCAGGAAGCGAGACAACTTTAATGTAGATGTATAACACCATAAGAATATTAAAGATGACTTTCAAACATTACATGTTGCAGAAACAAGCTTAATAGGTTACTACCTTACAAAAATTCGAGTAAACATTTTTGTTTCGTTTTAAACAATACATTTCAATTATTCATTTAATTTTTTTTCATCGCCATTTATTTCATCTGAATGATTAGTTACATATTTTTTCAACAACAAAAATGTGTACCCAATGAGTCATCATGAAAAAGTTTCGTAACATTTCTTTTCACAGACGAATCTCTGTCTCCCACAAAACTTGTGTCTCTCACCACAATGAACAAACGATTAATCAAGACTCACTAGTTGTTCTTTTGTCAAGATTTGTAGATTACTAAAATCAGTGGAAAACAATTTCAAAATGTGCAGTGAATTCTACTTCAGATTTTAAATATACAAAATGGTGCTTTATATATATAAATATATAACTATTGAAAATAAAAAAATACTGGTAATATGTCATCAACTGAATGTAGCAACAAAATATAAATATTAATTAAAAAATATTAATTATAAGAATATAAATAAAAAGAGTTGTTTTAAAAAATCAAAATGTTTTTCTATTGTCAGCCATAAATGGAAGAATATGAATGGTATTATTTAAAGTCTTGATATTATTTTTAAAAAAAAAATAGTGTGTACAAATGTGTATAGAAAATGCATTCCGATGTTTTCCCACAAAAAAAATATATCTGTGCAAGAATGATTTTTTATGATAAAAGAATACCAAAAAATTCTTTTCTAACAAGAGATAAAAATCAATCAAGAGATTATTTAATTAAAATATAAATAATTCTTCTTATAATTTATGATAATTAATGAATATATTTGTCAGGATTTCATAGATTGAAAAATGTCATAATGCTAAAAAATTTCATCTTAAGAGGATATCTACGCTATATACTTAGTCATAGTGACAATCGATAAGCCGGTAAATTATTAAGGATGCTGGTCTAATACTTAAATGGAGACATCCTGTATAATGTATAACAATGACCTCTACTAACCTATTCCCTAGACGCCATCTATCTACCCTCTTTAATTAAGAAAACCCTCGATCACGTTGCATTAACTAAAAAAAAAACTCGGTTAATAAAAGTCCAAGCTGGGCTTGATTTTGGAAACATAAAAAAAGTTGAAATAAATGAGATATTGAAAAAGGAAAAATTGAAACAATAACTAGTATTAACAATTACATCGAAATTTCATGTAATATTCATACAACGGACATGTAAAATTGTACACGCCTGGATACTTATAATTAAAGATCTTACACGAGCTTACATTAGATAAAGCTCGAACTTTCTAAAACTCCACAGAGAGAATGAAAAAAGTGAAAATAGGAGTCACAAAGATAATTAAATTGAAATAGATTAATTCTTTATGTGAGGGTAATACTTTATGCATGAACATAATAGAAAATTTCGATAAAATATGTTATGTAATTAGAGTGGAAGAGACAAAGAGGTGAGTAAAAGAGTATATTTTCAGTAAATGCCAGGTAATATCAAAAGTAATAATTTTATTGAATAAAAGCTTTTTATTTCTGACTTTGAATTTTTTGATAAACTTTAATGTATTTCAATAAAAAAAAAAGATATTCATTACTGTAAAGGAAAATGTTATTTTATTTCCTAATGAACCTTTTTATTCTTCAGTGGAATATTATGAATAAAAGCAGTGAAATAAATAAATTACATTTAGTACTTGCGGAATATACTCGCGTAAATGTAAATGTAAATTGTAAGTATACGTCATCTACAAAAAAAGTAGATGCATAAGAGTTGCGGAAAAAAAGGGTGAGTCAAAGTTGAGACGCAGTGGTGACGTAAAAGTGCACAAGAGTTATGGGGTGACAACTCGACAACTTCTTAGCGTGGAGTGAAAAATCCACTCTCATACCTTCTCTCATGACATTTTTCTTTCTTCTTCACACTTGCAATACTTATTTCAGACAGACATATGAAAAAAAGGTATTTTTTCACTCTAACAAAAGTATGGGAGTTTTTTTTAATCTCATATGAGTCACTCATTCACTTGGGTTAGAAAGTGCAACTGGCAGCTCCCTGAATAAAAGGGAAACGACGAAATATGACAAAAAGGATAGAGCACCCTTTACTGCTTCAATAATAAGGGACGATCATAAAGCAAGCTTGATTTTTACTACTTTTTGCATTTACATAAGTCGGAAGTTCATGAAGTTTTGAAAAATTACAGACATGTTGAATAAGTTGGCAATATTTTTCATTCTATAACTCTATAATTTGTCGTTATAATTAGAAATACCCTACCCACTGACATACATTTAAGAAAACTAATTATTGATGACTCTGAAGATTTACTTTTAACTCCTAATAGATTTGTAACTGTCATTTTTTTTACCCATTACGAAGATTGAATATTTCCGTGGTAAATTGTGAAATTAAAAAAAAGATTTCTAATATTTTTGTAAAGAAATTAATGGAAAGGCTCTTCAAAATATTATAAGTAGCTTAAGAATTATTCATTTGTAGATTTTAATATTCAATACACAAATAAAGAATGAAACGTTATAACTTATTTTTAACTTTGAACCTGAATTAACTAAGAGAAAATCCGCTTTTAAATAAATCCTTTAAACCTTAAAGTATAAATCTCGTGAAAGGATATTTATTTTATACCCACCAAGCATAATAATGATTGCTTAAAAAATAATATCTCTAATGATAGAAATGTAATTGATATTGTGAGTACATAACTTTTTCCTCTACTTTATATCCTTTAACTCTCATCAGCACAAATGATTACTCAGTAGATAATTATTCGCCCGCAGTTTCCTCTAGAACTCATGTCGAGATGTATGACATTTTTTTATCTGAGTTTCAATAGAGCTATTCATCATGAAAATATATAAATTGGAAGCATTATCAAAATCAAGGCCATAATTCATGTAAATTTATAGTAATTAAGAATGACGTAAAATGATGGATATGTATATTTTTATTTAATACATTATGTCGTTTATTTCATTCAAGATTATGTGAGAGATATGCAAAAATATATAATATAGTAATATAGTAAAATGTGATGGATTATCGATTATAAAGACGAGTCCACACAAATTAACATAAAATCATTTATTTTCATGTAAATAAACTGGAATACATATTAAAAGTACAAACCTTTAGGAAGGTGTATATTGACTTTTCCACATATTGACCGATTAAAATATTTTTGTATTAAAATACGAAAATGTTCTATTATTGAAAAATTAATGCATAAATTTAAATATCATATACGATACAATATTTGAACGCATCAAATTAAATTTTCATCAAGGTAGATAAAAAAAAATCGTTATTTATTTAAAATGAATTAATTACTTGGAATATTGAGTATCGATTTTTTCTTTAATTTAATAGCAATTAGATGTTCAATTATAAAAATGAAGTTATCGTATCCGGTGAACACTAATATTTTTCAAGACGAATGAAGAAGAACAATGAAAATTTCCTTACCCATTGTCACATTGACGACTAAACTAACTACTCGACACAGATCTTGAGCCAAAAGCAGATATCTCTTCACCTCCTCCTGAAAAGATCGACTCGATTTCACAGCTTTTTAGGTTCTTAAGAGTCGTAAGAATAGTTGGAGATAACAAGATATTTCCATCGACCGAAGCAATCTTTTCTTGAATGCTTTTGGGTGGTGGAGTAATAGATTTGCAATCGCCATGAAAAAGATGGAATATCTTTCAATGACTAGAAATGAAAGTACATTCACAAAACTACTCATGAGGATAAATATATATGCGAGAATGTATACCAACGTATATTTATAACATCCATCACCGATCTATTTATATTCTTTTCTATACTCTATCCCATTGACGTTTGAACCATCATTTGGAAGTTCACTATTTGAAAAACGACACTTGAAAATGAATTGGCTTTAGAAATTTTTCTGCAAATAATTTTACCCTCGAAAAATAAATCAGTGAATATTCACTGTTTGACATGATAATAATAGCATTTTTTTAAACAGTGATGGTTTTACATATACACTATTTTACAGTCATTTTCACCGATTCATTTTTAGAGAGGTAGTAAATCAATTAAACCTTTCGAAGAAGATTCTTTATTAAATGATAACCATTATATTAAAATGTAATTACTACTCCAAGCTCCATGAGGAATGCTACAGAACATGTTTAACACAAAATATGCGAACAGCAAGAGAGATGTAGAATAAGTCATGTAGCGAAGTAGATTTCGCATTAATTATGTATATGAGATGAAATTATTCGAAAACAAAGCATGACTCTGGTTTATAATCATATTGCTTAAGAAGAATGAACCACTAGAATCAATCATGAAACTGTTTTACTACCATTGTGATGATAATTGTTTGAGAAAAAACGAATTCTGAGAATTATAATGATTGTTTGAAATTCTCGTACAAAAAAATTTCGTTCCCCGACGTACCCCTCGTGGGACTATGGAGAGCATTTGATTTTCTGCTGATAACTCAGGATCTATGAGGCCTATATAGAAAATGATCATATCAATAGATTCGTGAGAATGAAATCTTTTCATTGCATGAGCTAAAATCATAATTAGAGAATAATTAAGGCTGAAATTGAAGTAAGTTCCTGTTTTACCCCATTTTAAGGGTGTTAAAGTGAATTTTCTCGATCGGTGCCCCGATTCCGCATTTCTACGCATCAAAACGAAGAGAATGAGTGGTCAAACTTGAAAATCGGACAACTTTGATTTTTCGACCCCAAAAAATGGCAAGTGGTACCCCTTTCCATTTTTTTTGGTCAAAAAATAAAGGTACTCCGATTTTGATGATTGAGGGCTCATTCTCTTCGTCTCAATGCGTAGAAATGCGGAATCGGGGCACTGGTCAAGAAAATTCACTTTAACACCCTTAAAAACGGGTTACACTAAATACAAATTACGAATTATCATCCCCTTGACTTTAAACTCTTATAACTCATGAATGACAGTCCAATAACTGATTTTAGGGACGTTTTAAAAAGCTTAAAATCTGAACTAGACAAGCATGTCCATGAAAAATGTTTAAAAAATTTCTTTCACGCTTAAAATCGCTAAAATATAAAAAAAAATCACATTTTTTTGAAAGGTTGCCAATTAATTTGGCAATTTTGAGGGTGGAATAAATTTTTTAAACGTTTTTCATGGATATGCATGTTTAGCTCAGATTTTAAGCTTTCTAAAACGTCCTTAAAATCAGTTATTGGACCGTCCGTTCATGAGTTATAAGAGTTTAAAGTCAAGGGGATGATAATTCGTAATTTGTATTTAGTGTAACCCGTTTTTAAGGGTGTTAAAGTGAATTTTCTTGACCAGTGCCCCGATTCCGCATTTCTACGCATTGAGACGAAGAGAATGAGCCCTCAATCATCAAAATCGGAGTACCTTTATTTTTTGACCAAAAAAAATGGAAAGGGGTACCACTTGCCATTTTTTGGGGTCGAAAAATCAAAGTTGTCCGATTTTCAAGTTTGACCACTCATTCTCTTCGTCTTGATGCGTAGAAATGCGGAATCGGGGCACCGATCGAGAAAATTCACTTTAACACCCTTAAAATGGGGTAAAACAGGAACTTACTTCAATTTCAGCCTTAATTATTCTCTAATTATGATTTTAGCTCATGCAATGAAAAGATTTCATTCTCACGAATCTATTGATATGATCATTTTCTATATAGGCCTCATAGATCCTGAGTTATCAGCAGAAAATCAAATGCTCTCCATAGTCTCACGAGGGGTACGTCGGGGAACGAAATTTTTTTGTACGGGTCGTATTATTTAATTTTACTGCAATGTATTATAGCATATTAAAATAGAATTTCCATAAAATGAAATTGAATACTTTATAAACTGTCGATGTAATTTTCGCAAAAATTTTGTTGAATCAAGTTTAATCAGAACAGCATACAACATTAGTGAATGGATCGACAAGGCAATGTATATTTATTTGTGTCACAAAAGTTATTTAAACCAAACTTCATTTCAATAATATGCATCATTCTTGTGGCACTGAATCGATTGTGTTGAAATTACTCATAATATTCATTCGACAAATAATTCTAACAAGTTTTGAGGTGATAAATGAAAACCTTTATTGGAAAATATCACACATAATGGATTATTCTTATACAATATTACATAATTTATATAAAAAAGTCAATAAATTTGTTTGTTTTAGATAAAAAGTTTAATGATGTTTAAAGATAAATTGTAAAGTTAATTATTAAATATATTTATAATTTACACTTTGTTTAATAATATTAAATTTCAAACTATTAAATGTACATCAAATATACATATGTGGCACATATCTACTACTCTAAGCTTAGTTAAAGCATTTACGTGCAGCTCTTAACTTAGGTTTGCTTATTAAATGCAGTTGAGGATTACATGTAGAGAACCTTATGGTAGATAGAAAAGACGCGTTTACGTGAACGCGAATCTATGTTAACATCGATGTTAAGATCCCACCCCACTATTTTAATTACTGATAATTGAAGCTTCTAATTTAGTTAAAATTACCAACTATATTTTCGTCTTCTCAAACGATCTAAATCTATAACTCTGTTTAATCTACACTTCTGTATCTACTGTCTTAAAATGAAACAGTGAAAATCACTGTGAAACAGTAAATTTTACTGATTCCCTTTCAAAGGGTCTAAACATATATTGTACAACAACTAGGTGCTACCCAACCTTTTTTTCATGAACATGGTCCATCAGTCATCATTTGTTTGATAGGAAATGTGAAATTTTCCAAAATTATTTCATTCAAAACTTATCTGTCTCATTTTACTCCATTATTTGCACCTCACCTTGATGGCGCATCTCGATAAGACTTAGCGTGATGTAATTCAACCTAAAAAGCACCTGAATAAATTTATCCTTGAGAGAGAATAGAAATTGAATCAATGTTAGTGAGAATTAGCACACACTAAATAATAGACTTGTTGAGAATTGATTACAGAAAGTAATCAAAACACGGACATTAGAAGCAATTTTTTCATGTTAATGGATAAATAAGATTGATGGATCATCAAAATTAAATAGATGAAGATTTGACTGTTAATCAAAATGAGTGGATATGATGAAGGTCAGTTCTGTTAACTTATTAGTTGTTATGACAAATGAAAATTTTTATTTTAAAGTCTCTCCATTGTATGGAAATCAAGATGAACAAATTTCAATTTCCTTTTACTTGTATTTTCACATCACAGCAAGTTTTACCTTTCCTTTGTACTTCTGCAATATTGAACTTAGCCTAAGACTTTATTGTTTCCATGAAGTTGAAACTAATGTCTTTGCTATCTGACTTATGTCTCTTCCTTCTGCTCTTTGTTGTCTTTTATGTCGTTTTCATACAGACTGGAGTTTCTATAATAATACTATATAGAAAACAAGAAAATTAAAAAGAAAAACTATAGACTCACATCAGAATTAAATATTGATGTACGATGAGATTTATCGAAGCAATTTTATGTGAAAGTTATTAATATTGTAATTTTTTAAACAATTTTATTAATATTTAAACTGATTCTATGCTTTTGAGATTTTTAATAATATTCGTTCTCCACTTTTTGCAACACAATGTCATTCACTTGAAATCTATTGAAAATCACGCTTTGTTGAAAAGAGAACATTGCTGGTATTTCCACGTGAAAACAGATTTTCTTGCCACAGTTTTTTTTAATTGTTCTTTCCTCGGTCACGCGTGATATCCAAGTTAGTAGTATTCGATAATATCTCGTAAGCCATTACTTCCACTTCTTGGATGAGCTCGTAGAGCTTATCTCAAATCGACAAAGCGAACAAGGCTTTGCAGATTCGGAGATTTAAAGTAAGCTACATTGTGGAGGCTATGGAGCTTTCAAAATTTTCGCTTTCCTTCTGCTACTCTTTTTCTTAAAACATAACTTTATTTCTTCTTTCTTTTTCTTACTTACCCCGAGTATTCTCGTGTGCTCTGTACTTTTCTTCTCCTCTTACTTTGGTAAAATTGCATTTAAAATCTGGCTAACTCGTTTGCTGCAGCAATCTTATTTGTTCTTTTCTTTTTTGACTTCTCTTTTTAATATTTTTTTTTTAAATACACCAACTGTCTGTTCTTTAAAGTAGACATATCAGTTAAAAATGTAACTAAAAAATACTATTATTATTAACTTAAACATAAATATTTTTATCTTTCGCAACAAACTTTATTTAAATTCTCATTTTCTGAATCAACTTGATAGCTTAATTTTTTTTATTAAAAATTAATTTGAATTTTATTCACCAATTTTATAATCAATGTTTAAATTTTCTAATATTTTTTATAAAATGAATTTTGATAGATTGGTATTTTATTTTTATTGTCAACTTAAAGCCTGACTTGAACTACTGAATTGATACATATCTTTATCTTTCATGTATAAAAAATAAAGTCAATGACAATTAAAAATTAGCTTTGGGCTATGCTTGCACATTTAATAAAGATAACATTAAAAATAGACTGGCATTCACAAAAATAAACTAGGATTAAAAAAGTCTACAAGTAGTAAATAGAGAAGAGATCTATTAGCAAATGTATATTTACTAAGCATCGTCGTTCCATCTTTATTCCATCTGTAAAGGTCTTTATTTCTAAGACGACCAACTCTGATGATGATTGCTATGCATCTTATCTACCTTTTCCAACTTCATTTCCTTCTCATTGTGCAAATGAATGAGAAGAATCTTTTCTCTATGAGGTTTGCCTAGAGTAAACTATGTTCATGTAGATCTCAATCAAAATTCCTGGTCCAATAGTAATAATAATCAGGGTACCAGTTGTTGATGTATATACTGGTGGTCTAAATAACTTTCTTAAATTAATCTAGTTACGTATTTAAGCTAGTAAACCTTGTCACGAGTTATTTATGCTGCTCATATATTATGTGCAAGCACGATATAAATTACCAAATAAGTTCTCTTATTGAGTGTCATGTCAATTTCTTTGCCAATGTAATTGTTAGAGCAGTTGTTTTGTCATGATAACCATGGAAGTTTATTTGTTATACATAAAAAAGAAACAAAACTTGTAGCAATGCAGTCATGTTACTGCCATAAGAAAGTCTTGTTTTAGAGCAGTGTCTTGTATGTTTTTTTTGTGAAAGAATTTATTTACTCTAGTAACTTCCTGGACAAACAAAAATAACAAACGAGTTGGTCATTTAAACTCATTTGAATATTTATTGAGCGTATATTCATATTATTCATATAATTATTAAAGCAAACAATTATCATCAATTAAAAGATATAAGTCTAATTACTTTAAGTAGAATAAACTTATTTCCATTAGAAAATAAAGAAGAAATTTTCTAAAGTGACGTAGAATAATAATCTCAAGTTCTTCTTCAAATGTATCTTGATAAAAATGATTGATTCTGTACCATCCTTTCTGGTGTCTTCAAGATGATCAAGAAACACTCAAAGTAATTTCTGAACATTTTTTTATACTATTTAAAGTAAAATTTCGATTATTTTACTTTCAATTATCTGGGAATTCTAGTGTTCTTTATTAACATTTGAATAATATTTTCTTAAGGAAGAAGCATCACAACTAGTTTTAGATTGAGAAATTGAGAAGTAGAACAAGACAAACCATCATACAGGTACATTGTAAATATAAGAAGAAATTTGCTAGACAAGTGCTGTACTATCTGTACATAGAATGACGACAATGAGTGCTTGTTTTTCGTCTTGCTTACAAAAGTTTTACTTAGGTTTTCAATCATACAGTATATACTTGAGACAACTTTGCATTTAATGAAATGATATGCTGACTAGACTTGGTAAATGTTAGCTGTTGTGATTATTGCGTGTAAATGATCTACCTTATTTAAGCAGGAAAAAAAAACATTGACTTTTTCTGAGTAAATTTCAAAACTTTAATTATTATTAAACAAAAATTATATAATAAATAACGAAGAAATAATTATTATGAGAGACAGATAATTTTAATATTTATAATTTGAAAACAAGATGATGAAAAATGGAAAAAGATCTTATTTTAGAATCCATTTATTTCATTTCAATTTAAGAGTAAAACCATTTTTGTTGGTATAGGAGATTGACTTTAGTCTGATGAATATTGTGAAGATAAGAGTCTGTTGAAAGAAAAAAAGAATTGAGGGGATGTATTACAATAAAAAAGATTGGGTATATGATATGAGGCGTTTATGGAAACTTTTACAAGATGTTGACACTGCAGTCAACTGACCTGGTTGCTTCTCAAAGAGAAAATAAGCAGACCGATCGTCACTTCTGATAGCACTAATGGAGTCTGGATTACCTCAGAGGTTCATCCATTCCAGTAAAATAAAGATCTTGTTGGAGCTTAGACCCTAGCTTTACCAAAACCACCGGCTTGACTTGAGATCAAACAAAAGTAAGAGTCATAATCGCAAATTCATGGAGCCCAAGGGACAAGTACAGGAAATTTAAAAATGGCGCAGACTTGTTACTTTTATCTGCATCAGTGTCTTTGTTAAATAAATCTCGAGGGAATTCGTGGGACATACTTGAGAATAATTAAAAGAAAAATGAAAATAATCTTAGGGTGAGTATATAATTTATTATTTTAAATAAAAAAAACTACGCAGGCGCATTATTTTATGCTTTTAAGTCAATAATCATTTTTCAACATTTTATAATTAAATCAAAAATATATTTTTAGACATTTTCATGTTACTGTCAATCACATTCATATCATGATTGGTTAAATATTATTTATATTTGTTTTTTAACAAAAGAAAAAATACGATATATTTACATGAAATCGTACATTTTAAAAATTATAATAGAAACCATTGTAAATGCTAATTTATTATGATTTTTGTAAAGCATATGAAAATTCATCTTCCAAAAAGCCATAAATTTCAAAGTTTCTACAGTTGTTATTAACTACTATACTTAGTCTCTGTAGCATGCGTTCTGTCTCCCTTCAACTACGTCTTCATCCTTTCTTCATCGCCCTTGTCGTGCTTTATAACATCACACTTACACCAGGCCCACAAAGTATCTTGGAAACTGTCAGACCCTTAAATGCGCTTATAATGTCTGACTAAATTCATCTCTATTCACTTGATAATTATCTGCTTTAGTACCTTCCGCTAAACTTATGTTATAGTTTCATTTATTTCGATAATTAAGTCGATGAATAAATTTTCAACCATTATTTTACGTTCTGAGAAAATTATACGTCTAATAAACTCCATTTTCATTAATTTATATTACAGAAGGGAAAGTAAATGAAGGGTTTTCTTTATTAAAACACTGATCACTGGTATTGATCAATCTACCAATCTACACAGAAAATTTTTTTATTACAAAAGAAATAATTATAATGAATTAAACAAAAAATTTCAAGACTTTAAGAAGAGAAGATGTTACGAACCAGTCTGATGCTATTACAAAGAGTGAGTGATCTTCTTTCTCAGGTTATTTTTATCTTCTTATTTAATGATCGATAATATGGTTTTATAAAATTAAGAAAATAATACTTTTTTATTCCTACCATGACATAATAAATTTATATATAATTTTAAAATAATCTAATTTTATAAAACCGTATTATGGAATTTTAATGATGAAAAATCCAAGTGAATTTTTATAAATATAATAATAAGATGAAAGAGAAGTTAATATATAAAATTTTTTCCATTTTTCTGTTTTTCCAGGTTCAAGATAGTTTTTGCAAGTTGAATAGTACTTTCCGCATATCTCCAAGTACACCGTAGCATTCTCTTTCTGGTTCCTTTTCATCTTTATCTAAATTTGCAAGAAACTTAATTCTTATTTAACGACTATAAGCGTTATCTGGCTTCCACTCCAAGTCACTTAAACGTCTGTAAAGATATTTGAATTTTCCTAGAAGTAAGAATAAGAAAGAGACGAATATTAACTATTAAATATCTACTTATCAAATTAACAGTTATATTGTAACATTATTTCGTATTTTTGCTCGTTTCTCAATTTAAGTATGAATAAAGAAAAAATGTTTCATAAAACTTCAAAAGTCTGATCAATAGAATGTAGAAACTTATCTTCTTCACAAATATTATTAACTTAATTTTTTTTTAAATTCCCGATTGAAATTATAAATGGAACTTGGATGGATTATTGCAGAAAATACTAGAGAAATAAAGTAATTCAACGGAGCAATCAAAGTCTCCCTCGATAATTTTTCTACCTCGTTTTCTAACATAAAAGACAGCAGTATCAATTCAAAACTCATTAATGATGGTAATCCGATTATTAAATGAGACGGTGTTGGTGATTACTGGAGAATGTATATGCCCATAACTCAAACATTACTCTCAATGCTATAAGAACTTGTCTATCATCCTAACATTATTATGAACTACAGATACACTGATAACTAACATCAATAAAAAGAAAAAAATAAATACGATGAAGAGTTCAGTGCAACGATTAATGTCGTTTACTAACGTGATTATCTCATCAACTAATCTGAAAAAAAAATTATAAAAGTATAACTTGGTCCTTTTTTTTACTATTTGCATGTAATTATTGTATTATTTTTATTTAACTACTTTTAGGAAGTAAAAGAGACTCAATGATTTCATCAAATGATAATAAGTTTCATCGTAAGTATTTATTAAATGCAAATCTATTTTTTATAATTAAAAAATGTATTGATTGTAGCTTTGAGTGTATGATTATCCAGCTTACTATAATGTGATCGCTAAAGATTAATTACCTAACTCAAGCTTCGAATACTAAATACACATTATAAAGGAGGTATCAAATAGTTTCAACTCGTGTATCTCTGGTATTAGCATAACATTGCATGGTAAAATTAGTTCAATACTAGTAATATTACAAAACATTATTTTGATTCCAATGAATTGATTATGTGTTAGTTTAAAAAATAATTATCTACTGTTTCATTTTTATCTTCTATAAAATGTTATGTAAATGAAGTAAATATGTACTAATGAAAGACAGCATTTTTTTAAAATGAAATTACTTATTATAATATAATAGAATAGAATAATTAACTAATTTTTACATTAATTGACAAAGTATTGACAGCAGTATACAATTTCTAATTGTTTTATTATATAATTATCGAAAAAGAAAATCAGATGTCACATAAAGAGAATCTTTCAGGAGTAACCAAGCAACGATATAATTAAATTCCATTTAAATTAAGTTCAATTAATTAAGCTGTTTCTCCTCGTGGGAACTGTATTCGCTTGGCTGGCTGTATCCGTCTGAAACTCACACCCTGGAAAAGCCAGAACGAAATATATTCCACTGCTGCACAATAACCCGAAGATAAAAAAATTGGCAAAAATTTTTATATCTATACTTTCAACTACTATTACAGTTTTCCACTAATTATTGGTAATTGGTGTTGTTTCTAGCATGGTTTTTTTTTACAAGATTAAGTTGATGTTAACCAAATGCTATTCACACATACATTGATTTTCAACAACGCGCCAGAATATTTAGACGTTCAATTATATCTGTATTGCCTGAATTGTAATGTAATGCAGGGTCAAATTGAAATAGGCAAGAGGCATACCCTCTATCGATGACCAGCCGTTGCTATATAAATTCAGCACAATTGCCTAACGCCACTAGGGATTAAATTTTGTTATTTTGTTTATTTTTATACTGAGAAAAAAAAAATATTCTCTGCCGGTGACACGTTTGTCTATTGTCACGCGCAGCAAAACTCCGTAGCTATAATTTTACTATTTTTTTCTCTACTTTAGTATTTGATGAATGATTTAATTATTTTCATATACAGAACTTGTTTCTATTAGAATAAGAGGTTTATTGCGACACTTTCACCCGTTTAATTTTCATACCATTTTAATAGTACAATCGTTAAAAATTTTATATGCAAACTCTGCGAGAAATAAAATATGAATGTACTTGATATTGAGTGTAATTTTACTAATCGATAATTATGGTGTACATATATTTTCGTGATTAAGACTGCATGGAAGCGATTGAGATAGGTGATATATAAAAAGCTACATATTCTTATAAAACTGGAAAAAATATTGTTGTATAGAACTGGGTGTAACTCACACGCCATTGAAATAGCGCGAGAAAAGGATAGATAGCTTGTACGCGTTAATAAAGTCTTATCGGCGTGCGACCATGCATGTCGACTTAAAACCTCCAACACACTAATCCACTATGCTAATTCGATGCCAGCATGCACTAGTGACGGAGGTAATTCAGGCCGCTTATAACTATCTACAACGTGAGGGCTCACAATAATTTTTTCATATAAGGAAGTGTTTTTTTGTAAAATGTTGAAAAATTGACATGGATTCGATTCATATAAATAATTTAGTGGAATTGCAAAGTGAGGATCTTCCAAACTTTACTGTTAAGAAAAAAGTACAAAAACAGGCATATCTTGCCTTTACCGCAATTTTTAGTTAAATATATTTGATTTGAACGCACACTTTTAACTACTCGGATTTTTTACTTAGATACGTTTTCTTATAAAAATCTAAAAATAAATAAAACATTATAAGCACTTGAGACATATAAATAAATGCTAGTGGTTTCCGCGTTGGTTCACAGGATGGCAGTAGAGATTGCGATGTATGAATGACCATTATAGTGAACTGGACCTAAAAAGAGAATTATTTTGGAAATGTCCGTAAATGAAGTATTTCATTGAAATATATGTATTGTATATCTATGAGGAATCCAGAGCAAATAGAACATCTTAAATAACTAAAATAGTTTGATCACCAAAAGTAGAACACTTTCGTGAAATATGAAAACTATTTGTTGTATTGAATTTTCTATTCATTAAAAAACAAAATGTACATTTTAAAATTTTTTATCTCCAACCAATTTTCTTCCAATAAAAACATTGTTATTTTATTTATTTTCCATCACAACATTCGCAATTTTTTTCAAATAAAATAGATAACTCAAACTTTTTACCCAAAAAAATAAGCTACTTTGAATTGAAGTATTTAATTTTCAAAATATATATATATTTTTTTGTCGAGCGTTGAAATATTTCGAATATTACAGAGTTTTTATCTGCTCTAAACTATCCATGGACATTATTCAGAATATATTTTTACATTACCAATTGTAGAATTGTTATCCAAGGTTTCCAAGGTGCAAGTTTTTTCTGTATGTGTGGTCCTAAGCTTGCTAATAAATAGTAAGTATACATAATAATATGGACCAAACAATTTGGTATCATAATGAATGTCCACATGCCACCTAAAATAGTAAATATTTGATTGTTTATTCTCGTTTAGTTGAACAGTATATTTATCAATAATTCATATAATGTATGTGTACATACCAGGTGCATATTTACAAGCAATCCAAGCGAGGCAGACTGTTGTAGCGTGATGATAAATATGTAGAAAAGATGTTTGATTGAATTTTTTACGTAATACAAAAATTATAGTATCCCCGAGCTCACACATTTTTAGAATCATCAACCACCATACCCATCTGGCCATCTATACCATAAATACATTGTAAATATTATTCTTCGCAACATATCAAAATGTTTTTCTGAGAGAAAAAAGCAAAAAAAAACTTACACTCATAGGCTCCGGATCATAAGAGAAATCGACCGGTTCACAACCCCACGAGAGTTTTGTAGTGAAGCCAGATGTGAGTAACTAAAGTGAGAAAAAAATGTATAAGTCACATATTAAATTCATTATTGAATTATAAATAATCTAAAACATATTATACTAACTCCATAAAAAACTATAGCGCTTGCAGATGCAACAAAAATATTATAAAAAATCATCACTCTGTTAAGTGAATAAGGCTGCCGATTCTTCATGAACCATGGTCCAATGTAGAGAACAAAAAGTAAATATGCCAAAATAACTGTTGCTATTGGAAAAGGACTAGCCATCAGCGGCCATTTAGCCACCCGGGGATCTGTCACAGAAATCACAATATATTTTAGCCTATTTCGAAAAAATGACTCTAAATTAATGTAAAATAATCAATAAACTCCAAAAGAATAAATTAAAATTGTTTTCTGATAATAAGAGCTTCTACTTAATTATGTAATTTTACTATTTACATTATTAAAATATATCGGAGTTTTATAAATAACTTTATAACTACCCGTAGGTAATAATTACTTGTACATCTTATCAATATTATATATTTTTTTATGATAACCTACACTTTTGGAAGGTTCAGAATCATTCGTATTTATTAAAAGTTGATAATATTCTAGTTAATTTTTTTTTTTTTTTTACTTAAATAATTTCTGTATATAGTACACAATGTGTTTCATTTTACTTCCGAATCGCGCTTTGGCGAACTGGAATCATTAATGTCTGCATGCAGATAATACAAAATAGTTTGATGCAACATATCGTAATTATTCATAGAAATCAATAATTTAATATTGCAACATGCTAACAATTAGTTACTGAATGAATTTTTTCTACATTTATCAAGTATGTGAATTTTTTTTAAGTTAATCTGATAACTCTATCAAATATACCATAACGATACTAGAAAGTATGCGATACTATCAATTTCCAGAATACATTTCGTTAAAAATGGTCAATGATCATATATTATAAAAATAATAGCTTCTTACAATTCAAGTTAATTTCAAATATACATCAATATAATTTATTTCAATTCAATGATGTTTGATTAATGCTTTACGTAAAATACGATCGCAAGTGGGAGTCATAATTTTATCAATTTTCTACAATCTATAATTTCATAAATTAGCATAAACTAGAAATATATTTCAAGGCTTTTTTAACAAATAATGAAAAATTCCTAAAACTCAATCAAATGTTGTAATAATGAAAACAGTAGTACTTGAATAAAGTACTAAACAGTTCCAGATACTTAAAATATTATCATTACACATAAAATCTATAAGTTTGGATCAGTTGACATAAGAATAAAACTTGCCTGATATTTTTTCGATGAGATAATGATACACTTCCATGAGTTCCATTTCCTAAGAACAAACAATAAAGTAATAAATGCAAAATAGTAAAATCTACAAGCAAGGACGTCACCAAGTAACGACACTTATCGACTATTGAGAGTCCCTTACACGACTAACTTATCGTTTTAACCACTTTATCGTTAAATGAGTAATACAAGAACGTAGTGGAATAAGTCAGAATAACATTAGAACAAGTTGCAAACTCACGCGGCATATGGGAACAACGACAACCACGTTACATTGCAATAAAGCATCGCTGATGTACAAAATGTCATACTACTTTGTTACATTTATGTAAGCCAACCAACATACATTTCGAATCGAAAGATTATGTCCATAGTATTTTGCCTACACACGATTAATTCACTGCCGTCAATTACTCTAATGTATTTTACCGTTATAGGTGGTTCGTACAAATACGTTTGACGTACAGATGACATTTTGTTAAATACAATACATATGTGAGTGTGAGCGATGTGACTGGTTTGCAAAATTCTGTAATTGCATGAGTACCTACAAAGCGTAGGCGCATCATTCAACCGTTATTACGTGTATTCCAAATGTCCACGGGACTGGACAGATCATAATTTACTGAGGCAACGGTCACCGACCGCCAATTCATCACCTCAACGGTTTATCTCTTTTTCGTTCCTCAAGACGGGATATATGCTATGGGAATGGTGTACTGCATTTGTCATAAAATCTCATTGCAGAAAGATAGAAGGAAGTAGACTATGACAAAAACATCTTATGTCTTCTGGAACTATGTCAGACTTCTTTTTTTCATTCTAAATAGGAGAAAATTTTTATAATTAAATAGTAAAAGGTAATATTCCTGAATAACTGCTAAAAAACTTGAACGAAAAAATTATCTGTTATCAGAAATTGTTTGTAACTGAACGTCATAATTAGTCTTTTTCTAATCAATTAGCTGCTATTATTTATAACTTCCATTAAAACTTTCTTGGTTTTATCTAGTTAATTACAGACTTAAAATATTATACTTGAAACTTGTTTTTTTTTTAAACTTACCTCTGAATTTGTTCTTTTGCTAAACGTAAATCTCGACAAGGACCTCTCGTCATAATCGGTGTTCGAGCTTACTTAAGAAGCGAGAGTGATAGAGCAACTCGAGGAGTTTGACTAAAAAAAAAGATTTATATAAATTAAATTAATATTCATTACGATTTTTAGTAGTCAATAATTACGTACAGGTGCGCGTGTAGACCATCGAACTGAAAAAAATCAAAATTTATTCATGAATAATGGGTGAAAATGTTCAATTTAAAATCTTATTTCTTACTTTTGATGAATTTCATTGAAAAAATCTGAGGAAAAGTAGAGTTTTAAAAGGCAACTAAATCAATAATCGTTTTTCGTTGATTTAGAGCACTTTAGTTGGAACAACAAAAACTTGTAATAGCAGTGACTGTTTTAACAAACGTTGAAATACTGTTCGAGTTAAGCATATCTTAAGGGCAAGCACCCCTAGTAAAGGTTTAAAGTCAGGGCCGTCGATTGTTTATAAAGCACCCAGAAAAATACAACTTAAATAAATAACTGAACACTATACATTTTAGAGAAACACTGATAGAATACGTCGTCTGAAGTTTATTTTAATTTTCATAACATAGAGCATTATAATAATGATTGATTATTATTTTCAATCTGAATTAGATAAACTCTTTTTAAACATTAAGTATGTGCAGCACTGTAGAACTGTCGAGCTCTAGTTACAAGCTGTTTTATTCGTGTTAAAATACGGCTTCCTCGTATAGCTTGCTGTCATTTGAATCAGGATTAATGTCTAACTTTCAGTTCATGTATGTATGTTTTTTTAAAATCGTTAAATACACTAATGGATCTGAAAAATAATAATGTTACTCATGAACACGAACTATTTAGTCTATTCATTCAATTATGCACTAACTTTTTCAACACTTGTTTTAGTATAATAATATCCTTTTATCGATTTGAAATTTTCGATACTTAAATAAGGATAACTACACCAAGTTTATACTCCCATGATAAATACTCTTGGGATTGAAATAGTTATCAGTAGAGATAATTATATATATTTCTATCAATTTAATGAATGATTGCAGTATAAAATAAATATTCTCTTAACTGCTTATTCGCATTTCAAGTAAAATATTTAAAAAAGTAATAGAACAATAATTGATATAAATCCAGCAAGTATAGTTTTAGTTAATAAAAATACTTGCAATCAAGGCTCCACTGAAATCTTAATTTTATCGATACAATTGCAAGATACAATACGTTCTTGGCTGTCGTAGGCACGATAGGTTCTGGCAAATTTACTATCAACTGTTAAATAAACATCACGTTAAGGATACATATGTAAAACTGAATTCGTTACCTTACACAATATTTATCGCGTTGGATAACTATAAGATAGAGACATCTGTAGACCACGGATGCTTCTTCCAATGCTCTTTGTGAATGTCTGAATAAGAATTACTTTTTTCACTGCTGATAAAATAAAAAACATTGTAAATAATAAATATTAAGTATTACACTACTAATATGATAAATCAAATATTCTTTGTCTCTGGTATAAGTAAGAAATATTTTAATTCATAAATTATTCAGAGGATAATCGTATTACAAATACAACTTGTTCTATAAAATATATTGACTTTGCGTACATGATACATACAAAATAAAAAATATGATTATCATTAACATACTGATGTACAAGTTAATATTATTAATTGCAATTATGATCACGTTTTGGCGTTTCTTAAGTCATTGATTCCAATTATTAACACCTTAATATGAGCATTTGTCTTAGCAATTTCTTTTCTAAGATTGGCAATTTGAGATTCAAAAAGTTTTATTCTTACATCAATGAGAGCAGTAGCTTCATCTAGACTAAATTCAACAAAATAGCCTAAACCAACATCAAGAAGAATGTGAGTGGCATCTTCTACATGAGCTTGGATAAAAAAATTGTTTCCAAGATCAACCTTAGTTTTAAAGCCACTTTCACTCGTACCAGTCGTTTTCAATGTCGTAATGAAACTTTTTAGCTGAATAAATTCAGCAACTTCTGAATTTTTTTCATCTAACTTTTGAGCTAATTTCGCTAAATCAGCCTTGAGAACATCATTGATAAACCGTTCAAATTGTGTGATCTTCTTTGCAATAGTAGGATTCATTGCTACCTATAAGGAAATATTTCTATCAATAAATTTTGTATGACAGGACATAATTTATCAAATCATCACTTAAATTTACATTATCTTTTAATAATTGATTTAAATTAAAGTATTAAGTGAGGTTAACCTGTTTATTTGAGCAGGACCAAACATTGACATGAGTTATACAATATTTTTATGATACAAAACTAGCACCAATAAGTTGTGTTTTATTCCATGTATGAACTTTAATTCATGACAAATAAATATTCGACAAGATTAAAAACAAACTTAAAAAAATGCACAATTGACAATTGTATATTTACATGTGTGCAGTGAGGTTTATCGAAATAGAAAAACAAATGTGAACTTGAATAGAACGTTGGAATATGAAAATCCCTAGCAAAAACCCTGTAATGTGTTGATATAACAGAAATATATCCGAGGATTTCTGTACATCCTATAGCTGATAAAATATTTTTTTAATTATTTTCTAATTAGTTTAAAGACCGTACAGTTATTTATTAATTGATAATTATTATTTACAAGTATTATATATCTTATGTTAAATTATTTATTTAAATAAAAAGCCAAAAGTCTTGTGCCGATATTAACGATGTTGATTTTCTCTACTGATGATCATAATGAGTTTATCAATCTTAGGTCTTTCATTAAAAAAAAAAATTAAATATTTACTTTTTTTGACAATTTTAAATTTATATTTAAACTTTTAATTTGATAAGTCTTCCAATATTTTAATAAAGTTTTATCATAAAAAATACAGTTATCTTAGGAGTTTGTAAATACAAAATAATTGCTTTTCTATGTCTATTCTCGTATACGTAAAATGACTTTGAGAAATTTTCTAATTATCATAAATGATTCTTAGCAGTTTTTCACTTAATAAAAGAGACGTATAAAAAAAGTTGATACTGGTATTAATTAATTAAATATAATAATCTTATCCACGTGGATTCAACAACTAGTACATTATATAATGAAACTTGAACATTCTGCTATACCAAAAATACATGACTATTTTCGAACCTGTATTACAAAACGTAGAATATAAAATAAGCGTGATATTACAAATGTTGCGTGTATAGAAATATTAAAACCTTTTTTAAAGATCAATTATCTGAATCATTTAATTATAACGATACGTTTTAATGCTTTACAATAGATTTAAAGTTTGATTAAATAGTGAATATTAGTTATTATAAATAGCATAGGAGTAAAAAAAAAAGTCATGCAAGACGCAAAAAAATTTAACAGTTGCTTTTATATTTTACCCTTCATACATATAAATATACTACATGGCCGTTAAATACTGGCAAAGAATAGCTATATAAAGGCTATGCACGTCAGTCACTAGTGTAGAGACGAATAAATGACTGCCAATTGCTTGTGTAGTGTATTTCTGCACTATCTAAGCAATTTAGTTCTTAGTTTACGTTGAGTCTAGGCAGTTAAACACTACGAAGACTTTTATAGGCTTATGCGAATTCGCGCACTCACGCAGTTACGACTTGGGTCGCTTTTTCAGCTATAACATGATATACACTTCAAGTGTCAGTAGATGGTACACACCCGTTTGTGCATGCCAGTTTTATATAAAAAAAAGTACAGATCCATGATACGTTTTATTATTGTTTAAATACCAACTTTGGTATCGTTGTAAGATACTTCTTATCTCTATCTATATACACGATAGAATTATTGCACTATGCTATTATTATAATGTATAAACATGTATATGTAATCATCATGATATAACATTATTTTAAATATTCTTCCAGTTTATTGGAAAAAGTTTTTTATTTTTGCAATACTGATTTTTAATTTTAAAAGTTTTTATCATTGATTAATTATCATTGGATTAATCACTTACGATTGTTCTCAAAAAAGTTCTTTGCATAAAAATTCAATACAAAAAATTTAAGTTTAGTAATTTCTATCTGTTAGTGCAGTTGAAAATAAAAAAAACTTGACCTTTGCATATTTTTTGATATCTTTAATCGTTCAAAGATAATTGCATTTTAAAACTTTTTTTAGTTAATTCTTAACAAAAAAATTTTCGAATGTATACACACTTGATGATATTGATCAAACATTAATTGGATATGATGATTTAAAGAAATATATCTGTACCTACCAGATAGGTGACATTTTGCAATAAAATAAGATAGGGTTCCATAAATAAATAAATATTATTAGCATTATCGTATACTCTATAATTCAAAGATAAAATGAAATATATAAGAAGTTACACATATAATTTTTATTCTGATATTTCCAAGAGTAAATAGATATTTATCCACGCCGCTTTTAGATATACTTCACTTAGTCTGTCATTCTCCCACGTTGCATGTAACAAGTCAAATGTCAATGCAGCAACAATAAAAAGCATTATGCTTTTTCATGAATAATAAACAATAAATAATTACAATGGTCAGATTTATCGTAAGTACATTAATTGATGAAATAGATACCGACTTTTTCAACACCTTTGATAAGGTTTCTGATTGAATAATAATCATTTATATTATTTAACCTGTTTTATTTCATATTATTTATTCCTGCCTCATAAAAATATCTAATGAAAATCAGCTATTATTCTTCTCATAATTTCAGTTTTATGATCGTGACACATCGTCAATGCTTATGTTTAATAAATATGGATATATAAGATGCAGAAATGGTCATATACTTTACTAATGAATGCTATCTTATTGATGATTAACATAGTTACAAAGTTTTAAATTTATGCTATATCAATCACATTTAATTTCCAAATAAATCTTATATTTTTCGTCAATTAACATTTTTAAAAACCATTATTATTTCTAAACTGTCATTAACATCTCAGCAATGTGTAAACAATAATATCAATATAATTATTAGATTAAAAATATAAATTCGTAGTTTCAAGTCATATGACTAATAATTACTATAAATCATAATTATTTTCTGGCACGGTTCATTACTAATATTATAGCTCTTTTGTTGTTTTTATTTAATAATTTTTAATTGTATCTTTTTGAAATTTCTCTAATCACACATACAACCAGTTATACCAATAAAGAAATATGCTTATTTTATATTGTTTTTTTTTCTCTGAATTTTAATTGTTAATACATGAGAAATGATATTTGAAATGATTATTATTTATCAAAATATCATTGAAAACCAATATTTTGAATACTATAAAATAAAAATAACATTGAAATATTGAAAATTATAACCATTTTTTTTTAAATTGACTATTTTTAAAATTTCCTATCTATCATTGATAATAAATTCAGTGTTTTTATTTTAAAGAAATATACCATTAGAGTAAGAGTAACACTTATCGAATGCGCTATGAAACAATTATCAATATGTTTTTGAGCGCATTACAACATATACTAAAGCTGTACACTTTTATATTATTACATCTTCTGCAGATATTTTATTAACAGAAGAAACTTTGTATTATAATATAGTGACACACTTGGAAAATAAAAAAAAAAAATGATGTATAACACACTTTAAAAATTTCATGGTAATAAAGATAAAGATCAAGTATTTTTTTGTTTTGTAATATTACATTCATTAATAAAATTATCTATGTCCTAAAATATGTGCATGTTTATGGAATATGCACATTTGATCACACACTTCCAAATAACATTAATTTAAAAATACTGTATTGAAAAAAATTGTTGAGATAATTGTTTCTTTAGTAATGATTGTAATATTTATCTTATTGACAAAATAACTCTTATTTAATAGTTTAAAATTTTAATGTCAAAATTCATAAATTTGACATTTATAACAAAAAAAAAAATTATTATTTCTACTTATATCCAAAACAATAATTGTTTCAGATTTACACTTAAAAACTTAAATAAATATTTGGAATGTCATATAAATTCGATGAAATTCTTGAGAAATAAAATCACCAACTCATTATACGGTGTATCTTGGTGTTTTCATAGCTCAATATAGATTCTTCAACCTTTGAGCACCATTAGAGAGCTCCATTTTCATTGATGTTTACATGACCTGAAAGCAAAAACATAAGAACTCATTACATATTCAAATAAATTATTAAATAAATAATTAAATAAAAACTTTATGATCAATATTATAACTGCATAAGTGATTCAATTATAGTACAAGAAGTATGTGTTATAGTTTAATGATATGAAAGAAGTTTATGATAATTCGAAGAAGAAGAGGAAAAATTAAACAATTTTTTTTTTGTTTTTATAAGTTATAATAAATTACTATGTAAATAGTAGTTATCATCTTTGTCATTACATTTGCATTGATTGAAGCTAAATTGATACTTGAAATGCCGCAAAAGAGAAAAAGTCTTTAACGAAGAGATAAAACACAGGAACATCAAAAAGTTCAGAAGAAAATATGGCACGAAAGAATGTGGATTCTAGAAGGGTGAGTGGTAAACCAGCACTCTCAGAGTAAGGGGTGAATATTATGTCCGCCGGAGCAATGTTACCGACTCGAGAACTGGCGAACTAGCCGACAGTAAAATCCGTTTTATGTCTTCGTCGTAAAGTCAGTCAAATGAAACCTGGAGACTAAGTTTTCATACGTGCCCCTAGTGATGGACCCAACCAAGATAGCTCTCACCCTCTACACAAACGGTATACACTTTATCGTTATATAATATTTCTCCAGCTTTTGATACAACTAATATTGTCTGAAATTCAAATGAAAAATATTTAGAAGTTTTTTCACTTTAGTATTTGAATGAATCATGAATGAATTTTAGCAATTTTCCCAATAAATAAATAATATTGAATGAAATGAAGAGGGATTGCTGAAGGGGATATGGTTTTGAATTTCATTTCATTATATTAATACGAATATTAACACTACAATTTCAAATAATTATTATAAAATTGTTTATAAAATAATATGTGATACAATCAATCGCACCTTTATCATAATTACCAATTCAAAAAAATTCAATTAATATAAAATATTAGTTAACAATCATTTCTATCTTTATCATATCAGATAGATTAAATTAAATCGTTTAAAAACTAAAAATAAAAAATAACTGAGGTTTTGAAATTAATTATTATGGCAGATGTACTATTGATAAAAAGTCAAAATCACTTTGATAGTAATAATTGTGATGGATGAAATAAAAATTTTTTGGCAGTACTATTAGTATCAGAATTTATTTGACTGTATAAAAGGAATTTATTTAATAATTTATCAACAGACTGAATTTAGGTCGAACGTTTGCACATATTTTAATTCTGACTTTATTTTTGAAAGTTGATATATCGAATTGACATATGAACCAGAACCAACTGGATGACTAGAAATCGCGAACACGATATATCGAAATTTTTGTGCATAGTATTTTTCTGCATAGGATTATATGGGCACTGTTAAATAAAATAATATCAACTTACATAACAAACCAAGGGTTGATACCTTATGTTATAAAAAAAAAGCATTCATAATGTATGATACAAATAGATTTATGTCTACATTGATTATTAATTTTATGGAAATAATTTCACCAAATTTTTTAATTTTATTTTTTTTGCTATAAAGGGAGAGTATAATTGACTTTAATTCTGTTTACAATTAATGATTATTTTCTACTGTAAGAGTCTTAAAATTAAATAACTGGAAATTAAGTATTTTCTTTTCCTTTCTCTTCGTACTATGTAGTCTTCTCAGGTCGTTCTCATCCTCATTTTTACGATTACTCGCTTTCAGAAAACTTTAACTATCATGCAGTTTGTACGATTCCGCCTCTTTCATGTTTTGACCACATAATTATTAAACAAATTTTCAATTTTGTGGTATATATAAGATGTGTTACATAAAATTACCAATATTTTTCTACTTCATTTCAATTTAAAATGACTTACTGAATGTTACAGTGTATTACATGACTGATCAATAAATAATTCACATTTTTATTTTAGAATATGAGCAATTAAAGGAAAAAAAAATAGTTTTACCGGAAAAATTGGGTCCATGTTTCTGCAATTATTATAACGAACAGCATTAAATGGGAAAACAACAGTGATTATCCAGAAAACTAAGTATACACATATATAAAACTAAGAAGATCTGATGGAAGACTTGAGCAGACCATGACTTGTAATTACAAAGTCGTAAAAGGCACATTCGACGTCCGCATGTCTTAGAAGAGCTATATCACAAGACACGCATCGATTCACAGTTCATGTTCCATTCTTTTCTTCATGGTCTTCTCACTTGGATCGGCCATGGGGTGCCTCATAAAAGTATGATTTACAGCACTGCGTCTGTGAAGCTCTCTTTTTCCTGATTATCCTCTTACTTCTCCTCCCCTTTTATACCAAGTCGTCATTCGTTCCACCAGTTCTCGCATTCACTAGTAACTAAACTTGCTCATCTCGCGCAAAACTCGTCACCGTTGACGGTATAACGTTGATGCAAAAGCAAGAATAAGATGATGGTAGCAGGGTCACTACCGGGTTCATAAATGTGTCAAACTTAAAATGATTTACGGTCACTTTTTTATGGATTATTCTTACCTCATTTAATTTTCATTATTTTCAATCATCGGACAGAAAAAAAAAACTTTTAATAATAATATAGCAGTTTATGCTACTAAATACATATAACCTAGTGTTATACACTTTTAAATTTTGTATTCTATGCATGAAAGTTAAAAATGCATAAACGCACTCTTTATTTCAATCATAAAGTTATGAATTATAAAAAAAGGCATTTATTTGCACTCTCGATCGATAACAATTGAGTCAAACTATAGAAAAATACTTATGCACAAGTAAATTGTATTGCAAGAATATCAAGTAAATTGACTGAAATGGCTTTTAAAGACTAGAAGGTAGAAATGTAATTTAACAAATTTGGTACCTTATACATACAATCAATGAGCTTCTTGAATGTTCCAAAAAAGTATATTGTCCTTTTATCAATGAATAAATTCATAATCAACTTATACTAGTATTTCTGATGAAATGAAAGAAAAAAAAGCTGAATAAATAATTTTATAAATGGATGAATTTCATTAGAAGTAATGTAATCTATATAATCAACATTGTGCAGTACTTTGTGACTGGAAAAAGGCAATGCATTTGCAATGAAAACGATTGAAGGAAATAGCGCGTACTGACAAGCACAGAGACGAATAGGAGACGAGTAAGTTTATATCGTCTTTTCGTAAGTGCTTTTCGCTTATTTCTACTTTTAGAGAACGATCATAAAATCCTTGGAGAATACTTGAAATAATTCGCATCTATACCCTGGATTTGATAACTTACCTACTTAAATTTTTTTTTCAAGTTAAAAGTGCTGTCAGCGCTAAAAAAATATTGCCAAGAAAACTAAGAAATTGTTGTGTCATAAAATTTATTATTTATTAGTGTCATAAAAAGACCAATATTTTGCATAAGCATTAATACACTTTCCAAGTACTTTTCAACAAATAACTACTGTTATTATGCTTTTGGGTAAAATAATATAAAATATTACTTACTCAACTTATTTAATGGCAAATACTTATTTTCCATCAGCCGTGAAAGAACTCGAGTTTATAACTTTTATTTGCAGATTAACGGATAAATTTTCAGCTTCTTTACGAATTAAGTAACATTGGGCTGGTGACTTAAAATATAGCAAAATAAAGGTGACTGACTGATGTATATTTCGCGATGGAAATGAGATATGCAAGTCTCTCTCATTAACGAGAGCTATATATTCTGAGCAGATTGTGGCATTGGATTTCTTTTTTTCTTTCTCTGCATCGTTCAGTTCAGCAAGCTATGTCGTATTTCATAGAAGCTTGGCTGTATTTTCGCGCGTATGACTTTAACTGTCGATGAGAACTTTGGTTATATTTCTTGTTAAGTTTTACTGGCATTTGCCTGGTCGCTTTGAGTCATAAATGTCAGTTCTCCCTAAACCTCTTGTAGTAGGCATTGCATTTTCATCCATCCGCAATACTTAACTACTGCATTTTTTCCATTTTTCCAGTCTTTATATTACTTTATTACAAAAATACTCATTCTACAGTGTAAAATAGTACTCCAAGTAATAAATTACATTTATGGTTTTTTTTTTAAATATGTTATATCTTTTTGTGAATTATAATTTAATAAGTTTTCCCATTCTCACCATTGTGCAAATATTTCTTGAGACCACTTATGAATTTGAGCTTACTGGTAATCTAATTGTGTCAAAAAAAAAAACTATATAAATATGTGAACACTTGACATTTAAGAACGATAATTAATATAATTAGCGAATATTATTTTAACATGTAATTATATTTCATGAAAAAAAAATCATCAAAAAATGTTATACCAAGGATTTACGTAATGAAAAAAAAAATTATAAAATGAAAAATAAAGTCAGCTCCGTTTAGTTAGTATGAAGACCAAAAAATTCCGTTAGGAAAATTGCAGTTTACGTGTCGTGAGTTATACACTGTAAAAAAATTATTTCAAGCGAATAATATATTTTTTTCATTAAAAATGTTTAAAAGATATGTATAAAAAAAAATGGATTCTTATGAAAATTAATAAAAATAAATTTGTTCTTAAAAAGAATATTTTTAAGTAGTAAGTTCAATAAAACATTAAATTTGATTTTAACATTTAGTTAAAAAGCTGCTTCATTATAATTTAATAGTCAAAATGATTTTTTATTGGTTTCCATTTTCACTAGTGGTAAAAAAAAAATACGACAACACATTACGTTTAAAATTGGGATTATATTTAGGTCATAATGCTCGCCACTTTTGCTAATGAAGAATCAAAGAGGAACAAAGGAAGGATCAGGTAACAGCAGCCTAAACAGTTTTACTCTGATCGACAGTTTATGCTATTCCACAAATATACATATTGTATAGCTGGAGGAATTTTGTAATATGCATATTGTTATAAATTTGCACACAGACTATACCTAGACGAATATATTAAATACAGTAATGCAATTAAGTGTTTTCAACTTAAGTATCAAAGTATTGCTATATCACTCAAACACACATATGTACATTGAGTCGTATGTATATGTTGAATATTCGATAAAGATAATCATAAAGACTTGTGCTTGTAAGTACATTCATTACCGTTGCATGTACAAAATTCAACACATTAAAAAACATAAGATTATTTTTATTTTTAACAATATTTACAAGGCCTATAATCATGCAAAATTCAACTCCTTGGATCTTTGAATACTCTTTCAACTACTTATTTTTAATATACCAAGTATTTTGTATTGCTTCAAAGGAAATTTCTTGAGTAAAAGAAAGTATAAGAAAACGAGGTAAGTTCCTGCCGGAAGCATTCATTGATGCAGCAGTCTTGAAACTTCATTAAAGATGCAATATGGCTGACTTTTTGTAGCTAAGAAGAGGGTGGAGATGAACTACAAGAAACAGCAAGGGGTTTTGAAAAAGTTATGACAAGGTTTATAGAGGTTTAATTGTAGTCCATGACTGTGGTTAGAAAGTACTAAAACTCCCATCTCACTGGAATCTCTCTTTCGTTGTCTCCCTTTTCTTACACCCAGATCTCTTACAACTGTTTGACGTTCTCTGGTAAACGTGAATGAGATGAGAACATGAGAAATTGGTGAGAAAGAATGAGAGAGAAATATGTAAAAGAATAACTACAAGGACAGAAGCCTAATGGAGAATACCAAAGAGAATAAAGTGGAGGTAATACTGCACGCAATTCGATTCCACTAATTATAGCTTTGTCTTCAAAAGCGGCTGCCTATTTCGCTTCAGCTTAAAATATAAAAAAAAAGAAGAAATATATAATTTGTAAATGATGATATCTATTACAATTTAAGCAATTATTTGATTTTATCAATATATAATTTTTGATATTTTACTCATGTTCTTCTTTAATTTTCACAATTCTTTACCAATTTTTCTTACATTTTTTTTCTTATTCTTCTGCTTCGTTTCGACGTAAAATCTCACGAGATGCAATCCGTAACGTTCAAACACGCGAGCCTACAATGGATTCTCGTGAGGTTACTTACAAGCAAATCATCTAGTCTGTGTGCAGTGAGTGCAAGCTCAACGCAGACGAAAACGACTTTGAGTGTTCTCGACTATACTTGCTGTCACACAAAATCAGATAGTTTACAACGTTCAAGCAAAACGAGCAAAAGAAACAAGAATGTAGGAAAGAAAGATTTAAATAAAAAAATCCAAGTCACGAGATGAAGGTGGTGATGAAGAAGAAGAGGAAGAAGAAGAAGGGGCAAACTGAGAAGAAATGGAAAGGTGGAGCATAGAAAGGATGAAGGAGCGGGACGCTAAAAAATACGCAAGCTGTAAAACAGAGACCGTTTACGACAGTCGTTAAATTCGCTCTGAGCGGCCTGTCTGATTACATTGATGCTGCTTACTGCAAATCGGGTCTCCCCTTTCAACGTCTCTTCTTTCTTCATCGCCACTCGTCATTCTTTTGTGCTAAGAGAAGTTCAAACATATACACACATATGAAGATACTTTTAAACGTGCAATTTACTCCAAAATACCTGTGAGTGTGAAACCTTCAGATCTGTATGACATATACAAGGACTATTGATACTGCGGGTACACTTCTGGGCTCATCATCTGATGATCAGTGAAAAAGTCCTAATTAAAAGCACTATATTTGCATTCGATTTTAATCACTCATAAATTTATGATTTTATTGCTTTCGCATACTCAAATGATGCAGCTCCTTAATTTGAAAGAAACTAATATATATCTGAACAGTGAAACTATTCATCAATTTTATTTTATTACTTTAGTTATGCATAAACTTGGGTACATCTAAAATTTTTATGCCATCCTGTCATCGCCCACGACGCACAACGGATTATGAGAAAGCTGTCTTGTTGCTGTACATTTTTTTTTAAATGAATGATAATTCATGAATAACACCATTCTCATTCAATAATTATCTACCACAACTTTCAAACAATAAAAAATAAGTGTTGATGATTTTGGCTTTTTTTTTCTCATGAATGACGAAAGCAAAAAGACCTGATATGATACATACATTTGTAATTGAAAAAAAAAGTGGAAAAGCTATGTCAATATATAACTACATGTTTCTCATGCTGATAATGTCAAACCTGATAATGAATAGGTTGATTTATAGGCTAAACTAAGGAAGTTTGTGAAATTTTCTACATTGTTTCTTAATTCTATAACATATGACTTTTTGAATTATATTGAAGAAGACAATGTCTCGTCATACGATAAGTATAAATAATTATTAGAAAATATATTTTTTTTTATTATCTATCAGTATGTTGTATGTTCTGAAAATAATTACTTTCTGTTTATAATTGAGTTTCTAGATTAGAAGACGATTATTCTATTTTTTGTTTGTAAATTTAAATTATGATGAAAGTATTTTAACTATTTCTACATTTTCTTTATCTACTGCTTTTTTTTATCAAAACAATATTGTTGTCTAATGCGTCGTTTAGCTAATCGTAGCGGCAAATGAAGTTGTTATTTTTTTTTATTAAAAAAAAAAACAACGGAGACTTTTACTCGCAATTATTCATTAATGTGATTAAAAATTAACTAAATTTAATCAATGATTCAAAATAAAATGCCAACAATTATTAGTATTTGATCCAAAATTGGAGAAAAATAAAACGTAAAACCATTAAACTGAGTTTAGGTGATAGCGTAATTACGAGTTTGGTAAAGACAAGCGAGCAAAAGAGTGGAAGATTATTGAGAAGGAAGAACTTTTCTAGACTACAAACCCGCCCGTTTCGTTTTGGTATTGCTAGACCCGCAGTCTAGTCAGTGAAGTAAAAGCATTTTATATAGGTTGAAATCTGTTTTATGTCCGACGGATTCTCGATTACGACTTGAAGTCTACGAACGAGTCTTCAAACAAAAGAAAAAGAAAGTCGAATCTTTATGCTCTTAAACGTATCCTAATCCTACGGTTATTTTTCTATCCAAGTATATGACTCTTCATTGCAATTCTTCTTCAAGTTTATGTCTTCTATGAATTTTTCGTCTACGGTGGCTTTAAGAAAATAATTTACTGCAAAATAATATCTGACAGGATCAGTAATAATTATATTTATCATTATATATAAGAAGGGCTAACGACTTTATAATACATAAAGTATATTTTTGAATAATTTTAAATATAAAAATTGTAAAGAAATAAATTTTTTAGCACCAAAGGCGTGCCGTGATTATTCTTCAGCAAATTCTTTGGTTGTCATGAAGACACGTGAAAGTGCTTTGACCACGATCATTTTACAGTGGTTACTATTGCAATTCTTGAAAAAATCGTTAAAGAGTCACATAAAATATGAAATAGTGAGGGCGTAACTGACTATGATCCCTCAGATCTTTTTGATAAAGCCGACCTGACGAAGGACTAAAAAAGAAAAGTAAAATCTAGACCTTGTCACAACTTGTATGAACGATGCCCGTAAAGGCAGGCAAGGAAGAATTTTAGAATAATGCTCTTTCTTCTTATAATTTTGTGAAACCTATCAACCGTCTTCAAAATGCTCATAAAAATTTTTGACTCTGAAACTTATTATGAATGAGGATAGATGGAAAGTATATAAATAGCCACTAAAAATAAAGAAGATAATTAAATAATTAAAAACTTTTATCCATAATGAAACTTTCATAATCATTGGGTTATGATATAATGAACAGTATATTAATTTTATAAAAAATAATAATAAAACTTGAAGAGTATGATACTTACCATGACTATGTGGTTGGTCGTTCAGGAGGACTGCCAGGACTTGAAGAAGGTACTCTGCTTGCATGAACGTGAGCGCTTATCACATCCGGTAAAGGTCCACCCAGTACAGTAGGTGGAGGTGCCACTCCTCCAATGTAAGGTGGAAAACCAAAATGAGTTGATGCTCCAATATTTCCCGTAACATTGTAACAATCATATGGATACATTCCTGTATTTTGAATCATCCTCCTTGCCTTCCAAACGGCCATTGCTCGTATTTCATCATTGGCTGTTAATTAAATACATGATCTCAATAAATACATATCAATCATAGACCTAACAATTAATAAACAGTTACAGCTAGAATTTTTTTTTTTAAAATCAATCAATCAAGTTCATCATGAAATTAAAGCATGGATCATCTAGGTATCATGTGCAGAATTACACTGCAAAAAAATTAGAAAACATTCTTATTTTTTTAAGAGTGACTTTTCAAGATTGATAGATAAGGAAGATGTATCGTATTATTATTGAATATTTATTTTCTCAATATCTTGGAAAAAAATGAACTTAATGAAGAAGAAAATACGATTAAACAGAAAACACTATTCTTCTTATATCTTGAATACTCATTTGTGATGCAAGAAAATATAACTGAATCACTGCAGTCATAAGGTATCTAGCTCAATTGCTTTTGACCTTTAATACTTATTAAGTTGATTGCTTTGAAAGCCTATCACACGTGAAACCAGTAATGATATATTGCTTGATTCGATGAGTATAGTTAGATATTATCATAATTATATGATTTTTCAGATAGTCAAAAAATGGTAAATGTGTGAATATCACTTATGTTTAGCGATAATGACAGATATTATAAGAAGAAGATGAAATAATCGTTTCACACAAACGAGTAAAAAATATTAAATACAGAAAATATATTCTCAGATAACGATACATAAAACAATCATCAGTAATAGATGTGATGGAGAAATTTTTGAATATAATGCATTATAGTCAAGTGCTCATAAAAAATAGATAAATCATTTGATCTACCATTTTAAAAGTTTATTGGAATAAGAATGACAGTAGCCTTTCAAGCATAAAACTGGCAATAAAATGATCTCATATTTTTCTTCACCTGCTTAGCTATACTACAATAGGACTAAAAACTATTTAGCTGCTATAGAAATTTAGATATGCATATTAAATGAAGTTCAATAAAGATGAGAAAATAATAAAATCCATTGCATTAATATTTGAAAATATAGTGAGCTCTTGTTATAACACTTGCAGTTATTATTACTCTATTGCACCTATAGCATACCGTTTGAAGAGCACTGTAACAAGGTTTCCCTCTACTATTTGCAAATCCGATAGTCATTATCAATAAATAATATTCATACATACTGTGATTTCCAAATCGACTCGAAGCCACGTGGCAATGAACGTACAGTGCAAATATAAGTTTTTGTTCCGATTTAAGTATGTTCTGTCTGATATGGAAATAGACAGCTATCAAAGTGATGTTCATGCTATAAAATATAGTAAAGAAAATTGTCCTCGACGCACCTGCCATGTATAGATATACTACTTTACCCGGACATAAATGTTTTTCCCTTTGAATTCTAAGAATCTGATTGTGAATGCACCCCGTTTGCTACACTAATACAATACAATATAGCAAGGAGGGTATGGAGCTAGATATAGAATACATGTGCACGCGAGATTAACACCTATATTTATTTCTTTGATATTTTACAATTGCTCTTTTACTGCTTATATAACATAATTTTCGGTGCTAAAAGATATTTATGAATTTGATAATCCAAACTTGTTTGATGCAATTGGTTGCAAAGACATTTTCTTTATATTAACTTATTAAATTGTTACTTTCAAAATTGAAGTATTAACTTATATTGTGCAGATTAAAATGCTGATAATGTTTAGAAATTGGCAATATTTTTATAAATTTAATAAAATCCTCAACATTTATGGAGTTAATTAAAAATTATGAGATTTGATAAACTAATGATAATTATTAAATGTATTTTTTATTTATAAAATATAATGTTAAAGTATTTTTTTTTATTCATACTGTTGTTTATGATGGTTATGTAATTATTGTTGTATTATGTGACAGATTGAATGCGGAAATAGCATCAATTTAAAAAAAAAAAAGGGGAAAATAAATCAACAAATTTCATATTGCAATGTTTCATTAATAACAATAATGATATACAACACAATACAGTACTGATCGTGGGACGAAATTAAATCAAAAATGTACAGCTGTGAATAATTTCAGTGGACTTGCGTTTTAATGATCGAAACTTCCGGCACTAGAATGAAACACTAAACGTTACTTCCATTGTGGAAGCTATATATAAATATAATATAATAGCAAAAATACGTTAGCAAAAAGTTAACTACATAGGGTAAGAAAATGTAACATGTTATTTGTAAATATTTGGTTATAGAAACCATAAATTTAACAGTTAAATAATTGATAGCTTTTTCAAAACATGACTTTTAACTAATCCAAAAGTTTTTTCATAAAATAACTTTGTTGGTTTCAAAATATAAACCGGATGCTAAATTTTATTTTAAAAAATTAATATTTTGGGTTAAATATAAACAAATATTGAGTAAGATCATAAGAAACTGCACTTGGCAATGAGCCAAAAGTAATTCATTGACAGTGAAAATGGTTATTTCACTTATTTTGCATAATACACAGCTCATAGAATAAATCTTACTATTTTTTAAAAATCTACAATGTGTGACATTTGTTACCAATTTATAAATTCAAAGATCTAGAAGCTCTTGTTGGACAGGTTTCCAGAAATTTCTAGAGAAATAAACAAAAAAGGATGCATATTCTTGAATCTTCAACGTTACAGTGTGTCACAAGCTCACTGAAATTAACATTGCACAAGCTTCAGTCGACGCTGCCATTTAGGTAGACAATTAGAAAATACAGACTTATTACAAGTTCTTGACGCTAATACTTTACAGAGCCTAACTTTACTCTTTATGTTATAAATGTTATATTTGAAATAATAATTTCCACACAGAGTGCCTTACGTGTCTAGTTTCAAAGGTTCAAGAAACGTCACGTCCGAATAATTATGAATGCACTCATTGACTATTAATAAAGAATAAGGATTGATACCAGTAAAGAACAGAATGCGAGCAGGAACATTTGGATTTCAGCCAGTGCTACTAATACGCGGTCAAAACTATAAAGGGAAATGTATAATTAGAGTCTATTGTTTCAAGTACTTACTTGAAAAATTATATTTATGGAAAAGAAAAAAATGAATTTTTATAGTTTAGTCAAGTGAGAAAATTAAAGAGGATTTTTTTCTTTACAATCTGAGTGACGAGCCTATTGTACAATAATATGAAATGTTTTTACATATCGTAAAGTGTGCACACGTCGTTTAAAGAGCATAAATAAATCGAGCTTGGTGACTGTTATGTCTCCCGGTTGTAAGGTCCTTTTTACGATTTTATGTCGCGAAAGAGTCATATTGAGAAGAACGAGGGACCTTTTAGAATGTCTTTTAAGTTTCTCAAGTTATAAAACTTAGAAACTTTATGCGTCAGAAACCCGTCGGTTGGTCGAAGTACAGTGTGACATTAATGTCATAGATCATAAGATAATTACTAGCACTTGCAAATCTAATTTCAAATTTAATATCGTTTTTTCCAATTCTTACGACAGGTTATAAGATAAAAAATAAATAAAACTTGAGTGTGAAAAATTGATTATATGCTATAAACATAATAGAATTAATATAATTTACTTAATATACCGAGGTAATTAGATGAGTTTTTTTATTCAATATCATACTAAATATTCATTTATTAATACGTCTCTGTTAATCAATAGATGTATCAAAAAACATAATAGGAAAAAATGCAAAAATTACTTTTAATGTCAAGGAATACTCATATACATTGATACATAAATGTTATATTTATGAACTGAAAAGAAATATGTGCTGAAAAATGTATTGCCAAATCAATCATATGCCGTTTAGTTAAGTTGGCTGACTGTGCCAGGCGATCACCTCACGTCTATATTTCCGCAAGCTAAATCGCTGCATTTACATTATATAAAACTTAATTACACTTGTGTCAATCATTAATGAGTATAAAATTACTGCATAATATATTGTAGAAAAACATCTTCTTACTTTTTTATATTTAATTTCTGATTTGTTTTCCACAGTTTAATATTTTATGAACTATTTATATTAAGTCATTAATATCAAGACACTAAGCTGCATTTTTAAAAAATGCATTTAATGAATTCTAAATGGCTATTGAACTTTAAAATATGTACTAGAAAATTTAAAATTTAATTTTTTTGTTATCGTATATTATTAGTGATTAGATTATTTTATTAAATTGTATTCAATTATTACAATGTCTCGTAATCGATATTAGTTTCAAAGCAATTTTTCCTATAAAATTTAATCGACATATTTTACTATTTTTTTTTAAAGATTGTCTTGAATAAATATGTATGTAAACCTTAATAACAGTGCACACATTTTTTCACATACTTTGTCGGTCTATTGAATATTTATTTACATACCGTTCATTTCTATACCTTGTGTTACTTTAGATGTCATTTATGAAATCACGTACATTGAAAAATGGAAATAGCACAAAGTACGATAGCGAAAAAAATTAGCTAACGTATTATCGTATGGATTGAAACCGTTTATTAATAATGGCGATAAATAAAAAGTTTGAAGGTCTTATTGGTGACACGAGTTTTGTTAAAATAAAAAAAATTGTTTCCTAAAAACTATTATATTTTATCAATTGGGTGATAAGAAAATTATTTAGAGGTTTTTAATACCGATAATATTGTTTACAAAATAGTACAATTATATTAAATGAGTTGAAGAAGAAATTTTAATTTTTCTAGCTCGTGTAATCAATTTGAATTTTCAATACAAAGAAATTTTTTAAAAATGATGAATAGTTAATAGACGAAAAATGTTACACGTGCGATATATCAACATACAAAATCAAATAGTTTGAATCAATATACATAGATTAAATTTTTGCAACTATAATTTAAAATGACTCAGGTTTAAAGCAATAATAGGAAATGAAAACTAATTTTGTAATTTTTATTCATTTACGTAAATGAAGACATTAATGATCAATAATATATGTTCATCTATTTTTATCACAGTTCTCCAACTATTATCAAATAATGTAAGTATCATTAAACTATACAATGATCGAAAGTTTCAAATTATTGTAAATAATTACATGATTTAGAAAAAATTGTAGTATTTCCATATGAATTACAAGAAAAGAAACTATTTTCTTGATTGTAGAATATTACATTTACATGAAAAATATGGAAGCGACATAAATGAATATTTTAAAGATAGATTGCGATTTAATAAAATTGCATAAAGAATATATCGTTTTAGAATGTTATGTAGTGACTTTGATATTTTAACTGCAATTGATAACTTTTTAAATAAAATATTCATGTTAAACATGCAATGGTAGACAATAATACCTGCCATGTTCGTTGTAGACAACGTGTGTTACTTCGTTGCACTCTACATAAGTAGTGCTAGTGTGTGTAATAAATTGAGAAAGATGAGAGTACATACAAGCTATGTCTTTTCCGATCAATATATAATTTATTATATACTACAGAAAAAAACTTATATTCACTGGGTGACTGAATATTTTTGTGAATTGTGCACTGATGGCAAATATACCTCTAACTCAGAGAGAATTCATAATTAATATAGCTATATTGAGAATAGTAGCTATAGTAAGAATACCATACTATCATTGAGACCATAAAATCTAGAATTTATTAATTATTAAAATGATTTAACCGGACCCTAAAATGTCTTTATTACAATTATTCCAATTCCAAAAATTCAATCTAATTTTTCTTCGTTTTTTCAATTAATTTTTTTTTAAATACGATAAAAAAATTTTAAACATTGTTTTGAATTATTTTGAAATTGGAATGATATTTTTTTGAATAGTTTTTATGATTCTTTTTTAGTAGATTCAAGTAGTTTATTTTACTCTACCTTAATATCCAATATTTGCCAGAGAAAACTTTAAGAATCTTCATTGCCGTATTTTGACTAATTATTTTACTTTATTCAAGTACTCATTTAATAGTCAATCAAATTATTTTGAAATAATTTTTTAAATATAATTTAAATCATTTAAATTAACCAGTAGTAAAATTAAATAGAAATAATTTGTAACCACGAAATATCTTCAAAGTTGACATCATCTTCAGGAAGCACATTGGATCTTCATTGGAGCTATCCATTGGTTTCAATCAATGGTTCTGATACTTGGGTCAATTATTTTCATGATCAGATCAAGTTAGAAATATCAAAAGTTATAATACCCATTAATCAAAATAGCAGAATACTAAAATTTCATGTTATAAAAAAAATATTAATGTCAGAATTAAAATCTTCAATTTGATAAAATACACTCTTTGACAGCCAGAATATCTTGAGAAGAAGTTTGGCCAGAGCTGGAGAAAAAAATGCTCTTTCTAAGCATTTATTGGTTCACAATACATCAATAATTTTAATTAAATCTAATATTTTTCGTCCATTCACAATAAAAAAAACGCAATTTTTTAATTATCACAAATTTAGACATAATATATGTGTATAAATGAAAATAAAATCAGGAAATATAAAGTATAAAAACAACATGTGTTTATGAACATAACAAGTTACACAATGTTAATAATAAATACATTTCAGCGTGCTAATAATCTTGATATCTAATGTGTTAAAGATAGATGATAGTTAATGTGACACTACACTATACGGAGGAATGACAACAAGTAGCTTACAGAATTATACAGAATGACTATGCAACGCGTTTTTTATCATTGTGAATGAGACGTAGCACAGCTCATGAAGTGGTTTGAAAAACGTGACTAGAATTATTTTCACGCTATAACACCACTGATCTCATGACAATTAGTACATTATTCATAATGAATTTCATGTTTCTTACCTTCCATAATACGCCTCGATGCCTCTTCCATGTCTGCTCCTGCATCTTTTAATATTATATACACCAATGGCAACATCTCCCACGAAAACCAAAATCGCTCCAATAGTTTTGTACTACATTCCAGTAGCACCTCGACACTTTCATCTAAATATCAAAAATATTTATTGGCATTAGAGACTTATTATTATCAAGAATTTTTTATTTATTAAATAATTAAATTATCACTGATACGAGAAAGTGGAGTAATTACGAATGCATGTTAGAGAAAGTATAGTACCTTTTGCCCAGATTATACGAGAAAAAAATTACCAAGAAAGAAAAAATTAAAAAATCATGAGATAATAATTTAATAAAACTATTTTTTTTTTCAGAGAATAATTTTAAAATTATTACTTTAAAATTCACTCATATTTTTCTCAACATGGGTGTGAAGTTAAATTTCTCTCATGAATAAGTTAAAATTATAGCCATAATTAGAGCGTGTTAAAAGGGCCATAGTGTAGTCTTTACATGAAATTGGTTATTTTAAAAATAATTGTAATGGATTGGTAGAAAAAATCTTTTGTGTTTTGATTATCCGTAATTATAAGACTTGATATTATTGTCTTTACACCTGGTACGATATTTTCAGCATGTAGATTTCATGACATGCAGAACAGTCTGCGAGTTTATATTGATTAGAAATGGTAAGTAATTATTGCTAGTGTTTGAATAGAAGAAACCTAACGGGACAATAGTTTCTACGCTGTTATAGTATGATATATTAGGTATTACGTGAACCAATGCCGTCCCATAAGGTAGTCGCGACTCCGCCCACAAGAATCAGGACTCTTTTTGAAATGTAAACGGTGCTCTCAGAGACATTATGTCGTTGTTCTGAGGGATACGAGTGAAAATCTGATAGAATTTTATTAAATATCCCTCAAATTGAATTGTTTTAATCAAAGGTATTAATATTCATTTTGTTACAAATAAACTGGATTCTTGGAAACAGAATTTAAACACGGAACCAGTTACCAATTAAAACAAGTCGCATTTATTTCTCCAATTATAAATATGTAAAAATGAAGAAATAAAGATAATATAACTTATCAACTTGAAGAAATAAGAAATTTATTTTTAATTACAATAATTATAAAAATTTCCATTCAAAATGAACGTAGAAAAATACCTTAGATAAAATATGAATTATTGTATGAATCGATTATAGCTTTACTAATGATACAAATTGTAAATAACATTGAGAATGATAAAATTTGCTAAAGTGTATTTTGCGACGATAATACCATAATAATATAACTGATAATACAATGAACTGACTACTTGAACTAATTGAATATTTATTTTAATAATAAAATATTATCTTAGCTTTTTAAATAAATATAATGATGACACTACTATATTTTTAATAAATAATCAAATTATTACTGAAGGAGTAGTTAAAAAAATTTTTAATTGAATATCGGAGTAATATTGATCTTTCAGAAAATTATGATCAACATTAAGTGATTCGGAGCACTTATTGATACGGTCAGATTTGAATAAACCTCTTTTTATTCAGAGATATCAAGTTCGAGAGTCCATATTCTTTATACGAAAGTCATTAAAAAAATTCGTTATGAAACGATAAATTATTAGATTTAATCTACCAATGCTGTCATTAGGAATAATTTAACGTTCATTTATTAACGTAGTATAGATAAAGAAAAAGAAAAAAAAAATGTTGAGTTTTGAATAAAATAATAGTCGGACTTTAATCTATTTCCGTAGTGAAAATTAAATGAATTTCTATCGAGATTGTTACTAAAACTACTAATTTGTGTAAAAAAATATATCCAAGTATCTCATGATTTCTTAAAAGAGTATTTATTACGTATTCTAACGAATAAAGAAAATTGCAAATTATTGTCTTATGATAGAGAGTAGTTATTTGAAACAGTCAGAATAATAATTCTCTGCTGATTAACATTTTATAATTTTTCTACATCGTTTGAGTTTTTTTTCAGTCTCTCTGAAATCGTATATTTCAACGATTCGCCTATCATACTGTTAATGTTCTTAATAATAAAATATTTTATATTCTGAATTCTGATAAACTGTAAATTTCCTCTAGTTTTGTAGCTATCTAACAAGAGTATTAGCTAATCCAACTGCTGCTGTAATTATTAGTACGTATTTCCTCAGAACTAGTGTCAATTTTATATGTCCATAATATTTATATTCTTGTAGAAAATACTTAATGAATAGAAAAGGTGTGAGTTTGATACGTTGGAAATATTCTGATAAAATTCACATAAAGATATTGGATGTGATCACAATAAAATGTAGAACACTTGCATAAAGTTGAAATAAAATATTTTTTTATATAAATAAACTAAAGCAGATGTTATAATTAGACATTGTAAATTATCTGTTATTAACGTAACACGACAATATTTTTTATTTTCTGCTATTCACTTGATGATCACTATCAAACGTATATTCCAACAAATACATGAAACTTCTATATTCAATAATATTATGTTTGATCATAGACAAGAATTTTTTAATATCATTGAATTGATATCACAAATTTTTTTTCTTCATCACAAAATTTATAAGACAGTCATTCCAAGTCATGTGAAAGTTTGCATAAATGATTTCATGGAAAAGATAGAATGATTCGCTGAAAGGTAATCTAGAACATTTAGAATGAACAACAAACCAATCAGTCGTTACACTTGCATACTCTGTGACGATACCATACTTATACAAATGAAAGTATTGTATTATAATACTGTAACATGGGATCACTGCCTGTTAGTTACAGTTACAAAATAAAATATAGGCTTAAAGTACATTCAGTTCTCTTTTTTCATTGAGAGAAAATAAAATAGAAAAGTTAACTAAAATATTAATTAATAAACTTTTTGAAAGAATGGGAATAAAAATCATGAAAGTATTCATGCTAAAATGATCATTCAACACCAAATGCAAATACAGTTGAAAAGAATTAAAAAAAATTTGTTATGTCTAACACTTTATCACGAACTGAAGAAATAAAACACAATATTACTAAGAAGTCACTATATACGATATGAATATATCCCATACCCAAGAAGTATCATGATAAGAGTGTTACTAAATATTTTGCACATTTAATGTCTTGCAGTTTATGAAGTTCAAATTATGCTATAATAATCAATATAATAAATTATTCTATAGACAATAGATTTTTTTAGTATAAATTCGAGTGATGCCTACATGAGTAAATGTCCATATACAACTCTGTAGGCTCATGTTGCAGAGAGAAAATGGGTGAGAGGCCATCGAAAAGCATATGATATGTACCATAGGAAAAGAGAGAAGATTCAGGGGCCTGCGAGAGTACGCTTTGTAGCAATGATACTGTTGTCCTGCGTAATCGAATCTCCTTTGTCAAGTATGAGGACCGAATTTACAGACATAGGATTGCAGAGTTGATACATAGATTTATGACTGCGTATCGGATTGAGAACTGTTTTTTTTTTTATTTCGTGATAGAATAAGGTGAAAAATGAAATGATGGAGGAAATAATTCATGTCAATGATGAAGTATTGGTAAAAATACATAAAAGTAATTTTAAGAAAGCTATGATTATGTTAATCATGAATATTAACAAGGAATGTATGGGTCAAGTGGTGTACACATTGTTGATGCCTTTAATGACTTAATCATGTAAAGTAAATTAATGCAAATGAATCCAGAAGAAAAACTTCTAAATTAAATAGGTTTTATCTTTTAAATGATTAGAGCTTTCTGTGTTATAAAACTATTAAATAATGAACATGAAAACAAATGATGAAGATACAACTTGAAAATTGCAGCAACATCACTTCTTGAATAGAATCGATAAAAGTAGATGACTTGTTCTATAAATCAGAGAGTCAAAAATTAGTAAAACAATTTTATGACATCCTCAAAAGTATCTGAGGGTGAGCTAAAAACATCAAAAAGGGTAGTTGCTATTTGAAAGAATAGAGAAGAAAGTGACACATCATTTAACCGTACGTGTCGTAAAGCGTCTCGATGATGAGACTGGCCTTACTCACTAAACTGTGGCTGGGAGACTTTACTATTACCTATAAGCTGAATCCCCTTGAACCTATAGCCAGTCATCAAAATGCTCCGTCGATTCTTGATATTATTCTTATATCTTTTACGGTCGTAAATTTTGCTGAAAGTTACGGTGAATCTCCTTTAGGATTGAAATAAGACAGAATTCAGATTGTCTTTTTTAACCATTCATGTGTAAATTTTCGAGAATTATCAATAAAGTTTATGTTATAAATTTTATTTTAGATTCAAGTTAGCATTGAAAAATTTGAAACTCTGTAATGCCTTTATTTGTGAAAATTTTAAAAGATTATTTATTTTTAAAAAAACTGCTGGTTATCCAGTAATAAATAAATTCTTAAATTTACTGTTTAATAAAAATAAAATGTAAAATACTGTTCAATTTCAATAAAATGTTACTGTTAACGTGTAAGAATATTTTTAATCGAATTAGATGATTAAAGTCAATTAGATATGATTAAATTATTGGTAATGAATCTTATAAATAATTGTAATATAATTGTGGTTTATTTAAAAAGACTTAAAATATATCGGTGATTTTTTTGGGGATAACTTGAACATGAGAATAGAATTTTGCAAGGAATGTAATTCATTACCGACCTAGAACTAATCGCAGACTTATTACCCATTAATGGTGTTTACGCGATGAAGCTATAAACCATTATGTTCCCAAGTGCTTCAACTCAGCAGAGGCAGCTGGAGACGCTATTATCACTCTACCAAATGTTATACTTTTTTTTATTGTTTTTCGAATTATTCACCCTATTAACACAAAGTACAAACTATATACCTTTAAAATCTGTCAGTATTATTTTCGTAAATTCATTCATACATCTACCGTGGCAGGAATGTTGAAAACTGATACTTTTTTCAGAGCATTCTCATAAAATCAAAAAAAATTGGCAAAAAAGTTTTAATGAATTTTTAATATTCTATTAAATTCAATTTATCAATAGCTGTTATGTTCAATATTGATTTTAACTAAATGTTTTTTTAGTTCATGCTTACTATTATTGATGAACTACGGTAAGTAAGCATCGAAGACAAAATTAAAGGGGAACATTTACTTATTGAAAGGGTATTAAATTAAATTAATTGTTAAATTAAGATTTATAAAATTGAAAATTTAAATTTACAAAAGAAAAATTATGTAGGACTATATTATTATTATTATTATTATTAATGTGATGAAAATATATTAAGAGATATACCCTAGTTATACTTTATATTATTTATCATAACTAACAGAATAAAATTATCTGTACTAATGTGTTTTTCTTTTTTTTTATAAAAAGTTTGCTCAAAATGAATGAATAACAGATTATTTTCTCCATATTGACCCAACATACATTTTTGTTTTCAAAAAATTTTTGCTTTAAAAGTTCGTCAAATATTAGATGAAAAAGTGATCAATCAATTACTGAGTTTTTACACGGAATTTCAGTCTACACTGACAGGAAATAACGAGAAAAATGGTATACTGTGATGACTTCAAATTGAGAATGCAAATTTCTGAATGTGTACTAATGTGTGATAATTTTCATCACAACTTTTTGATTACTTGCTAATGTTATTTTATTAATGTTTTCAAATCTGTATTGATCAAAAATCAATCTAATAAAAGATAACATTCAGTTGTTTGAAGTTGTTGGAATAATTTTCTGAGGTGTTCAGTTCAAGACTACAACCTATTACATCAAAAAGTCCAAAGAGATCGTAAAGTTAATCTTGGATAAGCCACGTGACTCTCAAGCAAAATCTATTCTTTCGACCCTACTTTTTTATGGCAAGGGTAAGATGATAGTTTAGCTATTGTTCAAATTGTGATAATAATATAGCGAATAGAATATAAAAATATAGAGTAATTTGTTATACACATGTAAAATTCACTCACTATTATTATATAATAAAATTAGTTGTATCTATTATTCAAAATCAGAAAGGTTTGAAGAAGCTTTCTATATGTAGGTAGAACACGAAATAAATTTTCTTATAGTCATGTGCTTTTTGAGAAGTTATAAAAAAATTCTATTTCAGTTATTGATAACTCGAACTGAAAGGGTGGTTACACTTTTGTTTTTTTTTTAATACTGAACTAGATCATAAATTCAATAAAATTATCGTAAATAATTGATAGAATTTATTAGTTATCTAAAAAGGATTCTTGTTGTAACATACTTGCAATATTTAGGAATTAAATTACCCATAAATATTTGTATAATTTTCATTGACAACAAGATGACAGTCCAGGTTGATCTGAATAAAAGTCAGTATCTCAAAAGTGTATGTGAAATGTGAACTCGGTGGTGATGAAAATAAGAGGGTCGTTAAAATGCCGAAAGAACGGATGTTGCATGCATACATACAAATTCAACATCGTATAGTTATACTTATACATCGACAATAGAAACTATTTTATGAGAAGGAGAGCAGAATAACGATAACTTTTTAAAACGTGCAGGCCGCTCGTAAAAACACGGAGCCTGAGAGCTTCTAGGTTTTGGCTTTAGTTATAAGTCCGTATTATATTAGTCGGTTTCGAATGGTTCACCAACCAATGAGGATGCTCGTAAACCTGAGAGACTCGACATTCAGTCGTACTGTCAAGTGAATGAGTATTGCTTGAATTTCGACGAGATCGCTCACTATTCAATATACCTTTCTATTGAATATACACTTATTATCGACACTATCAACCATGTACAGTGAGATTATTCATTTTCAATCTTCTTTCTCCATATAATTCTGACTGATTAAAATTTTTATCAACATTATGCTTGATTCATATTTGCTGACATATATATTTGTTAGTGAAATGAATATTGTATATTTAAATATATAGATAAAGTATACTTGGAAAGTTTGTAATTCATACTATGCTGAAGTAAATATTAAATTAAAATCTTCATGATAAGGCTAAATAGTACTGGTAATTAGAGCAACAGTTGACTTTACTAACTTAATTGCTTGATAATGAAGATTCATTATAAATAAAATACTTTATTCCCTGGGAAACAACGCGCATTTTATTTACCACTAATTAAAGAGTAAATCTATTCAAATGGGCTTTAGAAACGATCGGTTTAATAAAATAAAATATAATTTTTTTTTCTTCCTCCTACTGTCTTACGAATACTGAACGTGCAGCTTTGTTTGCAGATCATGCAGCTAAGAAAGAAGGTCGCTCTATCACTTTAATAATGACTTCGAGTTATTACTTACGAGCAAATTATTTATTTTGTTAGCAGTTGGAGAAAATGATTTGTAATTGTGTAGTTTCCAATTTTGGATAAACTGTGGTTGAAAGTAATATTGTTAAATGTGCATTAAATTTCAAATTGTTATTCAATTAATAATTAAATAAAAATTGTAACTCTTTTAGTAACTAATTAGTGGAATAATATGGTAATATTTCGTTTATGTTGTAACTTGAAGCGAAAGAAAGCATTAAAAAAATACTTTTACGTTCAGCAAGACAGTAGGGAGAAGTTGAATAAGATTGAACGCAACAGGTAGGAAACATTGCCCGAAATATAAGTATCATATTGCCTCAACCGCAAGAACTTAATAAGATCGCTACGTCGATTAATTCACTTTGAAATAATTTGTCGCAATCATTGAAATAAAACAATTTATAGGATTTTTTATGCATATATGTGACTCACAACTCCTCGGTTCAAGTAATTGCGTAGCCGAGGATGAATGATTGTCGAGGGGAGATGATAGCTTCTGTAAAGTTGGAACACTAACGATGTGGACACCAGTACTACCGTAATTACTTATAGGCGAATCTCCACTGCTGCTGTCACGACTACCCTCTAGACTCCTCACGGATTGACGGACCGAAATCAATCGTTTTCGGTCCAAGGCCAATGGCCGAGGTTCCACCTGCTGAGAAAAAAAACTATAAAGGTCATAGATCTTCGTGTTTTTGTAAATTATAGGAGCACGAACAGTTATTTGCTTTAAACATCTGATCTGTAATTGATTCTGTTGAATTCTATTTCCAAGTTAAAGAAAAGCAGCACATGAATTATACTCCATTATTTACTACATTATTTCAAATTGTAATCATTTCAACTATATTTCTAAAGAAAAGTTTAACTTTTATTAGGTTGAGTTACATGCAAACTTCGCTCTGATCATATTTAGCGTGTTACTTTTTATATATTTCACAATAATTTTTTTCTTTTAATGCAGATAATATAGTTCCATGCACTTGGTAAATTTCTTTTTTATACTTGACTATTATGAATATACTGAATATTGTCAAAGTGATTAAACATTTTTCATGTTCTAAATAGGTATTCGAATATCCAAGATTCTATTTTACCTCTGAATAATATAAATTTTTAGTATGAAAAAATTTTAGGGCAAAATAAAATATATATGATATCTATAGAACTTTCAAAATTTATCAATAGATTTTGTTAATAGTTTGAACAGTTGGCCATGATGAAAAAAATGTTTGGTGCTAAATTAAAACATCATTTTTAGTACACTAGTAAAAACAATTCATATGTATGAACAATGATATTTTTTGAAACTTATTAAAAAAAAATGTTGTTCAACTTCTATTCAAATAGCAGCTTACGACTAATAAAACATTCTTTTCATTAAAAAAAAAAGTTCTTTCGTTCATATCATGTGTCAGTGGTTAAAAGAGCTATAATTCATGTCTTATGGTCTTAATAAAGTAATAAAATTTAAAAAATCTGTAAACATGAACACAAAACATATGTGCAGTAGTCACGATTTGGTTAAAAGAATTCAACAAAAAAAATCATATACTCTTTCCTAAGGAACAAAGAAAAAATAACCTCTTCCGGTCTGCGAACTCTTGTGGTGTCCTGGTCGTCAGCTCTCCTGATAGCTGTTTGTAAAGCCATAACCCTTTGACGATCCTTGGTAAGAATACACTTCTTACAAGTGCAATTTCGATACTTACAGTATCTTTTGTGCCCCTTGAGAGCAATTTTCAATTGGTGATTGCGGCAACGCGCGCAATTTGGAGGTGTTCTTGAATTCACTCCTGTGTTTCCATTTCCAGAAGAATTGACATCATTAGGAAATGATGAAATTTCGTTTTCACTACTCATTATTAAATATTTAATTGTCTAATCACTATAGTTATATAATATCACTTTATGTCAAATGAAATTGTTATAAATATTCAAAAATTTTTGCACTACTTTCTTTTACTTGAATGAAAGTTTCCACCGTTGTTTTGATACATGAAAAACTTTTTTCTCCAGCATTTTTATGGCTCAAGTCGATAACCTTCGTGAGGATCTCAAATCTGTAAAAATAAAAAAAAATATTAAATGACAACTTGTTTTTCTAATCATTTTTATATTTTAATAATCAATAAAACTGTTAGTTTTATAAAATAAGATCAGTTATTGTAGGCTTGGGCTAAATTATATGCAAAGAATTACTATGTAAATAACCACTACTAAAAGTATTGCAAGAAAATCTCTAATAAAATATTGGACATTATTAAAATTCCTATCAAGAATACATTTATTCATTTCATTAAAAAATTTTTAAAATTATATAACATAATAAAAATATATTTTAAAAAATAATAAATGTCACATTTTGAAAACCTATAATAAGTATGTAAGTATATAAGTATATTTTTCTCTATAGTGCAAATTCTTGGTAAAGTAATAAATTGTTTATGTTAGTTAATTTCAATTATTAGATGAATTCAATTCTCAATTAGAAATAAGAAAAATATTTGATAAGATCACATAGACAATAAATGAAAAAAGAAATAGATGAGACCTAATAATACAATGGTATAATTAAACATCATTTGATATTCGCTAACTTTGTCAATATATTCAGTTAATTATAAGAAGATATCATGTGATAAGTAGTATGAACTGTTATTAAAATGGGAATATAGGCATTAACCGCGGGGCAGTGAATCAATATATAAAAAGAGTGTATAAATGATAATTTTGCATAATCGATTGCTAAATTATTCACTATATTATACTATGAATTAATTAACTATCGACACGAAAGTTGCCCTCTAGCAATGAGCAATGTTTATAAGTATTGTAACGTACAATTAGTTAAAAAATGAAGATATGTTGATCTCATTCTTATGTATCAATACATCATATATCTATTTCATAGATACAAATAGCACGAGTTTAGGTATTGATAAATCATTTATATAGATGTAACTAACAACTACATATTTAGAACTAGATTGCGTCAATTAATTGATACATAGTTTAATATATTTCCATTTTCAAGTATCAGCGTAGAGAAAAAAATAGTTACATTGTATATTATCAGTTAATCCAGTAAATAATATGTAAATTTCTACATCTATTATGCATTTTAAAGATTTATAGATTTATTTTAATTCTCGTTTTTCCAGGTTCATCCAGTGTAGTTAATTTTTAACACAGATTGATAAATAAGTAGTTGCAGTAAAGAAACACGCACGTGAAAATCTCTCTTCATGTTACCTATCCTATTATTTGTTATTTTTTTATAAAAAAATATCATTCTATGAGTGACATGCTTGAATTTTTTTTTAGAGGAAGTTATATTCTATGGTGAGTAGATATTGCAGTAAATGACCCCTCTAAACTTATCTAGCTTGGAAGAAGTTTTAATAATTTTCTTGTAATTTCCAACGGTATAATTGTATTAGTTTGTAGTAGTTCTATAATCATATTAAATACTCAAGTCTTTTTCGCATTGTTATCATATAATATAAACACATGTTGCATGTATTTGACTTACTACTACTAATATATTTTTATCAGCAAGTGAGATTATGTTAGATACTACAAGTTATTCGAGTTTGTCATTGTGTCCAATAATCAAAAATAACCATGTAGTAATTGAGCAAGTTCCCGCAACGGTAACATTGTATTAGCCTCTTACACTTACATAGCAATCTGATGACAATCAAGATGAATATGAGCCATCTATATAATTGCTCACATGTTTACATTTCGTGTCATAATTTAGTTTAAAATGATCCACTGTCCTCAACATAGATTTCTTAACTATTGATTGTATTTAAACTGTACTAGCTCAGTCACGGAAGTAAGTGTTTTAAAATCATGATTGTGCCGTATTTTTTCTCTTCCTGATACTTGCCAATTAATTGACGTTAGATTTATCTCTAGAAATCCTTTTATAATTAGCAATTAAGTTTACATTTGATATGTTGAGTTCGTTAAAGAATGAAACTCATTGTATTTGGATTCAATGAAAGTTCTGTAAGTTGAAACGAAAAAAGAAATTATTATATACTAGACTCATTTTCAGCTATCTTGTGGTTTTGATATAATATAACAATGTATTTTCTTACCTGTCAATACGAAATTTTGGAACTTTTGTGTCTTGTCTGCATTATTCGTTGTTCTCACGATTGTAACAACTGCTAAGCCACAATCAGCAGTCGAAAATAAAGAATATTATATTATTTCTATTTATTCCCACGGCGTGTGGTTAAAGTGTATTTTTTAAAATACACGCAAAAATATTCCAATACAAAATCAGTGAATTTTCATTATCGCGTGCGATTCAAAATGTATCAAGGTGATAAGTAAAAAACACGCACATCGCACTTTTTTCTTTTCTCAATACTTTTTGTTATTTTCTTTCTTCTGAACTCGCGTGCACACGCTGCGCACCAAGTACGCGCTCGCGCCTGTCACGTGGAACAGGCGCAGCAACAGCAGGGAGTCACCGCCCCCGGAAGTCAAGGTCCAACCCCCCAAATACGCCTGCAAATATTTCAAAGTGCCTTTGGTCATATACAATTCAAAAACATATTTTTATTGTTACCAAGCTTCCAAGTCCATACTAAATATCAAGGTGAAACGGAAAAAATCAAAACTTATTTTTCACTATTCGTGTTCATGTAAACATGGAAAAAAAACACGAGTCTTTCTAAAGACTGCAATAAAGAAACTAACTACAACTTTCTAGAATGTTTTGAAAAATCACAATTTTTTACATTGATACTAAGTGTAGAATAATCATAAGCAATAGTATTGTAAATATTACAAAATAATAACTTCCATTCACAGATTCACGAAATAAAAACAAATTTTTAAGCGAGACCGAAAGTCTGATCATCACCAATATGTAGTCCGTTGCTCACTAAGAGTGTTGGTAGCGGCAGCACTCCGTGGTAATGCACGTTAGTTTGTGGTGGTTCAACGAGACGACGGCGGCGGCAACGGCGGCGCGACAGTGGCGACAGAGGCCAACACACAAGTGGCACCAGTGAGAAAGAGATAGCAGAAAAGTCACAAATGGTGGGGTAAAGAAGGCCGTCGGTAGACCAGCATACAGGAAGAACAAATCGCAAAAGGTGGGGTTTGTTAGGCAAGCAGTTATCGCAACTACAGAGGGGATTATTTCGTGCATTCAAGAAAGGGTGTCGGTGACAATTTTACCACCAGGACTTCTCAAAATGACTTCATTTTTCTGAGGTCTAATTGACCTGAAGTCACTCTTTGATGTGCGTCATCAAATAAGTAGAATTGCAAGTTTTTTGCGACCTAAAATAATGAATTTAGTAAAAATTATGATCCTCTGAAGTATTTATCTTTAATTATCACTGAAATACATATACATTCTTTTGTTTTTCAAGTATTTTTAAAATATAACCTAACTTTGTAATTTTTGTTTTTTCCTGTAATTGTACATACACCTATAATCATGCATATTTCGAAATCTTCTGAATGTTACAGGTACACGTGGAGATCAAAATGGAAGTAGAAAGTATCGGGAAAAATGAGAATTTTTACTAAATATAATATTTATATATAATTAATAATCCAGGTTGCAATTATTCGTCATGAAAGTCTTAATAAGTCATAAAAATTTGTCGGATACGAAATAAAAGTATACCATACATATAAATAAATAACTATATTAGTAATGTGTGACTTAATAAGACGATGAACAAGGTCAATATTACATGAATTTCTTCATGCTGTGCTACATTGTGTATACATTGAATCAATTTAATGTACATTGATGTATTGAGTCTAATGTATTCACTTGTTTACAATAATCGATCATAATGTTATCATTATTTATCGATTGAAGTATCAATTCAATCTATAGTAATAATACATTAAAAATACATTTGTATTTACGATAGCACAGGTATGTATATAATTTTTATTTTGAAATCTAATTAGAGTTATAGAATATTGAAGTAGTGATGATTTGTAATTTGATTATGAGAACTGATAATTTAAATAGTTACATATGTTGTAGAAATTTTTATAAATTCTTTTGTACGAAATTTTTCAATTTTTCATTTATCACAGCACTAAAATTTATACAAATCTAACATCTGTATACCACTGTGATCAAAATCACTTATCAAATAATTTTACATAAAATATTTAATTCCAATTTGGAATTAATAGGATACAAGTGTAACTCTCAAACTTTGCCTTGAAAATTAAAACTGAGCAAATATTTACTTTTTTTTTTCGGTAACATTATCATCATGTTTTAATGATTGTTTCAGGAAGGACATGGCAGAACAATCCTGGAATTTCAAGGTAAAATTGGCAGCTTTAGTTTTTTGAAATTCTTTATCAAATTTTATTCGTCAATTCTATCTGACAATTATACCTAATATTTTCAAAACGGTAAAAATATAGACTTATTATTAGTTTCAAGCATTCTTGTACTGTTCATATAAACAGAAAAAAAATTTATCCATATTTGTGGATATTAAAGAACACTGAACTTTTACTGATTTTAATTTAATCTGCTGAATAAATTTAATAAACAATCTTATACATTTTTAAAGTAATGTGAAGTGTAATTGGTGTGTGAATTAGTAGCTTCCACTCTATTTTTGTTAGACTCACTCATGCATTTTATTCTTACACGCATACGTATATATAATAAATATAAACAATAAATATTAATAATCCAATTTTTACTTATTTTCACATATTGCTAATGTTCAGGTCTTTTTGAAGCAAAAACTTTAATTTTTCATTGAATTAAAATTTTACTTTAATAATTACATTATTATTGATATTTATACTATAATAGAAGTTATTATTTACTATTATATATTACATAATATTTGATAGAAAATAGTTTCTTAAACAACTATCAACTTTCATCAGGACAAAAATTCAAAAGATAAATGTATTAGAGTTTCTTCTAACTCTCCAATGATTCAATTTAAATGAAATTAAAAAAAAAAAAACAAACAAATAATATGAGTGGAGATGACCGATTGTTTAATATAATTTTCAGCATGTAAATAACTAAATAATGAGCAAAGTAAGGTAACATGAACTTTGTTGTTAAGATAAAAAAAATATATTTATATTGCATAATAACATTACATTCCTTCAATTGTCATCATGATGATATTGTTTCGAAAAAATATAATAATTACAAAAATGATAAAAAAATCATCGTAGCTATAATCATAAAAATAGTAATAATAACAGTTATTATATAAGAATCATTCAAACATACTCGAAGTGTATAGTATTTAATAACATTTTATAATTGACTTTATGTTGACTAATGTTATTTAATTAGTTCTATCTAATATTTTCATATATTTTCAGATTTTTTTCAACTGGTTTAATGGTACAATTGGAATTAGTGAAGCTGGGAATTATTTATAATGTGGTAAATATACTGTTTATTAAGTTTTACATTACACTTTAAATTATGAGGTTAGACAAAGCAGTGGATAGGTGCACCGAATTCGATTTACAGAAAGATAATAACGATAAAAGAGATTTTACGATGAAACTTTATTTACTACCCTCTTATAGCTGCTTTTACCTTCTCATCATATAGCAGCCAAGCTTCACGACGTGAAGCTTTGTTTGTTGATCCTGATCTATATACATATAGATACAGATATTACAATAATCTTTGAATCACTTATTATAAAATTATATGCTTCAATACATATTTTAACTCACTTATGAGTAAAATAAATATAATATATATTATACAAGTATAATAATCTCTGAAAAAAGTACAGAGAAAATGATTATTCTAGTGAGGATACTAAAAACCAAATTTTTCATAAATGTTTAGTAGACTACAATTATTTTAAAAAGTTCTCAGAAGGATATCTGTGTTTTCATATACATGTATGGATATAATATTTCGAAAATTCAGTCTAACGGTACTTGTTGAATATTCTGATCATACATTTAAAGAAGTAAGAAATTACAAACAAAGAACAGAAAAGATTCAGTCTTCCTGAATTTTTTGAGCAATGACTTATTGATCATAAGAAAAATATGCATTTTTTTCTTGGTTGCTTAATTTATTATTATTATTCCTGTTAATTTCTCTCTGTAAAATCGAATCTTTGCGTCCTTGAAGGTGCAACTGTCAATAGCCTTTCTGATACAAATTTATTCTATCATCTTTCATTAGTGTTCATGATCTTGTCCTACCTCACTGGTCTCTTCTTGATCTTCTTGATCATCGATCCATTGAACTATATAGCATATGTTTCTCAATCATCTTTTGTTAAATTGATTTCGGTTTTTTTTAATCTTTCAAATTGAGTTATAAGAAATATTGCCTTCAGGTTTCGGTTAGTGAGAATTAGAGTTTTTTAGAAAATTCTGCAGTAGCGTTTAGACGAACAATGAAAGCAAACCCTCCGGCGTTTGAGTTTTATTTTGTCAAAAATAAATGAACTTTCTTTATATTTGAAAATTAACTTCAAAAATGTGACTAGCAGATCTTCAAAAATCTATTGTACTTTAAATTTAATTTTTGCCATGAATATTTCATTATGCGTTTAAAAAACGTCAATGAAGACTTGATTTTTTCTGCTAAGAATTAAATAGAGAATATTTTATTTATCAATTTATCATTTAATATTTGCTGGAATTGAACGATTATATACAAATTATACTGAATGTAACAGATATTTAGATATTACTCATTCATTGTTATCAACACTTAAGCGCAGTTAAATGAGTTTGAAGACTAAACAGTTGAGTGTTGGGTAATAAGCTTACTACGGTAAAATAAATACTAAACATTAGTATTGTTTATAAAATGGATATTTATTCATGGCATAAATTCAGTCGTATGTATGTATTACTAGTGAAGGGTGTCAGAAGAGAAGCGTTGCCACGCAACGTTAACATTCTTTTGCTGGTTATGGTTTATAATGTATTCGTATGCTTATGTTAGAGTTGCAGTGTGTATGGTCTGTGAATTTTTAACGTGCCGACGGGGATATAATACAGAGTTGGCGAACTTCTTTTCGTGCTCATAGTAATTGCATGTATGCTGAAGAATACACGCACAGACTCCAATTGCTGTACGTGCCCTCGAATAAAGTGCTATATATTGGTTCAACTCTGTTATTTTTTATTTTGTAGCAATAATGTCAGACACGCAGGATAAAGCTAACAACAAAAGGCATATTTTTTTTTCGTATTATCTAATAACGTTTCACTTATAGTCGAGATCATTTTAGATAATTTGTATTCTTTATGAAGGAACACCTTCATCAACTCTTATGACTTATTGCCATTCATTCAATTAAGGAGCTTGCTCAATATACAAGTTCAGTTATACATTGTACAACAAATCCTTTATTGAAAGAAATTTATAATGTTGATCCACTTTAATTTTCAAACACCATTCTGAATTGATCAATTTTGATAACTGCATTTTGTATCATGACACTGGTATTATGATTCTAATTTTAATATATATGGTGTGAATAGTACAAAAAATTTATAACAGCTGTTTCTCTACACTATGTATTTTTATATTGTCTATTGGTCGCAGTATGAGTTTTATTTTTTGCTATAGGAAACATGAAGTGTAGCATAGACATGACAGAATAATTGTTTTAATGTCTTAAATGTCTAATGATAGGTTCTCGATATAACACGAGTGAATGAGAAGTACGTATTCCATGCAGAGTTCAGCTAGAAAAAGATCAGCAAAGAACTCAGGATATTCATAATACTAAAGTTGACTGTTATGATTGACACATTTTACTAACAAATTAAAAAGTAGAAACAAAACTTGACAAATTATCGAATCTATACAAGAGGATGATAACAATAGATTTTTTATTGGAAATTAAAAATAAAATTAAAGTTGGCACAGCTTTTGAATTATGTAATAAGTTGTTTTTAAAATTAGTTTGTAAGATCATTGTATAACTTGATACACTTTTTTTAATCATCAATGATCTTGATTGAGGTTCTACATAAAAATACATAAGCGTCCTACACTAAAAAACGTTTAGCTAGATGCAGGTATACTTTATAAAGTTGAATAAAAAACCAGTATATAAGTGTTTTGATTTGTAGAATTACTATGTAGATTTTTATACTGCTTAGATTAATTTTTGATTCACTTTTTCGTATGTATTCTAATGGTTTTATATTCTTAGCTAATAATTATTAAGACAATTTCTTACTTAAGAATTCGTTTACAAATATTAAATTTTTTAAATTTAAACTCATAAAGTACAGTAGTGGTTGTGAATTTTCAGCTACATCATATCAGGTGTTATTATTGCTAAAATTATTTTACTACATCAAGATATATTAAAAGTCGAAATCTACCCTATAATAAGGCCTCTTTAGTGTGAATCAGTAGGAAGTTTCTGGTAAAATTACAATAATCACTTCAATGAACCCTATTTTCCTCTAATGTACCTCATTATTTTATTATTATCACACTCATGAATTTTTACTTTCACTCACTCAAAAAGTCTCATTATCTATCATTTTTTTTGGCAATATTTATTCCAAGATTTATCCAGTAGATTAATTTCAATAGCTACTTTATTTTTTTTCTCACTGATTTTTATTATTAATGTTATTAATTTCCTTTTATTAATAGTTTTTAGAAATTTAGTTCGATAATCTATTTCAATGACTCACTCTATCAATTGCTTTATTAATTAAAATAATATCTCAAATTAGAAAGATAAATGAACATCAATGTAAACTATTTATTGATTGATAGCTTACTTTTTACTAACTATTTTGTTAATTTATCTTAATTATTATTATCTATCACATTAAACTATAAAAATGTATAAAAATCAAATATCTTCATATTTATGAGCACTAAGTGCTCTACTATTGGTAACATCAGCAGCAGCTGTTTTATGAAATGACCAACAGAATGAGATGAATAATGAAATGAGTAAGTCTTTCAATAGTAGTATAGGAGCGATTAGCTTCTTGTAAATTAATTAACAATTTTAGACACTTTATTCAATAAATTATTAAATACCCATTGCTTTAACATTCAATTAAATTTTCTATATAAGTATTCACGTAAATATTGAAAAAAAATTACAATGAAATAAATGATATTTTTTTACAATAAAAATAAATAAATAGCTTTATAAAACGACTCTTAAAGTCTAAAAAGGAAATTTAAGGTATTAATTGATTCACTTAAAATAAAAAATTGAACATGATCAGCCAAGTGTAACCTGTTTCGTGCACCAATTGCTTTTTTTTCATCTTTCTTTCCTTTAGAAAAAAGATTTCTTTTAATTTAAAGCTTTACAATTTATTTTTGCATTTAAAAGATATATGCGATACAGCTTACGGCATGAAATAATATAGTTCAATTTGACTTTTTCGGGTCATTCATTTTTTTCACTCCTTCAGAAGTTGTTGCGCTCATGGCCCTCCAACAACATTTCATTATACATCATCGTCATCAAATTAGCATGGCCCAATACACTAATAAAGTTGTTTCTAATCATATCGCCTTCACATTTAATTTTATCATTTATTTAAAATCTTTTTTTAATTAATTATCATTATCAACATGTAATTTTTATTTCTTCCATTTATATATTTAAATTATCGTGGATGATGATGATAATATGATTGAAAACATACAAAGTATAATTTTATTATCATTAAATAGTTCATTATTTTTGTCATAGTTTTATGATGAGATATGAAGAAAAAAACGCGAGATCATGACCCTATCAGTAACATGTGCCATGAAACTAAATGATAAAAAAAATTCAAAAATGCTAATATCACTAGATCTTATATTTTATTCTGTATGCAATGTTAATTTAGAAATGGAAAATTTTTTGTTTTTTATGAATGAAAAACTGAAGCTTCTTTTTTCAGAACAAAATTAATATTTTGATGATTTCGATCATTATACAGAAATTATTATTGAGAAATATAATTTTCAAAATTATATTTGCCGTTGAAACATCAAAGACGATTAAAGTGGTACAGCAGAGTCGTGCATCAATAAATTGAAATGTAAAAGGCTTTGATACTATCTTTTTCATATCGAGCTCTCAAGGTCCCTGGTAAAAAAGTTAAAATATTGTATTTTGAACTGGATAAGACATAATGTTTAATTTTATTACTAAATCTGTATGTCTTTAAAAATTATCATTCCTTTTGATATTTATGAAGTTTTTAACGTTTTTTACTCAAGCTCTTTGAAGATTTCTTGTATGTAAAAATTTAGTGGTGAATGAAAAAAAAACATTTGAGTAAATTAAAAAATGAAAAAACCCATGGTATACTCGTTGATATCATCTGTTTATTTCTCTTATGAATTGAATTAATTTTGATATTTGCAAGGTTCTTCTAATAAAAAAGCATGAACCATGCTGTTCACTTGCATTTTATTCACTTGTCTGACCTTGTATTATTGTCTTCTGACTTGATAACTGTACAGATTTTATTTGCTTGATGTTTATACCAATTTTGTAAAACTATAACTCATAGTCAATTAAATAGAGTGTCATTTTGCGGAAAAAACCAATTAAAGAGGGTGCATATACATGGTAGAAGTGAAGGGAAATGTCATTTTACCCATTGTGACATTTTATTTGACGGCCTTTTTAAATAGAAATTTTATCTTTAATGAGAATAAATGTTTATTAAATTAACATCAAAACTAATAAACCAGAGTTAAGATAATAGGTATCATTACTACTTATTATTAGTCAAATGAGCCTGCAACACCTGAACTAAAAAATGAGCTATTTGTAGCTATGTTATCAGATATAGGTAGGGAGGTCCAAGAGTGCATAAATATAAGCTTGACTGTTTTTACTTGATTTTACATAAAGATGCATAATCTTATGCGTCATTTAATCCAACTTCCGTCTGAACTAGTGGTGCATAAAATTTTGTAACAAATTTTATCCCAAATTATCCATTTTCTAGTTAAATCTCTGGTCACGTATCGTAAAGAGAAAAAAATATGACGAAAGACGGACTGCAAATTGCAACTTATTTTATAGATAAATTTAAATAGCCAATGATAACACTAGTGCATGGAAGTAATGAAATAATTTTAAATTAAATTTTATGTGAATAGGATATAAATTATATTATTTTAAATATTTAGAGAATATTCTGAAAAAATAATATTAACTTATTTATGTTATTTTACAACTTGCTTTCATAGATATAAATATATAGATTGGTCACGATAGTTACAAAATTTCCGTAGAAATATATCATACATCTGATAAATATAGGCAAATGCCAATTAAATTATACATGCGAATCAGTAAATGAATTTAATAAACGAAAAGTATTTTGCATTTCCCATATAAATGCATGAACGTTCTTTTAAGTTGAAATCAATCGATGTATTATTGACTTAAAACAGGTTTTAAATTCGTTCTCTTTATTTTTACAAAGAAAAGCTTTGAATAAATTTTGGAACAATTTCTGATAAATATCAATTAAAACGTATAATTCATTTGAAATTAAGTACCTGAAAAGGTTACACTATCAGATAAAAAAATTTATTCTATAAGCACATTACATGTGAAGACATTCATTCATTAATCATGCTGGTACAGGCAAGGCTACTTTAGTAAAACTGGATTGGCAACAGTCGTCAGGTTCACAAACACCAAGTAATGCAATATTTTATCAAATTTTTGTCGCTGTCTGTACAAGTTTGTGCAACATTGTAGCTACAATTTGCTCATTTATCGTACAGTCGAGTCTAAAAGTCAACGTTACTTGAGATATAAAATCAACTCTAAAGGAAGAACTGGGTATTCTGATTACAGAGTACTCACTATAGTTATGAAAAAAAAAATTTTTTTCTCACTAACCGCTGTTTCTCTTCCTGCATGTGTCAAAAGAAACATTTTAAATAAATATATTCACCCATTATTAAACAATTTTTAGTTTCTTTTTTCTGTTTCATGTGGTTTGGTTGCGTGATACGTGTATAGTTGATGAGAATACACAACGTACAGAGGGGAATCAAGCAGGTTATTTCGAGTACTTACTCTTTACAACATATACATACAAGCATCAACATATGTATTCTCTTATTCACGAGCTATGGTGAAATCGTCGGTTATAGCTACTGGTAAGAAGTTGAAAGAAAGATATGGTAGATAAAGCTAATGGACATCGGCCAGGTACAGAGTAAGTATTGATCAATTATTAGTAATAGGAACTACTTAAACATTTTACGCTCCAAATTATTTTACTCATCACTTTCAAAAGTAACATGATTGAAACTTATCCAAGATAATTGAACTCGGATTCTTTTTTATTTTAAAACTTGGATGTTAAAATATTTTTGAACAATCTTTCAACTCTGTTTGGAGTAATTACTTTATCAGAAAATTATCACAATTTTGATGAATACGCCAATCAATGAAGACCAAGGATATTTCAAAATGGAATTTCATTCATAATTGAAATTTGATAAGATATATTCAAAAAACATTGTTAAGATACGCGTTGATATTGATCCCCCGAGTTTCTGAGTTATCATTTGTTAGCAAACTCATACAGCATGTTATCCACACCGAGTAATAGAAACTTATGTCATTTATTCTACCATCAATTAAAAAATGTTACAGTCTATAAAAATTTATGCAGTGTACCTTTCACGGGTTATCATTTATAACAGTATTTAAATATTGTTCTCATTTTAATAATATATAATATCTACGTTAAGCATAGCAGTAGAAAGCTCCGCTATAAACGATAATATCTTATTTTGATTTTTTTAATCGTTAGTTACGATACATTTACGAAAATTGATAGGAACTGCTTGAAATTAACTGTTATCTCTTATGCCTTGTAATAATTGATAAATTATTTATCAAAATATTGCACTCAAAATAATTCATTCGTCTGTAGATACGTTTAAGTTATTCATTCTCTTGAAGTAATTTCACAGCTGGAAGATTTCAAAATTTTTAGCCAAAATTATAATAGTTTCGGGAAGTTTTGGATGACTTTCATTACAATTAGATTTTAAATAGAGAATTCTTCCGCTCCAGAATTTTTTGCAGGTATCATATTAATGTCCCATATAGTGTAGTGGTTATCATACCTGGTTTTCACCCAGGAGACCCGGGTTCGATTCCCGGTGTGGGAATGTTGGATTTTTTACCCGAGAAATTAAATATTTTTTTCACTATATTCTTCAGAAAAGTTTTCTTTTTCATTTAAGACAGGTACAGTTTTCTGCACAAGTATGACAGTAGATAGTATTTAATTTCAACAAGACAAATAAACTATCTCAAGCTAGGGGTTTATGACCCTTGTCTTTTGCTCGAGTGATAATTTTCTTCGTGGTGAAAGTCGGTCTATTTTTCCTCCCTTGAAAAATTTATTTCAAAACATTTCCCATCAATTATAGTAGATATAGTAGGAATCTTTTTGAAATTGATGGTAACTTATCATAAGGAACACTTGTTATCATCTAATGACATGATATACTTACCAACGATCATCGGTTTTCCTTCATTACCTACCATCGATTCTAAACAGCATGAAGTAGTTTTGCAGAATTACTACAAGTGTCGCTGCTAAATTTTGAAATGAAATATTTTACTGCCAAATATTTTAGCGATAATTACTAATAAAAAAATATTCTTTTTGTTGCAGCAGCATAACTAATGAGACTTTAATGAGGATAAAAAGGTTTTTGGATATACGAATACATAGTAATTAAGTGGAAAGAAGAGTTCACTGATCATATGTCTAAGATGCGTTTAAGTGTTTAAATTTCATTATAAACCTGATGAAGCATTAACGTTCATGCAACCCTTGTGGTGTTAAATAGGAGACAAGTTTAGCTATGGACAAGGCCTAAGTTATAGAGGATACATCTACTCTTATGTAAGTGGAAAAATAATTTTTAATTAATAGTAAGTTTCTATGAAGCATGCTCTAATCTATTAGAGAATCATAATTTTTTTTTTTCATGATAAACTAAAAGGGAATTAAAATAAAATATTAAAGATAAAGGGATGAAGAAAGGTAAACACATTATTGATGTATTTTTTTTTTTATTAAGTTTATTTTATATATCGACAACAACACGTCATACATTAGAAAACAGAAGGTTTCTTGAAGCAAACTCGAATGAAAAGTTTTGTGGAACAATCCGAGAGACACTATGTGAGTGTGCCGCGCCATCATCTATGGAGTCGTATATATATATATAATATTGTGGTGTGTCTCATATTTGTGTGGTCATCCTTGTGAGTGTGTATTTGTGTCTTGCGGGGGGTATGTGAACGGCTGTCCGTGATACTTTTGTGTCTCCTTATCTTCCTTTTACTCTCGCATTCTCGCTCTCGTTCGTTCTCACAAATTCGTCTTGCACACTTGGTGTAGCACTTCGTGTATCGTAGAGTGTGTGGCCTATTTTCGTGCGCTAGTATGTACCGAGGCCGTGAAAAAATCCGGTAACACACTGGCGCACAAATTTTACAAAATCGAACGAAATATTTCCAAAATTTTTACGCATTAGCGCGTATCTCATTAGTTCTGTTGCCCTTGTCATAAACCACTTTCCTATAGTTCCAGGATTGTTGGGCTATCGTAATGATACAGTAAAATAATGAATGAAGTTGAATTGACAAATAATTAGTAGGAACGTGCCGTTTGTTAATTTACAGTAAAAATAGGTAAAACTAACGTTCAAATAAACATTTTATAGACGAATAAACTATCGTTACTTCAACATCTTGATGTTATAATTTTTAATGTTTTTTTTTTTCTTTTCTGTTTATTAATAAAATTTTATTATTCGAAATTCCATAAGTCTTTGAAATTTAGAGTTAATAAATGCGTAAAAGGTATAAGGGCACGCCAAAAATATACACTAAGATGAAAGTAACGGTAGTTGATCGTGCTTGACAAAAACGGTCTTATACTCAGCGATGTGACGTAGAAAACGTTTGCGGGATTGTTAACGGCCATACGATAACGACATATTATTTTAAAATAATTTTTAGCATCGATAAATTTAGATAATTAGTATTTTTTTCGAAAGTTATTTTTTTTACAAAAACCCGTAACGACCGCTGAATCGTACGGCAACTCTCCACGTCTCCTCTTGCAATTTATGTACAATTTTACAACCTACCGCCGTCGACATATAATTTTTATTATTTTTTTTTTCTCCGCTTCATCCATCAAATATACGAATAGGACCTAGACATCGTAAATTTTTTACACTATACTAACGAAATCTAAACGTTCAATTTTCATTTTCACCACACTAAGAATAATAAATTTTGCCATATCGTTAGTATGCCTTTATAGAAATATGCTTACAAAAATAGAATTTTGTGAGGCGTGGAAAGTGCATCGATATCAAGGCCGTACAAGTTGATATTTATCTGTTCGTTCCAAAAAATTTGCTTAATCTTGCTAAATTTTTTCGTATAAGTATTTTTTTTTCTCTTAAATTTCTTTTTTTATCAGCCAGGAACGACCAAGATTATTACTTAAATTATTTTCATCTTTATACACAACATTTGTCATCGTAGGCCGTCATCTCCACGCAACCAAATTTAGTATGAAAATTTTTGTTTAACTCTCATTTTGCCCTAAAGTTTACCTCACTTTTTTCACTCCTTAGTGATTCCACTTTTTTTGTTTATAATTCGTCCTTAATGGCCCGAACGTATATATATATTTATATAATATGTGTCTTGAAACTGTGTACAATTTTACGTTCTTTTTTGTAGTTTTTTTCATATACAATTTCAATAATAATCATCGTCACAATAATTATAAAGATACAGTGACAAAACAATGAGAATAATAATTGTAATAATAAATATTCGTAGCGATCGCGATGACAATGTGGCTATAATGACAATGACCATGATACCGATCACAATCGCAGTAATCATAATACACAATTTTTAATTATAAATATGCAATTTTTGTCGCTCGTATGCACAATAACTTTTTTGTCTTCTTTTTTTTTATTCACGTGCACTCTCACGCTTCTAAACTTCAGATTAACTTAATCATTTAAACTCGTCATTACAATAATACATTATTAGATTACATTATATCATAGTACGCTAGCATTTAATCAATAAATTTTACATACTTTGATACGCAGTATGATGGTTCCAAAAACGGTTATCGGCCAACCAAATTTTGTCCACACATCAATACACCTACGCGCAGTAATCGAAGTAATTTGTACTTGTAGCCATATATTATAATATTTTTTTTTTTTTAGTAGTTCAGCATTTTTTTTTTTTTACTTTTTTTCCTTTACCTTTCTTTTGTGTTTTCACTCGATCATTACATGCTTCGGGTTCACACTCTAATATTCCTCGTATGTCGCCACCTCGAGGCCCTGCACTTTTTTTTTTATTCTTTTGATACGAATATTTAAATATACCTTGCCATCGTTTTTATCAAATCTTATAACCGTTTGACCTGTCGAAATCTCTACGACAGCATTGTGTCCTATTATTTTACCTACCTCGTATTCGTGTATTATTTTTTTAATCTCCCGTTTTTTTCTCACCCATTTTTTGTTACGCTTAAATCTTAAATAGTAACGAGATATCGTTGCCAAAAATATATAAAAACCCGGAAACGTTTGCTTTTTTTGTTTTATATTGGCCGAAATCGAGACGAGCGTATATACTACTGTCGAAATTACCAGGGGTGCTGGATCATTTGATTGACAGTGAATTAGCATTGTTTTTTTTTGTTGCACTTAAGTTATAATATTTTTTATTCACTCAATAATTTTGTTATGTATTAACTTTTGATTCCTCGGTCTAACCGGAAAATATTAACGATCCTGCACCTATGGAACTTCGAGCTATGATCGAGATCACAACGAGGTCACCGGACGACCGAAGCATCCCCCCACCCCTTAAAATTTACAATAGATTTTTTGGCAGCTTCGTATGTTCACATAATTTCACACTCATAAATTCATTTTTCCATGTGCTCACATAAGCATTCATATTTATTCTCACATTTTTTGCAATACACGTGCACCCTCTGTCCCTAAAAATTTTTTTGTATAATAAATCCTTTGTTTTTACAATAATTTTTTCTTTTTTTTTTAGAACATCCTAAACCACGAGAGAATTATTTAATTTTTATACACCTAAATTTACTTGCACCCGTTTCGGACGGGGCCTCCGGTGACCACATCTAACATCGATCGATCGCTACATAGGCTCAGTTCACATTCTCCTCGACTCGTCGTTTTTTTTTTTTTCATTTTTATTTTTTTTGTCGTCTAGTTTTATTTTATTTTTTTGTCTCGTTCTCCCAATACTTCTTACCATCTTCTTTGCGTGTGTAAGTGTGTATTTTTTGTAGTTTAATGTGAATTAAATTTATTTTTTTTTTCTTTTTTTTATTGGCTACAAATTTGCCCCTCTCGCTCACGCGTTTAAACCTCAAATTAGTACGAACCTGCAACCCTTATGAAAATGTACACTCACTATTCTCTATCGTCTAAGATACAACAACATTACTATATGTATATGGCTCTACAGATGTTCGCTTGCACTGCAACTCAAAACTGTGTCATATGGTATCCCTGTTCACATGATTCTGCTAAATCTGTTACCATTTGGTACAACTTGAGCTCATCAAAAATGTATCGATTTTTTTTTTTTTTACATACATTTTAACATGATGAAAATACGATGAGACATTTCAACAACTTTTCCAATCTATCCTCATAGCTTTTCAATATCATTTTTAGGCCTTATTTTGCCTTCTACCATTGGTATAATGACAATGACTACTTACTGTAGCTCACAATATAATAATAATTATTTTACTTCTTTTTCTGCTTATTAATATTTGATGAAATACCTGAAGAAAAATTGAGAGTTATACCAAAGAGCACACATAGCAGACTCACGATCACAAGGTACAGATTTAAATATTTAAAAATGTTCGGACATTCCTGGGATTTGATTTTTCGTCTCGAAATCACCAGGAATTTTGGAGACTCCTACCCGCGTTATGCTTCCGCCGAGATGCCCGCTTACAACACGGCGGATTACATCATTGTTCTTAACCTTTATCAAACAATCTATTGGATGTCTTCTCTGCAACATCAAATCTTAAATACCTTTGCGCGATAGATTTTAGAGGTCGAATTAGGTTTTTCGATTATAATTGATTATTTTTCTTTATATATAAGGATCGAATTGTAAACTTAGGATGTTAATTTAACCGGTTGATAAAACGTTATAATATGTACAAAATTTCGTCAATTACCAATAAAATCGATCGTCACTATACACTCTCGAGTGAGTTAATGGACTAGCTCACTCAAAGGTTACAGAAAACAATCAATTTAACCGCGCGGAAATTTCAACTCCACCAATGATGTTGCTTGCGGGCATTCCCGTTAAAAATGGCATTTTTTATTTTAATATCCAGATATTTTCTGTTTCTTTTTTTTTCTTTTTTCTTTAATCGTATACAAATATCATTAAATTTTATATTATTAGTATGCTTAATAAGGACATGTATGTACGCATTGTCTTGGGAAATGAGAACCAGTCTTATTGCGCCTGTCGTAGGGTATACGCACAGGCATATTTCTGTAACGTAAAAATATATACATCATCTGTGTTGTATGTATAGTGCTGCTCTGTAACTCAAGATTTTATATTTGTTTATGCATTGTTTATCCTGTACAAAAATTGTTCAACCACGAGGCACTGAATTAATACCTCAGCCAGAAAAGCCGTTAACAGGCGAGTGTGCGACACACGCGTTATCACGACACCGTTTATTATACTCCCGGTTATTTAGTTTAATTCTACACATTTGATTTGATAAGATGAATAGTAATAATACAGATTTAATTCTATTTATTACTTCCCGGATATGAGTATCGGAGTCGTTTTGAAGCGTCCGCGCTAACGTGCCTCGGCTTCGCGGAGCTAAAAATCGAAGCGGACCCGCGGGTAGGTCTGGTGTTCTTAAACACGGCAACTAGTTTGTTATTTATTATTTTATTTCCTGTTCACATTTTTTCCTTTCTGGTACATCTTGTGTACGTGTGTGAGAGTGTGAACGTTGATTGCGTTACACGGTGGCGAAATGGCTTTCGTGTTCCTTAATTTTTTTTTTCTCATTCATTTTATTTTATTTTGTTGTTGTTGTTGTTCTTGTCCATCATGAATGTGTGTGTACGTGTTCAATTGAATCTTTCTTACGTGTAATGTAAATTTATTTAATGTGTTTATTACGTGATTCCGTAGGAAAATGGCGTGTTGTAATTATGTGTGACCAAACGTCTCCTCCAATAATAATTCTTATCGTCGTCATATCATTATCATTAAATATTATTAGCACTATATAATAATATATCGAAAATAACGGATAATACAACACGTAGGGTATCATGGAATCTTAAGGGGGGAAGGTTGGAAGGGCAATTGGAAACGAGATATGTAAACATTATCTCGACGGATAGGGAATAGACCAGGATTAGGTATGTAAAGAGATGTTTGATTTACCAGGGGAATGTCGGTCGAGTTTAAATCGAATACTTAGTCAAGTAAGCCTGGAATCATAGGTTGAATAAAATCGTACAATTTGGCGCCGGCGTCGCGACGTCGTTTGCGCGAGAATAATTCAACCAAGTGAAGAGATCCACGCTCACGTGGCTAATCATCATTTTATACTCGTACCTAGTATGAGCGGCGGAGCTAAAGTTACATGGTCTCCCCACACATGTGCGTACAACGTGAACAAAGTTTTACAATTTGCCTAAGTTTGCTATTTAATTATACGTTTCAGTATCCGGTTGATCGGTAATTATGTCCTTTTTATTTTGCTTGGCGTTTGGTTGATTTGATGAATTCAATTTCTGAGGGTATCATTCTCTCTTAACTAATCTCACTTTCTTCATCGCTCGCTCTCATAATAATCGTTCTCTCGGCATTATCATTTCAGGTTTCAAAGGATCGGGGGAATATTATTTATGTTATTTTTGCGTTTAATTGCTGGCTTATAGAATGGTTTGGCTTGGATATAACTGGTAGATTACAAGTTTTTTTTCCTTTTACATACGGCTATTACTTCGATATAGGTAGGTAGTAGTATGTAGTTGTCGACACACAATTCAATGATTATTGGGCATTTACGGTTTATACTGTTTACTGTTTGTTTAATTGTTTAATAATTAATAATGTTAATTGTAGTTAGTAAGTTAGCTATAACGTAGCTCCTCATTATAATTATGCGGTTTGGGTCTACACTTGTAATAAAACAGATGTCCGCCGCAACGATTGACCCACCGATCCGCATTAATTGGTTGATGTTATTTCACATATTACTACAATTTTATTCTTTTTTTTTTTTTATTCTGATAATAATCATAATAATAATAAGTGCGGATCGACGCGACGCCTCATCGCAACGATGAACATGTCTGATGGGAAAGTGGGAGAGACCATAGTACACATATAATATTATGTAAATATACCTATTGCATTATAATTGCATTTAATCAATATACGTGTATTGCAGCGTTCCGAACTCCTTGCCAAATAAAAACCTCTTTGTGGTAGCTTTGAGCTCTTACGATTGAAATAGGGGTAAGTGTTGAGTGTCATGTCATATTGTCTTTGAATATGTATCGTTGTTTTTGTTGAATTGTTTTGTGTAGAGTGTGTATTGGAATGAAAGGGGAATGAGATGTTATGTGATGTAATAAGTGTAAAATGGGTAATGTGAAATAACGGGGCAGTGAGCGAGCACCGATCAGGCTTTGGGTGGGCGTTCGGTCTATGTCGGGCCCCTTTGAATAATTTTAGTATTTTTTTTTTTACTTTTTTTTTTTTCGTATAAAATCAACACTGAAGGCACATTCTATCGGACGAGTCGGCCCAGTGTGTGCTGTGAGTGAGATTGGGCGCAGGGCCCGTTCTTTTTAATTTCAAGTCATTAATGACTGCTACAGTTACTACGTGTATCAGTGAGCATTATGCACTCACCGATCACGAAGAGCCTCGGACAAATGTTAATAGTTATAATATACTCCGTACTATAAAGCTTAAAGGTCCAAGTATGAACAGGATTACAGAGATGTTAAGGGGGTAGGCAATGAGGTGGATGAGGGGGAGGTAAGAGAGGGTTGATTGTTGTTGTTGGGACTTGTCACAAAAAAGTTTTCATATTATCATTATCAATACCATTAGTAATATTATTATTGTTATTGTTATTATAATAATTATCATTATTATTGTTATTATTATTTATTACTATAATAATTATTATTATTTAAAATTTCTTTCCTTTAGCGCGAGGCTCTTATTATTTAACAGTAACTGAAGCCGGGTCCTGCGCGAGAAACTGTTATTTCATGTGGCGGTTTTTTGATCCGGTTGCCTTCTTCTATTGCGTCGGGTTTGGGGGTCAGTTCCACATTTTTCGCTTTAATCGAAATGGCTATTTCAAAATTGAGAGCCGGACCGGCGCTCACGCGTACTTACCCAGATGAAATAATATCTACTATTGGAAATTTTATCACTTTATACTTGAACTCATCATATTTCAATGCCAATCACTGATTTTGAATCGTTGCTTCATCTATCCGAAAGTTTATTGTTTTATAAATTTGGTGTACAATATGCTATAGACGGAATCATTTGAAAATTAAACCCATTAATATCTAGAATATTTGAAATGTAATTCCGGGAATCCATCAGAATTACATACTGTATGTGGAAGATCTAATTAAAATGAAAAATATTGTGGTGTCAAAAATGACATAATTGATCACACTGTGATGAAATACATTCAAATGAATTATCATGAGTTCAAGTATTAAGCGTAAAGGTTTGATGAATCTGTGTCTATGTGTATTTAGTATGTGTGTGTGTGTATGAGTCTACATATTTTTCAATGCGCGGAAATCATGCGCATTCCAATTAAGAGCATTTTCATCGGTAGGAGAATATTTTTTAGAGGGTCCTAATTAGGGTTTCAAACCCGAATTCACTAATGCCAATTTGTGTTATTAATAAAAATTCTCTTATTGTTATTCGGGGTGCTTTACATACAGTTTATCGATTTAAACTGTCTCTCCCTATAATTTTTCAATATTTATCACCCTCTGACAATGACAAAAACTATACACAACAGTAGGATACATAATTATTAAAAGCATGTAAAGCATGATGCCGATGTATATTACATTGTTTTTTTTTTTTTTTATTTTATGTAAGTAATAATATTTAAAACAAAATTCATCGACATCAATAAGACTTTGTAAACAATTGTCTGTGGAAAACATTAATATCGACTATTGTTATTGGTATTTAAACACCGTATAAACGTACGTTTAAAAAAATTCGCTAACTAGATATAAACGTAAACTCAACAAGACAACATGGACACCGGGGAAGATACAGTCGATACACTTTTTTCATAGTTATTTTTTATCATTTACTACGTATATTTGCACAAAAGCTATCGACGACATCCGGTATCACACGTTTATGTAACTACTCGTTGACAGAGGGTTTGGAAACATTTTTTTGCATTTATATTCTACTCTTCACGAGATATTTACCACCGTTTTACCCCTTCACTAATTATTAATTTTTTTTTTTCTTCTAACTGTTGTAATTAAAAACAACTATTACGATCAACAAGAATATCTGATACAAGACTTTAACTTAGAACCAGTTACTTGTTATTATTGTCTATGGTGTGTGAATTGGATAAAAAAAATTCCGAACTAAAAACCAGTTGCCAAATGATGATTATTATTATATTATAATTATTGTGGTATCAGTTAATTTGTTATTTCAACCGTAATAATTGTTTTTAAACAATACCCTCGATAATTTAATTATAAATAATACCAAATAATGAATATTTGGCTATAAATTTGTGATTATGAAACATCTTTTTAGAATATTTTTAATGTTGATTGAATTAATGCCAATGAGTTGGTATTTATTTACAAAAGGAATAATATTTAAACAGGGTGTCATTCAGTATGGAGTATTTTTGTGGCTTGGCATTGATCAGTATATTATGGGTATGTAAGTAGTCGTAAACGGTGAAAGTAGAGTGATGTATAGGGTTTTGGGTGGGCTTATTACGGATAGCACAGAGTTCCAAACGCTCTCTTGTCTACAGACATTCAATATTAAACAGATCAATCAACTATGTCGTCGTATTATACCGCTAGAATAATTTATAGTCGTAAGTATATCAATAATATAATTAATATCATTAGTTATAATTAATGATGCAATTTTTGTGATCTTTTTCTCTTCATCTTAACGTGTGTCTTAGGAGAACGTGTATGCCTCGTTTTCGCGCCTACTTGTCTGATCCGCCGGCACGTCACTGCGGATATTTGTATTTCATATCATCAAGTTTTGTTTTTTTTTATTTTTTTTTTTTCACATTCTTTTTATTATTATCTTAAGTCTTAAATTTATAAACTAGATGTATAAATGATGGGTAAGAAACTACCGCGCTTCGCCAAAGAATTGTCATTCCACACCGGGACTTAGAGGGGTTGTTACGTGCGACTCGCTACCCCTTCACGCTTTCCCTTCATTTGCCTTTTGACCTCTATCTCGCTTTCTTGCTCGCTTACGTTCTTCTTTGTATAAACTTATTGTTTATTTGTGTATGTATTTTATTTATTTCCCATTAGGCATTGATTTTATCTTCTTCATCGTGTGATTCTGCATTTTTTCTCGTCCGCGACTAGCGTGATTTTTTTCCTGTTTCACGATAATTCAATATTATCTGAGTTTTTGTGCTTTCATAAATATATATATAATATCGCCCTTCCCGAATAAATAAAATAGTTGCGGCAAATGAGAAGTATATTTGCCTGCAGAGAGAGGCAGGAAAATGAAACGGAAGAAGAGGATCGCGAGTATTATTTTATATAGATCGATGTTTATTAATATCGACCATATTTGATTAATTAATTAATTGAACTGATTCTCGTCACGGCATGAAATAGTCTTTCGGGAAGTGGATGGTTTTTTAGCCGCCATGGTATCGGGTCTTGATCGTTCTTTTTTGTTCATTTTGTATCAATTATACATATTAATAATTATTATTGTATTATTATTTTAATTGAATTAATCTATAAGCTTAACCCTTAAATACTTATTATAATTATTCTTAGGTATTTTATAATTGTATTAATTTTTCTTTTTTTTTATCATAACACATGCGGATTGGAAGAAATTCTTGTCGCGTTATAAGGGTAGGTGATGAGGAGTCTTTAATCCTTATGAAAATGGAGATTATTTAATGGGGAGATAAATTAGTTTATGGATTTTTGTATAATATGAAGAATTTATTTGGGAAGAGGAATACAAAGCGGGAACATTATTTTTCTTAAGGATGCTTTCAATTGATGTCCCCCGTAAAAATCTGCGAAAATCAGGAGATCGAATGGCGGATCCTTATTAATTATTATTTTTTTCTTTGAAATTGTGTTTATTTACTGATTACGTGTAATTGCGGCTCACACTCTCGCTCTCTTTCTCACATTTTCTTTCGCTCCCGCACTCTTGATATATTTTTATTTTCATTATTTTTCCTTGTTACTAAATCGCGCTGACATGCTTCCTTCGCTTTATTTCTTTCTAACAATTATGAATCTTCTTCTCCAGATTTGATTATAAATTATGGGAATACCGATAGCTGTATATAATTATTTCGACAATGATCTGCAAGTGATTAATTGTTTGGTTGCCATATTATGTATTTTTATTACTTTTATTATTTCCTTTTTATTTTCCTGTTATGTATTATAGATATCTGCTGCTATATTTTGACATTCATATTGAGTTATATGGAGTCAGCTCTGCCCACATAGGCCAGCGACTGTCTTGTCACTGCAGCTTGAACTCTCAATTATATTTATTGTTTTCCATGTTCCTTTCTCACTGACTGTCCTTTCCTTTCACTCAGTTCATAACCATTCTCCATGATACTTCGATCATTTTTATTCTTTGATATCACTGCGTAATTGAATGAGAAAAATACAATCTGCCAGCTGTTTGTTATCTCTCATCCCCTGGAGTAATCGACAGGGTTCGATGAGCATAAATATCTGCAGAAAAAAAATATTATCCTTTGTATTAGATACTATTGCAAGTGATGGCTATGTAATAAAATATTCTGTGTAGTTAAAACTGTTTAATAACAACAATTAAAAACCTGTTATATTAATTAGGCTCTCTTGTGATAAATATTCTCTTTGGCAGATTGTTATTTCTTAAGCGATATATTGTTTAGTGGCGCATTACAGTTAATATTCATTACATCGCGATTGCTTGATAGGCCATAAGAATCTATCAGAACAATGTCATTCATATAGTAGTTAAATACATGTATTGCATCTTGTGGTTTTTTTTCCATTTGAGACTGCGACTACGAAATAACTGTCGGATTGGGCACGGTGATTGTGGACAGCTTGTCTTGATAACTCTGTGTGATTTTGTGGTGCATTAGGTTATATTATTATTATAGTTATGGGCTGTAAACGGATTTATATACATATATGTTGTATTCAAACGTAGTGTTTTAATGACTTATCTACGCGCGCGCGGTAACGAACTTTGACCGTAAAGCGACTTGTTAATTACCGCCATGTTTGTTGCCGCACTTTAGTTCAGTTTCTGAGGAAAACGATATCGTTCATTGATGGATTTCGTTTTTATTTTTTTTCTAAATATTTTAGCGAGACATAAGCTGGCCCATGCACGCGAACTTCTCTATTCTAAGGGTCACCATTTTTTTTGTCGTTTAATTTAGTTTTGATTCCCGAATAAATTTATTCCAAAAGTCTTCGTTAGATCTCCTATATTTTCCGCGGATTTAGTACATCAATGTGCCGAGATGTGTTTTATCAAAGAACGAATGTGAACAAAAAAAGAATTTGGGCCTTTTGTTGATGAAAATGAAAATTTTTTTACTCTTGAAAAAGAATGATAGCGAGACTATTACCCGATAGCATAGGTGACCCATTCACTTGTCGTTGAGCATGTAGGAAGTGTTTTTCTTAAATGTGTAAGGACACTCCCTTGGAGACTCGCGGAGTTTGTCGCAGGGTTTAAGGATACAGTAGCAGTAATTTGGGATTAATGGGAACAGTGGCTGTGTATAGAATTCAGTCGAAGGGTATAAATACGACATTTTAGGATTCGTGGACAATTAGCATATTATAAGGAGCTCATTGATGAACATTTAGCAGTACCACATACTTAAGAGATTATTTAAGTGACTTTTCTTAACTTTTCTATGTGTCCTTGACCTTTATATGTTTTTGTTTTAAAAGTAATAATGAGGTAATTTTTTATTATTATTATTAATATCTCAAATAGATGTGATACTGCATTTATTATTGTAATAGTGAGGCTCCAACTAATAAGCATATTTTGACCACGTCTATCCAACATGTCAGTTGGAAAAATATACACTAAGGCCGATTTTGGTAAGAATACGTTTTTGATCAATTTTTAATTTTAATGTAAGGCGCAAACGTGAAAACTTGTACTTTGTTCCTTGATGTGTTTTTTGGATTTGGGCCGAACCTGTGTATGCGTGTATATGTGAAATGTATGTAAAAGTATATCGTGTATTTTTATAATTAATTTGTTTTATTTTATTTGTCTTAATTTCTTCTTTATGCCAAAAACAGAATTTCATATATTTTTTTCTTTTTAAATCTCTTTCAAAATTTCTATTACAATCAACTATTCAACATCTCCACTTTTTTGTGCTCGAATCATCTTCATTATTAGATTAATGTCTGTTATTCTGTTCTTACGTTTGTCTTGTGCGCAACTGATAATATGTAAAATATATCTTCATAAGCGAACATAGGAGAAAATTGCCGGTAAACTCTTTTAAATGTATAATTATAATACATAGAGATATTGGTCAGTCAGTGAAATATCATAGTTATCAAAACAGACGGGTAAATGTGTATCCGAAGTCGTGTCTTCATATTTTATTTTTCCTCTGTGCAAAGCAAATATTTGCCATACAAAAACACGAAGTCGATTATTATTATTTTTTTTTAATACGTCGATAGTCTTCTATTGCAACTGAATCAAGTATGTCTGTAAAACTTAAATCTGCAACTCGCATTGTGTGTGGCGAGTTGAAAAGGACGGATTTAGCGATTACAACGGTCCGATGAAATCGCTTTTCAAGTGTTCGATGCGTCGAGATATGACAGCATCGTAATAATATAATCAGAAGTATTGTAGATTTATCGACTCAACGTTTAGTTTTTATGTGGCAAATAAGTATGTAACATACATTTATATATATCTATTATGTATATTTTACATAATAATTTTACACAAAGGAACAGAGCCATGTGATGAGAAATCATTTCACCGTTAATAATATTGATGTCCCAATTATTGATAGAACGCAGAAAAACAATTCCCACAATCATTGCAGAACTGTTGTATAGTTTTTTGTACCACTTTTTTTTTTATTATTATTTCCATGACGATTGAAAAATTCATTTTTCTGCATTTGTTATTTTTTTTTAGTGGTAATATAAAGGTCTTGAATAATCTTGAAAAATCTGCGTAATTTATTGAGGATTTATGAAAATTTTCATGGCAGTCTTAAGCCCATATCCTCACACATCAACGTAGTCGCCACATTCTCTATTATTTGCGTGCATATAATGTACATAGTTGCTCTTCTTTTATTATATTTTAAATCTTACTTTCTATTATATTTTACAACATGTATGGAATGAGCTTACATGATTACTTGGTATGGCGTCTTTGTTTATTGTGGTCATATGTGTCTTCAGGATAATTTCGATTATATTTTCAATATTTTTTTCCTCTGTGTGAGTCAATCCAATTTCACACAATCATACTCAATAATCTTCTGAATAAATAAAACATATAAAACAATGAAAATCATGAAAAAATTTTATCTTTCAAATCTCAATTGACGATTAATAAAGCATTTTTGATAAATATAAAAACAAGAGTATTAAATAAAAAATGTTGACATTTAAATAGAATATATATATATTTGATTTGCAGAGTGAAATAAAAAAGGATTATTGAGCAGAATGTTTCAATTGAATTGATGACGATTGAGCATATAATAATATCAAGTATTCGGATTCCTTCTGATGAATTAATCTTCACAGAAAACTATTCAGTATTATCATCACGCTTATTTGCTCGATAAATTCCAACGTTTTAAATATTATGTTTTTATTGACTACTGATTTTCATTCACTACTGAGTCGGACGACGGAGCTTGATATATTTTTCCCTATTTATCTCACTCGCGTTTTCTCACTCATTGTATATTTAATCAAACTCACACAGATTACGCCATCGTTATCATCATCGTCACGCGGAAGAAGTGCCGAAAGTAAAGTGCATATGAAAGGGATAAGGTTTATATTCAATCACTGTAGTAATTTTCATATTTCTCCTTATATATAACTGGCCTATAAATTTTGTTTTAACCCGTTTCTCACTCTCTTCTCTTTGTCACAATTTAATTATCTCTTAATTTTTTTTTTACAATATATGCGGACCTCCCGGTAGACAAGAAGGTCTGCTCTCTGTATAATTTTTCATTTGTAAATTCAATTTCTCTCGTAATCATTCACTCATTTTAACATTTTCTCATCTCATTCCTACACTTTCTTACTCTCATATTCATTCACTATTTTTCATTTTATTTTGTTTTCTCTATCATCTCTCCGTCTCTAGGATCGGTTTGCGCCGAACGTCTCTCGCCCGTGGCTCCGAACTCAGTTTAATTTTAGGTGGTAATAATTGATCTTGATTTCGATAATTCGAAAATAGATCGTCTGATGAGATCGCGAGATTTTTGGCTTCAACGACGGTCGCATCAAGGACACTTGGCTCCCTACGTATTCCGCACAATTCACAGCTTATCGAAAAAAAATTTCACCCCCTTCCTGTGCTTTCGAAAATCTAAAGACAAGACGTATCATGGTAAAAAATTCATATATAAACATGACATGTAGTTATTATATTCTTCTGTATTGTAGATAGAAAATATTCTGTACAAATTAAACGATATCGGTAATTACTGGATGGTCATTGCCCAGACGGTACGATCGAATTTTCCAATTTCGTGCATCTTCCATGTGGAATGGAGCTTCGATAACTAATTAGTTTTATTATTCTGTTTTATGCTTCTATGTAATAAAATATATATGATATGGAGAACTGGAGTATCGACAGCTTCTCCAAGAATTACGGATATTAATACAACAGCTATGAATAAATGAGTGTGAATTGCAGGAGTATCGACTGCACTTGCATCTGTAAATGAAAACCCGATTTTATCTGTTTATTAACAAGTGTTGAAGAAAATGGAAAATTCGTCGCATTGATATATTAAAATTGTAAAAGTGGATATGAATACCGGAGTAGTCGACGGTTTCATATATCTGTAACGTAACGGAAAATTTATTTTACTTTTGATTCGTCTCGTCTTTATATTCCACACATCACCTTAAACGCGCCTCAATCCTTACGCAAATATTTAGGCTCGACTTATTATTATAAATACTAATATGCGTATCAAGTTTTTTTTTTTATCACACAAAGTGTAAATTCTTAATTAAAAATTTTTTTGTTTTATATACGCATTATTTTTGTCAACAATTTGCGGCGTATAACTTGTTAGTATGGTCGCAATAAATTCAATTTTCTTTTTTTTTTTTTTTTGCTACCATATATTCGCGCATGTATTCACTTGCAGCATTCACTCTCATTCCCTTTCGGGTATTTTATTTTCGCTCCCACGTGAAGTCGGCAAGTCGCGCATATTCCTAAAATCTAAGAGAAAAAAAATGAAACGCCGTTAATTTAACGTCTTCCTATCCGTCTCCACATGGATCGCGATAGTATAATCTAAGTATGAATTTTTTCTTTAATATCCAAAGAATTATTAATTATTATCAATCAACTCACTCTGATTTTTACTCTTTACTTTATCACAACTTAATATAAATTTAGTAGTAATTATTATAATAATCGTAATAATAATATAATAACCACCGTGACAGTGTTCATTAGTTAATGATGTTAGTTTTTTTTTCTTCTTTTTTTTAAATCAATTGTCAATTGTAATATAATAATTAATAGCTTGCAAGTTTTTATTTTTGTTTAACGTTGTTACTATTTACTTAACTTTGCTTACAAGTTTGTTTATTTACGCGCTTAGGTATGTATGTAGGATTATTAAATTATTTGAATTTTTCATTTTAAAAACTTTTCCGCCATCCTCATCTTCCGCAATCACCTTCTCTTTGTCGAGCTTTTTATATTCGGGAAATAATGTATTATATTATTTTTTCCATCACGGATATAGGGGTGAGGCGGATGATTCTAATTTTTTAAAACAGATACGCACGGGAACCGTATTCTTTTTTTTTCACTCTGTGCTAGTATTATTAACTTCCGAATTCTCACTCTCTCTCTCGCTTTATATCTCTTATTTTTCTAATTATTAAATATTATTTTGGAGAATATTTTTTTTTTATCGCATTAATCATGTTTTGTAAATTTCTTTTTACTCAATTTTCTCTTTTACATATTTATATATATATAATATAATATATATATATATAGATTTATATATATTATTATCATTTAAAATTCATCTTCTCTAACATAATATTTTTTTCATTTTCGTATCTAGCAACGCACCGTGTGTCATATTAAGATTTTTTCTTTGATAAGTGTAATGATATACTTATTAATTATCTGTTTCTATTTCAATTATTTTGACTCAACAATATGCATATTATTTGCTTGTGTTATATCATAACTTTGTAATTGTTGAGAGAGTAATTATTGAATGAATCACTATACGACACAATAAGTTTCGTTCTATTTTCTGGGTCATATTTTGTATCGATATTTAGATCGACTACGGTGTGTTTTCGATCACTGTTGCTGAGCATACACTCGCCAGATAAACACTTGCCATGAAACTGATCCAATTTCGGCAGTGATGTGAACAACATAATTGTTGTCACAAAAATCCGTATGTGTCGATCTTTCTGAATAAAAAATCACGATCTAGCTTGAGCAAGAATCGCGAGTAAGGTGAAATTCTTATAGCGTCGCTGCGTGCTTAACTTGATAGTCGGCAATAAACATACTTAATCGACGTAAGATGTTTTATTTATCGGTAGTGTAAAGTATGATTTAATCAAATTAATTATTTGTGTTATTTTGTCAGGATTATGTTCATCTCGATAATCAGCGAAATTTAAATATTAAGAGAGAATTAATTAGTTTAAAAATATTTTTTAAAATTTTTAACTAATATTTTTTTATATTCTAATAATTAATTTTTTTTTTTTTAAATATAATTTTCCGTTTAAAATAAAATTTTTTTTTCAATAGAAAAACTAAAACACATGTGAAAGATAAAGGTTATTGGCCATTTTATTTTTTTTATAATTTCTTATTAAATTTTTTTATTTTATAAATTTTGTAGCCAATAACAATCTTTAAACATTCCCCTTTTTAGGCCAAAATCGTTGAAGTTTATCACAAATTGTCAGTACGACAAATTTTCTAGAAAAATTATTCGATATGTCCTTAGACCAAAAACATTTTCATCAACAATTTAGACTACTTCATCTTTCACATATTGAATTAGTTTGATTTATTATTATTATTTTTTTTAACTCATTATTTTGCCAACTTTCAAATAGGCCGAAAATTTATATAAACATATTTCAATAATTTTATTTTCTCCAAGATTCAAGTCATTATTGTTTTCTCTCTAATTTCTCTTTTACAAGGAAAGAATGGCGCGGGATTAAGGATAAAGATTTATCGAAAATATAATTAATAAATAAAATTTAATTAGATAATAAATAAAATCTAAACAAATCATGTTTATGGAAATGTCTTTTATTTGTGTGAATAATAAATAAAATAATAATAATTAATAAATCAATCGTTAACTAACTAAAATAGTGATTCGTGACTAGGTAAGACTCACCGTTTGCAAAAGAAAGATGTGTGTAAAATATAATACCATATTAATAATATAATAATAGTACAAGTTAATTAATAATCATAATAATAATAATAAGAATAAATTTAAAAATGGATTTCCAGTTAACCACTGGCATAGGATGATGAGGTGGGAAAAGGTTTTTGGTTTGATTACAAGAAGGATGTGCAGGACTTGATGCTCTTTATAATAAAAGAACGAGGTAATTGTGTGATATTAAATGTACGTGTTACTAATAAGATAATTTCTATAAACATATTCAGCCAAAAAAAAAGATTATTGTAGTAAAGTAATAATTAATAATGAAAATAATTATAAGTTAAGTGTGACAGAATACATAATAATAAGAACAATAAGACTAAAAATATTATTCATGACAATAATACTAGTCGGAATAAATATAATTATGTTCATAGGATAATAATATAAGAACACAAAAAAATAAAGTGTACTTAAAATTTGCAGCTATTAAAATTATGTTGAAGTTAATATAATTATGTTCATCATATACTTTTAAAATAGCAGTGTGTCATTAAATAACACTAAACAACAAGGTGAAAGCATCAGTCACCAAACCTTCATCAAAGAAAAAAAACAAATATTGTTTATGCGATTACTGGCATAGATATATATATCTATATATTTTTTTTATATATATAGAAAATTTTTATGAATTTAATTCTATATATATATTAAAATTTTTACATACTCTAATTAAAATATGTACCCGCGCCTATTCCGTACTTTAGTATATTCTTTGTCTATCCTCTGTAAAATATACTTTGTTGAAAACGCCAATGGTATTTATCCTCACGCAATCTAAATGTTTAAAACTTTCCTCAAGTTACTGTGACATTTTTTCTATCATTGAATGACTAGCCTATCCACTTAATAAGTTGAACCTATACAATCAATTTCTTTAAAATATTTCTATGCAATTCCCTCTTTAATTTTCTATACCTCAAGATGATTACATCTTACATAATAATAGTTTTTGATTGCGCAAGATATGTAAGCTATTTATGTGTATAATTATCATCATACCCATGATTCTTCGCGTTTGTTATAATTTTTTTTTATCATCTTTTCGTTGCATTCGAAAATAAATTGCGAAAATCCCTTACCTATTTCTCGCGCATTTCATTTAAACTTGCCTAATGCATATCCAACATAATAAAATAATTGTCAAGGCTACTTGTGCTTGATCTTTTTGAAAAAAATATGCTTTAAAATACTATTTACATCTTAAATAATCCTAAAGTTTGGAATATTATAAGACACTGAGACCAATCTGATCATTAAAATTCGCCAGTCAGTTTTGCACAGCCAGTTAAATTAAGATTAAATTATTTTTAATCTTAAAACGCAGCAGATTTAATTCTGCTTAAACGACGTAAAATGAAGCTAAAGATTTATTTTACGTCGTTTGGTGGCGATTAATCAAAACTTTTATCCCTATTATTTTACAATAAAGACAAATTTTTTTTAATTCTCTTATTGGTCCAGTGGCTTACATTTTCAGACTTTAGATTTCTTTGGACCAAACATGACTCTGGTTTCTTAAAATTATTTAGTAGCAAATAAATTGAATGTAATGACGATTAGAGCGAACATATGACATGGAGAAAACTCAAAAATTAGTAGAAGAGACATTTTGCCTAATTTTAGTAATAATTTCTACTTTGAATTTCGCTCTTGCACTCATTCTCGCTTTTTGTTTTTATTCTTCGCGAATTATACGATTTTTCTTGTGTTCCTTATTCTTGTTCGACTTAGATCTAGTAACATCATCGGCGTTCACTAATTCATCATTCTTTTTACTAAAGAATGCATCATTTAACGCGTGTTCTCCCTGACAAATGAATATTTGTTAATATCGATACGCTCACTTTCGATAAATTCGTCGATCTTCTTGTTGATTCCTTGACCTTAAGGCGATCCAATTCGTAGCGTTTTACAGGTTTGCCGTTTGACGACCACTGGATGTTTTGTCGCCGATAAACGTCAGCTCACCTGGTTGTTAAAACGTGTCTTGCCTTGTCCGTAGTTTAGTGTTGTTTCTTGTGAGTTTTTAGTTCAATTGAATAACTTCTCTCGCGATATGTTACTAAAGATACCTGATGTATTCTCGGCGAACAACTGTCCTGCGTCGGCAAACCTCTTGCGCTTCAGTTGCACATTGCCATCATCAAGGAAGGTTTGTGATCTTGATTGACAAATTGACAACTAATGTTGCTTATTTGTCACCGGGCTACCAAGCAGAGCAACGCAGCGCAGGCCTGCTTCACTCGAGCTGTTCCAAAAAGTTTGGACTCTTGAAATACTCGGGTACAGGGTCATCCAGCCTTGAGATTACTTTGTAAATTGCCTTTTTCCATGATTGTTCGGAATCTTTGCCACCTTGGATGGCTTTGAAAAATTCCTTTAATGTCTGTTCAACCACATACCTAAAGTTACCAGGTACCTATTGAAAAAAATATTATTTCCATTAGTATTATTGTCAATATTTATACTTGGATTATTTTAAGTATTTATTTAGAGCGTGATAAGCAATTTAATGTGTTTTAAATATGAAAATATCATTGATCATTGACACTTGATTGTCGTTTCTTGTATTTGAAAATGATACAAAGTCACCAGATATTGATAGCAACTATTAGAGATCTAAATGTTGAAGACATCTGATGATTGTTGGCACAAGAAACATCCTCATATTATATAGTGTAATGTTCAATGATATTCAATAACCATGCTTTGACGTGTTTAAAAGTAATTAAAAGATGAATAAAATAAAGAAAATCATATTTGTAAAGCATGTGCGTGTTTGTATATTTGCGCACCTGAGGACCCCATACCTCAATGTGGTTGTTGCGGTTGTAATGAAGGTTAAGCACTCGATAAATTTCCGAGTCTCCACCAACCCTGAGATCTTCCACGTTCTTTACTCCTTCTGATACCGCTTGCCTCGCGTATTTTTCCATTTGAATGTAATAAAATTCTCTGAAATAAACAAAAAAGCCTCATTAGAAAAGTCTATTAAAAGGAAATGCAACTATGCATATAAATAAAATTATAATTTAAGTTTTACGGGTGTCATTATAATGAGTTTTCCGCGTTAAAGAAAATTTCATACATTAAAAGTACGAAAGAACACAAAAGTTACCTTCTAATGAAGTAGGAAATAATGTATAAAGTAAAATAACAACTGACTTTTTAGTATTTAAGTTCATTAATTAACGCAGTTAAATAAATATAACGCGCTAATTGGTTGGTAATTACTATAGTGACCTGAGTCTTGCCGGAGGGGTTGGCAAGAGAAGAAGGGAAGAAAAAAGGCGTACGTTTGATGGTGGCCGCGTAGTTGAGGGTGAGATTCGTCGTTTCAACCTAATCGTTGAGACGGTAGTAACGACAAATGCAAAATACAATATGCGAAGGAATACTTTTAATTAACAATTCTTGTCTTATTTCAAATTGGCTGCTTGTTGAAGAATCAAAATTAGATAAACCGCTTTTTTTTAATCACATTTATTTCTAATTATAAAAAATGTGCTCTTTATTTTTCTTTAAGAGAACTAATTAAAAATTAAAAAGGTATTTGTTTTTTTTATTTTTCAAAATGATGATACAAATTGTGACATGGTTATTCTATTCAACAATGTCCAATTAAAAAATCAAGACTATTTCCAATCAAATAATTGTAACGATTACATTATTCATCAAATATGTTGTAGATGAAAATAGCATTCATATGAACATCAATATTTGTATCAGAGATGAATATATGTGTGTATGTGATAAAATTACTCCCTTCAGAGTAATCACCAATTAAGACTGCGCATTTCTCTATTTCCTCTGCATCTCAACCTGGCGCCGTATATGCAAACTCGAGATCTATAATCGAAGGCAGAAATCTCATGCAAAGAGAATATAGTGTAGCCACTAGTACATGGTATTACTCTGGCGTCTCTTCAAATCAGCGAACTGATGAATTATCAAGGGTGCATATCACCTGCACTCTATAATTCTTACTCAACCACCCATCATTCATATATTCAAGCCTGTCGAATCACTGAGTATAGACGAGAATATCTGCAAAGTGCCTAATTAAAACAAACACCCCGAGACAGAAACGGGACGACGACGTGGGAGAGATGATAAGCTCACACGGGACTCTAAGGGTTTATGCCGCGGGCGCGCAAACTTGCATCCACCCCCGCATTATGTATATAATAGACTGCTAAGAGCATGAGGGAGATGCAACTACTTCCGTCAACGACAAAAAAAAAGGCGCCGAGTGCTAGAATTGCCACTCTTCGACGACGAAGCGTGAAGAGTGTGAGCTGCTACGCGATGCGTGGCTGCAATGAAAGGACGACAGTGAACGAGATGGAGAACGCAAGAGGCCATTTGGACGCAGGTGAGAGTGCGAGGGTTTCTACAGAAATTACAATTTATAAAAGAAGGACTGATACAGCGAGTTATTCATTGTGGTTTCGTATAATTAGGGTAATAATAAGCATCACTTGAATGTCTTCAAACTTTTCTTTTTTATCATATATCTTTTTATATGCTTTCGAATGTGCTAATTGTTAAGATTTAATTATCATCAAGCTTTTGATGACATCATTCGAATGCTAACTTGAGAGATATAGATTTAAAAAAATAATTTGCAATGATTTTTATTCGTTCTTTTTGATCATTTGCATTTGACTAAAAAGTCCTTAACCAGTAGAATGTAGTCACTAAGAATAGAGGAAAACAAAACCTTTAAGAATATATACGGTTAGACCTGGCTTCTCATTTTACCCTGGTATTTCTTTAGAGTTTTTTTTCGTATACTTAAAAGACAAGTATTCAAAGTCTCTGGTGCTGTTTCTTAAGTTTTGCCAACCCCTCTTTAACGGTTTTAAGTCAACCGACCTCCGACAATACCCTGATTCTTTTCCCCTTCGACGTGACTTGGTTTCTCATCGCTCGAGACATTTACTAGCCACCTTGACCCTGAAATCTTTACCTTTGTATTACCTTCAGTGGCTTTCTTACACAAAACTTTCCCACAGTCATTTGCAAGAAGGGTAAAGAATTGTCAAGTCGAAAAGTCTTAAAAAAGGGAACAAGTTGAATGATTTTATTTTATTTTTTTCTCAGAGCAGTTAACGGAGATTTAAATAAAATAAAGTAAAATAATTAGTTATTTACAAATAAGTTGTACTAATAAATGTACATCAAAAGAATAAGTAGCATTTGATATGTGAAAGATGACGAAGAGAAAGATGTGTCAAAGCCTTTGATATTGAGGCGAGAATTTAAAGTATGAAAGTGTATGTAACTGAAGGGGGAGGAAACTGTGAATTAACGAGAGCAAATGTTTGGTTGTTACGTTTCACGATTGCACGTTTGCTTGCCAAACCATATAAGCATCTATTCATAACGCGCGTTAAAAAAAGGAATAAAAAGAAAGGTAAAACAAATAAAAAAAAGGGTGTCATCCAAGTAGAAGAAAGTAGAAGAAAAGGAAAAAATGTGCATGCTCGGTTTTTAAAAGATGTTAAAGCATTTTTACCCTTCTTAATTATATAGTATTTTACACTTTAACACCATTCTCATGAGTATTCAAACACGAATGTTCCTTTATTATTAAACGTGTATATTTTAACGCAATATTGTTGCTATTTTAAAAAAATACCCGCTGCCATTTTAATGATTTAATTTGATGAATTAAATAATTGAAAAAGGTATATATTATCATGGTAGAGTAAAGATTACATTAACATTGGAAAAACGTAAAAAAAATCCTTTACTTCTCTATTATTTGACGACGATGCTAAGCCTTGGACAATCGTTTACGATCAACGTAGCAGATGTGCTGTCGACAATGAAAACCGTCGTCGTCGTATAGGGTTCTAGTCATCCCCTTGCAAAGAGGGAGCTTGAGAAACCGGGGGTTCAGTCGCGGGGTACCAGAATGGGGAGACTAGATTTCTGGCGTCAAAGGGAACATGCACGGGTGCAACTGAGAAAGGAAAACAGGCGACGTTGGTAAAAGAGAGTTTGGTAGGGAGAAAGAGAAATGTGTAAGGGGGAGACGTGAGTCCGCATGCCGCACGCGCCAATCTTACAATGAACACTTGGCAGATCCCGTGCACTTCGGCCCCCTCTTCACACTGGCATCTGGTTGCCTTGAAGCTTTAGCTTTTCTCATTCTTCTCCCTCTCTTATTTTTTTCTTTCTCTGTACATAATTCTCACTGCGGGATGTTATGAAGAATAAGGGGTGGACTTGAATTCGTGGGGGTCTCTGGTCGTGTGCCCTTAAGTTGCCTACATCTGGTTAAAGTTTTATCTTCCACCTTTCCTATACACCACTCTATGTATATTTATTTAGGTAGTAGAGTTCATATTTAACTCTGTATATTGGAGCATTAGAACATGTAAGGTTTTTTTTTCATTTAAAAGTTTTCTTTTTTGTTGCAGGTCTAGCAAGGTAATATCGAGAAAACGAGAGTCTGTTTAGAGTATACACGGTAGAATATGATGGTAGTAACGGGTTGAAGAGGGAGCAATTGCTTTGAACAGTTTTACTCTTCAGTAGTTTCGGCCCACTCCCCCTATTTCACGTATATATACACCACTAATCTACCTATAGATACTTGGACAATATGTGTATGTATATATATATCGACACCAAAAGCTAGCTAGCAAGTTACTATTCAACTGATTTATTCTTTATTGTATTTTTCATTCCAGAATGTGACTAAAGGTATTTTTTGTCCTTGACGTACTTTGATACTAACTGAGTATAATTTCAGTCGGTCGGTTTTTCCATCGTCCTCTATACTGATTGGTTCTACATGTTATTGATGTGCATTCACTTTACTTGGCGTAAACGTCGTACAAAGACCAGCAGCAGCAACTCAATGACGTCGTCTAGTTGAGGTCATGACGCATTAGAAAGACAACGACTATAAAGAGGTGGGTGGAGAATAAAGAGATATACCGCTTTTTTTCTTTTTCTCTTGAGAGAGTCGAGCTTACGAGAACACGGAAGTAGAGCGAACTTGGTTCCTGCTGTACTCGCTGAGCAAACTTGTTCAACTTCCCGCTTCTCATCTTCTCTCTACACCGTTCTTTATATTTCCACGAGGTAACTCTCTTTGTAATTCTTTCAGGATACATCGACTAAACAATAAGTCATCTACCATCATCACTAAATCCACAAGACTTTTTTTATGTGTCACGGCAACCTTAAATTTTGCACATCTATCCTGATGTAGTTGTCATGCCCGTTGGGATGAAAATGAAAGCTAGTGGAATCCACCCAAGTAAGTACATATGCGGTTATCAAGGGAGTAAAAATGCTATGTGGGAGTACGGCGTAGGATCGTAGCGAAGAAAAGAGGAAAAAGGACAAGAAGCGGGTTAATTTGAATCTGCGGTGTGTGAAAAGATGAGAAAAGAAACGGCTAAGCCCACGCATCAAAGTATAAGTGTGGACTCACGTCAATGTGTAGGAAAGGGTTACCTAGGTTAGGGACTCGGAAAACATCCTTTGTCGAATGTATCCCTACAGGGACCGTTCAACCGCCCGGCAACTCGTTCAACCCGCTCAGAACAAAATCAATAATTCTTTGTTGTCAAGTTTACCTCCTCTTATGCTACGCTAAACCACGTTAGTTGAAGCCTCATCGTCTAAGTAAGATGATGATGCTGATGATGATGATGAAGAGCCAACATAAGATCTACTTAAGAAATCATTTTCATTTTCTTCCTCTATACTAATCTCATAATATCTTTTATTGACATTCACACATGAGAGTTGTTTTTTCTATTTACGTTTTATTTTCCTTTATTCCAAGTGTATGACTCATTGATACAATTCCGCCCTCACTAATACCGGCTAAAAAAGGGGCTGGTCGTCGACAAAAAAATTGTATCGTAAGATCATCACGTGCCGAATTCGATCTATTGAATACTGTTATGTTGAATGAAGGGATAGAAGAAGTTTCCGGGTACGTATTTTATGACTTAGAGAGGGGGTGAAAGTCTCATAGCAGTGGGGCAGTAGGTTAGCTAGGGTGTCTATGCTGTGTATATACTACATACACTTCAACCTTGATCAATTCAGCTTCGTGTACGATCAGTAACAGTAAAGAGGATTTGTCCAGCAACTGTCACTAATAGAACAAATAACTATTCTACTTTGGCTATAAAGATTACCAAGAAATATTATCCATCTTATTTTTATGGACCTATTTCATAACACCTGCTACAAAACCAATCAAATTAAATAACCAATATGACAAAATGAATTTTGCTCTTAATAGAATACAATGAACTCATACAATCTAACTACTTATTTCTTCTTTTGTAAAAGTTAATCGTCTTTGAAACCAGAATTTCGACGACCTATTTATCACCCGTATGTGCGTAAGATAGCTGCAGCAACCCGCATAATAATAAGTCTCGAGTTCTCGCTATATACTTGAAAGACAAATCGACATAAGGGCAATTTACATACGATACTACGTAACGGTTCTTGAAAAAAAAGTAGTTCATATCATTGCTAACGTCAATGCACACTATCTTTCTGAATCTTCCAAGTTAATCAATAAACTTGAAGCCATTAGCTAAGTTAAAGTTACGTAACTCAAACAATAATTAACAGAACAGAATTTTTCTCCAACAAATGAATTGAAAGAAGAAGCTTTTTGGAGTTATTCCAGATTGTTTGTAAATAAATTTTGGACACAGTTAAGCTCAGGAGACTGGACTGGAAAGCTTGATAGTGGATCGAGAAAAAAGTCAAAATGAAAAAATAGAGGAAAAGGAGCGAATTAGTACGACCTAGAGGCAACGTAGTAATTATAATCCGTCTGGATATTCGTTTAATCTCTATATGTAGGTATGCAAAGGACAGGTGCAATTTTTCCAATATCGTTTTCACTGACAAAAATATCAAATGATACGTCACTGATGACAATACCTAACGAATTTTAGGATCCAACGAGTTATTATATCTTCATCTATATGGATTCATACCGTAAAGCACATGTCTCCATTACAATATTTAGCAATTGCTGTTGTCAGTTTATTTCAACAAATCGTTCTTTTTCATGTCTTTACAGTAATTATTCCGGATCATTGGAAATCATACCAAGTTTCAATGTAATAAAGAAGAAAATTCAATTCGATTGAAAAATATTACAAAAAATGTAAAAGTCAATGTAAAAGACTTGAACGACTTTATTTGTCCAGATGAAAACTAATAAAAAAAAACATATTTCAATAACGATCAATTAAAAAGTAACATTTAATCAAACGATATTCTTAAAATATTTTAACGAAAGTAAATGACAGAATTTAATTTTCAGTTCTTCCTATTCATATAATCTTTATTGATAAACTGTTCTGCACGTTTTTTTCACTACTGAGATGCAAATTAAGTCTTCTGTAGACAATAGCAGTGAGGAATAATTGAAATTAAAGCGTGTACTTCTTTTTTCTCTAGCGTGTTTTCTTTCACTGCTTGTCAATGTATTATAAATTATTAATAAAGTTCTTTTATTTTTATTCTTAGATATTGGAAACATCGAAAACCTCAATCCAAACTTTATGCTCAATTATCCAATAAATTCTTCCAATAAAAAATTCATCAACGCGAATTTTTATTGATTTATTAAAGAATTAAATTATATTTAAATATAAAAAATAACTTTTTAATTTTATATTCACTCGGATAAAATTTCGTTGATTTAGAGATTTTTTTTTAAATAGCAAGAAGTTAATAAAGAATTATTGAATAAAAGTGGTTAAATGAATTTTTACTGAGGGATGATACTGATGCTCTAGATGTAAGTACACACTGTAGCTCATAGTACTGGATTAGCCTTGCAATGGAGATGCTTACATCCCTTATAAAGTCTTTTCTTTTCCAGCTTTTATGGCATCTCTAGTTTTCTCACTCCGGCAGTTCTCTTGCTCCGATAGCCTCGCGGCTACTGCATTGTCTACTGCTCAGCCAATACCCGTCATGTTTCTCTTACTTGTATTCATTATCGAGAAAAAGAAAAACGGCAATATTAACTGAGCATAAGAGTGAGAGATGAGTAGAGAAAAAAAAACCGAAAAGGAAGGCCAGAAGAAGAGCCTTATGTGCTAGCTAGTAGCCAAACCAATCTTTTCTCGCGATGAAGTCTCATGACTATCTTTCTCTCTCTCATTGCTCGTTATATATTCGTGCTGCAACTCTCAACAATGTCGAGAGCTATTCACACAAATGGCCTCTTTTTTAAATTCGCGGCTTCTACCCTCGAATTAGTCACCACCTCGATTTTTATTTCTGAGCAAACAATGCTCCTCGTATTAAAATCGCTCAAGAAAAAATTCTGACTCAATACAGTATTTTTTATTTTTCTTCCTATTCACACAACCTCAATTGTAGCCAAAAATATTTCACATCAAGAGAAAAAATTAATCAAGTGGACCAATAAATAATTATAAAGCTTCATATACTTTGTTACCAAGTATATAAAATGTTATATTCAACATGAGATGACGTAATAAGAAAAATTTATACTTTTACGTTGATGGAGTAAATCAAGAAAATATCAGAAGTTGCAATGCGAGAGCCAACTGTAAGAGGTACTTTGGGTATTCGTCGAAATATGTTATAGTAATAAAGTCGAGTTACTAATTAGTGATAAGAACGAAATGAGCAATTTTTCATTGAGTGACTTGTATTCATATACACACCGGTAGAAATGAGAGAGGGATAACTTTAAAAATTGTAAAGCTATTAAGCTTCAGAAATACGTACATATAATTCCTATCATATTATGTAAATCATGATATGTATTAATTAAGTTATCAATTCGTTGGCATAAAGTATTCTTCAGTTACAATTTTACCATATTTTTCAATAAAGAAATAAATTTAATCTAAAGGAATATTTTAATTTATTCAAGAAAAAATAAGTATAATCATTTGAAAATTATCATACTATCACCCTTAGTCTTTCGCGTACATGATAATTAGATTATTACGCAGAAGCTAAAGGATAAACATATTTGCACATGCAAATATAATTGAGTTATTAGCAAATAATGAATTTTATATGAAGACTCAAGTTAAAACGAAGCTGGAGGAAAAAGGGCGTGAGATGGGATTTTGTACACACTTATCTTATAAGCAAGAAGTTACGCAAGAGGTTGAACAACGTACCAACTCCCCTCGACGATTGATGCGGGAAAAAAGAAATAGAGACGTAGAGGAAGTGAGCTTGGGATAGGTCGGAGTTGGACGTATACTTACGGAAGGAAAAAGCCTCCGTCAGCGTGGTAGTATACGACAGGCCAAAGAGTTGCCACTCCATTATACCGTGCACTGAGTTTTTAATTAAGGAGTCTGAACGAATTCCTGGAGATTTTTCGTGGCTTTTACTCTGCTACGTCGTCATAAACACACACGACCGTAGTATAAAGAGAAAACGTACGTATATATGCAAATAAGTACAACGAGAAAAATTCAAGACATGTCACGTGAGTTATATTATACTACACAGTCGTATATTCAAATAAATCTACAGAAGCTGCTTTTTTCTTTGTGGCGATCGAGGATACTTGAGTCTTTTTTATTTTCTCCAATTTTCCAAGGACCGCGTAGAGCGCATCAATGTCAACGAAATGTAACCTGCTCGAGTCAAAGACTGAAAAGTTTCTTTTCCTTTTCATTAACGCGCACCGCTTGATGTAAGAGATGAACTCAAGAACTAAAAGACGGTATAAGTGAAAGATACACGGACTTATGTCTTGAAGGTGTGCAATAGCAGCACACCTTCACCAGTTTTAATATTTCTAACCCTCTTTTCGATGCTATAGTGCTTTTTTCGTCAGCCTCTTCTATATATTTCCAAATTCACCACTATGCTTCTTGCCTTCTGGCTTTATTCACTTCTAGATGCTTTTGTCTTTACACTGAAAATGTGTATATACTTGCTCATTTAAAAAATTTTTCTCTTTTGAGGCTCTTAAAAGAAGCGCCAAAGGGGTGGAAAAAAGTCAGAAGATGATCGTTTGGCATATAAAAATGTAAAAAGTTTTTTTTTTTTATATATAAAAAATCTAGAATAAAATATTATATAAGACTGTATGTGGGACTAAATGAATTATCTTTTTTAATATGTTCATCCAAGTAATACACACAGTTTCTCGTGGAAATCGTTATAAAGGATATGAGACACGCGCCGTCGGCGAAGAGATTATGCGAAACGAGAGCATGATAATTACAAGGCCTCTCCTACTTACATTCTCTTTTTTTCCCTCTTGCCATCTTTTTCTATCGTTTTTCCTCTGTTTCAGAAAAGAGGGAGGATTCACATACTTACGAAGAACAGCTTGGAAAAGCGTATAGCTGAGCGTGAACGTGGATCGTGAGTATACGCGTAATCGAGGTAGCGGCTGTTTGCTCAGGGTACACTCACCGAGAGAGAAAGAAAGAAGGGTAAGTCGTTATCACGATATATACATGTGTATGCAGTGTATGATGAATATCACATGCACACGCTATAAAACGTACGACGTCGCTATACCTCAAGGCTCAAATTTTCTCCATCCTGTGTCTCTCAATCTGTACGCCAGCTTATTTCTCACAACAAGAGAAAACCTGCGGCATGTATACCTACACAACTAGCTTATTTGAATGTCTACAGTGGTCCACTGACTACCAGCTTATCCACACGACAATACGTACATGTGACGCTTGCTCTAGCCTTTTCGCTAAATGGCTCTCTCTGGCATACCGATCCACTCTTACCGCCCTTCTGGTAACGACCACCTAACTACTTCCTGTGCTCGAGTACACACAATCTTGTGGGATTAAAAAGCACACCCGTTTACTCTCTGAGAAGACTGCCGAGAGAACAGGCGGTGTCGCGACTCTCTCTCCACCTCCTTTTCTCCTTCTTTATCATTATCACTCACTAACGTATGTGGAAAGATTATTTCGCAGTCCGCTGCCCGTCAAGACTGAAAGTTAACCGCGGCCTTTTCTTTTTAATTAGTCTGAGTTTATAAACACTTAGTATTATTATTATTATTATTATTATTCTTGGTATATTTTCTATAAGTTAATTAAAGTGGATGAAGGCAAAGAAAGATCAATGGTGACAGTTGATTTTTTTATTATTTAATTGAATATTATTTTTCTTCTAATTAAATTGTAATTTGTTTTAATTACACATTTCATTATTAATAGTAGAGACAATAAGTTATTTTAAAAAAAAAAACTTCTGATTAAAGGAAAAACGAATTAATTAAAATATCAAAAGAATGCTATCTTGTTATTTTATCAGAAAAGATAATTTTATAATAGTCGATTGAATTATATAACCAATGTTTTTCTCTATAAAAAAGAAAAATATAATTTTTATATTGATTTTTTTTTGTTTATATACAGAATAAAAATAAGATAAATTTTTTTGAACAAGTAATAATCATTTAGTTGTTACTAATTAATTGAATGATTTATTATTAGTTCAGCATTTGATATCTTGACAAGTTAAAAAAGTGATTTCGCTATAACAGTAAATCTTTTACAGTCATGGTTTTACCTTCACGGTGTTCAACTTATCATTCTCCTATAAGCTACTATTAATTACTAGTTTTAATTGAAACAAAAGTTTTACGGAAATGCATGGGAAATATATTTAATCAAATAACAGATGCCTGTCATAAATGTAAAAAAAAAATAGTATAGGAAGTGTAAAGAAAAGGCACGATAGTTCTTTGAAAACTAGGGAGAAACAAGAAAATATACGCGCAATAGCACTAACGACCGGTCACGTGTCTGACGAATAAGATAAGGGGTCAAAAAAGGAAATTTGCGTTTAGAAAATTACCGCGTCATTACTTCGTCTGACCCTTCACGTGTATTATATACGAGAATGAGACAGAAGGCGCGGCAGCCAGGGAGGAGAAACATAGTGACGGAGTTGTGAGGTGGTAGGTGGTATATTCCATCCACAAAGTGTGATCTAGCAGTGCGATAAGTCAAGCAAGAAATTACGAGCACACGAAAGACGAAGGGATGAGTCGTCCTTGCACGAATACTTTGTAGTCACTCCTCGAGGGTAAAATTAGACACTTACACGTCACCATTGAGCATCATATTAATTATTGAAGCGGTCAATAAATATTTAAGTATTTTTTTTCTTTCTAAATGTTGAAGGTTCAATTATTAGAGAATTTATAGTACAATTGTAGTGAATAGTAAAGAAAATTAAAACTTATTTGAAATAATTGTAGAAAAAAGGCATAGAAAATGATGAGAACGACAAGGTGAAAAGAAATGATGGGTCACAGAAAAATGTAGCGTTTCGTGTCACACGGAGAGAAAGAGCTATTTGGCCCAAGTTTCATATCATATGTGGTCATTACCCATCATGTACGACATAAAATGTCTTCCATCTTGATGATAATATCGAGTTAGCTTTGTCGCGTGTTCTGGTACAGAATCTGATAACAACCCTAGTCCTACTATCTAGACGTTTCCACCTCACTTTACTAGAATATCTCTTTTTATTCTGATATTTCCTAGTCACTTTGTTCCATTTCCTACGAAAAAAAAATCTGATCTCCTTTTTTTTTTAATAATCCCTTTCAATTCTAATCGTGAATGAATATTCTATCGATAAAAGAAAAGACACGTGAACTCTATTGCCCTAAGATCATCTAATCACCCTCGTTGAAAGCGTGAGAAAATAGGGTGGCCTCAAAAAATCCTAGAGTAATTATCGTTCAATATTGAATCACGATAAAGATGATCATTTGTCCTGGTTTTCTATATATTTTAATGCTCAAAGTGTTACCAGTATTAAATAAAGAAGATCATAAGGGGAAATAAAAAATAATAATTTTCTATTGATATCATCTAATAAATTCTAATATGCAACATAGTTTACATAAATGTATTTTTTTATATAAACTAAAGTTCAACATATATAATTTCACCTAATTGACTTGAAATCAATATCAAAGGAAAATGAATTTTTTTATGTGTCTATATATATATATATTTATTGTTTTTTTCCATTTAAATTCTAACTATAATAAGATAACATTGATTATATAATTTTTTCAATAATAAAGAAACAAAGAAAAATAGCTGGAAAATGACGATAAGTAAGTGTTTATAAACAAATGAATATTTAAAAGGGACATTGAAAAAAAAAATATATACATTTAATAGGACACTAGCGGATATACCTTATAAAGGTTTAGATGACTTCATAGCATGTACATTGACACGAACCTATATAGGGGCTGAGCTTGATATTTAATACTAGAAGGCTGATTCCGAGAGAATGAGTGCTTTTCGTGACAAAAGTACAACATCGTATTAAGAGGTGAGGGGGGAATTACTTGGACGATGTTACATGCATAAGTGTAGAATAATGTAGTGAAGCATTTCCGCATAGGAAGCCGTGCATTAGGATATCAGATCAAGCACGCGTTTGATTCAAAGCAGAAAACGACGAGAAAAAAGTCCAAGCGACTAGCCTTACGTGATTAGCTGAGTTTACCAAAGGGGTGGTGGGCGGAAACGAAGACGACATTTTACTCGCGTTTATTTTAGTATTGAAGCTTCTCTCTATTATTTTCATTAAATATAACGTAGATAAGAGATTACGTGGGTTGATTATATAGTTGGATTTTTATATCTGATAACAAAAAAAAAATATGTCTCCGGCTTAAGTAAATGATGTATGAAAGTCTATATGAAAAATCATGAACGATAAGACAATAGAGTAACATATTATATGATAATATATAACGTCTAGACTACTTTAGTTCATCTTATATATCTACGATCTCGTACTCAGCCTAATTATAATCATACTAATGCCCAGTGGCCAGTACTAGATACCACCTGCAACCCTCCTGGGTAAGCTAACAAGTATCTACGTAGTCGACGATATGTTGGACGTTGCAGAGTAGAATAACGTAGTAACTTATTCAACAACTTGTGGTAATTAAGATTCAGACACACCCATCATGACTTTTCACCATCTCTTGGATTCATATGAAGAACATGGTGAGCATGATGAAGGAGTGGCTTACCTTTTATTCTCGTTTACATGAGAGTGGGAGTTTACGGATAATGAAAATTGGTAATGTAACTCGTCATCTTGATTTCAAGTCTTTGAGAGCACGAAATTGGACTTGTTTGTGGGAATGGCCAAGAGAGATAGAGAAAAAAGTAATATGAATTAAATGAAATGTCACTCACCTAAAGTTGGAGAACCACTTGACCAACTGTGCGGTATTATTTTTGTTGAATTTGATGTCTGGGAAGTACATCTTCAGGACTGCTGAGGACGGATACCTCACCCAGAAGAACATCAGCTTGGCCTTCCTGAGATGCATCGGAGTCAGCGTCGACGATTGCACAGTGGTTAAGGAAATACTTGGATATTATAAAATCTTATTGTCTAATAATTATTTTATACTTGATAGTATTTTTCTTTATATAAAATTGGATTAGAAATCGTACAAGCTGAGGTATTCTGATAGTTGTGGGGTCCCGACGTTAACTCAGGTTGACCTACGATTGGCCACATCTTCACTAGAAGCCTTACTGTCTCCTTACTTAGTAATAGGATATCCTACTGTGGTTTCATCGAATCTTTATTTGGTTAATCCGCGCGTTCGATATCTCTCACCCCACTTCAATAGATGATACTGTGTTTTATGAACATTTTCTCGCCTTTGTATTTATTTTAGAGTACTTCTTAGACGAGAGAAAAATATTTAGGATATTAATGGAAGCGTTGCAGCGTTCACACGTGATGAACAAGAGAGTCGACGTTGAGGTGGACTCTGGAGGTTGCGATGCATGTAGTTGTGCGCTCGACCTACCCCTAGGCTTATCGTTTGACGAGGATGAGCAAGAGAAAATGTCGGAGGAAAAAACGACGGCATTGATTTTACATCAAAGGGCGAACTAAAAAGGCGGCAAAGAACGTCGTGTGATGATCGAACGCCCACGATGCAATACCGTTGCATCGTACACCCTAATGTGCAGCTCTACTCTCTAACTCTACTGATCGAGCGAACTGATCCCTTCCTTTCACCCGCTCTTTTTCGTTTCCTTTTATTCTTATTTCATTTTATTTACGTTTATTGATTTTTATTAAATTTTTTTTTTCTTTTTTAATAATTAATTTGACCAATTTTATACACGGATGAATAATTCACTTAAATTCATTAAAAATAAACCAAGTTTATAACTTTATGGCATGAATAAATGAAAAGATACCGTGAGTGTACTTTCATATAACTTGAAAACGAATTTCCCATTTTCTCAGTCAAACTGACGGTGCAGATTATTGGCTTGGTAAGTTGGTAGAGAAGCTCTATGTGAGTAGTCGAGTACAGTGGAAAGAACTTTCGTAACTGTACTTTGTTGCTGGACAAACTCTATGCTCGTATGTGTGCTCGACGTTAGTCTAAACTCCATGACGAACTAATCTAACATTCGTATAAGCTAACCGTCTAACTACCTCAACTTTACAACTAAGTTTCTGAGAAAAAAAATTAAAACAATTGTCAGCAAAGTTTATATTACTTATACTTAAATAAATCGTGGACTTGAGTTAACGAGACATTTTTTATACCTTATCAGCTTATAGACTAATTATTTAATAGATAATAATTGATATTGATTATTAGAAAAGGATATTGTAGGCTGAACTCCATCATAACTGATATCACCAGAGTTGCAATCGCTTCCTCTGTCGTTACTGTCAATCCTTAGATGACCATAGTCTGGACTACCATGTTGAGCCGCTGCTAAGAGTGCAGGATGTAACATTGCTGGTGGATGAGGTAGTGGTGGTGAATCACGAAGATCTACACCACCTCCTGGTGGACTTGCTGGAAGATGATGAGGTCCAGGTGGCGGTACTTGACCTGGATGACCTCCATGTGGATTAAAGAAAGGTGAATAAGGTGAAAATACTTGGCTTTCGTGAAGACTTGGATTTGGTATCGCAACACTCGTAGGTAGTGAAACTGGTAACATTGGAGGTGCCGCGTGACCATACACGTGGCGCGTTGGTGGTGGTGGGGGTGGTGGACTCTCATTACCACTTTGAGAACCGCTGCCTTCTTGTGCTAAGATTCGCGATACGGTTCTTGGAGTAATCCTTGTATCGGTGACCTGGGAACATAGATCAAACTTTATCGAAAAATGCCGCTGTGACTGAACATATAATAAAAATATGACAATTTACCTTATGTCTTTTCTTCTTGGGTGTCATAACGAGCGATAATGCTTCATTTTGTTCGATGTCTCTCGCTTCTCTGTCTTCACTTCGCATGTTGCAGTATTGATCACGTTGTTGTTCTCTTTGTTGTTGCTCTCTTTGCTGTTGTTGTTGTTGTTGCACTTGCATCGACGCCATAGCATATATCGTCGGTGGTTTAGGTGCTTGAAAAATAGGAGCATTTGGTCTCGCCAATGGTGGTAATTGATTAATTTGATTTAAATTATTTTCCGTTGGGCCTGAGAGTGGACCATGTGGACCACCCATAGAACCTATTGGCGGATAAGATGCGGTTTGAGAAGGTGGGGGGCCACCGTTGAGCGGCCCCCGTGATCCGTTTGGGCCACCGGATGGTTGAGATGCTCCCCTGTCAACTACTTTCGTTCTTGGAGAAGATTTTCTGTCTAGCAGTTGACTTCCATGAAGAAGATCTTTATTCAATTGATCTGCACTTGCTTGAGCTGCTTCAATTGATTTACCAAACCTTCTCTGTTGGAGATATTTAGCAAGCACGGCATCAACAACATTCCCAAGAGTCGAAGACATTTCTGATTTTAAAATATCAACAAGGCCTTCAAGGTCGGTTTCAGTGATATGAGTTCCAGCTGAACTCGCAGAGTGTGTATTACTTCGAAACACGTTCAGTCTTTCTTGGAAGTCCTTATGTTGATGAGGTGTATTTGAAGTTTGCATTTGTGGTGTCTGAGGTGTTGGTGGTCCCGTATTTCTTTGACTTTGTTCTCGTCCTTGATTAGACGGAGGAGGCGTTTGTTGACGTTGATGTTGTTCACGTTGCTGTTCACGTTCTCTTTGCTGTGCTTGTTGTTGTTGTTGTTGTCTTGCAGCAGCTTCTTGATGTTGTTTCATCCTTTCTAGAGCTGCATGCTGTTGTTCTAGGTATAATTTTTGGCCCATATGATACATTGCAGCCGCGGTAGCATGTGGATGATCAGGCGGCAGTGCTGGAAGGCCATTATAAGGTGGTGGATGAGGTCGTGGCGGTCGCGGTGGCGGCTGCTGGGGTTGATTTTGAGGACTCGCTGGTGCTTCACTATTTTCATTGCTTTCAGGTTCCATTCGACTCGAAAGCTCATGGTATTTTTGTTGCATCACTGCGAGTTGTTCATGTAAACGTTTTAATTGATTTTGTAGAGTATCCTTCTCTTCTCTTTTTTGTCTTATTGTCGAAGGATCCTCTTCTTCTTCACTATCTTCATCATCAACGCTCATCATTGAATCATTCATATTGTGTTGAAGAACGTGATGAACAGTTTGTTGCTGTGGTTGATAAAGTTTCCTTTTTTTACAACCATTGACAGGTTGTAATGCAGGACTACTTCTCATCGTGCTAACAATATTCTCAACACGCGCACGTTTAATTTCTGTCGATGGCGAGTTAACTTCAGACTTTGGTAAAATTGGACATGGTGAATGACTCGCAGAACGACTTTTTTTGATACTCATTGAGTCTGGTAATTCTTCTTTAATCGATACTGAACCAGGACGCGTTACCGATGGGCTTGGAGGTAAACTTGGTTCACAGTCTGATCCATCAAGATTTGCACCAGGTTCCATACCCGCCTCGGCAAATGCTTCTTCCATAGCACGTGCAGCTGATGCTGCGTCTTCTGCACTATCTTCAGCATCTCCTGGCATCACAGTATCTCGATCACTATGATTAGTATTTAAGTTGTTCCCATCAACACTTTCTTCTTCTCCACTTTGCACTGTACCACTAATCGCACGCGCACTATCACTATTTTGATGATGTTGTTGAGGACTTTGTTGTTGGTGTTGTTGAGACTTAATTAAATCAGTTGTATTGTTATTGTTATTATTAGTATTATTATTATTGTTATGATTATGTATACTGTTGTTATTGTTAGGTTGTTCCTGTACACCAAGGGCGGTTAGTTTACGTCCTTGAAGTATATCACGTAACATATGTTGCGTAAGTTCAGCCGCAGTAGCTGGATCATCACAATTGACAACCGCGCCTGATTGAAGGTTAGCAGTCTGGTCCATGCCAGCTCCAGTCATTCCGTGGCTTCCTTCGGGTGGTGATCCACCGGCATCACTTGCCTGTTTCACTTGTCGTCCAAGGAGCTCGTTCAGCATCTTGGCGGGGCCAAAGCTTGGAGCCCCGAAGAAGCCGAATGCCGCGTGAGCGGAATGCTGTGTGGTCGGCCCCGTTGTTGTAGTGAGATGACCTTGAGTATTTGGTACTCCAGACTGTTGCTGGAGTTGTTGTTGCTGCTGCTGTTGTTGTTGTTGTTGCTGTTGAGGCGATGGTTGATGACTTGATGGTGGAGCAGATCCACTAAATATCGCACCGTATATACCACCGCTTAAGAAGGATGGCCGGGAACTAAAGTTTGGAATACTTGAATAGCTGTTGCGTGGCTCGCCGGCGTCCACGCGCTGTCTGGTGCGCTTTTGCTTCTTCAAAAGTTGCTGTTGCTTACTATCCGCAGTTGCTCCGTAGAGGGCGAAACAGTCGGTCTCCTCCTCCGATGACATCATCGGCCGTCTGGTTGGTCGGCCCCCCAAAGGCCTCCGCGTCCCCTCCCCGCCAGGGCTCCTTATCTCCCCTCCCCTTCTTACTCGAATAGCTTGCCTCGTGGCTTTGTAGGCTCTTACTACACCCCAACACTATCCCTTCCACTGTAGCCACCTCGCTCCTTCTAGCAGTCGTGCTCCCCTCCTTACAGTTTACGGAGATTTCTCCCTCCTTGATGTCGCGACTTGTATTTCTTCTCTCTCTATCGTGGTCTGAAAAATCGCAGACCTTATTTCCTTTTATTTTTTTCTCCTTTTTACTGTCAATTTTGTTACTTTTAATTTTTTTTTATTCTTTTTAATTCGTCGATAATGACAACGAGTTAATCTTCGATCGTTTTTCTCTTATGTCATCACCGCCACCGCAACTATATCGTGTCTTAATCACTTTTTTCTTCTAGTTGCAATGTCTTTATGTACCAATTATTTGGTCCTTTCTCTCCTTTTTATTCTATTTTGCATCCACGGCCTTCCCTCTTCTCTATTCTCTTCGCCACTACCTTCGTTTTTAACTTGACTCTCGTTTACTATTCTTCACCACGTTTTTTTCGCCCTAAAATCGACGCCAATGGCTGTCGATCACTAATCTTAAATCTATGATACGTTCTTAAATTATGCTTGCGATTGTTCAAGAGTGTAGGGGTGTTGTCGGGGCTGTTATTGCTCCCGTGACTAATATTACTCTTGCTGCTTTCCCGACAACTTGAGCTTGTGTTACACTTTATTTCTCGTAATCGATGCTTGATACTTTCTTTATTTTCGTTTATAATTCCAAGTGTTGCAGCTGGACACGGAGCTCGCGTAAGCGGAATCCTCGTGCTCCCGCCTGGGAGCTGCATCCTTCGAGCGCTCCAAAGGGCTAGCTGCCCCTCGCTCCCTCGTTTCGATATTCGTGACTTCAATTCTATCGCTCTGCAATCAGAAAATCAAAAAAAGATACATTAATAATCCGATTATTCAACAGTATAACAAGTTTACAAGTTGTTAATCAATTTACAATCTTTATTGTTTCAATTTAAAAACCATAAAAAATTTATTTTAAAAAACTATTTAATTGCTAAATGAAACTTAAAGTTTCATAAAAAAATTTAGATAGACTCGAGTCTTATGACAAGTCTAAGAGAATTAAGAATGACAGTATATTCAATGATAGAAAAGACAACTGACTTTATGATGAGTAAAGAAATGACCATAAGAAAATTACATTCAAATATCTTATTCAACAAGCTACTTGCAAGTTTTCAATTACATATACACTCTGAACTATAGATAGATTTGACACATGAGTCGATATGATAAGAAGTATTTTTCTGGAGCATCTATTTAAAAAAATAATAATTTTAAAAAGTAACTGTTTATTGAAGAATTGTATCAAAGTATAAAACTAATAGAATCATGATTGTTCTTTTATTTTATTATTTATAAGTTCATTCACTTATAAATAAATCAAAAATTGTATCATCATGATAAAAAGTTACATAGATATAGAAATAAAAAACACACTAGGTCATCTAAAATATTTATATCTTCAAGTGTAAGAATTTTTTTGCTAATCAATACAATGTATGCACATAAGACGTAGATGTACTATATTAAAGACCTTTTCTTTAAATCAGTATAAAAATAGTTGCCTTCGAAACTCAGAAAATCATTCATTATAACAAGTTTAAACTTTCTTATTGATTAATGCAATTAATAAATAAATCTATTTTTATATAAAAATAATACAAAAAAAAAAATGAGATGACATTAAATGTAAATTTATGTTCTTCGAGATAAACTCTATATTCTTATCATATCTAATAGTTATTTCAGCTGTGCAAATTTATTGTAAAAATTTCAAGATCAATGTCAATGACTTGAATTCATTCAAAGATAAAATTAATAACATATCCTCAACTCAAGTAAATAAATAATATATCCACCATGCGTATAACCTAAAAGAGCATAAAAATCAATAATTGGAAGAATGCTGTACAAATATCATTTCACTCGAGAAAAAGAAATGAAAAAAAATACGTTGGGAAACCGAGTGTACCACGTGGTAAAGACATATGGTTGTAGATAAGAACATGAGGCCACTTTACCTGGGGACGCTTCGAGGGGGGGCCTCTCTTTCGTGAGGGTACACAAACCACTCATACACTTCCCTTAAACGCATCGAGGGCTCTGATGCGTGGGATTCAATGAAAAAAGAAAGGTAACTCACCGGAAATGGCCTCCACAAGCAAAGCCTCACTACCTCCCCTTCTTCATCATATTCCGAGTCGGAAGTATGCCAGAGGGTAATTACGCGCGAGACGCCGCCGTCTATTCACGCGACGCTCAACCACGAGATTCACGAGAGACAGACATGAGTCGACTTTTACGCGTAACGCGTCGATATAAAAGAACATGAAATCATTCATTTAGCTATAGAGAAGTCACCAAAATTTCACCCGCAAGCCATGACATGTGTGATGAACTTTGCTTTAAGAATGATGAAAAATGACTGATTAAAATAGCAAATGATGAAATTTTCGTCTGAATAAATTCTTAGACCCTCAACTAAAGCTTTTATGTTTTCAGGAAATAATAGCTTTTATGGCACGAATCATCGACCGAAACTTCCTGTACATTGATCATGCGATATTTACTATTTAAGCAGGTGATTGCGTTTCAAAGGGTGATTACACGATGATGACTCTTATAGTAATGTCCTTTGTTTGTGTTAACCATCTAGAAAGTATTTTACAGTATTATACTTCATTTAAGTTTATTACAACAAGAATACTTTAATAGTATTCTTCTCTATCTTTAAAACTACCTTTAGATTAAACAAAAATGAAGTAATTATTACACAAATTATTTGGTAATATATTTCAAAGCAGCTGGAAAAAAGTTTAGGACACATAATTTTTTTTTTTTTCAACTCACTAGACACACCCTTCAAGACTGCAAAAATATCAACCTTATCTTACTGATGGTTTATAAAGTCTCCACATGTCATGACAACACGCAGCAACATGTGCAGCGGAATTTTAGCCCCCCTGTAGGTGTCATGTGGTAAGTAAGTGAAAGGTTCGCAGGGGGTTCCTGGGAACTCGATCACGATCACCAGTCCATGTCGAATAATTTCTCTTTCCTTACTTCCTCACTTAGCATTCTTACTGATCGTTGCCCTTCTTACTACACTCACCCCTTTTGAGTTATATAAAATGACGGTAATATCCGTTCTGTAATAGTGAATTCTATATTTCTGTAAAGTAAGTCAATAATGATGATGTATACTTGCATAAAAGTTCAACTTTTTTTCCCCTTGCACAAATGTTAACTTGATAAATAATGCGTTGCGCGGTTTTATTATTGTTCAGCGGATGAAGCATATCAATATTTATATGAACTAATTTATTTATTTATATTTATGAAGAATACATGAATATGGATGTATGTACGATGGCAATGCGACTATTGTATGTTTAATACATGTATACACATATATATATATATAGATATTATCTGCTTCTGGTTACATTACAAACCGTGCAACAAGTTGACACTCACTACAGTTGATGCGTTATTAATCGTTAGTTAATTGCGTTAATGTGCCGGGAGCAACGAATCAATGAAATGGGCAAAAAGCACGCGTATTCTTTCTCATTCGTCTCGCGGAATTTTATCACTGTTATTTCATGCATAGGGATTTCGTTTTGATTTACTGATATATGGACTTTGTGATCTACATGTTTACAGGTAGATGTATGTATATATCAGGCTAAATTACACCTCGCTATTACGACTCCATTTACGTTGGCGACAATTTTCATAATTTACACTTGGGTTAATTTGTTTGGTTTTGTTCTTGCGATGATGCGTGACAATAATCATTATTTTCTTTCTTTGTTTTTCTTCTCTACTCTGTCTGTTGCGACTATTAAATAAATTCATTCATGATCACATTATCATTATTATTAACAACGATCAATTAATTGTCCTCTATGTTAAAACCATTTTTATGTAGATAAATAATAAATAATTTGCTTTCTAGAATTTAAATTAAAAAAAAAAAAATAAAGTTGTTCATTTTAAAATTAATTTAAATTGATAAGAATAATTATTTGCATGAGAATAAATTCTCTTTTGCTTGAATATAATGTGAGAAAGATGAACTGCCATCATCTATAGGTTTGATCTAGTAGTTGATATTCTTACATTCTTCTCAATGAAGATATTTCTTATACACACAATGCTGATTCTAAAGACCATTTATCCCTTCATCTCAAAGTTCTAACGTATGGAATTCATCGTCTTTACAAACTTTTCGTAAATAGAATTGACAGTGAGGGGAAGATTTCGAACCATCTCACGGGATATACAATGAATCGTCGTGAGGGCAAAGGGGCTCATGGGTCTTCTTCAACGGTCGAGAAATCAAACGGTGGCTACGGACTACAGTTGAGGATTTCCCAAGGTGTATGTCAGCCTCCTCGCAAATCTCCTCTAGAGAATTTTCCGAAGATTACTCTCACTCGCTCCCCCGGGGTTCCCATGACTTGTCACTGTGGGAAATACTAACGTCTGATATTAAAAGGTGAAAAAAATCTCAGCTCGCCCTTCAACCTAGTATGCTTCTCATGTGGAAAAGGAAATGTATACACATAAACACAACGGTCCTTACCCTCAATGGCGTCGAAATTAATTATTTACCATTTTTTCTCAAAGTTTAAATTCCATCAATAACATTCATCATTTGCTAGCTTTTAAATTACTTCTGGTAAATAAAACATTCATTTTTAACAATAAGTAAATACTTTACTGACTCCTGTTGATTCAGTTGTTGTCATTTAAATGATTGGGGATAATAAATAACCATAGCAATGAACTTGGATAATTTAAAAAAATTATCATAAACAATCATCAAGTTCTTCTATTGATTACTGGTTATTTAAAGAAGCAGCAGTAAATAAAAAAAAAAGAAGTCACAATTTTCTTATAGATTACAAACTACAAACCAAGTAATTTCCGTTAATATTAAATGTTTAAAAAAGCCTGAAATCCCTGCAAGTCGATGCCACTGCAAGATGTAGTAGACCCCTCAGTGCTCAGGTGTTTCTTTCCACCAGGCATTGTAGTCCCTCGATTTAAATGTCCAGGTATCCCCCTCTGGCAAGGTAATTTCTCTCTGTTAGGGTACCAAAAAGCTAAGAATCAGTAAGACGAAGGTGGTAATCTTACGACTGTTCATAAGGCGCGTGCCAGCTGCAGTATCAAGGCGTAACCGCCGTTTCGGCTTCTCTTACGGTGGGGTTCCCATTGTCGTTGTGGCTCTAACTACCGACCCTTCAACGTCTTGGGGGCCCCCTTCGTGTAACGTCTTAGAGAGACTTGAAACATCGTACGTCAAGCCAAACGAAACCAGTTGGCATGTGTCGACATAGGTGGGGCAGCAACGGTTTTCAAGTTACTGCCGTTGCGACTTCTTACTTTTTTCACCACCCAGTTTTTTGTTCCTTCAAATACTACTTTAGATGATTCTACAAAAAAATATGTCAATAGTCTCCATTGTCTGGTGGTTTATTTCGAGTATTAGAACACAGATATAAAAATAAAATGCAATCTTTCTTTATCGTTCTCGAGAAAATTGCAGAGAAGTGGATCGAAATGAATAATAAGAGCTGATATCTATAGATATATAGAGTAATTTAACGATGAGCTGCATTTAGAGTTTTATTAACCAGGGTAGTCTTGGCCATTTTTCTGAAGCAGTTACATACATATATACATGTATATTGGTCTATATTGTGCACACAGCATATTGGCAATTTGTGTTATATATCTGAAAATTGCGACATTATTGTCATTGGTTTACTAGTCAAGTCTTGATGGCAGTCTGCCAGTTAAATGTTTCCAACTACTTTTTCCCAAGTATCTAAGTGCTTCTATAATCTGGCGCCTCGAATTACTTAATTATTTATTCAATCGTCAAAGTTTCGCTCCAAGTATATTCGATGAAATCAATATTAATTTGTCAAATTTGTAAGTTGTGTACATTCAGAGTAACAACGTTGTTATATAGAGAAAATACAATAAATCAATGAAGCTGCACAAATTTAGTCCGTTAGACTTGATCATCTTCTAGAAAATATATGACTTGGAGCATGAGAATAGTATCTTGAATAGAAATGTGTCCGTTATAACACCTGGATAGGTCCTTTAGTGGTAGCTAAGGAATTTAGTGGACTGGTGGATGCTCATTCAATAAATTCGTCTTCGAGATACAAACTATCGACAACGGTAACGGCATGCTCGGGAAGCGACTCAATCTGTAGTTCGTTCGTTTGAGCCAATCACGTCGTGATTGAGTGTAATGGACTTGCGTCTTGTCCCCCACATCAGAGGTTCTCGCATCAACTCAGTATCAACAGCCGTCACGTGCCTATTGAAGCTTTATCGTACATCAAACTCTTGGGTTGATCACCTATACTCACTGTAAGTGACTAGGGCACAGGATGAAGGCTGTGTTTGAGTACTGAGCGAGTTGGATTAGTTGGTATGATAATGAGGAAGGTGACTTCCGACGATCCACATACGAGAAACGTTCGGTTTGTCGGGAGAGGAGATTAAGAGGGAGACCAGATGGAGGAGTTGCGAGGCATACCGAGGGTCCAAGAAGCGGACACTTCAATCTCGACACCCGACTATATCAAGTAATACGTGACGTTCAAGAGAGATAGAGACATGATATATCAAAAGAGATGACGGTGCGTGCTGCTACTCCGGATAGTCCGTCCGGCCATCCAAGAAGCGGACACTTCAATCTCGACACCCCAACTAAGCTTCTACGCAATTCATCCGTCTCTCTCCTTACTTCCGCGCCTGGTACGCAAATTGAAACGATTGGCTACTCTGCTGACAACTTATTAATGATTACGTCTCCATTATTATAAGACAGAAAAAACAATCATTGTTCATTTTATCCTTTTTTATTTTTAGTTTAATACTTAATTAAGTAGTCAATTAAAATTTTTTAAGTTAATCAATAGTGTTGAGAGATGATTGGAATTAAAATATTAGTTGTTGAGGAAAAAATTATTTCAGTAGATGAAGAGAATGACAGATAATAATAGTGATGTGTAAATGACAAGCTGGTGGATGTAGTAATTAATTAGTATAACTTGAGAAGCTGCGAAAAAAGACGCCATTAGATGAAATATAACTACTCAAAACATGTATGTATAATAATAATTTGCATGAGAAGCGACTCGCGTCTATATCGCGAACTGAGTACGTCAAACGTTCACGGGCCAGTTCCCAAGTGTCGGATGAGCCTCGGTGTGGTTAATCCAATTGTGTCAATTTGGGTTAACTTGAAGTCGTCTAAACAGCTCGTTTAGGTGACCTATGATGCATGGGTAACACTGCATCCGGTATTCTTCCTTCCTACTTTAAAACATGTTATTTCTCCATAACCAAGGGAATTAATTAAAGAAAAGTGTGAGAAGCAAAACATATTGAGTCATCTCACTGCTACCAATATTTTTATTTATTTTTTCCTCCAACTTTCTAGATTTTTTAAACTAATCTCCAACGAAAAAAAAACTTTTATTAAACAATATATCACAGATATTTTTATCTCATTATTTTATTAAAAAAATTTAGTTGCAAAAGTTATAAAAAATTTTGAAGATGAAAAATTGAAATTGGAACTTTTGAGAATCAGACGATTCACGACTTGTTTTCAAGCATTGTTCTATTATATTCTTCTTCATAAGAGACAGCTTATTTCCATCTATAGAAACAGAAAGTCATTGTAGACAAAAAAAATCAATTATAAAATGACTTCTGGAGGGGAAAAATTGCATCTGGTCTGCACCCTTCTATTTTTATTTTCTTCAGTCGTCATCATCATCCTCATATCACTCGCGTCCGCATGATGTAGTCATTGGTCTCTAGGTAATGCACTACTGTGGAGCACGCGAGTATTTGCCCAGTAGTGTACACACTAGACTTGCTTCCCCAGCTGACGTTGATTGGACGAATAAGGGAAACGGAGAGCATTCTCAAGTGGCCTCAAGCTCGCCTGACTGTGTCTCACCGAAGCTTACATGTACCCTTATACCGGACAGGCTATAGTTATACTCTACCATGCTGGTCAAAACTCTCTTTTCTTCCAAGGTTTCAATGACGAACATTTTCTATTGTCTATCAACTACACATGGAGCACTAATCAAATTTTTTTCAAACTCCATAATAGAACTTTGTTTTATATTCTAGTCTTTGTGACTTAGATATTCACTGGTGATGAACGTATTGACTTAGCTTCAAATAGTGTATTGAAAAAAAAAAAATCTTATTTTTAATTGGGAAATGCGGAAGTGCGGAGAACACGCGGAATAAGAGTGTAAAAAGTCGTAGAGAGGCAATTGAAAAACAAATAGGTAGGGAAAGGGTCCCTCAGATCCGGAACTTGATGACAAAGCTACGGAAGGCGATACACCCGAGCGACCATGAGGATCGACCAACTGTTGATGGTACCTATACCTTCGCACGCCTGAGACTCTGCTGATGTGGACAATTTTCGCCGGCCACGGACGCAGTTAGTGGACCTCATTTCCTAAGGGAAAGAGAGATAAAACTAAAAAAGAATAAAAAATTAATAAAGATTGAATAAAGTGTAGAAAGTCTACATCATCATTGTATTTATCTAACATGTTTGCTGTCGTGATGATAATTATCGGCAATTATTAGCTTCCTATTACTAAATTAATTCAACAATGAGCTAGTATTTTGATTTACAGATAGTACACATTGTATCTTTGCAAATTAATTAATGCTGCATATTGAATATGATGAAAGCAGAAACATTTCACAAAATATATTTACATGTCTAACAATTAATGATGCTAATAATTTTAAAAATTATCTCAGTAAATATCTAGTCTTAAATAAATTTCTTATGATCAAAGCCTAGACTTCTCCAAGAGATGCTTAAACGTGTAACGATAAAATACGTCCTAAAGGGATTCAAAAAAATCTCTATTCACCTTCTTCTTAGTACCAGTTTTAACGACCGTGAGCATCATTAAAAAAACATTTATATATAAGTGTCAGGTACTACTTTATGGTACGCTTTAAGATGATACAAAAACAAGACTGTCTATAGGTTAATGTAGAGGCGTCGTGTGATGATGATATGTTGTGACACTCTTGGCTACTATAGACTTGTGCATATATATGTGTATTAGCAGAGTAGTAATAAGCAGCTTGTATACGTAACACATATCCGGAGGTCGGCTCAGTTCTCAGGGCTATCATTGCTCATCGACCGGAAGACTCACTTAGACTCGTCTTGGGTTACTTCTCCTCGAGAATCCCCACCGTCATCACAACCCTCTTACCAAGTTTTGCCTTTTAAAGACGACAGCATCAAGATTTACTAATGCTCTCCTTCTTGCTTCGAGAGTGAAGATGATGACAATAAATACACTTGTTCTATAACCTTCTTCATATGACTTCCGTCCTCTTTAACTCGATTGACTACTTAATCTTAGTCTTACAACTCGTTGTTTCAATTATTATCTTTAATGATCCAAGTTATTTTATTGTAATTATTATTTTTTTATCAACAACCTAGACTTTAAAACTGCTTTTCTGAGACTCATTGGCGTCTTTTGGCGCGACAAATGATTGGTAGACGATATCACTACACCAACAATTCAGTTCATCTCTTCTTGAAATACGAGGTAAAGTCTGGCAAAGGTAACGACGAAGAAACAATGACGACAACCATCTATTCAGCAATATAATGACAAACAAAGTTTTTTTATGAACAATAAAATGTTAGTTATAACGACTTTTTACGTGAGCCAAGCCCAACTTGTCCTGCCATTCTCAAGTGTCGTATATATGTATGTTACGATGCACTTCTTTACAGTCCTAATTTTTTTCCTTTTTTTTTTTGCTGATATACTCTATACGATCGTACTATAAAATAAAAGTTCACAAGAACTATACCTACACCCGTGAACGTGTTTTTTAATCGATTTTGAAATTATCTTGAAGAATACACTGAACTGTTGAAGTTAATATTTTATGTACTTGCAAGGGTCTCGATTACAAGTTTCATCATCATAACTTGTGATAAAAACACGAGGAAAAGACATTTACAGATCATCAAATTTTTTAGATACAAAGAAAATAAGACTAAAATTGTTTGATAATAAAAAACATTTTAACGATATTTCATAAGTAAAAAAAAAACATTCCAAGCTTTTTAATATTTTCAAATAAAACAAGGGATGTTCTATTTTTTAAAAAAACTCATTTTTCAATACCTTCATCAAAAATATTAAGAGACAGTTATTTGTTTCCTTGAAAGAATATTTAAAATTTAAATAGCAGTAATTCTAGTCGTATTGTTATAGAAAAAAAAAATTGTTTGAAGTCTGAACTTTTTACTTCAAAAAGCTTCTTTAGTTTTTTTACTCTTCTCTTCGAAGTTAAAATCAGCAGAAAAAAAATGAGGTAAATTTTTGTTTCTATGTTTTTGAGGAAGTCTAAAATATAATAGATAAGAAAAAAGGTAGTGTATAATAAAATGTAATCGTGAAGCAAGTAATCAAGAAATGATTTCCGTATCGAAGCACAATGTCGCGACCGGAACATGTCCGCACCTTTTTAGCTAGTCAGCCCAAGCCCATGACCTCCTCATATCCTGAATCAGTGCTTAGTGGTATGAAGAACATATACGTATACACTAGTCGATACTACGAGTGATTGTAACAAAACAACGGACGTCCGGACGACAGACAGTCGCACAGGTATCGCTCCACGTCCTTTTGGTTCAACGCCTCTCCCACTTGTCTTTTGTTGCTCATTCTCTTCCCTTATTCTCTCTCACTTATTCTCTCGATGGAATCTCGCACGTACCGCTACTCCGAGCGGCAGTATTTCCTCTGAAAAAGTGGATGCTTCCACAACACACAAGGATACTTGGTCCAGTAGACACACATTTCCGGTCCTCAGTTCCTCTTACTTTTTAGATCGTCATTGTCCATGAAATCAAGTGCTAGAAATAATAGTCACAGTGAATTCCGGTTGTAATAAACACGAAGATTAATTCAATAATGATAATGGTAATGGCATAATTAATGTCACGAGGGGAAAAAGTACATGATGAGATATGTAATTGAATTTCAGTAGGTAAATGTTACTGTGAAGCTTTAATGTCGGAAGTGATGAAAAGAAAAAAGAAGACAATAAGAAGCTCTTTGGGTATTCAGAATGATTTCTTGAATTCTTAAGAGCGGCGTGTGACTCGAATAGAAGGGTGTAGACTCTTTCTTCTTATCATCCTTTGCCTGAAGGCGACTAAGGGAAAAACTTTACGTCGCGTGTCTCCGTGCCTCGGTGCTCATGCTACTTTTGTACGCTTTTCAGGCGAAAAACATTGAGAAGACTCGTCGTTATGTTTATCTCCCTCATCTTCTTTTGGTCTCACTCTTTCTTTCATATTCGTGGGTCCCGTCGCCGCGAGAGAAGGAGACCAAAAAAGATAGTTGAAACGGACGAGAAAACGTACGAGGGGAAATGGAACGAGTGCTTTCTCGCCATTGTCCAACGCGCATTAAGAATGAGAAAGGTTTACTTCTGATGACAAGGCGCATATTCGTTGCATCAAGGCGAGAAAAAAATTTCTGTTGCAGTCCTCCACCTCCTCTAGGCTTTTTTTTTCTCTATCGTCTTCTCTTTATTATGAGCTAAGTAATGTTAGGTACTCTGGTGATTTATCTAAGTAGTACTCTATCAATAGAGAGCAGTTTCTTCCATAATGCAACAACTAAATAATGCAGTATTGAAACTCTAGTATCCTATAGCTTACATTTTATTTTCAAGTACTTGGAAAAAGAAATTATTAAAAATATTTTTTTCTTTATTATTTGAAAAACAAAAAATCAGTTGAGAAAAAAAATCACACCAGAAATAAAAAGAAAGGGTAAATTTAATAATTAAATGAAATGAATAAATAAAAAAAAGATTGCATTATCAATAGAAGAAATGGAAGAAAATGTGTGATGAAGAGGACAATCTGAATAAGTACACACCGTTGACGAGATTTCTCTTACATGATGATGATCAAGCAACGAATTATTTCAACCCTCAAGACTCAGAAACCACCTGACGAAGTGAGTGAAGAGGCTTTGAATACCTTACATCTTTGTATCAAAGTAGCGTAAGAATAAGGTTTGCTTGACTCATTATATAACGACGTGGCTCGTTGCTTGAGGATCTTGACGTCAAGATCTTTCCTTCTATTGCGGAGGAGGGATTCATGACATTAAAGGAAGTAAAAGAAAGGAGGTGAATATGACACGATGATGATGAAACGACATGAGCACACTTTCACATTATATGATGACTCCCACTTGAATTTTCAACGCACAAGAAATGCATCAAGTATTTATCTTATAAGGCTTGCGAAAAAAAATGTCTTGTAGAAATGGAAAAAAGCTTCAAAAATGTATTAAGCGGTGGTGAATAAAATGTTGTATGTTATATTGGATAGATGGAAGAAAATGCATTTGGAATGGTATAAGATGACTGTACACTTGGCAAAAAATAAGAAGCTTGAAATCGCCGACAACGCTTTTAAAACATTTCCAAGAGACGGCAAAAGTGAACTTGACGAGACGATGTAAGGGGTTTGTCTGGAAGGGAAGAACAAAAATACGGGGTTTGCGCGTATTGAGCGGCCGAGTTTTCGGAATCTTTTCCCTTCTCTTCTATATATATATTCCTGTCGTCGAGGTATTGCTTGAGGAGACCGTCGAGTGTGTCGTGAGGGTGCGTGCATTGTACGTCTCCCATCTTATATGCACCACCCACCCTAAACCTCAGCTACCCTTTTTTCAGTACGCCTTATACTTGCATTCTTTGTTCTTCGCAGTCCCCCTATTTATTCGTCCTACGTCCTGTTCTTCTTCCAAGGCATTTCTCTCTCACTCCTACTTCTTCTGGTCTTACAATCATTTTTTCATGAGTACAACTGTGCGATTTCGCACCCCTTCGCCGTCTCCACTTGGTATCGACTGGAGTACAAGATCCTCCAACTAAAGAATGAGAAACTCCCCATTCTGACTTCGTGCAAGGATATTTTAAGGAACGCTTCCAGTTACTTTTTTTTTTTACCAGTTTCTACCCTTTTTCTTACCCTCTTTGCATCGAATAATTATTTTTTCTTGCCACCTTTTTTTCCTCTCTTTCACTCTCCATCGTATAAAGATTCATTTTCATTTTTTTTTTCATCCATATACTTTTTTCTTTTACTTAAAGTCTTGAATCAATAAAAAAAAAGTCGATGGAACTCAAGTATGATTAATAATTTACTCATTGAGTTTATTTAATGATATTTAAATTGAAAAATTTTATTTATTGATTTTTGCTTCATTATTAATTAATAAAGATTATTTAAATCTATAAATAATAAAGTAAAAAATGTTGGAATATCCTTAGATGGTTTAAAAATATACTAGAATATATGAAACTTTTTCTCTCAACTTTTATTATTATAGTATGTTTATAAAAAAAAAAAAAAAATTAATTAAAAAACACGGTGTAATACTCAAGAGTCGACTCACATTCTGAGATTTGTGAAGAGAAAAATAGTGGGTGAGGTAAGAGTTATAATCGTCATAGATAGGTCTTGCCTAGAGACAAACCAAGGAGAATGAACCATTCATATACAAGAGAAAGAGACGGGAAAAATAACGAGTGACTTGGTATATACTTGGTATAGAAAACCAGTGCAGATTGTAATACGTCTCGAGCTTCGTCGTGGAGATTACGTTCTCAGCGTGTCCCGCGGGGCTGCAATATCTTGCATTTCCTCTCTCACCAACTTGTCAGTCTCTCACCCCTCAACGATCACCCTCTCAGGTGCTGTCTTCTGCTCTCAATTTTTTCCCGTAGAAGGGATCTGAAGGATAAGGAAAGACAACGAGAATAAAATGTACGAGTGAGAGAGTCAAACAAATGACTGAAAAGAATTATAAGAACGAATATGCAAGAAGTAAGGGGATAAAATTAAATCCCTATGAAGAGTGAGAAAAAAACTGCATTGGAATTCACATCGGAACTGAGCCCGCAAACTCCTTCGGGTCTTAAGAAATCAATTAAATGAGAAGGGGAAAGTACTACCGTTGCCACCTCCAACGACTTCCTGTCGAGTTAGGAGGTAGAATAGTGCCTTCACGAGAATGAACAAGTGTGGTACAAAAAAACGATATTGTCAAGTAGAAGTGGAGTAAGATGTATGGAAAAAATACCGAGCTAAAGAACGATCGAACTTTAATCGCTTGAAAGATAGTCTAGAAATATCTCGAAATCTATTAATGCTTTACTGCAAATAATACATTCAATTTAATCTCATTCTTTTTGTTTTAAAATCTTACATCATTTCTTTTTTTTTTTAACTCAAAGTATTTACTTTTATTCTGACATCATAATCAGCCTTCATAGTCATAAAAAGCGATACTTGTTTATAATTATTCGAAATAATTGAAAAAATAGTTTATTTAGTGGAGGACCAAAACTGAAAAGCAGAAAAGAAGACGGTATTCTCAAGAAGAAAATTGAATGAGTGGCGGAAAAAACATCTGAAGTAGGTTTGTGCAAGAATGAAAAATAAAGATGCAGTAGAAAAAAATAAGAAGAAAAAATAAAAATAAGGTGTACAGAAATAACCAAGTGAGATCCCGAGAACATCGAAGAGACATGGAATGGGAAGATCGAGATGCGAGGGGTAGTTTGACGTTGAACGGAGGTGGAAGAATAAGGATAAAAAGTAAGGGGTGCCCACCCTAACCAACTGCGTCTAGTTTACGAAGCATTGGAATCGATATCATTGCAACTCAGACTTGCTCGTCTCCTCCACCTTCTCTGACTCCAGAGAACGAAAAAGTTACCCAACCACCCACTAGCCTGCTCTTGCGCGTCTTTCCTTTCCTCTCTCACTGCTGCCCTTCATCATCAAGCTAACTCTTAACTCTTTCCTTCTCCATCTTACCCTTCTCCTGATGCAACCTCGTCGGATGCGGGGTCGTCAAGTTGGTTGGGAATCCGAGAACTCCTTCTTCCTCTCGCCTCCTTTCTTTCTCTTTTTCTCATTTCTCCTTTTTTTACACTCACCTCGTTCCAAATCGGAGACTCGGCATTAAGAAATTCACCGGGGAAATTATGCCTCGCGGCTTGATACTAGATTATTATCATGAGAGTCAGCGAATGAGGTCATTCAACTTTGCACTTAGGATTAAGTATAAAAATATCTTGAAAAATTATCTCCAATATGTCTATATTGATTCTATCATTTGTCTAAGGATTCAACATTTTCTCACTATCATCTCTAAACTATATAATATTATATCGAAAAATATTAACCTAAAATCTACATACACATACTCGAAAGTTGAACCTTGATTGAGTTGGTAGGGTAACGAGTTTTTCACTTGAAGAGTTGGTAAGCAACGTCTCGTTTGGTGAATTTCTTAATGGCAGGAACAAGCTATGTTGATTCCAGACGAGAACAAGAAAGAAGAAGAATGGTGGCAGGTCTTCGTAGAAAGACCCTATCGACAGCTAACCCAACGGGGGTAGGGGTGAGAGGGTGAGAAAAACGTGTATATAAATAAGAGAGAAAAAAAGCTTGATTTTAGTTTGTAAGAAGAGCGACGTACTCTTGAGAAACCAGTAAGCTCAAAACTCCTCTTCAAGGGTCATAGCAAAAAGCTGTGGGTAAATAAAACTATATACTTGAGGATAAATACCAACTGCATTAAATTTTACAATATAAAAGACTATAAGAATTCTCTTATATTTGCTACTATAGTAGATTGAAGCTAATCATTGTCAACTCCATCAAATAGATTGTTTATTCAAATGATAAAAATATAAACAAGTCATGTTACGTCAGTCTACAATCAATGTCAGTCAATAAAAATATTTTTCCCAAAGTTTTGACTGTGTAAACATCAGCAGTTATAGCATGACCACCCTTCATTGATTTATAAGTAAGATTGCGAGGGAAAAAAGATTTCGAACCGCAAACGACACCGTGTACGATAATAAAATTCAAATAGAGAAATAAATAAGCAGAGAGAGCGAGTCTCAAGGTCTCTTAGTCGAGCCCAACGACGCGACGAGTACTGGGGACTCTGATTCTTGCAAGTTCCCTTCGCTTATACTTACTCATTGCAACCCTTACTTTCGACGACATAAGAGGGATCATACTCGCGCGATATTCCACATTCGAGAAAGGGAGATAGCCGGAGATAGTAATAATTCGAGACTATAAGAAGCACAGACAAATGAAAAGGCTTTATTTTTTCATCTTCAGTGAGTTGTTATCATGATTATTTTTTATTCCGAATTATAAATATCAAGTGCTTGGTTTAAAAAAAAAATTTTATCGAAATATTATTCAACAATAAATTTTTTTTTTTTAAATGTCATTTTAATAGAATTGCCAAAATTAAATGGTCTTTATTCTTTTTTAATTGATATATTATAAAGAAATATTTGTAAAATAAATTATTTTACACATTGGTAAGGCTTATCAAAGCTTGCATGTGGTTGGTTCAACATTTCGCACGCATAACTTCTTGCCTCTTACCCCTTACAGTGATTCCTTCCAACACTCATATGAGCCAAACATATGTATATATCTTTGTAACTCTCTGTATGTGCTTCAATGTCTATCTTCGTTTTTATCTATCTTATATATACTCGCTCTCATTTACGTTAGAGTTCCCTCAACACTGTTCAATTTAAACTTTCCCCTGCCACCGAAAGCTGCATTAAGATTTTTTAAAGTTACAAAAAAATCGATAAAACTCGACCCTCTACTCTCGCCCCTAGCGTAAGCACGTGATTCTCGGCAGTTTTCATTTACGACTATGTAGACTTACTGATTTCATTTCATTTTATGTGGTTCAATTGAAGAAATTTCATTTCAAATAAAAACTTATAAATAAAAGTGATATGCAACAGATCAATTGATTGAAGAGTAGTTAATTCTTCTTTACATGCAAACAATTGAATTTTTTCTCCAAAAGTATAAGCAAAGATGCTTCAAGATAAAAAGAAAAATTTACCCTTATTCTATGAACAAACTTTAACACAACCTACCCCAAACTCTCTCAGTCGGTACGAGGGAAGTTCCAACTCTAATTTGCCATTTCGTGACTGCAGTGAATCTTGCATTTTTCTTTTCTGAACAAATGTCTATCATTCTATCACGAAAACCAGGAGAAACTTTTCGGTATCTATGCACCTATACTGCCAAGTCAACCAGGTTCTCTTCTATTGAGTTGTACCTCTTTGCATCATGTATATCATTGAATTGTTTTATATGAGCTTAACTGCATCAATGGAAATTAATCCAATGGTAAAATAATTAAGAAGATTTAAAATTATTTCTTCCAGTCTCAGAGTGAAACGCATATTAATAATAGTTTTCGTCTTTTTTTATTTTTTATTATAAATAAAATAATAAAAATAGCTATCTGACATAAATGATATCTTTCTCGCTAAAAGTTTTAATTAGTTAATCGACAAGTCTCCATCGTTATGATCCTCTTGTCTTTATACATTTTTCAGTCTCAATCTTATCCAATTGATGATAGATTAGAAAGACAAAAATGAAGTTGAAGAACAATCGTATTTTACGGTCGGTAGAAGATCGCGGGTGAGACAAAAAGGGGTTGCACAGGCGATCGAATCGCTTCAAAGTTTCGTAAGCTCTTGTGTCGCTTCTATACAAAGCTATGTACAACGATCATCTATATTTTAGATCCCTTTTGATCTTTTCATCCAACAATCGAAATATTTCCTATATGTCACAAAATTTGTATCAAATAAAAACAATAGGAATTTTTCATACTTGCAATCCTTGACAGGCATTTCGATATACCAGATGAACCAAATGCACCGCTGCAGAATACGTGAAAAGTGAAAAGGACGAACGAAAAAAAAAGCAAAAGTGACTTATAGATTGTCAATAGGATGTATGAGACAAGATAAAATGTAAAAAAAAGGTAGATGGATATCAGCATGAGTATATGACTGTTAAATGCAAGGGAGAGATTCTCATCTGTTAACCAATTGTTTATCAAGAGAAATCATTACGGGAATATCAGACGATGAGGTTGGTAATGGATTTTTGGTAGATAGGGTTGATCATTTGATGATTCTTCCTGCTGAAGCAGAAGCCAGTAATCATTACCTTTTTCAATCATTCCTGGTACTTTTTTCCATGTTTTCAATGACCTATCCAAGCATTAGGGTTTCCTGCTTTCACTCCCTCATGCCTTCAGCCAGAGAAAAGGGATTTTTCGACCATTTTTACTCTTTGACGTGACTGCTTCATATATGCATGTGATTGGGATAGGTCAGACCTCACAAACACTCTTGTCAATGTAATATATAGGGGAGACTCGAGTCTCCTAAATCGATCTCATCAGTACCTCCATAATCGAATGAATATTGTGAATGACATTTGATGGTGAAAATACATTTCGTGGTTGTGATTTTTCGACTCTAGGATTCATCAAATAAATAGGAAAGATAAAGTCAAGTGCTTTTATCTATGGGTCGTGTAATAGTAGGATATCAAACCGTAGTATAGATCAACTCTCCCCTAGTTGAGGTACGCTCATTCCAACGTCAATACATGGTGTGATTTCATGAATATCTGAGATGTCTCTAAGGGTTGTGTAAACACGTAAATGAATTTTGAACGGAAATTCGGCGAGTCAACTAGCTCATCAATAAGGCATTAAAGTATTTATGTTCAATTATCAATTAATTTTATTTATTATTTTTAGATTCTTAAAAAAATGATTTCTGAGCATAAATTAATTATTGTTTTAATTCATAATGTAAATAAATATTCAAAGAATATTTGTTTTTTTTCTCACAGAAATAGTAGGAACGAAATAAATAGTTTTATCTAATAAATAAAAAAAATGTATAAAAAAAATTTGTTTTTGTGAAAAATATAAATGAGAAAGCTGAGACAAGATAGGGAATATACAAGATTGCTGGAAAATTAACGACATCATTTTCTACTTTTGTGTATGAGTTATTTACTCATTAATCATAATGTAAAATTTCCTGTTAGTTTTATGTAATGTATTTTTTCATTACATACTCAAGCATTATAGATTATTTTATAAATAGTTGTGAAAAAAAATTAATTACTCAAAGATTTATTTAATAATCATTTACCACCATATAGCAGAGATTAGAATATTAAATCCAATGATTAAAAAACAATTTTCACAATTATTGGAAATTTTCGTGTCAAATGAAATAATTTACCAGGTGTACTGTGGTGAAGTACGATCAATAAAAATTTTTAACAATTTGTTTCATATATCGATAGAACAGTATCATGAGAATACTTTTAGTTTTTCATGAAAATAACTGAAAATATCTTTTTGGAAAAATCACAAAAAATGACGAAACTAATCGGTAAATCGATATTTTTAATTAATGTTTATTTGAGTGCCATTTTACAAAGCAATTTATCTTGAAACAAAAAAATCAATTTATTGTTTTTAAATGTTTTAAAAAATGCCAAAAATAAAAATAGTTATAAATAAAATATAATTTAAATAAATGATCAGTGAACGTAAACACTAATAAACAAAATGGAGGCAACACCATGTTAACTTTAATACCTTGAATACATAGACACATACAACGGGTGCATCTGAACAGGTTGAAAGAAATAAGGGCGAAAATGAAAAGAATACTTGGAGAAAGTTTGGTGAAGCCATATATAATCGTGTCGTTGGCAGTCTCGATTATAATATCAGTAGAATCTGCTTGAATAGTTGCTACCCCTGATGCTTAGAAAAGCAGCAACGTATACAGAGTACAGTGTAACGTTTTCTTAATGACGGAAGAAATTCTATCACACACGTATCCGTTTAGGACGCGCCGACACTTGTGGGATGGAGAGATTTTTTGTCTCTGTGAGTTGAACGTAAGGATCGACGAGTTGAGTATAACGTGAGTATGCGGGGATGATCATTAATGTCGCCGGTCGTGCATCATTGGGCGACGAACGTCGTTCTTTTCTAGTTCACGAGTGCCGTTGGCATTTACCGCCGGATCTGAGATTCTGATGCAAAGACTAACAGGACATCATTTTTATTTCCCTCCAATGGCATAGTGTTTTCATCAATGTGATGGAATTTGAGTTTCTCTTTGTCTTTTTGTAATGTCATAAATCAATATGTAAATAGAAAAAAGAAGTCAAGTAACAAAACTGATGACGGTACTAATGATGATGCTTGTAGTTGGTTTTTGAACGGTTCGTCGAATAATTGTCAAAGTACCGGATGAATAGCATTATCACGTGTTTTTGTCGATAATTTATGTCAACGAGCAATCTCACTAGCGTGCAATGAGCATTGTTTTGCGAAACGAGGCGCGCACGCTTCACATAACACGTCGATTACACCGAGTGCAGAAAGGGGGTATTAAAGCTTTGGACGTGAATCTCTATTCAATTCTCAATTCGTACATCAAAATAACAACGCATGGATATAATGTCTCCATTATACGTGATCTACAGATTTCACTACTTTGTGCTGTTAAATGATATCTATGTGTTAGCAGTGAAAGTTTCAAAAGAAATTTTTATAGTGCGGTTGTGTATGAAATAAAAACGGGGGTTTTGGTTGAAATGGATGATAATAATGGATGGGTTTTTAAATGAAATTATCCAAACAGTTGAGATGCAAAAGGAATGTCATGTAGTTGGTATTCTTTTTTGATAATTGAATGATTGGAATTTTTTTTTTGGCGATAATAGAGATCAAAGCAAGAGAATGACTCAAAGTTTTAGGTCTATAAAAGCATCACTAACATGGATGCAGTTCGATAAATTGGTGAATCTTTATTGCCTTCACTCGCATGCCATCATCATCGTCTCGTCCAAAATGAAAATAGAAGAAAATGATGGAGACCGAGCAGCACTGCAGTTCGCCATACATGACGTGAAATTGTAAAAAAGGAAATAAAAAACGTAAAAAACCCGTACACAGACCTCTCTGGACTTGGGGCGAAAATCATTAGCGTCATTGATTTTGGCTTGTCGTACCCAAACCCCTTTGGGATTTTTCTGGACTTCCCTCTGGTGCATTTGCAGCAGTGTTAGCTTGTGCTCAGCCTCCGGTCACCCCTCGACCGCCGCCTCTACCACCTCACTGCCCCTCGACGGTTCCGCGAGGTCATCAAACACCGACGTCAGCCAGGCAGGCGGACGCAACGGCCATTTTTTGTCTGACCAGTCAGTGAGTCCCAGGGATCAGTGAATGTATAAGGGGTGGCGGTGAGTGTCGGTAGAATGGGAATTGGGTGCAACGAGAATCATGGAGCAACTGACGGTTGCGGGGGTGGGTGGTTGAAGGGAGGATGCGAGAACAGCAACCATCGATCAGCCTCGAGGCTGGACCGCGCAATGATTTTTACCTCTTTGTCCTTCCCCACTATCCGCTTGCCCCACGGGCCACATTTCTCGTGATATATAGATGCATATTTTCTTTCACACGCACATATACCGGACATATCTCTGTGTCTCTTTCTCATTCGTTCACTCGTACTCTCTACCTCACGCACACTCACACATGCTTATCATGATAACGTACATCCAAGCTGCTCGTCAAAACGCTTACGTGTTCGCTTCACGTATACGTATTTTGCATCTATAACTTTTTCTCCCTTCCCGTTTTTGCTTTTTTCCTCTCGCTTTTTCTCTCTACCATTCTCTTGTTCGTTCGTTGCCTCGACTGCGCTCGCTTTATCGACTCTCCTTCATATTCCCTTTCGCTCAAGCTCCCACACTAAAACTGAGCATAGAATGCGAGAAGAAGAACCTTCTTCTTTCTCTTTTAATGCCGTTGGAAAATCGCTTGGCCACGCCCTCCAGTCACCCACCACCCACCACCCACTGCTTCGTTCACGGCTACGTCCAACGTTCTTCCATATCCCACCCATACTCATTTGCTCCTTCATTTTGTTCTGACATTCGCACGAGAGAGGCTAGTGAGCGTTTAGCATTATCTCGTTTTCGCAAAAATATGCAGAGGCTAATCCGCGAGCTAATTTGCCCACCCCTCTCTATATCCACCCCCCATCATTTCTTTTTTTTTTATGCAATACGTGTCTTTCTCTTGTCTTGTTTCCTCTCATCATTTTTTTCAATCTTTTGATTACTACGAGTCAGATTACTGATTTTCAACTTATACGAGAGAAGAAAAGTTTTTCTGTAAATACTGATTTATTTGCGATCTAAGGCTATTCATCATCTTTGCGTCTATCATAAATATTAGCATATTTCATGCACCGACTCAATTTTCAAATAAGTTTATCATACATGAGAGAATCTCCAATTATAATACTTTCGATAGAAAAAGAAGATTATGTAATTTTCAATAACAGGATTTCGTTTTATTAAATAATTTCAGATGCATAACAAAATGTGATCAGCGATTAATTGTTTGTTTTTATGTTGAAATACATAAATAAAATAGAAAAGATTTTAAAAAAAAGTTGGAAGAGATATTTAAAAAAATTTATCATTTTAATATAAATGAAAATACTAAAGAGCTTTTTTTTTTTAATTTCTATAAATGAAAAATATACATCCGTTTGTTTGAAAAAATACAATTTAGATTATCTCCACTATGTGATATATTCGTCATAATAATATGTCTGATTATATTTTGACTCTCCATTAAAGGATTATAAAAGCATTGATACATTTGAGTAATAAAAATGGGACATTTAAAAAATTTCTTTCTCTAGTTGCATATATTTCAGTTTAAAATTCTCTTTGCCGGATCAGTGATGCATTCACATAGCAACAAATCCCTTCAGACTTCTTCCTCGCCCTCTCGTTCTCTTGCCTCGTTGCGTTTGTTACCTCTCCTCCCTTATACTCATGCACAACTGCATGAATCCCCTCTGCCAATTCAGTCAGATTAACTAAGATCTACTGTTCTTATAATTTTCTAATTTTTACTTTTTTCTTTTCTAAAATTCCTCGAGATTAATAAACTTTTATTGAATATCTCTAAATGTTCAGCTCTACATAATATTAAAATATGAATATAAATATTTTAATTAATTTTAATTCTTAATAGAAAATTATTTTGATAGACTATAAATGAATCAATTCATCTTTTAATTTAAAAAAAAAAAAAGGACAAACCTTTCTTATCGATCAGTAATTTTACAAAAATCTACAAAAGATTTTCAAGCATTCATAATAATTTTACCTTGACCATAAAATAAACCATAGAAAAAAATTATTGGAAAATCCATTAAGCTGCACCTAAACCGCAACACATAGCAGCTCTTGATTCGTTTCAATTGAAAAATGCACTTTAAAAAAAACGAGATTTTAAACTAAATTTTTTTTTAATCCAATAGAAAGAATCTTCAAGAGACTGCAATCAAAAATGACCCAAACATCACTGCATTCATACGAACATTTAACTAAATTTATTAATAAATAAATACATGCAACTTCACTTATCTTTCAATGGAAAATCATTTTTTGGAGCATTTCAGAGAATATGATTTTTAACGTTTGGTATTCACGATAAATCTCAATCACCACCGTTTGTTCATCGAGCGTGAAGATATGTTGAACACGTATCAGTGTTATCATGACCACAAACCCCACCGAATAATCATCACGGAACTTTGCCAGAATTATTACACACGTTCGAGCAATTAGCCATGAAAGACAAGTCTCAACAACAACCACGATGATGAAAAAATTCCCTCAACAATGATAATACTCTTTTCTCTACCATAATCGCCTCTTCAAGCTGGTTATATTAAACATAAATATTTCATGTCATCAGTTAATTGTTCATTATGAGTTATTCAAATTAAACCATATAGCTTTCGTTAAATAACTCAGTATCATTAAAATAATTCTACAGTGCTAAAGTCATTTATATCTTCATCTTAAATTTAGCCATCAATTATTAGTTAATAATATATAATTTAACCGACACAGATATAACTTTTAGGCAAAGTGCTATTTACTATGTCAGTTATTGTGCGTCTACCATTTAGTTATATAAATATCAACTTTTGAAACCTCATTAATTATCGATTATTGACAATGTCATTGGCACAGGTGCAGTCCAAGTGGTGGTAGAAAGATACGAAAAAAAAATAGCAACTCACCGGTATTTTTCGGTAGCCTAAACCATCCATTAGAAATTACTCACCAGTCCGGTAGTCTACTGCAATTATTTCAAAGTGGACGTCGAGAGGAAAATTCACAGTTCCGTTGTTTTCCAAAGAGGATCTCAGAAAGTTTCGGTTGCCAGAAGAGTTTTGAAAGGAAAAAACGCTAAGTACTTGGTAAAATAAAAAGTCTGTTGTAGTGTCAGATTATAGTCAGTCGGTACACGTGCCAACATTTCATTGTTGCAACAGATGTATCATTTAATTGGGTAGTCGTGACTATGTTAAAATATTAATTGTTATTTTTTTAGAATAATTATGTATATATTGAAGAGTGTAACCAATTAAAAGTATAACGAACATTAGTTTCTTGTATTTTGACTTAACGATATGTGCATTAAAAAAAATACTGATAATTATATGCTAATTGGAGTAATGAAATTTTGAAAAAAATTTTTAATGAATTAATTGAATGCATTTTTTTCTCTCATCGTATTTCCAATTATGACTGTACACATCGTATTACCGAAAATTGCAAATGTAATTTCGACACTGTACTCGTAAAGACTCATCGATATCTTTTTCTCTCTGATTCGAGTCCTGCAGGCTCTGCTGTCTCGCCGTTGCAATTACGGAAAATTGCATTCGCTATGAATTACAACGAACGAGACAGAATGAAAAAAAAAAGATGGAAAAGCGGATGGACTGGAGGGCTTAATCCAGTTACTAACTAAAAACCACGGCTGGTCAGCAAGGTTATATCGTCAGGATTTGTAACTCCATTATACAATTCCCACTTTGAAAATTTCAAAGGAATTTAAATTTACATCATCAGTGTGTATGCTAATTATCTTTGCATTATAAAACATAGCCATTTTTCAGAAAATATTATTACTGTTTTAAACAACTGTACATCAAGTTAAACGTGGTATAAAAGAGCAGTCAAGTCCAGAAGTAATCAACAATAGCAAACTTATTTTTAGTCGGATGAAGAACAAATTGCTGCAATTTTTTCATATCTATTTGACTGATGAAGAAAAAGTTATATAATTATATTGTGAAATGTCCAGTGGATGATAAATAAAAAGATGAAATCAACAACCGGATGAACAGTCGTTGATCGCGAGTCGTGAAGGCACTTCAGATCTAATCGTGATTAGAATCGTCATATAGATAAGCTGTCAATGATGTCATAATTATTCTCTCGACAAGTTGTCTGAAGATTTCCTCTATTATTTCCAGACATTTGACAGATAATTCAAACATTCTCGATGGGACTTTTATCAGCAGATTTTGATCCGTAATATAAATTGTACGTTCAAGGGAAAATGTTAAATGACATTTGGGAGGTTGATAAAAAAGCAATTTCGTGGGAAGTAGCATTTTAGCAGGTGATTAGAGGCTGGAGAGGCGACTGCAATGAGTAGAGATGCATCCACAAGAGGTGATTATACCTGTGCCCTAGGGAGGAAAAGAGTGGCCTGGAATTGAGTAACGGGACGTTGAGAAACAGAGCGAAAGAGTTTAGCGGCACGTTGAAATACGGGGTGGGAAATAAATACGTACGAGAGTAACCGGAAGTTCGCTAAAGCTTCGTATAAAAGTTTATGAGTTCTACACGAGATGAAATTGGCTGAGGGGTAGTGTGGTGGTGTAGTAGAAAAAGGAGGAACAGAGTGAGAGAGCAGTTAGAAGGCTGAGCGAAGAAGGGTGGAGGTGGATCATAGGGAGAGTTGGGCAAGCGGCCGAGACTGAAAATACGAGGGCAGCATGGAGGAAGACAGACGTGGACTGAGCTTTGATGTACGAGCTTACGAGAGAAGAGGAGACTGTGAGTGAAAGAGGTAGGGAGTGAGATACAGAGACAGCATTTTTGCTTGGCAAAGGGATAAAATACGATTTTATTTGCCGCCCTGGACGTAGTGAGTCAGAAGAGATTGCAGAGGGGTTTTGAGCGCTCAGTTTACTCCAACGGACCCTATGCACTGCTCTGTCCATGACCAAAAGTTGAAGCTAAGGTCTGGCTTGTTTCGATGGGGTTACAATCGGACTTTCAATCTTCTTTATTTTCTATACTCAAGAGGAAAGGGTGAATGGTGAGAAAGGATTCAAGAATCCTGACTCGTTAATTACACCAAGACCTTGCTTCATTAGTAAGCTTTAAAACATCCCCAATTATTTTTTAACTAAACTACAAATGCACTAAAAAATTAACCTGCTAACTCTTTCAAAAGTTATTTTTTTTCATTAAAAAATCATCATAACAATCATAGTAACGAAATTTAAATATTTTTAAAATGCAATTGTGGTCAACAGAGTTTCCAATTCGCATGCGCTACGTCCTCTCCCTATTTCGCTCTTTTTTCTCGTTTTTTCTTTCTCGCACATAAGCCCCAGAGAAATTTATCTATCAATGCACACGCAAATTCGCAAAGCCCCAGCGTACGCGCACTGCAGCTGTATATACATATACACGAATACACGTACATGAAGAGAAGTGCACACGTGGGAGCATGGAGAGAAGAGAAAAGAGATAGAATATCCGTTAACGCTGACCAAAAGAGTAAAGCAGAAAAAACAGTATCCGCATGAGTACGAGAAAGATAAAAAAAGATAAAGAGATGGAATAGATAGATATATACATATAGGTATATAGTGGAAAGGATAGAGGAGGAAGGATAAAATAATGAAGAGCTCACGGGAGGACCAACGCGAGAGGAAGAGTTGGAAAGAGGGGGTCAGTGCACGACCAAGTACAGAAGGGGTAAAAAAGGAAGATGGATACAGGCAGTCAACATACGTCCAACAAAGATGAGCAGAGACTGACCAAAAAAAAGGATAGGCGCTTCAATTCATTGATCGCCGACGGACCAACTGGCAACGGAAAAGAGTTAAAAAAACAGATAAAATCGTACGACCGTTACGCTGAAAATTTTTATAAAAAACTCAAGAGATGACCATTTATTTTGAAATTGCTTTATCACTGCAGTGAACGAAAATTCTCATATTTTCAATCCAATTGGTGTAAAAAGCAACTCTCTATATGCAACTACTCTCATTTTTGTCAAGAAAATACGAGTTTTAGGGAAAGAAGCAGGTGATGAACATCTAGAGAAGCACCTGGTCCACAGAGTAGACCAGTTCTTCTCTTTTCCATATGCCAGATCAAACCAATCCAAGAATTCATCCTTAAAACTCAACAAACTGACAATCTTTAAGAAATTTAAAAGAACTATTATAGGTTTCACTATGATTCTTCAGATTTACACTTGAACGGTTGAGGGAATGGGTTTCCAGATTTTTGGACATCTGTATTTCGTATACAAGACGGCATAATATTCGTGAAAGTGAGTACTATAGGTGTGAGGACCCTTTAGGGTTTTTCAGTGGTTGAGAAAAGACAGATGCCAAAGGGTTAGTCATTGGATATTATACGAAATGCAAAGGAGTTCAATGGACATCCTTTCGATGCGCGCTCTTTTCACGAAAAATCCTTTAAATATCTTTCAATAAGGGACACGATGCATCTGCCTATATTCAATCATTCACCCGATATAATTCGCAACATTTCTTCCACTATTATGATATAAATCTATGCTTAAGAAACTCTTATAAAAACTATTGTTGCTATTAAATTTAAATAACAGATCAATACTTTCCAATGACAAATAATAAATTCACTCAAATTATTGTTTCCAAACCAATAGATAAATTATGATAATTTCAATTAATTAAAATCATTTATATCATTTATAATAAATTTTAATATTTTCAATAAAATATTGAATACTAATTAATTTACTATCAATCAACAGTTTAGCGTAAAATATTCCTAATAAATTATTTAACATAATTTATCATGTTTAAAGTTTCTCATTTGTTATTTATTATTATTATTATTATTTTGTTTTCAAATGAAATGATCATTAAATTTAGAAAGAATAAAAACTCAAAAGTTATTTTTATCAGAATAACTAAAGCCTAATTCCTTCAAAGGATGCACCTATTCTTATTTTTTTCATAGTGATTATTTTCTTTAAATCTATTATCATGGATATCAGGTTTTTTCTTTCGTATCTAAATGAAATGGCACACGTGACGAAAAATAAAAAACTTGGTTACAAGATACCATTCATGCGTAAAATGAATAATCCCCTAAAACTTTGACAAATCGAGACGAAGCGATTTTAGAAGCGTTGTTTCCACCAGTAGGATATCGTCCTTTTCTTATTCAGTTTTAGTATAAGTAGGGAGCAGATTATACTCAAAACGAGTCGCGTGCCCCAGCAGATGCGTGGCTAAGGGGCATCGGCATGAGGGGAACTTGAAAGAAAGAGAAAGAAAAATAAAGACGGAGAGTTGTTGGAGGGTTCACCTCTGCCATCAGGTAATAATGAGCAAAGTCTATGGGGGCCCCCTTATTCTTTTGGTTGCCGCACGCGAATTTATAAAGAGCTGATTACAAGTCATTCATATGCTACAATCGTTATGTATATATATATATATATATATATATATATATATACAGGACGATTGGAAAAATTTGTTTGCGGAACAATTACTTCTTATGTACACTAAGGAAACAGTGAATTGGAATAAAATTGATTTAGTCTGTATAAATATAGTAATAACTTTTTCCAATTTACATAATAAAATTCACTCGAATTTTCATTAGCATTTTAATTTGAAAACGAATCATTTGCCACCTATCTTTTCACATGAAGATTTATTCTGTTTACTTTATCATCAACATAATTAAACGCAAACTCGAAAATTTTCTTCTCAAAGACTAGATTGGATATTTGAAAAAATTTTTATAAATTTAATCATCATAATTAACGTTAGTTCACTGAATTGTCAATAAATATGACTGATTTTAACTTACAATTAAATTAAAAATTTTAAATCAACTTTAATTATTTATAATAATTTTACCTATTAGAGTTGGTAAAATTAATTTGGCCTGAATCATTGATATTTTCACCTCTAGAAAATTTTCCTCGAATTTCTCTGATGAATTAAATGAAAAAAGGCATCAATAATTTACTTCCACCCAAAATTGCCTTGAGAGTAAACACTAACCCTAGAAGACATAATAAATAGTGTATCTAAACAGATATCACAAATTCTTGGAAGCATCATCTCCAATTTATGAATCTCAAACGATAAATCTTATAGGGTTGTCAATGTCGCGGTTCGATATTGGGGTAGTTTTCTCCCTCTCATCTTCAATATATTCGTCCAAGTCGACAAGGGCTCCAACACCCCTCTCTCATCTGGATCCTACGTCACATATGCAGCTGCCCTGTACGTCATACACAGTTTCTTTGTCTCAGCCCTTAGACCCTTCTCAACTCTTAGGGGCAGCTTCTTTTCTCTCTCGCTCAATCACTCAAGCGGGAGTCACGCGTACTCGGCAGATGTTCCATGACGTGTGCCACGGAGTCGCGAGTCCAAAAAGACCTGTGTCGAGGCTAGAGAACCCGCAATCTACTCTTTACCCCCTTTCGCGTTTGCTTCTTTCAGCCCCCCTCCCTCTATTCATGCGGGGGTATAAGACCCCCTTGGTGGCGTAGTACAAATGTGAGTTGTTATACGATTAAATAGAGGTGAATGCATCAAGCTGTAAGTTTGAGGATCGATCAAGCGAGGATTGACTTCATAGGCTTGATGGTGATTGTTCGTAAACTTACATCAAAGGCTTATAATATATGCGTGCATCAGCTCAAGTAATATCAATGTGTACAATAGACTCTAATTGTGACGAAAGCAGTCAACTCATACTTTTATTGAGATTCTAAAAAAAACTAATGCATATTCTATTTGAAAAAACAATTACTCTTCTTTAACTCAGGCTCTTTATGATTAAAACAGAAAAAATGAAAAAAAAAAATAGAGAAAGATATTTTTTCAGTGATAAAACTTCTCTTGGTGTAAATTATTATAAATATCATTTCTCAGATGATTAAATATCCGGCTTTTTTTTTTCTTCAGTCAGTTTCAGAAAACGCCCACTTTATGATAAGAAGTGATTGTAGCCTCAGACACATCTGGTTAATGAGGCGTTTACGCCTTCTTCGAAAGATGTCAATTTTATCAGTAATAATCAGAATAAATTTTTCGAGAAAATAAGAATATTTTGTTCGTTTAGTAAATAAAAAATGTACCAATCGTGAAGTTAAAAATAGATTGTTCTATTTTTTATTAGAAAGTCAATGAAAATCTTGCTTTTCTCCTAGAGTCGACCGAGTTTCTTCGATTCACTTAAACATACTCAAGGTCTGGGTGCACTTTAGTTGGCGCCTCGTTTAACTCTGACCTAGGAAAGTGGGGAATGGCAATTATCTTGCTACCGTTAAAAATATAAAGGTACCAACTAGTCAACACATTAATAGCAACTTCCTACAACATTTAAAATCTTTTAATATTTTTATTTTCAAATATAAAACAAATTTTAAATGTTTATTAAATAAATAAATAATTTCAAAGTTATTTTGATAATCAACTTGATATATTTTCACTAACTAAATATTCAATATTTTTATTCGTAGATATTTGGTATTATTTTTAATATTAAACTCTTCCAAAACATAAATAATAAATAAAAATATGAAAGGTAATGATGAATACTAGAGAGACACATTAATATTTAAATATATATAAACATAAATTTGACATATATGAAACTTTTTTGTGAGTAAACTATTTGGTATATAGATCCATATGAAAAAAAAAATAAAAACGTACTTCATAATTTAATTTACGGTGAAATGAAAAGAGAAAAGTTTTTCTCTTTTTTTCATATATGTTTTCTATTTAAATAACATATGGCGTTTTTAGTTGCTCATAATATACACTAATGGAAAATTATGAAATTTAACTCATATACATCATATAATATTTTATATGCCTACATTACATATTTCAAAAAATATGTAAATTTTGACAGTAAAATTCTTCTCAATCATTTTGAATATCTATAACTCATTTTTAACATCAACTGTTGAGTGCAAATGTATTTGACTTTCCTCCAAGTTTTTCCTCTTGATTGTGCTGTATCTGCAGTTATCGAACCAGTTGGAGTTCATGAATTAATCTTATTACGTGAGGACTGAGTTTAAGAAAAGTTTTATTAATTGTTTCGATTTTTAAAAATATTTTATTTCTCTATTTTTTTTTAACTTAAAAACTTGTTTAAAAAAATAACTTCAAGTTTCTAGAGCGAAGCAAATTAATTTCTTTAAATTTTAAGAATAAAAGTGAACGTAAAGTAATTTAACTAGTAAAAAAATGAAGATTTTTATGAAATAATAAATTGAATATTTGTATTTAAGAAAACCTGTAAAAAATAGCTGTGCAATGTGTCTGAAGCTGGCAACACTGTTGATCAACATGGGGGTTAATAACAAGACATACGTTTCTTACTAGTACATATCGTCACACCTGACGTCACACACTCGTTAGGGGGGCAGATGGCACCCCCTCTCAAGCGTGACGCTCAAGTAATAAGGGGTACCTGGCGGCGTCTAGCCAAGGGGTCCTCTCTCTTCACTTCATATAGCTTTTACTCTCTTTTTATTCTCTTTTCACTCTCGCACCCTCTCCTTCTTTAGTAGCGCGTGTACAACCCATAAGGCGAGGTAAAATAAAAATAAAACTTCTGCCAATGCTTTAGAACCCTCTGTAGGACATCGCAGCTGCTCAGGTAGCGCACGAGCTACTTCGATAGCAAGACTCTATAGGAGGGGTAGAGTGATAGTGCTCCCCCATATCGAAATTCCATATGATTCTCTTGGATTTTTAGAAAACCTCCCTCGAAAAAAAAATACTCCAAGTTTTTGATTAGTTACAGTAAATTGATCATCATCTCAATTTATTTAAAAAGAAAAATTCCTTCCATTTGTTTGTTGATTTTTTTTTATTGTATTGAAGGTTTTACGTAAAATATAAATGAAGTTGGACTGATGTACTTTTAATTATATGCTAAACATTGAATAGATCCACAAGATTAATCACCAATGATAAAATGCTTGGATAAATACAAATTATCATGCCATATGTAAATATTTAGTTGCGTTTTGCTCTGTTGAATTCAATAAATTATTTGAAAGCGTCTTTAAATTTTTTAGATGACAAAAAAATAACTATTTAATTAACTATTTTACTTATCTAAATTTTATCTTTATTATTACAAGAACTTCATTTAAAAAAAAAAAGAAACCTAATTTTTTGTAAGTTATTTGTCCAAGCAACGAATGTCTTTTTAAACGTCTATTTTTTCTAATTTAATTTTTTTCTACTATTTATTCAGGAAGTGGAGATTCCTTTGTAGTCTAATATTATTTTAAGTACGATTATTATCTACTTAATAGAGTTTTCACGTAAGAAAAAAAATTAATACGATGAAAGGAAAATATTTATACGTTATTTCTTTGAATTAAATATCCAAATTGATGAAAATAACTATTCTGAAGAATTTAATAGAAAAAAAATCTATCAATTTGTCTTCCAGTTTAATTTATCATACCATCTGGAGTCAATTTGAAGAAATCTATTGTAAAATTGCCATAAAATAGAGACTTATAACATTAAAAGGTCAACCTAGTAAGATAAAATACGTTATTTATCTACTAATAATTTATCTCTGACTCGAATAGAAATTCTTAAAAGACGACCCCCAATAGTGTAAACACCTTTTAGGCCCTGAAACGACAACGGATCTCGTGTACGTTGATCTCGAGAATAAAGGTATCCAGTGGTCTAGTGTCCATTTAAAAATTCTGCATTCTACTACAATGCAAAAGTGACAACTTACTTTGTTGCTCTTTTTAATCTTCCAAAATTCTATAGGTCAGTAAGATAACAAGGTAATTGTGGTGTTATAGCTTTTCACGCCTTATTGAAAATAATACTCTAACAATTTGTCGTCTCCATTGTAGCAAAAGCCAAATTAATACTCAGCATGGTATTTCCGGTAGCTTTCAGCCAAGGACTATGATTGAAGTGAGAGGCGCGTGGGCGGTTTGTATAGTAAATACAATGTACGACCGTACCCTGTATTGTAGAGAACAGTCATTTCTTATTCAAAACTCAACAACGAGAATCGTATTGGTCTATTTTCTAATGCAATCAACCGTACATATATTCTCTCTATATACTTGAACTATACATCTGGTTATTTCAAACTAAGAACATCGTTATCCTAAACTCTTTGGAGAACATGAAATATAATAATCAAAGCTATACTTTTTCAATCGATTTCATTCTCAAGTATTAAAAGGAAATGAAAGAGAAGCATCTTTTGCACAATCAACATATCGTGTATACAAGTATTCACTGTTTTTATTTTTTTCTTCTTTCAAGTAGAGAAAAGTATGACCGAGATTCTAATAAAGAATAATTCAGTACATATACATACACTCATATATATTGTATTTTGTTGTATAAAACTGAGAATGAAAAGAACTGAAGATTTCTTTTAGCATGCGTGGGTGCTCGAGTGTCTCAAAGGAAAGGAAAAAATACCGATAAAAAAAAAACCTCGAAGATTTGTGGTCGTGAATCGGCACGAGCCACAACTGTTGTGTATTTTATAAAAATAAAGAAGAGAAATTTTAATTTTTTCCTTCATCTTTTTTTCATTCTTACTGTTATATTTTCCGTTACATTATTCTTTACGACTCATGGCATATTGCAGGATCAAAACACTTTTTCGATATCCGGTCTAATTTTTCATGGGTTTTGATTCATTTGTCCTTTTCCTGTCTAACGGGAGATTAGAGAAATAACAAACGATTCTCTGGACCTCTTCAGACCATTTTAGACACGAAGGATAAAAATCCACAATGACTTGGTAACATATGTTCAGCGATCAAGAGTTTCTCTATTCGCTGGCACGCATCAGCTCGCGTCATTATCGACAGCCTCCAAGACCCAGATATTGATGAGAGAGACAAAAGAAAGAAAGGAAGAAAAAGATGGTGAAGAAAATTTTTTCTTAATCGTCTGATTTAGTTAAAACTCATCCACGTGGCGATATTACTTACATGATTCATAACGTACCGCGGCGCCTGTTTTACTTGGAACTTTAGGGTAGGTCGAACCATCTGGCGTTTTCTTATTTGGCCCTTTAAACGCGCTTCAGACATGCACCTTGAGACCTGTTTAGGCCAAAGACCCTTGGTGTATTATATCTCCTTTGCCTCTGTTCCTTCACCTCTCTGGCCCTCGGTTTCTTTGGCCCTTTAAAAAGATCGACCCTGACGCGAACAAACCAAGACACCCCTCGATGCGTTCCGGTGTGATTTTATTACCTACCAGTCACTATTTGTCGCCTTTACACCCTAATAATCATGAGGAACTAATTATGTTTACAATTATTTTTCATTCCTGTTTTCTAAAAATTTATCTTCCTTTTACTGAGGAAAAAATTGAACTCTAACTTAAATCATTTCATATTTTATCTGATCATTTCTTCCAACAATCCAATGACTAATTTTTTTTTTTAATATATTTTTATCAAGTTTGCTGTTATTGATTAATTAAATGATTATTTAAGTAAATTATTGGAATGATTAATTCGAAAAAAATGTGTTGAAATAATTTTTAATCACGAGAACATGTCTACCCAGAAAACGAAACATTTTTTCCTCAGTGTAAGAAGTACAAAATAATGATGCGGATCGATTGTAGTGCATCGCAAAGTATTTCAGACTGCATCTAAAAGAATATACGAATTACGCCGCGGGCAGTTTTTTTTCTTTGTCATGTACACTACACGAATCAAGACTGTGTAGTAGTATCTAGATTGAGCGAAAAAAAGACAAGGAGAAATTGCGGGCGATTGTGACTCCGCAGGGGCTCAGTGACAGTGCGACTTTTATTAGGGAAGGAATCAGCAAGCATGATTATGTACCTTAGAGCACATCTCCACCTCCGTCGTACCTTCTCTTTTTCTCGCTCCTGTTTTACCCCTTTCCCCAATCGACAGCCCTCTGGCGAATACCATCTCTTTTCCCTTCTACACTTCTGCAGGCGCTGCATTGTCAACCACCATGCGCGCGTGCACACAGTGGCGTAGAAACTATCCCTTCTCCAAAATAAATTCACTATTTTTTTAATAAAATTCATTCCTTTCAATTATTTATCACTTATAAATACTTACGATTGATTCGATGGAGGTGATGTGAAAGATGCTGTCGTCTGAAAATGAAAATTTCATCAATTAGATTTTTTATGAAATTTATTATTAAAACTATCATTAATATTAGAGATAAATGAATTAAAATATTTGTAAATAAATAATGTAATTGAGAATTATTATAAATATTGTTTTTTATTTTTCTATTTTTGAGATTGACTCAGTGTGTGTCACTATAATGTCCCCTAAAGCAATATTATTGTGACAATGAAACTCCCTATGGATCTTCTACGCGTCAGGCAACGACGAAAACGATGGAGCAGGAGAAGACAGCCCTATGTAAATGCATGTCACTGATATTTTACCTCCGGAGAAAGCTATGCTCACTTTCATTTTTCCCTTTTACTTTTTAGTTTCAATAACGCAATTATATGCAAATGTAATGCTTTTATAATCAATGCTAATTTTTAAAATTAAATATTTTAAATTATATATCGATGATAGAATTAAATAAATCTATTCACCAAGAAATCAATCATTTTTCTTCTCACTTAAAATTATAAGTTTCTCTTGAGAGTATTGTTGTTTGTTTTTTCCATGATGTAGTAACTTGAAGATCGAAGTCGATCGAAGAATTAAGCATCTCATGTAGTGCATTGTAGACTACTTTACAATCACCCTTGAGGTCGTATAGTATGCTTATAAAGTGAGAGAAAAGCGACGCCATAGTGTCTCAGGCAGTTTCGAGTAGCAAGACTTAACAAATAGGTAAAGTTTTGTACCGACTACGACATCCTCCTCTTTGTCCCTAAGTTTGTGATGTATTAGCTATTCTCCTTTTAGCTAAACCTCTCCCTCAAGTACTCCGTTCCTCTTGTTTTCTCTATATCTTGCACTACATTTTGCCAAACAACTGTATACATTTAATCCGGAAATGTATTATATAACTACTATAAAAAGATTTGATTCAAATACTAAAGTTACCAAATTTACAATCCATCGATACGAACAATAAAATAAAGTCCAAATTATTTAGTTTATTCAATTTTATATTACGTTTGCATATCTTCTTATTCCCTGTTTCATAGCAAGCAGACTGAAGAGAGAAATAGAGACGACAATAAATAAACAGCGAGAGTTATTTCTCTGTCGTATGTATCATTGGATTAATAAACTGCCCTCGTGTATATACTTTATACCCAGGTCCAGGTTATGACGACGAATGCACGGGTCGCGGGGAAAAGCACAGCTCAAAGTAAAATCAATACTCGATACTATCCCGGAATTGCGCTTATACCAGTCTATTTTTTATGATCTTATACTTTTAATATCTTCGATTTTTTAACTATTTTTTATATGTGTTAGCATTACAACCAGCTAGTAATTATAAAACCCAGTAAACGGAATCGAAATTTAGTAAAAAAAATAAATAAAAGCTCATTAAAAAATAACAATTATATTTTTTTTTATACAATAATTATTGACAGGTTGATCGATAAACTAAATGGCTTAAGAACTAAACGAGCATTTATAATTATAAATATGAAAATAAAACATTTCTTGATTTTTTTTAATGATAAATTTAAAAGAAATCGTGACTTTTTGAGTTGAGAAAGGAATTAATATAAGAAGGAAGTTTGTTTTTTATAAAGCCGATGTAGGTTGATGATGGTCTTGTAGAATAATAAATATACTCTTATGTTAAGACCAACACCTCATATGTACTCAGGATCGACAGATGGCTCTTTATAAACAAAGAAACTACGACGATGCATTGCGCAACTTAATAAAATCAAACTCGAACTGATCTTCCTGAGCTTCAAGAGGGTGGCTTCTTTGCCATACGCCCCCCGAATGAACATATAGGGGACTATGAAGATGGGGTTGCAAATTGAGTTGACTGAAAAAAATCTTTCGACTTGGTTATATTGAAAGATTGATATTTCAAATATTAAAGGGTAAAAATAATGATTATAAATGTAATGCATAAAACCTCAAGGCTGTAAAAAAGTAACATGGAACTAACTAATTTATTTTTTTCGAATTTTTATTCAGCTATTTTATTACGTGAGTGTAATGTTGAAAGTTTATTTTGAAAATTCTCATCAAGCTGATCGACTCGTTGATTGAAGATATAAGAGAATATTAAGTTACGATCTTATTCGAGCATGAATAAGACACGATAATCGAACAACGATGTGAGTGAATCGTCGAGGGTGAGTCGTCGTTCTTTTTCAAGAAATACAATAGCCACGTGTCGGGATCTAATCATCAAGCGTCTCAATATATATAGAATACATTTCTTTTTTCGTTTCCCAACAAACTTTACGAGGGTCACGTACCCGCAAGAAATTAATTTGAGTATAAAAGACGAATAAAGTTGAATAAAACATACATATAGACTTTTTCATCAACAAGACGAATTAATCAACGTGAGTGGTGGAAAATGATGTTTAGTTTTATTTTAATTATTATTTTTTATTTCTTGATATGAGAAAAAATATCTCTGATCAATATTTGCATTTTTATCGTACACATATTGACATCCAATCTTGTCAATTGAATCTCTCTCTCTCTCTCTCTCTCTCTCTCTCTCTTGATGGAACGTTCATAAGCATCCTTAAACTAATTCGATTTATTTATAGACATCTCCTACTAACAGTCCGATTTGACGTCTTCGTCTGTCTCGAGTTGTGTGCCACTTAACAGCTCATTAAATGCTCGATGCTGCTACGCTTTATCAAACGACCGTATGTTAGCACATGTTGAAGTCTACCGTTGTAGATCTATTTATTTATGTCATAGATAATTAATTAATTAATTAATTTTATTATAAGCATATGCAAGTAGAGACTTAGATAAAAGTCTAAAACATGACAAGTATTAATTATTTATTAATTTCTTTGTTTCAAAAAAGAACAATGATGATTTGATCTTGTTGAAGTTAGTTATTTTTAACCATTGTTAATTAATTAAATCATCAAATTTTTACTCTTCAATATTCTCGGATTTAATTTTTAATTAAAGAAATGGAACAAATTTTTTTAAATTAATCTTTATAAGTTCATTTTATCATGCTCTATCCACATATTTTTGTGAATATTGAGACAATATGATTCAATAAGAGCTTTTTAAATTTCATTTAAGACATTTTTTATGAGACATGCTCGAATAATGATGTTATCTTGACAGATTTATTACCTTAATTCTCTATTATTATTTTGGAGTCTCTTTTTCTTACGAATTTGATAAATCATCTCACAACTTTAATGCAAGAATTTCAATCACTTCATCTAGTGGCAGAAATTTTTCCATTTATGCTAAAAAGCCTAAATAAATTCGCAAAAATACTGGATTTAAAATTTCTGGCAGTTCTCGGTAATTTTTGAATGCCTATAATTGCATCAAGCTATCCTCTTCAATCTTTTGCACCATTTTCCAATGCTTATTAACTAAAACATTCTGTTTTAAAGTATTAAAAAAAATTTAATTAGCTTTTTTATCACTTAATGAGATAAGAAATGAATTTATTTTTATTTATCAACCACTTTTAACTTCTAACAGCTGTTAAGTTGAAAGGCAATACTTTCGAACGGAGCTGTTATTTGCGGAAATAGCAGCTAAGAAGCACGCAACAAGTGGCTTCTTAGCTTGGACAATCTTAGAGAAGGAGGAGGATTCAACAAGTTGTCTTACGGACGATTAAGCATCCGGAAGGCTTTCTTGAAAGACAATATACCACAGCTCGATTTGAATCACTGCCACCAATATTGAGATAACCATTTCGTTATATATGGCATGAAATGATTTTATATCTTTATCAAACTATTTAATTTTCGTGATCAAATGATTTTTATTTATATCAAACAGTAGTTATAATAAACTATACAGTTGTTAATATGATGAAAGTAATCATTAGTACTCATTCTAGCTCATTGATTTCACATAAAATGTCAATAAATATCTCTTGACTAGCGATTGTACTGTTCACTATATTTATTCGATAAAATTTTTATAAAAATAGCATTCATCAATGTTTTATTAGAAATTTTACAATTTAACATTTACTTTGTTAGATTTCAATACACACTGTCTCTGTTCTCTTGTCAAACTTTTTGTTAATTTGCTAGTTTGAATAGCCAGTTTTTTTTTTCTAACAACATAAAAGGTTAATTCTAATGAATTTTTAAAACAAAAATTTGAATAAAAATTTTATTATAAATTTTTTTTATTAATTGGTTTATACTGATTAAGTACAAAAAAAGTATTTGGAACGTCAAGTAGCTAAAAAAAAAAGGTCGGAATTTATGTAAGTAGTGTTATTATAAAATTCAGTCTTCAGTGTGTTTAAGTGAAACCATATTTTATATTTCGAGTAATGACTTAATGAGATTATTGAAATAAATGTTTTTTAAGTTGCGAAATAAACTACATCACACAGCGTGTTATGAATTTTGAACTGAAGGGGAAGAGTTTTTATGGTATAAAAAAAGGCGAGTTGTAGAGTTTTGAAGGGTTGTGATTAGAACAGCTTGCGTGCTTCGTCTCATTTTCGCACAACAACAAGAGAAAAAAAGTAAAACAAGTGTTATTCTTGGACGGGACTCGATTCTAGATTCAACAAGTTGATTCTTAATACTTCAAGAGGGTGAAGTCAGATCCATTTCTCGTAAGAAAATATCATCCTGTATCTGGACTTGACTTTCAGCGTATTTCTTAGCTCAACAGGTCGTTTCCTTTCTCTTTTCTTGTTCCCTCTATAGCCTGTGGCTTGGAAAATCTTAGGGGAAATCTTTAGTTGGGGGGTGAGAAGCCAGAAAACTCAACCCCGTTTACACTTTCGTCTTTTCTCTCTTCAACTTTAGTCATAGTTTAGCAATGGGTTGAGGAAAAGGGAAATTTCTTCAGAGGGTTCGAACACTGTCTTGTGATCTACTGTGATGAACGACAAAATGCCAACAAACCTCATCCCCATTCTTAGAAGAAGAAGACTGCGAAGAGGAATCAAGGTAGAGTGTTTTCCTTAGCTAAAGACACAATCTCAAGAGAGTGCGACACAAGATGCTTTAAGGGTGAAAATCCAGAAAGCTTCAAGATCTTCCGGATAAGAAGATGAGAAAGACGGAAACGATTAACAGGGGTAGCGAAGGGCTCTTTTATCAAGTATCGTTTTTTATCTTATCATATTTTCATCTTTTTCTTTCCACGGAAATTAGCTTCCTAAATAAATTGCCTCTGAAAAAGGAGTTTAAATACTTCCGGGCATTGTAATTATTTTTTTCCAAGTCCTTTCAAAACTTCACCAAGTGAACCATTGATGATTTCAATAAAAACTCCAATTATGTCAGTATATTTTTAATTCATTCAATCTTTTTTAAAATTAATCAGTCTCTAAGTAAATAATACTTGGATAACTGTTGCGTCAACATGTAGGTATTTAAAAAAGATTGCATGTGTTTCCGGTTGGAATGATAGTCAATTATGTGATGGCTGCATGATGTATGCTATACCTTTTGGGTCAGTCGAGGACAAAAGCTTGCTCTTTCTTCTCTCCAGTAGATATTCATAATATGCAGAGTACCTTCTCTTCGCTCGAGTGCTTGACCACAATATGCTTTTTCCAATGTAAAGAACAAAACCAAGTGCATGAGGCGATCTTTATTTGACCGTAAACATCGCGGATGGAATCGATAGGTGGCAACTGGGTTTTCGGGTTATTATTCCGGTATGGTTCAAGAGAAGAAAAAAAAGAGCAACAGAGAGACCACACAAGGCAGATGATCTGCTTTTCTTTTGGTAGATCTCATCGGCGGGCGTAGGCGAGATAGAGTCACTGCAGGAGGTGGAGCCGGAGAGAGACTCAATCTCTCGTGGGAGTAACTCGAGATCTCGATCGCGATGCTCCTTTAACCACATGGACAGCTGGTCTTTCGTTGTTTCGTCTCGATTGTCTATCTGTTTTTAAAACAGATGTCGGTTTCAAGACACCCGAGACAATAACGACAAGATAATGGATTTAATTTCAACAAGCCAACTCACCAGCACAATACAATAAATATTACAGACTCTTTTATAAAGTATGGTCTTTCAATAATCTTGAGATTTCGGGAAATAATGCGCAAAATAATTCAGATAGACAAGTATTGTGCTCCATTTATTAAAAACAGTGAATTTATCATTTTTAATGTGAATAGCAGGGTATGGAGAAAAAACTTTGGGATCCGGGAAAAATTACTAAAAATTTATCAAAAATGTAGTGTAGTTTACGATTATTTGTGAATTCATAAAACTCATGAAAACTCACAAAATGTAATAGATAACAATAATTAATAATTTAAATTAGAGGAAATATTCATTGTATAACAGGAAATATTACAATATTTTAAAAACAAGTTAGCATTGTAATGCATATGACATTTTTTTTATATTCGTTGCAGGATATTCGAGTTCAAACTTTTAATTAATAATATACAGTTGATTATTGGATTAATTAAAAATATATAAATATTTGGAGTAGGATATTATTTGAAAACCCATAACTGACATTGCAATAAGCAACAAATGAAATCATTAATAAAGAAAACAAGGATATATTATCATTATGAGAAAAAAGTATTTTTGACTTTTCATTATTTAATTTTTGATTTCAAAGTTACTTTTTCTTAAGTAATAACTGACTAACAATTTTATTTTCGATTTGTACAATAAATTTTGGGAATTTTTTAATAAATGAATTTATAACAGAAAAAAAAAATTTAATTTACAAAGTATTGTCGAAAATTTTGTTTTTGCACAGCTTTTATTTAATTTACTCGACCTTTTTATTGAAATTTTTTCATTGTATCAATAAATTTGTATTTCATGTAACAGTGCCAATCACGAATTTCCAATTAAATATAGTTTCATGATATTTTTCGAAGCCCAGGTGTTGTACGGCATCGAAAGATCGTCATGCAGTTCTACTTTCGTCGTTTACCAGAAGGCAAAAGGGGGAGAAAAAGTGCTATAGCTGTTTTCTAGGAGATGGTTTTTACCACCCTAAAGTAAAACCAGCCAGAATGTCTATGTTATTACCACAAGGGTGAGTCCATCTGCCCCTTCCCTCTACCTGCATACACACGTCGCGTATCTATACACCTGGATGCATCTATGACATCTCATTACTTTGCACACGACACTCATTTCATCCAAAAGAATACTTGATTCATCCAATTGATGCAAATTGACAGATTATCATAAGCTGTCTACATTTTTTTTATTGTTACCTCAAAAGATAAATGGCTACATTTAACTACTTCCTCTAACTTCAACCCTTAGATTATTATCTAGTCTATCATTAAAACTTGATTTCCACATCAACAATTAGGGTTGAAATTTATTTTTCTTGAATTGAATGAATATATTAGGAATATCCAAAGGTAATTTTAGAAAATATTTTAATAAAATGATATAGAAGAAAGTAGGATTATGAATCACTTTTTATTTCTACTAAATCATATTTTATTCCATTAAATCATTACCAATCATCACTTTTCGAATTTTCTGTTCATTACCAAGAAGTTATTTTTTAATATGTTTAAGGGTTAGCTGATGAAAGATGTTACATGCTCGCTAAATAAACGAATGGACCACATTACCGACTGGACCATAATTTTTGCCTCCTTTCTAGCAAATAAAAAAATAGAATTGTGAGATGGATATTTAATTACATTGGCGAAACAATTTTTAAGTAGCTGTCGAAAAAATGATTTTTATGAAAATGAATTTTTTTCGTTTTTAGTACATACATTAAGAAAATATTTACAAAAAAATGTAAAAAAAAATATAGCATCTATATTTCGATATATATGTATATATTGTACGAATATGTGTAGAGATACGTAAAGGGATGAAAACAGGATAGTAAAAAAATCAATCGAGCCTCGCGGACACGCAGCAAAATATCCAGTGCTGCCTCTAAACTTGGCGCTCTCGTAAATCAATCGTGATTCCGATGTTCGTAGGTTTCGTTAATTATTTTTATTCACAATCCGACGTGGATAGGAATGGACGTGAGCGTAGGCGTGTCCTCACTCTCAAATTCTCTCTCTTCACTCTCTCCCATGCTATATCTGTTTTGTACATGTGCATTTTCAAATGGCAAGCCGCGACGGCTCGTCAAATTTGCACATTTATCCGTTTACCATCCACAATCGTATCTAAAACTCACGTTCTTCGATATTTGCTATTGCATTTATCTATATATGCGCATGTGAAAACGTGGATTCTCGTGAGTATTCATCCCTTATTCATGACCTTCCGAGTAGGACCACTGCACGGACACTGTGTTTAAAATTTAAAAAGGTTTTTAGCGACTCATGTGTATGTCGTATTAACGTAATATGCATTAACTTTCCTTGTGAAGAAAAAAAACCACTCGAACTTACTGACCAATGGCGAAACGCATATTTAATATTCGAAAAATTCTAATAAAAGAAATCATTTCTATTGTTAACTTTCATGCAAAATATTTGAGAAAAAATAATAATGAGTAATAAAAATTGGAAAAATTAATCCTCATATGACTCCATTTTCATTGAATATTTTATAAAAGAATATAAATTGCTAGAGGTCAAATGATGTTGATGGAAAATATTTTTTGTTTTTACATAAAAAAAAAGAAGAAATAAAACTAATTCTCCAATTCATTTCATTTTTATAACTGTCCAATCCAAAATGAATTTTTTTTTGCTATAGAATAAAATAATTTTGTTGATAAATTGAAACGAAGTTCTTAAATATTTACTAAAAAGTATCTCGAAAAAAGCAGAGAAATTAATCACCATCGATTAATGTCGAGTCGTTTAATTACAAACACAACTTGATAGTTAAATTGATTTCGAAATAGTTGACTATTATTGGGGAGAGTTGGCGTGAAAATTAATTCTCAGGGAGTAGATGTTGGTCTAAGATTTTCCTGATTGTAAAGTAGGAAACAATTAGTGGTCAGAAATCGAGTAATTCAAGCAAGAAATAAATTACGAAGCAAGTACCTTTCTCTAGACTGATACAACTATGTCTACCCTCTTTCATACATACATACCCTCATCCCCTCAATTAGCAATCTCGTATCCCTCAGCCATTTGAAAACTATTTCAAAGCATATCGAGCGACTTTGCTTCCTCCCCTCGATTTGCTTGCGATTAAAATTACCTTGAGTTTGAGTCGTTTGGTATATTAATCCAAAGAAAGCAATCGACTGATTATTAAAAAGAAATCAAGCAAAAGGGAAGCAACTTGAATACTGTTGGTCGTACACACAATGATTACATGGATAAAAACCAACTACGCTATATCATCTCTGGTTGTTGGTAATATTAGTACACAAGAAAGTGCAAAATTCGTGTATGCGAGTACAATTTGAATTGGTTCTTTCTAGTGAAAGACTACAGCATACAGAAAACGATGCACACATTGTACTTCTGGAGAAACGAGCCATGAACAAGAGGGTGGAAAAACGAAAAGAGGCTGGAAGGCTCTCGAAAATTTTTGCGGATACCTTCCCTCATGAGTCGCTATTCTAAAGTACATCCTGCATATGTGCCTACATCTACATGATACTTGGACGTTGGCCGAGCGTTACAGGATGATACTAAAACCAAAAGTGGAGTCTCTCTTGCATATCCTTTCAAAGCGATGTTACTATGTGCCCTTTTACGGTCACTCATATCACATACAAACCTTGTGCATCATAAAAAAATTCAATAACACATTTTATTTCTTATTATTGATGCTCACTTTTTTTTTATATTGTCATTCTATATATAAATATCGTTGAACATGGTAATAAACGTCAATTAAAAATATCTAAATATTATTATCCAATTATTTTAATATTTTTCAATTTATATTTCTGTATAAGGTGAACCATGCTTTGTATCAATTTCATGTTTTTCTGTTAAAATAGTTCATATTTTTAAACTTTTCTTTACATTTTTAACAAACAAAAAATTACGGACCATGTTTATCTTTATTGAACACAATGGATAATTAAGATGACAAATAATTTCAAAATTCCTATTTTTGATTTTTCTATGTAAATTTTATATTTTCAACTGAAAATACCTGCCATCTGTAATCTCTCTCAGGTGATGCTGTATTAAAATACTCAGATTAAAATTAGTTCCGTATTTTTATATTTTGTCACAATCTAACATCTGTCTAGCCAACTGTCTGAATGTTTGTTTATATTTGAAAAATCATTTAATCCATTGTTGATTCAATTTTTTTAACCTTTAAATTTTATTTTTCTTAGAGAATATGGGTTATTGACCTCAACGTCGAATCATACAAGGAATTTAATACTCTAGAGTTGGGGGATTATTAAAAAATAATTCCAATTTTCCTAAATTCAATACTGACATTAAAAGCAAATTTTCTGATAAAAATTCAAAAAATATCTTTTAGTAAAGGAATTTGAGGATAATAAAATATTTAAATACCACAAGATTGATCGTAATTTCAAGGTAAATTTAATTAAAAATTTTTTCCAGCATCCTCGATCAAAATAACTGGACATCTGGAACGAAATCTCTACATTATCGAGTGAAGCATAAAATATAATTCCGTTAGAATTTTTCTACGACGGCCATCATCATGTTATCTAACTTCTATACACAATATACTACGCATTGAACGTTATGGATGCTATTAAGGCGAACGAGCACGTCCCTTATTTACTCTCTGTACTCTGTTGGCCAATGCATCATTGCGTCGCGACGCTTTTCAAAGTGACCACTCTAGTGTCTTGCTCTTCTCATGACTCTTTCTCTCTCACTCTTTCGAATGTGCTATTCTCTTCTTCAGACTATCCGCTTCCGTGCACTGGCTTCAATAATGAAGTCTCTCGGTTGCACAAGACGCGCTTGGCACAATCAGGACCACATAGAACGCATTCCTCTCTATATCTTCCATATTACTCTTCTCTCTTCTTCTCTCTCGGCAATCGTAATTCTACGATACATACAAACTTACACGCATCAATGTACCATTGAGTTTCTCAATGTGTATGGCCCCTTGCTACAAGTTCGGAACGTTATACATACATTTACACACTGGTCTGTCCCCCTAGCTCCGTTCAGAAGTCAAGGGAGCTTTCAAAAGCTTGACGTCGACATGGAGAAGAAAGACGGAACGGGAGCGGAGACGGACTGCAATAATTATCGACTGAGAATGCGCTGAGGGAGTAGTAGATCGGAACGAGAGGGAAGAAAAAGTGTAGAAGAGGGAAACGGAGAGGAAAGGAGCGAGACACCGGAGCAGGCGCGAGGTAGTTGCAGGGGAGAGTGCGCAACTAGGGATGATGAAAAGTTTGACCGGACGCAGCGGGCACAATGCATCGCGGACCGTCCTACCGCCCCCGACCAACCACCCTATAATCCACCCGCATTGTACCACCAATCAATATTGTTTTATATACCGTAAGTTATGAGACGAGGCTGGTCACGACCGCTTGACAACTCTTTATTTCATTCTTCATTTATATATCTCTCCCTCTTTCTTCTCCTTCACCCTCTTTCTTAACCTTTCTCTCTATTAAATCAACTCTAATCGTTTTTACTTTATGTAAACATCCTGCTTTATGATGATATTTTTATATTTATCCAATTCTCGCGTTTCTCCATCATTCAAGACACATGTGTATTAGTGCGATTGTCGTTGTTGAACATCCGCTGTCATCTTTAGTCTTTCCTCCGCGACTGTTTTAACAAAGAAAAGATCTCGGCTACCATTGAAATATTCTACGGAGGTTGGAGATAACGAATTATCTTTGCGAGCACACTCTTCTTGGACAGGAACCGGAAATCGCTCAACGAGATATGCCATATCTCACAAGTCTCTTTGAAATATATATACATATATATTTTCTCTTCCAATTGTATATGTTTATTAAAGTACGAGACGAAGAAAATCATCTACAGAGTCATGTTTCCATGTACAGAGTATTCCCGAGAAAAATACAATGACACAACTTATCCTTGTATCGCAACAATAGACTTATCGGGCCGTGGAATTTTCGTTTTTATTTTCAGTTTCTTTTTTTCATTTACTCAGCAGGAAAAAGTACTAGCATTTAACAAGCACATAGTTGGCATCCTAACGTTTATATGAATAATTGTTCTTGACGAACGAAATGAATTGTTACGTGAATCGAGTACGATAGCAACGATGAAGGAGGTGGTCAGTGTGAACAACAACAACAATAAATCCTATATATACACAAAGATGATACGTAATAATTATTATAATAACAATAATAATTTTAATAATTTGATTATTATATCAACAGAATTGTACTCACGTGTTCCATGCCAATATCTACTATCGCATACTTAGATGACATACATGCATGTGACGTAATCAAATTTTCTATGTACTTTTTGATAACGTCATTTGATAAGTCACAATCATCTTTATCAATTCTAATCAATCTTTTATAATTTATTTTATATTTCTACCGAGAATTCATATTATTGCAATTTTGTCATTTTCTATCACATACATTATCATAAGTTATGCATGCAACTGAAATCAATAAGCTGACCTTTTTGGATTTACTTTTAATTTTCAAACATTTTTTTTCTTAATCTTGCAAATTAAAAAATTCAATTCAAAATTTTTATAAATTATTATTCGCAAAGAGACAGTAGAATTGATACTTCACTCATGAATGTCAAACATGAAGATATGCTTTGTGAAGAAAAAAAATGTCTGTGACAATTTTACCGAGTGTGAATGGACTGTTTAGATTTTTTACTGCTCATTCAATCACGAAGGTAATTATTTTTATTACACGGGAGTAATTGCTGCCTAAATACTTGTATGGAAACATTACAATTCATTGAACAACTAGACAACAAATGCTAACACGTGTTTAATAGCATATCATCACAGAGAGAAAAGCTACATGTTTTCACTTAAGCGGTTTCAACCGTAAAAGCTCTCATCAAACTAGACAAGTGTTGGACTCTAGTTTATTTATCCTTAAAATTTTTTTTCTGCAAATTAACAATCAATAAAAACATATTTGATAAAGCTAAACTCTGTTCTAGTGGAAAAAAACCTGTGCTGTAGTCTCTGCTGACAAGCTGTCATTTTGTCTCGGTGGACATGAAATAGCTAAGCACACCTGATTCAACTATAATAAGATGACATTCTTCTTTCGACCTCGCGTGATACCTCCATGGTCATTATGATTGCGTTTCCATTGATTTTATATACATAGGAGGAGACATCCTGTGATTAAACAAATCTCTCGGAAAACAGTGATTCTTTATTTGCAGACCAGTCACTGACGAGCAACAATCGACGAGAATCCAATCGCTGGGAGCAACTCGCAATACCGAAGATCCGGTATGTCCACAATGAATGAGAAATTCTCGATTGTTCCGGAAGAACATCGACGATCAAGCTCAAACTATTGTAGACGCGCCATCGTTGCCGCCATTCGTGTCTCTGATCTCCACCATTTCGTTACGGATACGTGGCCTCGTGTTTCATCTATCTACTCTACACCTATATGTTTTTATCGTTACTTCATCATGCACTCTTGTTGTTATTTATTCATCGTGACAGCGCTATGGACTTGGTGATGCTACTACCATCCGGACTACGACTTTCTACCGGAAGATTAATCAACGAACATCTAGAGTACATCAAAAGAGAAAACATTTAGGATCGACATTATGTCTTGTCGTTGATCAACCAAAGTATTGGAATTTATTTGTGCATTATCATTTCAATGAAACAATAAATTGTAATTGACTTATTGGTCAACGGTCTAAGAAAAATGTAAATGAACAGATAGTTACAAATTATCATGATAATGACACATGTCAAAACGTAAAAATAAGCATAACTTCTTTGCTAATAATGGTACAAGGTTGATTGAGAGCTCATATTGAAGATCTCGATGAGAGGGAAAAAATCGATATAGTTAAAATCATAATTGTAGCATAATTCGTGCTAAAACTAAAGCAAGTTCCCGAGGTCCAAAGTCGGAGTAGGGTTGGAAAATCGTCTGCTCTTTAACTTTGGACCTCTATAATTCCCATCCAAATGATCTAATAATGATTTTAAGGAGGCGTGTGGAAACTTCAAAATCTAAGCTACAGATACATATCCATGAAAAACGTTTAAAAAATTTCTTTTACCCTCAAAATTGCCGAAATAGTTGACAAACTCCCAAAAAAATGTGATATTTTTTTATATTTTAGCGATTTTAAGGGTGAAAGAAATTTTTTAAACACTTTTTATGGATATGCTTGCTTAGCTTAGATTCTAAGCTTTTTAAAACGTCCCTAAAAACAGTTATTGGACTGTCCGTTTATGAGTTATAGGGGTTTAAAGTCAAGGGGATGATGATTTTTAGTGTGTATCCAGTTTTACCCCTATTTGAGGGTGTTAAAGTAAATTTTCTTGAGCTGTGCCCCGATTCCGTATTTCTACGCATTAAGACGAAGAGAATGAGTGGTCAAACTTGAAAATCGGAGTACCTTTATTTTTTGGCCTAAAAAAATGGAAAGGGGTACTTGCCATTTTTTGGGGTCGAAAAATCAAAGTTGTCCGATTTGGATGATCGAGGACTTATTCTCTTCGTCTTGATACGTAGAAATACGGAATCGGGTCAAACATATAAAAAATCAATTTTTTCACTCCTAAAATGGGGTAAAACAGGAACTTGCTTTAGTTTTAGCACGAATTATGCTACAATTATGATTTTAACTATATCGATTTTTTCCCTCTCATCAAGATCTTCAATATGAGTCCTCAATCAACCCTGTAGCATTATTAGCAAAGAAGTTATGCTTATTTTTGTGTTTTACAGTTTTTCGCCAATATATCATTACTTCATAAATTTTATTATAGATATTGTTTTTGCAATTAAAAAACATTTAAAGTACGTTTGAAGTAGAGAGAATAAATTTTCAAAAAAAAAAAAATTTTACTGTCTAAACGTTCCCCATAGTCCCACCAGGGGAACGTCGGGGAACTTCCTCACCTGGGAACATTCTGGGAACCTTTGTGGAACTATATTTTTTTATACGGGAAATCATATGAATAGTAGTGACGACAAATATAATATATGTAGTGAAACAATTAAACAAGATGAAAAAAAATTCGTGAAGAAAGAAACGATCAGAAGTGATGAAGAGAGAAAAAATCTTGCATGATAATGTGCTCTAACCTCCGGGTGAGTAATACGATGTCGGGAAAAGAAAAAGGAAAAATGGCACGAGAGGAGGTGGGTTCTTACTTTGCATTCCTTTGTGTATATCTTCTGGTGCTTTACCCCTATCTCCCTCCTCTTGATGCTTGAACTAACGCCCGAGGTTTTAATGCACTTGTCTCCTTCAGATGCGGTTATAAAGACATGCATGGATATTCTGTCGTTACGGACAGACTCTTGGATGAGAAAGAGACAACTTCAATGTGGTTTACAAGGAATTAAAGTGGAGAAATCGAAATGGAGAAACGTTTCTCCCAGGCTAAAGTATAACGAGGACGAAATGCATTTTTAATTTTAAAATATCTTTTTCTGCTTCCTTTCTCTTTCTCACTTGTCTAGTTCCTATTCCCTTTTTCTCACTTCCTCTCTCCAACGACTCTTTTTTTGCATTGCTTTTGTAATGCCCTGAGCAGAAAAGAATCAAACGAATATCTCCGGTGGAAAGTCTTGATGGATATCTCGGCCTCCTTTTCCACACTAACGTTTCTACGAGATGGTCCTTCATTTACCAACTCCCTTTAGATTTGATATTGTTGACTATCCAATAACGATTCTTTGACTTTTCTCGAGAGATTGTTCAAGATCATTAATGATGTATTTTCAATATTTCTATTTTTCCACCCCCGAATAATTAATCACTCTTCCGATAAAAAAAGTTTATCAATATTCAATATGTATTTGAACATTTATATTATTTATTCCTGTATTTAATATTTACAAAGTGATTGAATTAACCGATTAAAAATGTATTATTCAACTGCAGTATTTAATAATCCAACAATAAGTAAAATGGACCTTCGTTCTCTTTTTCAACCCCATTCGAAAACTGCGCTATCTGCCGCCAAGTGGCGGAACCTTGCAGGACGAGGTCCACCGGTAGACTCTGACCGTCTCCTTCCTTTCCCGCGCCATGTCCCCCAACGACTATGCAATCAATTCTCAGTGTCTGTTTAGGTATCGTTGATTTACGCAACGATGGAAGTGTAAGATAAAACTATGTATTTATGGAAATTTTAGTCATCAGACTTACCTCTTTTGTCCTGGCACCCGCACACCAGCCGATGTTTCGTTAGGGCATCATGCGTCAACCTAGAACATTAAAAATATTTTCCAGCTAGACAATAACATATCGCTTGTATTTTTATATGCCTATTTATATAATTTATTCGCTATTTTTTCTTTTTATTCAAATTTAAGTTACAACCAAAGATAATTTAAAATAGCAGATAAATCCTCAGATGGTTGAATTGGAATACTAAATTACTCGGTTGTCTTTACTATCTTCATGAAAATTGATTCATCAGATAAGAAGAGTTTATTCGCAATAAAATTTTTTTATCGAAGGATCTGTAAACAAATGACGGAAAAATGAAGTACGCTTGAGTGCTCATGAAAACCGGTTAAAAAATAAAGACATAAACGATGATGTTTTTACTCGAGTCATTGAATGTATGTGAGGTGAGATGACAGAAAGAAGCAAAGAAGAAAAGCACACGTGAACGAGGTGTAAGTAAAATAAAGAACTTGCTTCAGTAAAAACTACCCTCTAAAAAAGAAGACAAGAGACGCTTGGGCGTTTCATTTACCCTGAAGGTGAGAGGCCGCAGATTTAAAAGTTCTTCCTCGAGATGTAATTAGCACGTCTTTACACAACAGACAAAACAATATCCCTCGTAATTAGTATGCATTCGCACACCAACGTTGGGCAACTCTTCTCTCTCTCTCTCTCTCTGTCTTTTATTCCCTCACCCCCTCTGTCTTTTCCTCCAGTATTCTGTATACCACCCTTTAGACAAACTTGCTTCTCTCTCTTTACATTATCGTCGTTGGTCCTCACTTTCTTTTACTTCACCCTAACGAAGCGTTTACGCGCAACCTCAGCCGTTACATTCCGGATACGTACTCTTCTTTTTCCGAGCTTTCTTCCCCGTTATATATCTCTGTACTCTGAATCTTGTTTTATTAGCCTTCCTTGAGACAATGCATCCCCTTATTCTTTGTTTGTCATTCTTCTTTTATGCATATCTTTTTTTATCAATTCAATGTTTTACTTCAAGACTAACTTCAATGAAGTATAAACTTCACACCTTACGCCAACTTCCTATTATATTATTTCTGTCATATTAATAATTTTAAAAGAAATCATTTTCTTCAGAGATTTTTCCCTTGTTTTCCTTAAGATTGATCTATATCACTTGAAAATGATTATCGTTTTTAAATAATGTCATTTGGATAAACAGTTAGAGATTTGAATCAAAAATAATGACAGAAGTAATATTTTTTCCCTTTGTATACTTTCTACTCTTACATTTATTATAGAACTTGGCATGTACTCAAAACCCCAATGATACGTTTCTCGTTATGTTCGTGCTGCAATTGCCGTGCGAGCACGTTCATTTGGTGTAGTTAAGATGGTTAAGGGTTAAAGAGTCACAGGAACGCGTTGCCTAAGCTATTCCCACACACTTAGAGCCTTTAATTTTACGATTATCTCTCTGTTGTGTTATGTTTGTTTCGTAATATCCACACTGTTTGGATATCTTTTTTTTTCTTTTACTAAATGAACATTTACGGCTGGTCTGTTTAAATAATTGTCGTCAAAATATTTTGAAAATTTAATCGATTAATTAAAAATGAGATAATGTATATGTTGTTATCGAAATCTGGCGGATGCGATGAAATTCTATTCAACAGACAATGTAGGTCAATGTCGTGAATACAAATATCTGGGTACTATCGAGTATATTGTAAAATTGCGGTGGAAAGGGAAAGGGGCGATGAACTCGCGTATAATGAGTCAGGATCCGTTGTTCACAGGATGCAGCGAATAGTAGTGGGGTGAAGCTATGAATGTATGATTATCACATGTATATACTTGCAGGAATCGACATAACATTGCGATTGATAAATTTTTTATTTTATCAGAATGTTGAAATTATGGAGAAGAACATTATTTATGCTAATTAGTGATACTTTTCACAAGGAGCATCGAAAAAATATTTGTTTAATTTAATAAATAACTTGAATTAAAATAATAACAATTGATATTAACATTAAACAAGTGATGATTAGTTAATTAAATCTTGAAATAAATATCCTTAAGATCGATTAAAATTTTTTCAAATTAATTAAAAATAGATTAAGTACATTGAGTCTTAAAATGAAAAACATTAATTAACTTTTATTTTTGAAATGAAATTGGGAGTAATTACTTTGAACGTCCAAATTCCTTAAATGGCAAATAATATACTGAATGGTTCTAAATATTCCAAGTCTTAGTGAACAATATTGAGGGTCTTAAAGTGTATACAACATCAATTTGAGTAATATTTAGTTGAACTGACTCTAATTGCTTCGTGATAGTTTGTAATTGATCGATAAGAAAAACGGAACTTGGTGTAGAACGGGAAGCGACTTGCAGAAATATAATGAGAATTTAGAGGATTAATGACAGAAGATTTATCTCGAATTGTGGAGGGAAGATTCGAACCCGAGAGAAGCTTATGCGGGAAACCTCAACGACGATTGCATGGGTCGAAACTTTCTCATCCATGTCTGTAAGCCGTCGGTTAAGACGTCACGGCACGGACGTCCAAAACTTGAGAGATCCCTGACATAACTGCCGTGCCATTTGGGAACGCCTGCGATTCTCACTCCGTGCACTTGCCAAGATATAACGCCTTTAATAACCTCAGCAAACTCACCCTTTGGACAAGTCTAGAGTCATTTGGAAGTACGCCCAAACGTGTGTGTACCCCATTAAAGAGAGATGGTTTGGAAGTAATTTTAAAAATTACCATATTAAGGTAATTTTAGTTAACTTCTTCCTATCTACTTTTTAACTTTGTCTTTTCGCACTTTTATTTCAAACTAACTTTGATGTCATACAATTTTACACCACATGAAACAGAATACATTCCGAAGTGAATTATAAAGTTATAAGTTAAAGCTTGAGTACGCAATCCGTCACCCTAAAATGTCGGATTGAATAGAAGAGATGAAAACTTTGAAATCCCCACCATTTCCTATTTATCTCTCGGGACTGTCTGGAGAAATACGTAATCACAAGATTCTATTATGATCCTTGAATCCTTCAAACTCACTCACGCCTACCAATGTGTGTGCACACAACCTTTCTAATCCTTCTCAAAATTTCATGTCATTTCCGCGGTAAATTGGTTGAAAACAATCACGCTCGAAATCAATATGACTATTATCCTTTAAATAACTTCACTCTATTTTTGATTTCATTTATCACTTTAGTTGATTTATTCTTTCAAACTATTTCATTTCTTTTCAAAACTTTTTTTCCCACGATACTTTGAGATTGATAAGAGTTATTTCGGACTATAATAAAATAGATAATCAAATCTTTTACAAACAATTTATTCTATAGATAAAAAAAGATTTCATTCTTTCACGAACAATATTCCCTTCAGATAATTATCTTCACTCCTTATTTAAGTGCTAAAATAAATATTGAGTAAGTGTAGAGGTGATAAGTTACCCTATATGATTAAATAAAAAATTCGTAATAAATTCAATTGCTGCATGTAAGAGCTATGCAATTCCCATCAGAGACAGCTGTTGATAACGTTCATCAACAAAGTTATGAAAGAGTAGAAAAATAGTGTAAATATAAATACCAGCTGTCTTAATATTGTATCTTAATATTTAAAATTTTTATTTTTTAAGTGTAATAAAGAAAAGATGTGTGAGGGTAATTTAAAAAAAAAAGTACACAAAACAGCAAAATAATAAAATTATATTTCATAAATGAGTATGTTATAAATAACCTAAAAATAACAAATATATAACATAATGAAGTGTGAAATAAGCTTGCATATATTAATATCAAATGCCAATAATAAAGCAGACAAATCAAATGAGTGTAAACTTTCAATTAAATATATTAATCAAATATTGCAGAAAAACGATGCGTTATTTGTTGTGACTTTCGACTATTGAATTATAAAATATAATTTCGCGGTCACAGTCAATCATATCATTGATACATACACACATTCACATGATTATTTAATAATATATTAACTGTATAAACAAACACTTGATATAAAAAGAAAATTATTTAATGTATAGCCAAATTAATGAATAATTGTATTTTGAAATTCAAATCACTTTTGAAAATAAATCATTCGAGTAACGATAAAATAAATAAAAATAAATGATGATTATAATAAATACATAATTAAGCACACATACATTAATAATACTGAATAATTGGTTTATTTGTTTATCCTTTTGATAACGATTTAGTATAATTGTTCATTCGAAGTTCACCCTTCACTCTTACAGAACCTCATCGCGACGGTCACTTCCGGCAACTGTGAGGGAATCAGTCGTGCGACTCAACGAGAAGTGTCTTTCCCTCGGCCTTGAGCACGCGCGCGATACCGGCACCTTACAGAGCATCCCCTATAAGAACCTCCTTTCTCTACGGTCACTACACGATTAATCAGACACCCTCGTAGACTAGTCCTTAATATCTTTCTCTCTCTCCCTTTCTCACACGCTTATTCTCTCAAGCACGCTCTCTCACTCTCTTTCTATCCCTTGGGTGGTCGTTCCTTGGTGAATCTTTCGCTACTAGTGTATCAATTGAACCGCACTGGTTTGTACACCCTTTACTACTCCACTAATTCTCGATAACTTCTCACCTTCTTCTCAAGTACGTGGTGTATAAATAAATCCTCCAATACACTCGAAGGTAGGTTGTAATTTGGCGGAGTCAACTCGCTTGTGTCACTTGTTAATTAATAATGATGTAACTTAATAGTTGTAACTATAAATGGATTAGATGGTTATCCATTTCACACAAATATACAACACACGTGCACTCGAGAGTCCAAGAGTACACTGGCCGGTGTCTGTTATGGTTGTATTGACATAGTTGCCACTAGTATACTCGTATGTGTTTCCGCGCGACGTTCGGGTGTGCGTCTGTATGTAAAGATGAGGGGATCGGGGTGGCGGAGAGTGGGGGGAAGGCGCGTGTAGCGGTGGTTATATTACAAGGAACGCGTCTTAAGTGATTTCGGCTTAGCTGGTCAGCCAGCAGCTCCGTATGATGAGGCCGCCGCTTTGCTACTGACAGACCTAAAGACCACCCTAACCCTGCAGTCGGGGACGCCCCCACCTCCGAAAGCCTCTGCTGGCCGCGGAGCAACCCTTAGCACAATGCCACCTCCACGGCGGCAGCGCAAACGCACTCTCACTCCGAGGGTAGTTCTTATCCCCTCCAGCTTCCAGGAGGAGCAGTTCAACCCCTCCAGCCACCCTGTTACGTCCACCACTATCACAACCCGGACGACATCCTGCCCCTCCGATTTCTCCTTCGCCAACTACCCTCTCTCTACAGACGTGAGTGCAATCAACCCCTTCTTTGCTAATTCCTTCTCCTCCGGCCGTTCTTCTCCCTCGTCTTAAGATAAAAACACGAACAACCGGGTTTTACAGTTAACCCACTCGCCCTTCGACTTGTTTTCTATCCCCACCGACAACTCAAGAACATCCCTTACCCCTTTCAATCAACTGGACCCTTCGACGCTTTGCTCCCTCTTATTTTTCCTATAACTCTTCTATTCCTTCTTCTCTTTTCTATCATCCCCTCCGTCTCTGATCAACCTCGATTCACTATTTATTTCGAAACAACCTTCAAACCTGTTTTTATTTATGTTGCTTTTTTTCATCTGCTACCCCCCTTTTTTCGTTCTACCAATACATTGTTGGATCAAACTATCAGTCGAACCACTTCTCCCACCGCTAGTATATTACTCGTTTGTATACAACTATCGCTGAGACATGAAAGCATGTACTTTTTCAGTTTTTCACGTGGCGTTCACTTCTATCAATGAGCATTGACATTGTCAATTTTATCAAAAGATACTCTATGTAATTTCGTCATAATAATTGGCACATTTATTTCACACATTACGGTTTACATAAATTTTAAATTTTTATGAGTCAATAGAATCAATGAATGTTTAAATTACTGTAATTTAGAATAATCATCATAACAATAAAGGGAAAAGTGACACAGTTTGCTCCATTGCCCGTGTTAAATTACATTTATAATTTGATAAACTATAGTAAATACAGTTATGTATCAAATTTAACGCGAAACTTCATAAATTCAATCGACATTATTTAAACTCAATGAGTGAATAAATCTGTATAATGAACTTTTAATCGTTGGTGATTTTATTTTAATGATATTTTCATACTACTTGTTCACAATTTTCTCCTATCAATGTCATATTGGTTATATTTCTTCAAATCATTCTAAAAATAATCTGTACTTATTATATTTCAAGTCTGCATTTCTATTGTTAAATTATCTGATCAACTACTAGCAATCATCTTCACTGCTCCGTGATATCTCGTACAGAGTATCATTTAAACTGATTTTCTAATCTCACTGATTCATCCATCACTATACTTATTTGGATTTGCCATCGTAAGAGACCTCTTGAAAGACATCAAGTCTTGACTTCTTTCAAATGAACCTCATTTCAACGAATAAAAACTTGACATTATGGTCTTAAAATTGAAAATAATAAAATGATGAAAAATTTCTTATCAATTCATCCTTCAACAATTAAGAAAAAATAAAAAAAGTTTCAATAATAGAATTCAATTGATACTTTTTCACACTTGGATGGCTTTCAATCTGTCTCTCACGAGTGATAGCGAATAACCCCACCACTTCACTGTGTTCACTTACAGTTTTTTCCTGAAATCGGTATCCCCACTTTATTGGCAATTGTTTCTGATACGATTGTAATTATTATTAGCTGTTTATATATTTGACCATTGATTACTAGTGACCACGTTGTTGTACATCAACTACTAGTTCTTTCTCTCTCTTTTTGTATCTCTGTATTGTAGACTCTAGCTTTGCATTCACGTTACACTTTTATTCTCTAACACAACTGGTAGTCATACAACTTTTATCCCTCATAGTTAACCAGTTTGACTAGTGCGACAAACCGTTTCTATATTACTTGTCCTGTGTCCAGTCAGTTTAAGGCTTAGTGTCGTTATGAGAATACTGTTTTTTTGCTCACAGATTTGTATTTTTCGTCAACTGAAATTTATTTGAAACATTTTTTTACTGTTTAACTAGTCACTGTTTCAATCATGATAAATTTTAAGTCAATTCCAAATTACAATTGTTCAATTGACAAGTCTAGGATTTTTTAAATTAAATTTAAGTTCAACACAAAATTTTTTATTAAACTAATTATAATATTATTTTCAGAAATGTTTATTTTAATTTTCTAAGAAAGTTTTTTTTATGTAAATTAAAATTCATTGTGATTTTTAATAAAAGTGAAAGAATGGTTAATAAAATTGTCAGCAATATTAGTGAATTAATTGGTTTAAAAGTTAATTAAATTATAGGAGTAATACACGAGTTGAAGTGTTTGCCGACGGACGAGAACACATGGGTCTTCAAGTCTGACCATTACGTGGCTGAGCTCCTTCAGCGTTGCCTCTTATGGCTATCAATACTTTTGAAAATATATTTTTAAGAGAAAATAATTGATTGTTTTGAGTTTATTATTATTCATTCGTTGCATAATTATTTAAAATGTATGTAAAACAAGAATAGTTTAATTAATAATACACGTTAAATCATTAAAATTGCATAGTGGTTTATTTATTTGGTTATCATTGTGAGTTGTCGAAGTTGTGAGAATAATGAATGATAAACTATATAAAATTGTTATTGATTCTGATTGGAACCGGTCATATCAATGAATTTTAATTAAATTTATTGTTAATTGTATATACATCTTTAGTAAAAGCGTAGTTAATATTTTATTTCACGACACGACAAAATTATCCGATTAATTTATCCGTGGCTGATTTAAAAGTACATCAACAGGTTACCCAAATTTGTTACGTATCAATTTTATTTGTATTTGCACTAGTCGTTCGTTTGTTATTTACCGCAAATCACAGTCACATATAGAATTTTAATTGAATCTATGAACTCGTAATACGACTGAACTTGGTCATTTTTTCCTCTTACTCTAAACGTGTAAATAAATAATTGTCTTGAATTGTTCTCACGTCACTATGAAAAAACATAACCACTGCACTTGCTTAGGAATAATATTATGAGTCAACTTGTGATTTCATAACTGTCAAAATGAAAACATTTTATCCAAGGTTGTGGTCACAATCACCGAGCACACATTTCCACAACTTCTATCACTATTGAGGAATCCATTCACCTTGAGATATTACGTTTTATTTTATTCAAATGACTCTTCCTCGAATACATACAAAATCATGAACAGGAATTTTTTGTTTGTTTGTTTGAAAATATCATGAAAACATTAGTAAAAAAATAATTTTAATCCCGCTTTACTCACCTTCATGTCACGAAATTTTCCTCATTGCACGTTTGATGAAGAAGAGAGTAATTGTCCTTGAAACCCTCAAAGAAGATGACCACAAAAAAGAAGTTCAACAAACACACAATAAACTTTTACAACTAATGCTGTTTATCCAGTCTGTAAATTTGGTTTTTTCAATACATGAATAATATTCCCCCTAGTTTTCCCACGATTCACGGGTTTAAGACGCTCGTCAGGCTCATTTGAGCCTCGTGCGTCGTTTTACGGGAGCGTGTTGTGTCACGCGAACTTGCGGGCTTGCGGGCGCACTGGCGACCGGTCGCGTAGGCGGAGGAGATTACGGATGCTGTAGTCAGACCACGCGCCAGTCAGCAGCTGGTGGCTCTCTAGTCCGTACAGTGGCGCCCCTGGAGCATTTCGTCGCAAGCTCGCAAGTTGCAAGAGACACGATAGACAAGGGGATACAAGGGTGGTCTGAGGAACGCGTGTTTAGTGGACTTTGTCTCTCTCAAGCGCAAGAACCAACGAGAAAGGAGTGACGGACAACGACGTACTGAAGCTAAGTACAAAAGACAAAGATAGAACGAATAAGCGCTTGAAGCTTGCGACGATACTACGTCAGAAGTGGGGACGAGAAGGTTGGTGCGCCTCAACGCTTTGCCAGTGGGGAGACCTTATAAAAGAGATAGAGAAAGCGATATGGGATTATTCTGTAGGTCGGACGAAGATAAAGAGATTTATATCGCAAGTCTCAGATTCAATGAGAGCAAGGAGACGCGAGCTTTTGCCGTTTCTATGTGAAGGATAGAGACGAAGAATACTGTTCCAAGGAGTACAAGAGAGGTGGTCAGTGCTTTTTGACTGGAGAGTCTTGATGACTACCTGACATGAGTGCGAGAGAGATGTAACCATGAATACCACGAAGAACCCTCTACTTTGTCGACGAGGGATTTGCTGACGTGTATGTATACTCTCGTATGTGAGATGTGACAAGGATACCCTCACTACTCGACCGCGTGGTGGTTTATATTCAAGTATATCAGTGAGCTTTCTAAGCATTAGAGGAGAAAGACATCTCTGAACGTAAGTGGGGAGGAGGAAATTCTACTACCAAGTTTGTGGCTGTACGATCAAACGCATTCTCTACACTAAGCTTTCTTTTTTTTTCTTTTTATCCTCATACGTAAAGAATATAAACAATGAATTTTTTTTATTTCTTTTCGTTCTTATCTAAACACAATATATAAACATGTTTTTCAAGATAAATACTTTCTTTATGAATCAAGTAATTAATAACTTTTAAATAATAAGAAGTTAGATTTTATAATAATAACAGTTGCTACTACTGTGAAGAATTTACATGAGCGGAGGGATGATAATTTTTTTTTTTAATGAAATATGGAAAAAAAGTTTTTTCTCATGAATGAAATTTTTTTTCAGACGTTTTATAATTATCACATATAAAAAACCTTGAGTTTTATATAACCCAAATACGGTTCATTGCATGTCTTTGGTCATGCGCTAAAATCGAACTGAAAAGGTGGTTTACCCCTTACTTTGCAAAACAAGAACCACTGCAACTAAATATGAGAGTGTATTAGTGTGGTGAGTGCGAGAGAAGATCCCAACTTATGCTTGTAGTAGTAAGGGTTGCGCTCGGTTGTGTTAGTGCCCCAAAGAAAAATTACCCCCTCAAAGTGGGGAGTATCTGTGTGTTTTAAGGGGTTGATGTTTCAATGTAGTAGTGAAAGGGTTACTGGACAGTGGCGATCTCTTGCTTAGGCGGCCAATATTCGTACTATTCTTGAGACAGTCATAATAACACCTTCTTCAATACATTTAGCAGCTTTCCCATCAATAAATCACCTTAAAAAAATTTTATCCTCATAATAACGAACGTGTTCTTACTGAGAAATAAACTAAATTTAAAACCTGACAAAAGTCAATTGTTCAGTCTATAAATTTACTCTGTTTATATCGACGTCGAAAAATAAAGGAATAAAATGTAAACGTTGAATGCATTAATCTCATATCAAATCTCCAAAGGATCGATTGCATATAGAACCATATGACTTATGAACTTTCAACTCCTCCATACTGTCCCATCGCCTTTTCTATTCTCCATTTTTTCCACCAGGCGCTTTCACTCGATCTCCTTTCTCCCATTCCACCGACACGTTTGCTTCAACCCCAGAGCCCGCTTACCCAATCACCCCATCCCACTGACGTTTGGCTGTGGTGAGAAACTCTCGATCAGCCGTCGGTATTTTTATCCTCGCACTTTTTAAGGTCACTTGTTGCTTTTTAATCCATCCCCAGTAGTGGTTAGAGGAGGGCTGGACTTTATTGTATACACTCAGTACGTTGGAATGATTGTAAGATACATTTTTATTTCATTTTCCATCAAGTTATTCTTTATTTACCACTCTATTATCTTATTTAATCTAAAATCTCAATATTCATCAGCACTGAAAGAGAGATAAATAAAATTCTACAGAAGCTATTGTTCTCAAAAAAAACGATTGTCATGAATTAATAGTTTATTGATAACTTTGATGATTGTTACCAACATGATTTAGAGTTAGATGTTGAGAGTTTGTATACTCGAATGAATCATTGCTGAGTTTATTATTAACTTCATTTATTTCTGAAATTTTGTGTATTAATTGATTGTTCCTGCGGATATTTATTTAATATTCACAGTAAAAAATCAATTAAAAAATAATTAATGACAAGCACTCCATCATGTGGGATATCAATGTCTTAATAAATCAATACTTATTTATCGCTTCCCTCGTATACATCACAATATAGACACCCTCTATTACCCTTGATATTCGATCAACTCGAGCATTTTTATTCGCAGATTTTAAGGTCACTTGTTGCTTGTTTAGTTATGTCGACGGTACATGCTCTCGCGTCCCACTAACACGCGTAGCTAGCGATTTGTTGTGTGAACCTAGTAAACGTATACATGTACACGTTACGCATACAACAGGCACTGGAACGAACGGGTCGTACGGCATCGGACCGATAGGTAGACGCCCTGTCGATTTCATTTAGTATTCCTCTCCTCGCACCCTTGCCATATACCACCAACTTCTCGACCCCACGGAGGCCACGCTTCACTATTTTATTTCCATTTTTTTATCCTCCCAACACTTCTTTTTGTAATTCCTTTTTTTTTATTTACGGCGTGTCCGAGCTTCGCGTTGTGGTTATTTCTTTTTTTCTATTTTTTTTTTCTACTGAGCTTTCACCATTTCATGTTTTCTCCCATCGCTCTTACTCTTTCACTGTGGTTTTTTCACATTCATTCTTACTTATATTTAACTGCCACAAAACAAACAATATCATAACACATTAATTTATTTATAATCGAGAGATCAGTAAGCTTTGTTTTCAATAGCAACATAAACGTTTTTGTTCACTGAGAAATTATTGTAATGTTTTGCTTAAATATTAATTGACGATCAATCGATTTTTTCCACGAATTAATTGCGGTGGAAAAATTATTTTTTATTGATGAGTTTGAAAGAGAAAGTGAAACGAAACATCAGATAATATTGTTTCAAATTAAAATGTTGATCATTATTAGTAGTTTTGATTTGATTTATTGACTGTTTGAGATTTTAATTCAATGCTATTAAACAGCTATTATTACTTCAATTATTAATGACATTTATGAGTACGAAAAAAAATGTTTTGTAAAAAAAAATAGAAAAAAAGTTTAATTGAGTTAATTATAAATAAATTACGCATAAATCTTTTTTTATCTTTGCAATTGTTCTTTTCACATTGTGTACCAGTTAGTCTATGATAAATTTTAGTTAATTATCTGGATAATCTTTTAAAGTATAATTTAATTCTTCATAATTAATATATATGAGAGTTTGACTTAATCATTAAGACCAGTATAATTTTTCTGTTTTACCAGATTACCAGAGTTTACCAGTTTCATGCTAAACAATTCATTTAACTCAATAATTTATCAACAAAGAATTTTTCGTGTTCTATTTAATCAAAAAATTTAACTAGATTCATTACAGTTATCTCAAGCTTATTGAAAGTTAAATAAATTTTTATTTTATTTATTTTATACAATACAAAATTTTAACATGAACAGAAAAAACGTTAAAACAATTAGAATCTTTATGCTCCTTATATAAATACATTTTACTAAATTACAATGACAGATTGTTGCCACACTTGCCGATGAGCAAACTCCAAATGTCAATATTTACTGTACCTCTGAATTGTGGAAAATAATAAAAAGTGAAAAAACTTTTTCATAATCCAAACAATGTTTCAAATGAAATAGAATAAGTATTTATTTAAAACCACTGTTTTAAAATATTTTTATAATAAATTATTTACAATTAATTAATGATCACTTAAGATACCGTTTATTCCAATGATTAAAACCAGAATAGACCAAAAGTTATAATTACCGTAATTTTAGGTGAATAAATTTTCTGAGCAAGGATGTCTATAAACTATTTTGACGTACATACGAGATATCCGAAGCCAAATAAGAAAGCAGTGGTCAAAGTAGATTGCATACGTATGCAGATATCATCATAGTCTATAGGAGTCAGTTTGAAATACTCTCTATCGAATTCGAGTGACGTTAAATGTACATGCGAGACTAGTAGGCATGCTTGCGTATGTGAGCAAGCTTGATTTGCGAGCATCCAGCTTCCATAGATCGACTTGCTCTTGATGGCATTGACTCCCTGGGGTCAGTCCTTTCTGCCTTCCTACTCTATCAGCTACAATGTATGTGGTCTACAGAATGACATTTACTGAACTTGTAACATCGTTCTGACGACACTTCTCCTTGTTCAATTTTACACAGTATCCTATGAATAGAAAGTAAGATTTTAATCAACGCTCCTACGCCAAGTGCTCTCAAAATAGAATCATTATTTGTGATTAAAAATTATGCTTGATGCATTTTAAATTAAGCTTCATCCAAATTTTATGACTAGAAAATAACGATTGATAGAAAATCATTAGAATTGAATCAAATTTCAGGAATAATTTATCGTTCTTAATTCGATGCTAGAATTTTTAGAATACATTTTGATAAAAAATTAACAAGTAAAAGTTTTCTACTTGCATGATAATTATATTTAATGATTTATATCATTGATTAATCGTTTGAAATTTTGTCTTTATTTAATAAAATATTTGAATTAATAATTCAAAAATTTTTTGGATTATTAAAAGAATAATTTGATTTCTGAATAAATTGATGAGACATTTAAAACAAAAATAGCCGTATAAATACTTGAGTAAAATATTCTAGACATGAATGGAAGTAAAAAATGCGAATTAATTACGGGGTTGTCTGTAACCAACGATTATCGAATTTACTTCAACAAATAATTGATCCTCTTATCTATTCCAATTAGTTCATACGTGACTTCTTAATTGGAAGACATGTAACACGTCATGCTCCAAAGTAAACGAGAAAGAAAGAGAAATTATAAAAAGAGCATACTCTGCTGGTGACAGTTGGAATATTAGCAATCCTATTCCGTTTTTACTTTTGTGTCCAGTGACTTTATATCCGTTTAACGCTAACCACTTTTGTTTCATGTAACTACACACATTTCGATCCATCCACGTAAAGAATGTTTCTACGTACATACAGATGCCAACAAATTATCAGTCTACACGGTTGTTTTATCATTTTCTACAATAATTCTTTGTCCAGGTGTTCATTTTTACTTTTTAAAACTATATATGTTTTCACGTATTTTGAATTATAACCAGACAGGTAAAACGTTTCTCATCTTTTCGTTTAAATTTTTACTTTTATTGCACCACGTGAGTAGGTATATCTTGCTCTCATCCTCGTCACTGCAATTCTTATACCCAACATACTCTTGTATTCCCCATTCTACTATTTTAATAATAATTGTTGGTCCTCTGACTGTTTCAATTGAATTTTCTGAGTGTCGTACTGTTTTTGATAGCTCATTTTCTGCTAACGAATTGTTATTTAACTTCTCTTGCTGCGGTTCATTTGAGCTTTGTATTTAATACCTAAAATGTCTACTGGAATTCATTACTCCAAAACGAAACCCTAGTCATTTTTCTTAAATAAAATATTTCTTTTTTTAACAAAATCATTCCAAGTAATGTTAATAAATTATCTTCAGATCTTCAAATAAGCTTTCTTATATTACAGTTAAGTATTAATTATATGACTTCCTTAAAAAAAAAACAACGGCACTTAAAGTAACTTAATTGACTCTTCTCTTCTTTCGATATAAAGAAATTATTTACGGTGAAAAAAGTTGGTAATGATGGACAATTAAGTCCAACATGTTTTGAATTATTGTTATATCATGTCTGAGACATAATATTCACTGGAAGTATTTCGTCGTTATCCATTTATTTAAAGTCCACTGTACCTTCAAGGTACATCCGGTCCTTTAAAGCCATTCTTACTATGTAACGTCTTCAGTAGACCGACCGAAGAACCCCTCAGTCATGAGGTCATGGCACGCGATCACACTCAAGGCCCCCCTGCAGGTGCACCCCATGTTATCGTCTTTGATGCTTGACGTAACTTCTTAACTGCTATCTTCCGTATGCAGTAACATCCACGTGCCGTTAATACCTATTTTTACTCCTTATGCTTCGCTTGCTTGTTGCTAAGACATTTCGACCGTTGAACAGATATAAAGTGTAACGGCTTTGTTTTAACTGATGGAAATTAAACATGAGTTAATGAGCGAATAAACATATAAAGAAATACATTCAGCATAAAACTAAGATGTGAGTAATAAAAAAAAATAGATGTGAATAATTGTTTGGAAATGTTTTGATTATAAATATAGAAACAGATCAACTATTATGCAACGGAAGCACCAAAATAAGATACTCTTGCAGTAATCGAATTTTATGGTTGATAGCAAAGTACTTAGTAGACATATCCGAGGAACAGCTTGTCCGTAAATAGAAGATTCCAATCAAGATATCAGCTCGGTTTCGAAACAACTATATCTTCTGTACTTATCATATCTAGACCATCTTCATCTCCCTAATAAAGTCTCGAGATTGACTACCATCACCATCACATACAGAAATGATCATTTTACTTCAATGGATAATGTATAAAGAAATTTCAGTTATTGATTATTAACATTCTGTAGATCTATCATAAAATGTAAATGTTTGTATGAAATATAAAAAAAACGTGTAACGTTGATTGAAATTAATCAAACTGTAGTGACTTGGTAATTCTCTCTGAATGTATGAAATACATTACCCTTTGTGGAAGGTTATTTCAATTTGAAAAAAATTTTGCTCTAGGCATAACATTTAAATTAGACTTATTTAAATTTAATATTTTCACTTTTAACAGCATATTAGTGAATAATCTATTTATTTTGCTATCTCGTAAAGCTATTTTTGAATGAATTTATTACAAATTTTACTTCATACTCTCCATAGGAAAAAATTTTATCATCTTTAAATATCAGAGGTCTTTCCTCTAAAAAAAGTCTCAATTTGTTTTGCTCGAAGGTATTTTAGGATATCTATTTATTCCTACTTGGCAATTTTGGAATAATAATTTTCTAAACGAATAATCTACTTCTCAATCTATTAGAAATTGATTAGAAAATAAATGATTTAAATATATCATCAAAGTTTCGAACCAGTGACCAGAATATGCCTGGAAAGTTAATCATTGAATAAAATAATGCAGACTATTTTCAGCTTTAAATCCAATATGCTAGAAAATTCATCAATGAAAAACCTGTTTATCCATAAATTTTAATCACACTATTGGGGTTATAAAAAACGAGTACATCCAATTATTCATTCTGATTAAAAATGGACCACTTTCACGTTTAAAATTCAGTGTCGGCAGTGCATTAGGCAATGATCCATGATTAACAATAACACCTATTGGAGAGTTTATTAATGTGCTCTCATCAAATACAGTGACCTCAACGCGTTGCATTATACACATGCCGAACGCATTCAACAGGGTCATGGTTACACTGTGTCAGGGTCGTGGGGTACGAGGGAGTTGATGACACGTCTCCCTCCACAATTCACCATCTGATAATGGTATTATGACTCGCCTGATTGTGGAAATAAACACGCGATCAGTGGGGTTGTAGAACAAGAGATATATATATATATATATATACATATCTATATATGGATGTACATATATATACATATAGTAACATCAAGAGAGGGAGAGTTAGGGGGAGAGCAAGAGAGAGAGAGAGGGCACGATGAGAGAAACGGTTACGCATTGGCGTGCGACGCGTTTGCACGGCTGCGAATGAAGCAATCGGTTCATTAAGCTCGTTAAACGCATCGACATGGTAATTGCTTGCCAATGGACTGATCGATATGTATATCGTCCTCTTAATGAAAATTATAGATAATTGTTGCATATTTAAATGTACTTTCATTGAGTGGGTTGGACTTTTATTACATACTTTACAATTGTAATCATAAATTTATTTCTCTAATGGAGAAATGATATCAAAGTGGTGTTCATGTGTTAGCTGATTTTTATTAATTTTATATCAGCTTTGATGGATTTATTTCAACTTCATTCTGCTTTTTGATACTTATTTTGATAGAACTTGATCACATAGAGTATTGTAAAAATTAATTGTATTATATTACAAGTTTTTAATTTTGAGAAAAGAACTTGAGACCTTCAGTGTAGTATGAGAGTATTTTCCAGTATTTCTTTTGTGTGTTAACACAATTCTTTTTTTTAGTATAAAAAGGAAGAGATGAGTTATTGTTATCATTATTTAAATAGAATAAATATAATACAACACTTTTGGTGTTGGTAAAAAAAATTTTCGTACATTTTTTTTAATGAAATTAATGTAATTACCAAAATATAAAAGAATATTTGATTGATTCAAGTATGGAGACTTTCTTGGCATCAATGCTATTTGGACCACTGTGAGACATGGTATTCTACATGGCATATCTCACATAATCGAAATGTCGATTGAATAGGACACATGGATGTGCAACAGGCAAATTTCGCACCTTGAACGCTCGGGTCGCCTCAGAATCTTCGGCATTTAATCGGCATCGATGAGAGTTGATATATCCCATACCCCCCATCACTCTCTCCCTCACTCATTCACCCCATGTCCACGACTCTCGACGTTTACGGGTATAAACGCATGCATCACCCCCCGTGTATAACGCAATGGAGAGTAAGAGGGGTTGTGAGTGCGTATAGCAGCGTGATCGTACGAGAATGGCATTGGCGTGGGTTACTATAACGAGGTCACTGTGCCAATAGTGTAGACTACTACCGGGACATTGTTCGACCTCCCCCTTCAATCACTTCGATAATACCATTATCACTCGACCGATCTGACACACATAGGGTTGAAATCCCATTCGAATCAGAGGATTGCGCGAATTTCCAAAATTATTGGTCATGCGTTTCGATCATCCAAGAAATTCACACTCTTGGATAAGATCGGAGTTTAAAATTTTTATTTTTAAAAATTACATTTGCCAGATCAATTGTAAATCGTCTATCTAAACCAGTTTTTTTGACAGTCAAAGACTTGATTGGTTACAGAGAAACTAATAATTGAGTTTTATGGTATAATATCTAAAAATACTATTTTTATTACCCACAGCTAACTTCAAAAAATATATTCTTTTTTTCTAGAAATAGAACAGGGGTAGTTTTCTGGGTACTTGGGATATGATCCAATTTATCAAACACAATTTAATCTCTTACCTCAAGTAAATTAATCATTCAGTTCTTTTTCGAGATGTTGACAAATCTCAATTGAAGAATCGTTAATAAATATTTGTAAAAAAAAAAGAGAATCCACTTGGGGGTAAGACAATTCATGGCATCGAGCATAATTATCTGCTGGCTGAGACCAGTATTTTTGGCCTTATTCAGTACGGAACAGTGTTGTCCAGCAGAGTTGGATCAACGATTGGGTGGTAAGTGGGTGGTTGAAAGGGAGGATGGTGGAAATGAACTCGAAAGATGGAATGGGCAGAGGTTGTCCAGTGACGATGAGTTGCTATGGTAACCGACTGCATCACCCTCGCCTTTTCCCTGCAAATGCATTCACATAATTGCAACTCAAGTCTGCCAATAAAATTTTACTGTTAATATAAAAGAAAATAACGTTATTTTCAGGAATAAATAATACATTCGATATTTTTGGATCCACTTGGATGGTACTTCTTGATCAGTTGCAATAAATAGCCATTAAAAGTTAACATAAATAAAAGAAGAGCAAACTGCTCTCGTTTGAATTAAATAAATAATAAAATGTATTTATATGTAATTAAATGTAAACTTATCATATGGTGGTGAGATCTAATTATGCGATTGTTGTCACACACATATAGATGGTTGCTAAAATGCGTGCAGAAAATCAAACCGAATAGCATGTCAAAAAATGATTATAAAGCTTACTTCACTACCTAGGCACCTACTGCCAAGTGAATATTTTATTAATTTCGTAAAACATCCACTGGGGAAACGAATGTATGAACATAAAGTATATACGCACGTTCATATATAAAAGCAGATGTATGTCACACGAAGTATACATTAAGCCAAGCCTTTTATTTCGCACGAAATGTTTCACTTAAATGATAATTGCTCAAATGAAGCGAATCCGCCACGTAAGCACAGTATTTCGAATATTTAATATTTTATTATTCTGATGAAAATCTTTGTATATAATCAAAGATTTTAAATTGATATCCTGAATATTTTGGAGTAACATAATCGAGTTGTTACTATTTTTAAATAAGATTATTAAAAAAAAAATCTATAGAAAGGACTTTTGTTTATTTTCTATTTTTAAAAAAGTTCTGATAATTTTAATATTTTATAAATTTTTATTATTAATCCATTCTACTCAATTGTGAGTTTTTAATCTGTCTGTTGAACGTTTATAGACTTTATTTCATAAAAATATGGGGAAACAAGTTTAGGTAATTCTACTTTCTAAAAATTTTGGGGATTTTATTAAATTATTCAATATTCTGATTAAGTTGTATATATTTGACTGAAAATTCTATTTAAAAACTATGAATAATAAAATAAGAATAAATTTTTCATCCTTTATTAAAAAGAATTAAACTGATTTTTAATTATTGTATTTGATTAATCAAAGAATGAGATCATTTTATTAATAACCATAAATGAGTTAGTAAATATATTGACAATTATGGAACAAAAAGTTTTTATAATTCATGAATCGTGATTCCGAGAATAAGATAGAGAGCTCCAGCGATTCCTCGTTATCAAGTCGGGGCATCGGAAAATCAGACTAAGCATCATAACGGGAAAAGGGGTTTGAGGGAGTGATAGCGACTATGATGTAGCCACGATATCGTGGACATAACATGTAGGTACATTAGCAAATGTAGCTATGTAAGAAGCTTCTGGGAGACGAGGAAAGAGGAAATAGTCATTTAGGACAAACTACCCTTAGGTAGCACTCACGCGACTGATCTTATCATGTCTCCAAGCACCCAGAATGCACACATCCAACCATCGCGTGAATAGTTAAATATATCTCGACACGAAGTCATTTTTTTCGTCAATAATTGATGTGTCAAGTCGACGACAATAAAGTATAAGCCATAATGAAAGTTAAATAAAAATAAATAAATTATTTCAAGTCAATATTACATATTTATATTTTTTATAGAAATATATTGAAGGGAGTTTCGAGTTTAGAGACTTAACGCACGATTAGATACACTAGAGAAACGGAATAGTTTAGTCCTTGGTAGATATATCTCAGAAATCGCAAGGAGAGTTTCTCGAAAGGTCGTTGTGACCCTTGGAGATGCGCCACGCAATCTTATCACGATTTGCATAAATTTAAAGTTTCTCGCTCAAGTTCGACCTAAGGGCACTCTGAGAAGCTGTGTCTTCTAGTGTCCCTTTATATCTTTACTATTAAGTCATTTACAAAACTACATTACATAAAATCAGTTTGAAATGATTAAAATTCTTATTTAGAACAACTTAGTTGTTTATGATCAACAAAATTTTTCTTGTAATAAATAAAATATGAAATAAAAAACCAATGAAGTGACTAACATGTCATTAAAAAAGTGATTTCATCATTGCAAATTTTTCTACTGAGTTTAGCATACTCTAAAATCCCCATTGTTGCCTTTTTGGGTTTTTCATGATGATTACGTCTTGTCTTTTCCGTACGTACATTATTCACGTATCCCCCCAACCTGTTCAAAGGCTTTTCGGTCAATAGACATATGTGAACACATAAAGTAGCTTCCTAACATCCTGACGTTGCAGTGACAACAGGAGCACAAGTACTCGTCAACGTTCAGCACATTGCTGTATGCTTAGCGGCTTAGGTACTACAATGTTTTCATATCATGTATTCGTTCTTTTCGAAATTCATATCACGGGTTCCTTCTAAATGACTCGGCATTAAGTAACATTTTCAAGTAACAAATGTAAGCATTGTTATCCCGTGGTCTTGTTAGTTGACATGGATTTAACAGCCTTCAAGATTGAAGAAGTCATATAAGTCTAGCAGCTGATCTCTTTAGATTTACTCGATGGCTTTTCTACACCTTTCGTTTACCTTGTACTTACCCTAAAGAATTTTATTGCAGTGTTTGAATTCAAATAGTCAAGGAAAAAAGAAAAAGATGAAAAAAAGTGTGGACATAAAAAGTCACCAAGTGGACAAATGTGTGAGACAGACGACGAGAAAAAGAACATATGGACGTTAAGCTTCTCTAAGATAAGAGAAAACCAGACAAATATTTGCGGAATATGACACCCTTGGCTCACTCAAGCACAGTCATATCTTTTTTTTTTCCTTTATCCTCTTTAACGCCTTATCTTTTCAACACATTTCCACCACTTTCATGATTCTCTGAAGACCATAAGCTACATGCAAGAATGTTATTTAATTAATAATCTTTCGCTATAATATTTGCAATGTAAAGTAATATTTTACCTTAAGTTATTCGATTTATTCTTAAACATGAAAGGAATTATTATCAGTTGAGAATAATAAATGTAGAAAAGAGTCTCAAAGCTTATAACTTAAGAGGATTCCCGAATGAGTACGAAAAAGGATGAACAGTTCAGTAACAAGCTCAAGTAGCTTTTGGTCTTTGAATTAAAGACCTTGGCCACTTTTTCGTATTACATTTCATCTGAATACTCTTAATGAGAAAAACTGGACATCAACTAAAGACTAGTTTTCCAAAGAAGAGTCAGCTTCTACCACTTTATGCATTTTTTTTTCTTATTTTAAAAAAAATCCATGGTTGTATTCAAGTCGAAATGTGTATCTGTGTGAGCATATTACGTACAGTGCATTTATGATTCATAAAATAGTCCACCTGATAGAATGAGCTTACTTTGACAATAAGTTGGTGTTTTATCGTAAACTTGAATCTTTTGACAGGAAGAGATATGATTTGTGGCTTGGAAATGATTTTAAAGCCATATGGCTAAGACTCGTTTGATACTCTTATCGAAGATAATTCAAGGTAATTAAATATCTCGGCCACCTGCCAATTTTTCTGCTTATGTGGACAATGAAATAATCGATTTCCCTTACGTCACAGAATAACAAAGATAAGTATATTAATGGAAAAAAAACATCAACAAAATTGTTTACATTTTTTCAATGATATTTTTAATAATTAAATTTGTATTAAAAGTCAGATCATTTACAGAACAGCTAGTATGAATAAAATTGTTTTGATGAATTATTAGTGTCTACTGAATAAAGAAATATATTGATGACTGATAAAAATAATCAAAGTAAAAAGTACATGATCCAATAATTCTATCTCTTACATTAGTAACACAAAAAGATAATGTCAAAATATTTCAATATAATTTTTTCAAATTTATACAAGAATAATTTTTCTCTTGAAATTATTGAAGTCTAGAATCCTTGGAATATTTTATGATAATAGAACGAATTTTTTTTTGTAAATGTACGATTTAGTCTCTTCTGTTAACAGGTTTTAGCTTTGCCCTCTGTTCCTGCAACATTTCTGGAGTAATTTTCACTTGACACCTATTGGCATATATATGACAGGACATGTCTCCACAACATTCACCGCTCGAAATACACTAATTTTCAAACAAAAAAAAATTTTATTACAATTTAAAAATGTTTTTCTAAAATGGTATAGGTGTTGTATGTACTCACTGGGTCACCATGCCTCTTGCAACTCATCTTGTTATCAGAAGTTGTCCGGGCAGAGATAAGAGTAACAGCCAGCAGACCAATCATGATAAATAGTGTAATCTTAGCCATTTTTTTATTAGCAAATATTTCTCGTAAGCTGAAAAAATTCATTAAGAAAACAAATATTATAATTGAGGAAATAAGTGAGTTATTCAAGTTTTTGTAAGATTATAAAGGTCAGGCATTAAAATTCAAGGCAATATACAGCCTAAGAAATTCATTACAATGATACAAGGTCAAATTGCCTCATTCAAGTTTCAACGTCAGAATGATATCAGTAGTCACAACAGTTTATTTGCAACTGACATATGACGTACTGTTTTTAGCTGGATTTGAAACAACGAGTATAAAAAAGTGTGCTGTGAAAATATCTGTTACCACCTTAAAACATGAAAATATTCAAATAAAAGTTAGAAATAGAGATATTATTTTATTTGAAATATAACAATCGTATGCCAGAAATATTTTTCACTAGTGAAAGTATAGATTTTATTATGTAATTTAGTTGTAAAAAATTATATTCAATTTATCTAATAGTTAACAATAAAATATCATTTTCGTATTCATTGATAATTTTTATTAAATTTTTCTACAAACATTTTTTCTCTTATTCAGAGTTAAATAAAATTAAAACCGACGTAACGTAAATGTCAACAATCAACTCATGAAAAATTTTTTATGTTTGAAAAAATTGTTTAAAAATGAAAAGGATTCAAGTTACTATGAAAAATAATTTCTCTAAAGATATTTTCGAAATTTAAGTGTGACGCAATTATTAATTTACATTATTTAATTATAAATAAATATTAGAGTAATCAGCTATATAATTCAATCTTTTGGTATAACAAACTCTTTAGATAAATTCACAATCAATTTATTTTTATCAATATTAGCTCAATAATTAACAATAAAAAACGGGAAATAATTTAAATCATAACATAATATAGAGAACACTCACAAAAAAATTGATACTCTGAAACGTTCTTTCTCAGCTGTTTTTACACTACTGACGTCTTAAGTCTGCAACAACGCTTTTATATGATGAGAGCTCAATCTCCTGATTCGTATGGAACACATCTTGTGACTCATTGTATGCTAGGATTAACATTTGTATGAATGGAATAAATTTATAACAGTTCTTAATAAATTTTTATCACATGATTTATTCTTTAATACATTGGATTTCTTCTTTTGTTACAATCATTATTTCAAATCTCTTCCATTAAGATTTTTCTAAGAATCTTTCAACAATAAAGAATCTCAAGATTAATAAAAATCACACGAATGAACAAAAAAACATTCAGACAACTCCTGGAGCTGCATTGTGAATGACTAAATAAAAAAAAAGCTATTCGTACAATGCATTGCTTTCTTAACTATCATTGATAGATATTTTTTATCCTTCAATTTTGAAATTATGTTACACAACGTTTCATATAACCAAGGCAGACGTATGGTTTACAACAATTTTCGGTTGTGTGGCACTGTAATTAAACAATTTTCCAACGAAATAACACGTAAGCTATAGTTGTGTGGAATGAATTATCAAGTTAAAATGATATAATTAAATGGTTACTTACAAATTCTCCAATGAGTGAACAATTCCTCGAAGCAGCCATCGTCATTGTTATTGCTATCAACACGATTGCAATAATTACACAAAGTCCTCGGAGCATGATGAAGATATACTTGGAAGTAAATTATAAGCCTGTAAAAACAATAGTTTATTAAATAAAGTGATAAAACATAATTATTGAAAAAAAAGACAAATGATTTACTTGGGTGAATGAACCAATGTTATTAGTGTATTTCAAACTAGTGAATGCTTCACTTCGTTAATATATATACATTCGATTGAAGATGGATATCAGTTTTTTTATCAAGTCAGACAATTATCAATCGTATCTCTGAATCTCTACATGAAATGATATCGTTGTGATTACATTTTCATTTAATTAATAGTTTTGAAAAGTTAAGCTTGATATTAATTAAAAAAATATCTTTAATACAAAGAAACTTTGAACATATTTTTTCAATTTTTTATCTTTGTTGTTGTTTACTTCAAAAAAAAATTTGAATATACTGATGGTCAAAGTAAATTGACGTCATGAATTTTCAATAATAGAATTAAAAAGGTTTATAGATCTGAATGAATATTATTAAATTCTTACATGATACAAATGTTCACCTTGAAAGTGATGTAGATACGTATTCATTATAAAGTTATTTTTCTTTATGGATACTAGAGATATCAATTGTCACAGAGTAAATAAAAAATTGGTATTACTTATTACTCCTTCAGGTGTTAACAAAAAAATCTGAGGTTACAGATTCTAGTGATATTTATAGATAATGTCAAAATGATGATAACAATCATCATATAAACATGGTAAATTTTCAACATCAAAGAGCAATTAAGTGAATAATTGAAAACTGTTGTATACTACATGATTGCATTTAAAAATATGAAATCAAAAAATGTTCATACTATTTATTAATTTTCAATAGATATTAATATTGCACCAAATTAATTGATTCAAACCAAAATAACCATTTGAAACATGTAACATGTAATTCATTCACACACATCAATCTACGTGTATAGAAGTATTGTTTTATAACAATAATCGAAACCACCTGACGAATTGATTTCATCGGTATTTTCATTCAAAGTCTCTTATTCAAAACCAATATTTTCAATATACATCTCAAATCACTTGGGCTCCCAATCAATTATTTCATGATCAAAATTACGATACAGTAAAAAATAACGATCAGAAAATTCCCATCACTCAATTTTACTCCTGTTGATAAATTTTTTTATTGAATTATATTTATTTGGCTAAAAATTATTTTCTTACACATTCTCAATGAGTCATCAAGTGATTATGTAAAGTTTGGAAATTTCTAATCTCTCAATAAATATTTATATATTATTATTATTATTATTATTATTATTTTGATGCATGATAAAATAAGTCGGAATTTCCAATGATTCCTATGAAACGTTGACTTTCTTCGCTTAAAAATTGTATAGACTGTTCGTAGGAAATATTAGTGATAACAGAGCCATCAGAAGATCGAAGGTTATCATGAATATGTATATATTTAGCATAAATATTTGATCTACATAAATATATTTTTTAAGCATAAATTTAACTCTAGACATAATTGTGTTTAATTTTGACTATTTTATTACAATTTATTTTTTGTCAATTAAAATAATTTTTTATCCTTTCATGAAAGGTATCTTTAGATATCAGATATTCTATTCATATTTTTTGAAGACTATTACTTTTTTATCAAAATTTATTAAAAAAAAAATCTGATTAGAATCTCTTGAATGATTAACCATATCTATTTAATGTAAATATAAAGGTAGAAAAATGATTATAAAGTAAAAACATTTTTATTGAGTACTATTCTCGCATAAACTTCAATTTAATGACAAAAAAATCCCGACGAAAAAAAAGGCAGACCTCCGGAGGCATTACAACATATAGAGCATACAACAATTTCTTAATTAGTGAGTGTCGCTTGCATGCGAGCTGAAAGTAAAGGGGACTGCTGTACTCCTAACAATAACTTCCGCACGCATTTCCGCTCTTAGTTCGCCTCTTTAACAGTTTTGTTCCGGAGCACGTGTTGTTCAGATTTATTTATCATATATAATATCACACAAAAATCATTCTATAGTGTTGGTAATATTTGCACAAAGTTACTGATGTAGAACCTTCATTTGAAAAGATTTTATTCTCAGTCTGTTTATTTGATTACAATTATTTTCGCAACTTTAATACTGACATGACATAATACTTGAAATTACGAGCATAAATAATTAATTATCATATCAATAAATAAATAGCTAATGAATCAATTCGGAAGTACTTTATTTAAAAATGATAAGTCAACTATTATTTATTCATAAGCATAAAAAAAACTTCCAATGATTTTTTTTTTGTTAACCAACTAATTTTGCCGGTGAGGATTACAGAATTTTTATCAACATTGTAAATATTAGTTTTTGCATTGAAACTGTAAACATGACATTGTTTTCATCGTAAAAACCTTTTTATTGACCGAGATTGTATGAGCTATTTTTTGTCACTGGTTGAGTTTAAATAAAAAAATAGCAAACTTTATCCAATCTTCATCTGAAACCCTCTTCTTGGTCAACCCCAAGTAGTTGAACGACTCCCCAGGAAACCAGATTAGACGCCCCAGGAATCGCTTCTACCAGAAAGTCGTAAATCTCGGTTGTCAGTATAGTCTTGTCCTAGGTGGTTTTGCTACCGGAATCTATTGCCTAGCTCGAGAGCTACGACGTTCTCCTTCTCGTGCTTTCGACGTATTCAACAACTAAGTGCAATGTCTCAAAGATAAGCGCGTGACTGGACAATTTGATAATTGGATCTATGTGGCGACATGGTGATTTACGGTCTCATTCAATGTTAACATTTGTTGTGTGTGTGCACAAGTCACATGTCTATTATAAATTAAATAAGATGATGGCTGGGTACAGAATCTCTTACGTTGTTTTACCTTTTTCCTTTCTACTGGAGACTATAAATATTTTTATAATTAGCTTTTAATTATAAAAATCTAAAGCAATCAGTTTAAATATAAGAGTCAAAAGACTAATACTTTTGACGTTGAATTACGATAGTTTTTGGAGTTTAAATCAAACTCACGTTGAAGAAAAAATAACAAGTCATAAAATAAAATATCCACGTGGCAAAGATTCTCATAATGTTTTTGCATGAAAGTTATAGAAGCGTCAAGAAATAACGAGGGGTAACGTCACCTTGCTTTTCATGATAGCATAATAAAACAGAAGTAAATCCAAGAATTTTTTTATTCAACAACATTTCGGTACATGCAGATCAAATTTTTCAAGTGTCTCATAAATTTTTTATGACTTGGAACGGACGGTAAAAACGCGGGAAAAGACTAAGCATCCTCACTGACCATTTCCTAGCAATTTCCTACGGCTGTTTTTCACGTAAACTTTTGAACCCCTCTACACACCCACTACTAACTCCTCTTGTCGGTTATTCCGGCTGCCGAGCGCTGTAAAATATCTGCTAAGTAGCCACGACAGACACAGAGGGCAAACCGAGTTATAAATGGCCAGCCACGAATGCCACCGCTTTGTGTCCAGATGCGTCCTTAATACTACACCGGACCTCCTGGACACTGCTCACTGTCAACACTAAATGCTTTGTCCATCCCGACGAAGGATTGTTTTTCTAATAACATCACTACCTAATGCATTTCTTTTCTTTTCAAAATTATCTCTTCTGATCAATGTTATTCACAACTATGTGCATACTTTTTTTTGATGATTTTTATTAAAATCAGTTGAGAACTACTGAATAAAATAAAAAAAAAGCTTACGGAAGTCTAATCAAATTCTTGTATTTATTACCAGCTGATAATGCAATATTTTCAGAACTGAGGCTAATGACCATTATCCACCGCTGTATTCGTAATCAGGAGACATGTATTTATCATAATTAGCTTATTGTGTCCAAGAACCATTTTCGTTATTAACCAGCATAATTAGCTGAAACCGATTTAACTCAAAATCTAATCGATTCCTGATTATTTTTAAAAAATTACATTCCTTATAAAAATAAATTAAATTACTATCAGAATTATATTCGTCATTCCTCATAAAATTCTTCTTCTTACCCAATATTTGATGAGTAAATAAGTAGAAGGGTGTTGAGATAAAAGTGACTTTCCTTAAAAAAAATTTCACTCTTCAAGATTAAAGAATCAATTCATTAGCATATATTATTACCACGTTAATTGATACTCTTTTATATTTTACGGGAATGTTTAAGATTTAGTAATTAAAAATCTCGATAAAAATTTAATAGAATAATATATATTTAATGTTCCCTTTAGAGGGATGAATGCACCGCAGGTATTGGTGATGAGAGGAAAAATAACGTCTCACAGCACTGGACAAAAAATTTACCGCGCGTTGAGTAAGTCTCTGGTGCCATCTATCTCATTATGAGTATACTATCGTACTCAACTCTTATATGAGATCCTAAAGCACAAGGATTAAATAAGCCGGCAACGACGATTCCTGAAAAGTTGGATTGGAAGACGAATGAAGGAAAAAATGGACAATAAAAACATCATATAAAAACTCAACCCCTACAAAATAAGAGAGAGAGAACGAAAGATAAAAAAAAATGCTTTCCAATAAATCTTTTTAGAATTGAAGAGTTGATTTAGACCTTGAATTTTTTAGCTAAATGCTTTGATAAATAATTCAATAAAATAGAAGCACTGAATAAATTCAATCATCTAGGAATTGAGTGAAATCTCCGAGCAGGTACTATTTTTAATTCTCACAGAAAACCAATCTACTATGTGTAACATATCATTTTTTATTGATTTGCAAGATGTGTTTATCGTTCTCATACGTTTTTATGAATGGTCATGGTTATACACCTACACGCATAAACAAATGCAATCGCTCAATAATATAGCAGGATGACTATGGGACATGGAGTGATTGGGGTGCAGACGGCCTATGCAGTTTAATTTATGTTGTATCACCAACCAGTCGTATTGGCATTCGCATCGAAACGGACGTTTATTTCTGTTACATTCGAGCACTTTTTTTTTTGTTAAAAAAAAAAAAATTCTTAGTACACGAAAGTGCGGTTTCAAAAAAAGACTTGTCAATCTTCTGCTGAATCACTGAAGATTCGCAATGTATCTGCTCAGTATCACTGCAATCCGATGATTTATAGATTGCATCTATATTTGAGGATAATGTGATACGTATGTATAATCCAGCCGTTGTCACATAAGCTCTCACGCTCATCAGTAAGCAACATGAATAAACAGACAAAATATGGAAGCTCTCAGAAAATCAAATCTCTTTTGGTTTATTAATATTATTATCGTTTAAACAAAAATAAGGTAAGCTCTTTAATGTTACACTTTCTGGGGGTAATAAAAATTTTATGTACGAAAAAATCTATGCATCACTGTTAAAAAATTTAAATACTTTAGAAAAGTATTTATTAATGATAAAGAGAGTCTATTTTTTTGTAAATTATTACAATTTATTTACCATGGATAATTATCATACAATTGAATAGTCTATTTTTTACCAATTGCATTCCTTAAATACTTTCAGTCGTAAAAATTTGTAAAGTGAAAAAAAAATCAATTTGAATGGAAAATGTTCTATAAATTCCAGCAAAAATAGGAATAATTCAACATGGCACCGACACAATTGAAAAATTTTTTTAAAATTGAAAAAAAAATTTAGGGAAGGTAGAATGAGCATTATGATGATCGAATATTGATTGTATACCAAGAAGCTTAAGTAATAAAATACGGTCGATGTAAAAGGAATAAAAAGTGTAGAAGTAAGAGTATGATAACAAAAGAGTGAAATAAAGATGATAGAATAAGCTAATTAGTTCGGATCGAAGACTGACTGTTTGATAAATGAACAGTCAATATTTGAATTAAGGATATCCTTTCCTTCGTCAGGTCTAACTGTCTCTCTTCAACTCTCACTTCTACTTTATTCTCTCGATTTCCTTTGCTTGAAGAGGGCAGGATCTCGTTCAAGCAGCAGCGAAACGAAGCGGTCGTCGGAACCGCAGTTTACTCATGTATACTTACACCCTCTCACTTCGTCCATGTTTAGCCAAACATCTCTGCGTTATTTGCATGGGACGAGCCCCGATCAGAGATAGCCGATGATTAATGGCCCTTCTTCAGGGTTTATTAACGACACGCCCGTCCAGTGAACTGTGCATGTCTTTCATGACGGAGGATTCTACCTTCACGCAATCCTGTTTCATCCCCATTTCTCGTTCCATACTTTGATCCCTTTTTTATTTTTTCTATTTAATAAAAAACCACTCTCTAAAAAATTCTGACGCGTTCGCGAGACCCGAAATAAATCTTGCTTAATCCTTTCAGCAATCATGATAATGTCAGTCGCGTTCCACTAGAGTTCCTAGAAATATAATTTTCCCAATTTTTTCGCAGTTTATTATCTCAACGAGTTGAATAGTTTTATCTGCATATCAATTATAATACGATTTATTTAAAAGTATCTCTTAAAACTCTTTAGCATGATGATCATATATACTAAATAAAACCGGATACCATAAGGCAGCGTGTAAATATACGGCAACCTGATCCAATAATAGTCGTACGGTCAATTAAGACACCGTAAGAACCAATTTAAAATACACTACTTTGTTTCGAGGGTGAACAATATTTAAGGTTCATATTTACGATGTGAAATACTTACTCGTGCAAACAATTTTTTTTATTGCTACTAAAAAGTAATCTTTTGATTCGTTTTAACTTCCTGTAGCAAAAAAAAATCTACTAACTTCCAGCTTAGTATATATCTTACGATAAAATTTACGATTCCTGAAAATGTGTTCTGAAAAAAGAAGTTTCCGAATACCTTTTAGTACATTTAAATCGGACTCTTTTTTACAGAGATACATTTATTTATAACTTTCTAAAACTAAGTTTTTTTTTGTAGTCTTTAATTTTTAAGTAGTGCATCAAATGATTTAATTTTTTTATTTCTTCAATATCTCTCCATTTTGTTATTCAATTTATAATAAAGTTTTTAAACACCCAGTATTGTGTACTTATCAAAAAAAAACCCAAATAATTTTTATTGCATCATCAATTATTCTTTTTAATGCCCACAAGTGAAATTACGTGCTTTTGGTCCGACACTTTTCATTTTTTTAAATAATATTCCTAGCCTAAATCCACTTTATGTTGTCTATATTTTTCATTATCGATATTACAGTGCAATCGAAAATCGAAAAGACTATCGGTAAAATATAAGCTTTTTTGGAAACTTGCCATTTCCGATCAGCGATATTAATCCATGCCCACAACTGAGCATTCAAGTGGCAATGTTCGCTCACTCGCCTCCTCTGAATCGCAACGCGATATACTCCACGTGGCATCAATTCTCTCAGAAAAATAAATCGTGCTCTGCACAATCGCACCCTCCGGTACTCTTTTCCATTGGAGGTCGCGACTACTGCTGGTACATTCCGATCCAGTAGTGATGGTAAACGACAATAATTTCGTTGTCTGTACAGACATGCGGTCGAAGCTACAGTCTGATATATAGACTCGTTCATCGTTGATAGATACTGAGTTACTTTTTATCTATCGATATCAACTACGTTTTTATACTCTTCTTCGACAAGAGGAACAGCAAGGATTTTTTTTATTGACAGGATAATAGGTTTTTAGCCTTATAGAAATTTTTTCTTTACAATCTTAATTTAAATTATCATATTTTTATATTAAAGTTTACTTTATTTCTCTTATATTAACAGACACAAGTATTTTTTCACATATATCTCGAAGGAAAATAATGAGTACATTGTTAATATTTACATTCATGCGTGCATAAAATTTTGATAAGACTCTATTTTTTATGATATCTTCGAAAATATAAAAATTTCCATTACGATACTAAAATTGTAGCTGAAATTTTATGTTCAACATAATAAAAATGGGGAAAAAAAAAATAAATAAAATATTTTTAAAAAATTAAAAGAATTAAAAAAAAATAATTAAAGCATTCATAAAAATACAAAAAAAAAAGATTTTATTGTCATTAGTTATGATGATATTTTTTGTCTAAAATTTACGAAAACCAGCACAAAATTACGCAGGTGACTGTAAGGCAGCTACTGTAGAACGAGCGCTTGCGTGAAGCTCGAAAATGAGGTGATCGTCGAGGTCGGCCGTGGCAGAGGTTAGCAAGAGAGAAAGAGAGTGAGAGCGATGGCTTGCATAAGCGAGATAGAAGAAGTGAAAAGGGGCAGCGACCAGAAAGGGTGCGCCGGGTGAGTTTGGGGCCGGTGGAGACGGGGGCGCTTGCAGTGACTAGCCTCCATCGATTTACCGTGCGCCGCCATCTTGCCACCCTACGCTTGGGGTTGACCACCTCGTCACCCACCTCTCCATCCTCTCGAGGTAGACATTTTGAAAAATGATTCCGAAAAATCATCACCGGCATTCCGCCCGTTTTCAACACAATGAACTTGTGTTTTTCCCTCTTTTTTTATTAACATGAAAATAGATTGTTATTTTATTTTATTATTTTTATCAATCAAATCAAAGCAATAGAAACAAACAAGATGAATATATATATATATACATGAATCAATCACGGAACAATTATACTCATAAATTCAAAAAAAAACTTGCAACACAATAGCAAAGTGTGTAAGTAATAAAAGAACATACGGATCAGACGGCATGAGAACTCATACGGATTCTTTTCCGGACAAAGCCGTGACAAGTATTCGATTAAATTCTGTTTAATCGATTTAATTTTATTGAAATCGATTATTTCTCTCCAATCGTATCCAATACAATTTTGTTAAATGTACGGCGACACAAGGACGAATGGTAAAAAGAGCTCTTACTCGAAAAATTAAATTAATAAAAATGCGAGTATATACAAATATAATATGATAATGAATGCATCGCGACTGCAGTTTGAGATAATATTGATGAGAATTTATCTATTTTTTTTTTAGTAAAAGTTTAAAAAAGCTCTACTAATAATATGCTAACTATATACATATATACTGAGCAGCAACTTGTCTAATGGACTGGCAAAAAATAAATAAACTATGAAGATCATTATTTGCGTCCATACATGAGTGCGGAATATATTGAGTGAAGATGAATTCTTGATAATGAGAATTAAAAATAAAGTATTTGCATGCACTACCCTCGCAAACACTGCCAACACCGTTGAACTCCCTCATGAGGGGTCGCGCAGTCGACAATCTCTGTATAACTGATGGTGCTTCTGAGTGTCAGGGCCAGACTGTCCACTTCTTTGTACTCGTAGTGGAATTCTCTCTTGAAACACAGAGAAACGCATCACGACCACAAGTACAGTCATACGAATACGTTCTATCCAGTCCAGAGAATATTACTGGATGCAGTCGATTTCGTGTATTGATATTAAATTCTTTAACCTCCATGCCTTCTTCTTTTTATTTATGATGCATAAATAGACTCCATAAATAACTAAAAGTCACGTTCAACAACCTGTAATTGATAAAAAAAATTTATATATTCGATCTTCACTGATTACTTGATTTATTTATCAATTAAATGCTAAAGTTTTTATAATAAAAATCAATTAGGAATTAATTTTACATCTAAGCTTTAGATAAATAAATTTGATCATTTAATCTATGCAAGATTTATCTTTGTGCTGATTATTTTTCGTTTGGTATTGGAGATATTTTTGGTATTTTTTATCGTATGTTTGAATGACAATTTAAAGTCAGAAACATTTGTAAGATCAAAATTAACGTTCGATTCAGAATTAATAAATATGATTACATATTTATATGATATTACAATATGTATAATGACTAAAAATACATTTCAATATGGAGTTTTTTTTCTACTTTTGACTTTCCAATATTTACGACTTTCGACGAATTCTGGTCCGCCAATTGAAAAACGTATTTGCATTGTAATGTGATGGTAACTAAATTATTTCTTTATGGTTTTTTTTTGGAATTCATTAACACCAAAAAGCCTTTTATATTATTTATTTTATTAGCATTTAATTAAAAATAATAAGAACTAAATATATTATAAAAAAATGAGTTTTTTTATCTTATTGATGTGAATGTAAATTAACAAATGATTTTCTTGAAAGTGCTAAACAATCGTCACTTATTAATTGAGGCACGTCAATAATTCTAAGAGAAAAAAATGTTTTTGTGAATGCTCCGGCAAAAGTGTGCATATTTCATTGTCTAGGGGTTGAAGGTATTCAATAAACAGACGAAAGGTCGAATGTTAATTGAAATTCGTACAGACTTGAAATAACAGAATGTTAAGAGTGATTACAAAAAACAAGTGATTAGCAATTAAAATTCGTTCATTATTTTAAGTTAGTTGACAATAACAAATAATCAATCCAAAGAATGTTACAATTAATTGTAAATCATTTACATTTAATATTAATAATTAATGATAGTTGCTGAGTACTTGATTAAAAATATCTTAATTTAGACACACCTATCATATACGGTTAGCATTATCTTACAATATGTATCATGTTTCAATGTTGAGTAAATTTCAAATCGATGTCTATCCTAGTACATAAAGTATACCACCTCATTAGTTAGTATTTAATGAGCATCATGATAGAATATTGAAATTACTTTTGACCATAAAAATATTGATAAATGAAAGAAATAGTTAGACTTGATGGATATAATATTTGAATTTATGAAATTAATCTGTAACATGATTGAATGCAACTATCATTTACCGATGCAGAGTGCTCAAATTACATCATTAATATATTGATTCCAGTAGATAGTTTGCTAAAATTAGTGAATATTTTATTGTGGTTTAAAAGTTAATAGTAACCCATTATAAAAGTAGAAACTTAATTCTCAGCATAATTTGCGAAAGAAATTAAAGTACTAAACTCTACTTTGCATTTAGGCCTTTATGAGCTCAACGTAATTTCGAAGGTCCAAATTACCGCGAACCTGCAACAGTCAGTGTTAGTTTTGACTGGTGGCACAGCAGCCTTATCCTCTGTTCTCTTTGCTCATATTATACCCTTGCTATTCTGGCGTACGTCATTTGCCATTTCCCCTTCGTTCTTGCCATGACTACAACTAGACCTCTATAAATTCTCTAGGGATTTTTCTTTACTCCACTTGCCTTAATTAAAACCGTCATCCCTCACTGCCCTTACAGCTACTTTTACCTTACAAAGCCCACCCTTTCTTGGATGTATCCATCTCTTAAAGTATTTCAAATTTGATTTTATTACTCTCTATTATCATTACTATGATATATTGAGCTATTATTTTATCCTATACATTACTTAAGAAGATTATTTCACTTATCATTGAAACAATAGTCTCTTTAGTTCACAAAAATAATATTTAAATTGAAAAAAAATGATTAAAAATTTAAATTATGTCAAAAATAATTAGATAAACAAATTTTTTATCTTTCTCATGTGCTAATATAAATTTTTATATTATCTTTATAATTTAATTACAATCATTTCGTGAGTATTTTTAACTTAACGACGACCTGAAGATTTGAAAAACCATACTTTCTAAGTAAAAATAAAAGTGTATTCATGATGTTCATTTTATTCATTTTTTTTCACCTTTCTCGCGCTTGTAACCGCGTGAAAAGTTTTAAAAGTTTCGCGCGCAAAAAGCCGAGCTTTTCACACGCTTCTTTTCTGCCACATGCGCGCGGGATCAGTCTCAAAGGATGTAGAATAAGAAGAGTTCTTTAAGCTGAAAGATGAAAAGTAGAAACGAGTGTATGAAAGAGAGAAAAAGTACAAATATATCTCACACTGACTAAAGTAAGATAGAGACTTACAAGGGTGGTAAAATGGGTGGGGGTGAAAGCATGTTAGTATCGTAGGAAGCTTTTGCAAGCTGAGTCGAACTTGTCGCGTGTGGTGGGGTAGTCGGTCGATGCGCTCGGTCGGCGAGCTGCAGAGGGCTGTTTTTGCGGGTGTGGCTTAACCCACCCTTTATCATCTCTTTCTCTCTTTCACTTTCTCACCCTCTCTCTTTCTCTCTCATTCTTTCCGGCCCAGGAAACCTCCCTTCCTTCATCCCTCGACCGCCTTACCCTGGGGATCTCACGCGCAACGTTCTATCCTGAGGCTACTATTAGAACGATAAAAGTACTTATATAAGAAAAAAACTAAAAACGTGTAAGTAAAATTCACACTTCATTGCTGATACCCACTTTTTCTTGCTTTATTTCAGCCACTTGTGATCATCAAAAACAGCTGTTCCACACTAAACTTCATGATGAATTTGAAATTCAATTTATGCTCTAAATATTAACAAAACTACGAGAAATAATAATAGAATTATATTAAACGTCAAATCGTGATAATTAGCGATGATGAATATTATTATATTATGTCAATTTGAGAACTGAAAAAATTATTGCAGGAAAATAATTCATTGAAAAAAAATATCGCATATCATATTGATACATATTAATAAACGGAAGATGGAAGATTTAATCGTTTTACTCAACACATAGGTCTTATAAATCAACATTCTGGATAATAAATCAGAATTTTTTTTATCATGAATCCATAATATTAAGTTACAAATTACAGAATGTTAAAATTGTCGATAATATGGATAAAAAATAATATTGAACTAACTCATGGATTGTCAATGATAAAAGACGTTAATAAAAGTAAGTAAGAGTATAAATAAGATTATATATAAGTGTTTATAACATAGGATTCATTGCGTGGGAAGCGTATTTTATTGCTCAATGATGGCAATGTATCTTGAAATTGTAGTTAAGAATTTGCAGCAAGTCATTCTGGAGTTATGTAAATCAGTTTGTAATCGAAATACCATTAGTGAATTATTAAAATATTGATAGGAATAGATGCACTTGATGTACACAAAGCTATAGATATATCGATAGGTTATCAGCTGTTGCATCGATTGGATATTCAGAAAGTACCACATAACCACAATACAATAGACAAGATATCGTAACCAGAAGAATAGTGGTTTACCACGGATTGCAGTTGCAAAATCGGATTTATAACTTCTAATACAGATTTAGTAGTAGTTATTATAGATATTCATTATTGGTTGAAATAAAATAATAAACACCGTCCTAAATTGTAATACACCGGTATAATTGGTGAAACGAATTAAAAGAATAAATTTTATGTTGTGAAAATGAATAATAAAAGTGACAAGATTGAAAAAAGTTGTAATTGTGATCGACGAATGTATACACATGTATATATATATTCCCGACCTACACGAATTTACGTCAATACAAAACACACCATCGACAACGAGAAAAGTGGGCAAAACGCGAGAGTGAAATCGTTTACTGAGTGCCATCCAAAATCGATTCTGACACACACAACACACATCCTATTGCATCGATGAACGGACACTCTGACACGCGCGGGACCCGTGGAAATATGAATGAAAAACGGCGCGCCAGTTTCTCGGCACGATAAAAAAAGGTAACTTATATGTGAGAGAGTGAGTAAGCCGACGGGGGATGAAAGTATAACCTCACGAGAATAAATCGATGAACCACGTGCTCGGCACCTGTTTGACTTTCGCCACGTTTGTCCATGTGATAGATCAATTTTTATACTTTTCCAAAGCTTTCCATTACGAGCTCTAGCTAATTTAATTATCATCTAAATTTATTCCATTATAACGAGACCAACTTTAATAAAACCCTTCATAAATTCATCTTTCGCATGCGAAAGCACTTTTTTTATTAAAAGTAAATTGTTTAAAAAAATTTTGCGTTACATTTTTAGCAGTAAGTCAACTTTCATCAACGCCCTATTCATCTGATGAACAATAAAATAAACAAGAAACTATACTCATTTATGTCATTCCTTTTTTAAACTTAAAGTTATATAATTCACATAAATATTTATTTCACAATCATTTTTATATTTTAATTAAATAGCGAAGGTTACTTTAAATCATCAAATAATGAACAAGAGTTGAATATCAAACAATAAAAATGTTTTTTATTTTTTTTTGGCACTGAAATATTTTAGTTGACAGTTCTAATTCAGCACGACTAATTGTCTTATCTTAGGTAAATTCGTATTGTACTTAATAAAAATAGATAAAAGAATAATTTTTAACTTTTACCGGGAATATATCATAGATGCGATGACTAAGGAAAGGTAAAGAGAGCAGACAAGGAGAGAGAGATAGGGGGGAAAGAGAAAGCTGAATTTATAAGCGAGGATAAAGGAGACGGAGAAAGGACGCGAGCGATAGGAGCTCCAGAGAACGATCAATAAGAAACAGGGTTGGTGGGGGGTCTGTACCGGTCATTGCGGCCAGACCTACTGCTCGTTTGCATTTGCTCTGTGCTTGAGGCGGTGGGGTTACTCAAGAAAGAATTGAGAAAATAATCTGAAAGCTTGAGGTATATATCTATGGTAGACATATACATGCAAAAGATGGGATAGGATGGCACGTGACCACTCGGTGGTAGTGGCCGGCTTTCCACGCGCACACTCTCGTCTTACGAATGCTATGAAAGGTGTGAGAGCAAGAGAATGGAAAAGCCACGGGTAGAAAAAAGTAAAATTCAACTATGAAGGTCGGACGTTACCGACTTTTCTCTAACTTTTCTTCTTTCTTTAACACCAAAAAATGACAAACTCAGATTAACTTTTTTTTTCTTCTTTTTTTTTTAACAAAATAAAACTTTTTTTTTTTTAATTTACACCATAAAATGCAATTATTTAAATCATGAGGTACTGAGATACTCATTTTTCTAAAGAATCTCACTTTGATTTCTTTAAGAACATTTTTTTTTCTTCCCTTAAATAAATAACACAAAAAAAGAATTCGAGTTTATAATTTTTTTTTTAATTGATAAATCTTGATTGGTGATTTGTTGAAGGAAGATAAGTTATAAATAGGTTTCATTAGTCCGAGAGAAAAGTAGAATAACAAAAAAGAACGACAAACATATGACAAGGAAATCTAATCCATCGACCAGGCTTTGTTGTCAGACATATTGGAGTTTGTTCTTGAGGTGCTCGGGGATGGTACGAGGTGGTTTAGGGGGTGGTTAGCTTTATTGATCTGTAAGACTGCCAACCTACGGATAGTAGTCTCTGGTGCTTACCCTCTTCTCATTCCTGCATTTCCTCTACCACCGCCTTCACTAGTCTCTCATACTTCGTATATATTCCAACACCCCTACAGACACCGACGTCACATAGTGTTAGCATGTCCTCTTGCTAATATCACAAAATACATCTTAATCAGAGGAATCATTGAAACTATTGATATATTATGATGAATTGATCATTGATTGAATCCATTGCGTAATAGGATGTTTATGAAGGACAGATTTGGTTATGATCACTTTCAAGAATAATAAGATGTAATTAATTTAACAGGATGTTAAAACATAATTTATTTAGTATTCTACTTTAAAATAGTTTAACTATTATTAGAAGTAATAAAGTAAATAAAACATACGTTGCATTTATAAAAATATTATTTTTATTAAAGTGTCAGACGTTTTCTGTCATGCAAGCAAAAAAATTAAATAAAGCTCGGGGTTAAGAATAATTGTGCACTTGGAGAATCCGATTAACTTTTTTATCTTTTTACGGTTTACTTTTCTTAGTATATTAAAAACATTCATAATTAGCAGCATATTTTTCACCACGATACTTTGGTTTAAAATTCTTCTACAAATATTCTCCTTATTTGCCATAATAATCAACAGATAATATTTATTATTTATCATGATACAATATTTAATGCTTTTTATTTACATAAAACCTATAATTACTATATTGAGATGTCAATAATGTCTACCGATGATACGTCAATGTCATTAATAGAACAGCCTAAATATTTTGAGATACCATTAGGGCGTTTGTGTTAATTGTAAACACATTACAATAATTATGTATTGTTTTTCAGCCTCTAAAAGAGTTAATATTAATTGTTCAATTATTTCAACATTGAATTGTAAATATCAATTTTAATTTAAATCCATAAAATAAACATTTTCAATAATATTTCATGAATAAAAATGAATCAATTATTTTTTTCATTTTATGGAGAAAGAGAAAATTATTGGGTGTAAATAAAAGAATAAAGAAAAAAAGATTGAAAAGAATTTAATATGATACTTTAACCAGCCGATATATTCTGAGTGTAATTTCCTAGCCCCTGGACTCTCTTCCACTCTCTTTATCTCTTTGCTCGTTCTATCTCACTCCCGCAATTTTTCTTACGTCCTCTTTGCCCCGCTCTTCTCTTATCTACCTTCCTATAGACCCTTTGAAAGCTTCTCTACCCTCAACACCCACATGCGCATGTAGTTCAGAGCCACCCCCTGAATTCGCTGCGAGCCACACGACAACACGTAACCACCACAACCAATACACAAGTAAAATAGCATGGTGGACGCTCTTGGTCGTTAGAACGTGCGAATTCCACCCTTCTCTACATATATTTCTCTTTCCTCCTTCTCCAGTTGGCGTCTCAAAATGTGTGACGTCCACCCTCGTCGGGTACGCATATCAATTCACAAACACGCACGCCTGAGCAACCCCACGAGATTAAATTCTAACGACGTCGGGACCGAGCTCTCTCCCCAACGCAGAGGCATTTTTCTTAGTTCGCCAACGAAAGGACCACGTTGCTTCTAAATTAATACCAACACCAACATCCAACCCAACACACACTGTTACATCTATTCGCTTAAAATCTCATACATATATTTGCAAAACTCGCAAGGAAGTTAAGACACACACACGTTTCGACGAACAAGAGACGACCTCACATTCACCATAAAGGGGCGCGTTTTCAACTTACCCCATACCATTTGCTACTCAGTTCCTGGCACTACTACCGCCCACACCCCCTCTTTCATCCCCGAGACCAACCCACCCTCTTTGGATTTCTCCCGGCCATTATTTAGTGAGCTTAGAACTTACCGTTGGGAAATGGCGCTCATACACCGTGAACGACGACGAGGGATTCGCACAATCTGGAAATTCGGGTCGGGTTCTTTGGTTGTCCAGCCATTCTCCTCCAACATCATCTCACCGATCTCTCTATGTCTTTCTCCCTTTTACGTTCAAATTACGTCAGACCTCAGAGACAGATACTTTTGTTGATGTGAACAGACTTTTTGACATTAGGTCGACGATTAAACCACTGTGAATTCGTGGTTTCCTTTGCATCAAATTCGTATTAACTCCATTGACATTGCCTTTTTCTTAAACATAATAGACGCAGTCAGTAGTGAAGAATTATCATTCACTACTATTATCATCTAAATAATTAAAATTAAAAATGTCTGAACGAAGACTAATAATACTACTTAAATAAAATCAAGTAAAAATTATTTTCAATGAATTAATTATTAGACGATAAGTATTGTTAAGAATAATGATAATGAAAAAGAAAGAAAAAATGAAATATTTTAAATCGCTTATTCAGAATTTCTCTGGGGTGAATTATCGTGAAAAATTACCATATCTAGACGAATAAAAAAGGAAAAAAGCGCGCATTAAAAAAAAGTAAATCACGCATTGAAAAAGTTTTTTCTCTACTCATCTATTTTTTATGCTCTCTATCTTTCAGAGTTTTCAGTCAATAATACCTCAGTAAAATTCACGATTAAGTAGAAATTTTTTTTTCGGATGCTGACTACTTAAATTCAAGTAATCATTCATAATTTTCAATTAACTTGTTAATTGTCTTTAATAAATCATTTAAAACATACATCATAAAATCATGAACTTGAAGAAAGGAAAAAAAACATTTTCTCAACATCAGGAGATTAATTCATTCAAGAATAAAAATAAAAAAAAATTGTTAAAAAAAATAATGAATAAAATTAAAATGGTAAATTTGTAATATTTTCTACATCGACTGTACGGAATAGACTGGACTTAGATTTAGGAGCTGCTAGTTGATGGTAGTTCGCGGGGGGTGATGGTCCTAGAGTTCAAGGGGGAGTCCGTGACTCGGGTCTACGGAGTGTTTGAGTATAGAAAGGCTGCAGGGTTGGTTTACATTTACATAGTGGACCTCTAGCAGAATTAGATGCCTATAGGCGAGACGTATTAAGAGGAGAAAGGAGGTGATAGTGATTCTGGCAACATGGCCGCTACTAAACGACAAATACATATATGAGAAAGGTGGTTTTCTATATACTCGCTTATTTCTCCTCATCTACTCCCTTACATAATCCTCAAACTTCTCTCCTCCTCATTTCTCTTCTGCTTAGACTCCACCTCGAGGAGCAATTCTGCAACACGGGTTATTGGATTATTAAGGACCTTTATTGGATTAAAAGCGATTCCGTTGAGTTCAAACTCTAGATCAGACACTTCTATACGAACAATTCTGATTGGCTGCTGGCTTGGGTCGCAACCAAATTATGCTACTCTGAGAAAATTTGTTCCAACCGAACATCTCCCAATTGATTTTCACATCTAAAGTTTATTTTATGTTATAAACTCATAAAAAAATTCTTCAAATAATTATCAACATTGAATATTAATTCTCATAATTAGAGATCAACAAAATTTTGAAATCAATTGATTTTAAATTTATTCTTATAACAACAAGTAATAAATTAATAAAGCAATTATTGATTTTAATTTCCAATTTTTCTATTGTCTTTTAACTATGTAGATCTATAAAGATAATAGTTCTTAATAAAAAAAAAACCGATTAGATTGGGACAATTTTATTACGAAACATGCTGAGATAAGAGGATAGAACATCCTTTTAAGGACACATCTTTCCGTATAATTAAGAAGAACTGACGTTCCTCAGCATCAGAGTAGCTTTTAACCGCGGTAATTCATCCGATCAAACCGTGAAACTTGGAATCATGAGGCTTAGTCCTAATTTAAGGGTGGAAATGAAAACCACCCTTGCCAGCACTAATTTAAGACCGACGCTAGCCGCTCATTTGTTTTAACTGCTCTATCCTTTCTCTCCCTCTTGGTGCTTATCCGTCGTTTACTACTGTTTCACTCACGTGTGTGAGATGAACATCCCCAAGAAAGAAAAAAAAAATCCACAAAGAAATTCCATGTTTTATGATTTTTCATTCATCTTAACATTACTGAATGAAATTCTCATGATTATATGAAGTAAAAATGGATTTATCGATGATGGAAATATAAATAAATAATTTTCGAGGGATTATGGTATTTTTAATAGATTGAATATTGCAAAGACAAACATGAAACAAATATTTTATTTATCATAGAAATGAGGTTGTATATTTAGTAAACTACGTGATAGAAAAAAAAAATAAAAATGCAAATATTGAATAAAAATAGTTTTAAATAATACAAAATAAATGATTGAGTTGAAATATAAATAAAAAGTATGCCATAAATTGCAAACCAACAGGAGAAAAAATTGTCTACACGTTGTCAAAAATGCCTATCATACTATTTAACTACAATGTCGGTAGAGATAAAAGGTATTGAAAGTAAAAAATTACTCGTATATTTTTAATGAAATAGATTGATCGGAAGTTTTTTTTGCCCCGATAAAAGACTAACTTTCATTTTTAGCATTCATATTGACAATGAAATATTTTTAAATCGAATAAAATAAATCTTGTATGCAATAGAGGAAATTTATTTTAATTTATTTATTATTGACAACGACAACAATAAATCATTACGTTGAATTCAATATTCAACATATCACTTAAAAAATCTATTTTAAATGTAATAAGATTTCAAATCAATCCAGAATGTAATTTTACATCAATTGATTCGATTTAATGAATAATAAAAATTCTTCCGATGTCTTTTGTAATATTAAAGTATGTGTGATATTTATTTTCATCATTGATTATTGATTGAAATGTTATCGGAAAATAGTATGAATGGTATTTTTCATTTTATTTTCTTTGACAATTCACAGTCAGTGGTTTTAGCTAACGTTAATCAAGAGGGCGGGAGAAAAGAGAAATATACTGGGATAACACTCAACTGGACGTACAGTATACAGTAGTGGAAAGCAACACGAAAATCACGAGGGCATCCGTGTCGAGATCTCGGAGGTGCTTTCGAGGTTTATCGAATTCTTTCATTTCTTATTTTTCTACACTTTCATTTTGCATTCACACGAATATTCACAAAAACACTTGCGCTTCCCTCCCAACGAGACAATTCTCATGTTCTTTATCGTAATTGTTTCAAAGCTATATGTTGGCTGTTTGCCTGAAGCCCTCAGCCTTGAAAAATATTTAATACATTTCGACGCTTTCTCGTATATAAATATTCATCCTTTTTTCTCACTTCGCTCACGTATTTTTCTGACTTCAATTTATGCACATTGATTATCGATGATACATAATTGTGTTTTTATTAACACGTAATTGATTTTCGATAAAATATTTTTTTTTATTATCAATTTTTACTGATTAGTTTTATAATAAATTCAAGAATACTTACATTTCTTTCTAAGAATGATGATTAAATAATTTTTTCTTAGTAAAATAGACGATGTTTCTCGGAGAACATCCTGGAGATAACTGACTCCATCGAGACAGTTAGCGAAACTGAGTGATTCTTAAATCTTCACAAACTACGTATCTGAATATCAAAAGAAAACGAAAAAAAAAATATGTATGAAAGAATATAAAACCTGAATAACGGCTGGGGGTCCATGACAGTCCAGGTGGGGTCTAGAATACTCACCGGTCAATCTGGTCCTTCCTAAAACTGGACCACACCGAACGTGAAGCTGCAAGAGGTCTCGACCACACGTTATTTCAAGAGTTTGCAATTCGTGATATGAGATCATATATTTCGTCCCCTTCTTACATAATCCAGACGAGTTGTTGGGAGAAACGGAACTGGTTTCTGGGCACATCAAATTCATCTTTTTTCAAAAGCCATTGTCTGGTGGAACGTCTTCAGAATAAATATTCGAAAAATCGTTATAACCGTTTTATCATGAAGACTATCTATACAATTATTTACACAAAATATTAAATACACAGCATCATCATGTGTCGAGAAACTTAAAACTATTCTTTTTATTTGAAATAAAAATAAGATCACAATGATAAAATTGATAGTGATAGCAGAATAATAATATTCAAAATTTTTTATTATTTGTAAGTTGTGATTTTTATTATTACAATAAAAAATTCTAATAAATATTTATCATGTCAGCATCAGGGCATTTTTATATAAATTCTTAGATGTATAGATAAATAATGACATTAATAAATGATCTTCATCAGAATTCAATAGGTGATGCAAAATTTTTCATTCATTCAATCTCCAACATTATCAGTTACTTCTTTAACGATTACGATCCGTTACAATTTTAATATGCAAAGTTATCATTGATCTGCAAATAACATTGAGGCATTCATTGGGTGTTCTCAGTAACGATAAAAACGAACGATTTCCGTGGCGTTGCGGTTATTGGACGCCACGGAGGCGCGGTCTCGCCGCGAATGGTTAATAAAGCCAGAGGAAAGACCGCTCTGGGAACCTCGACCATAAGACACACATGTGGGGGTGGTTAAGGTTGGCGTTAATGATGCCCGCATGCTGCTTCATACCCTTCCTCTTCTTTCCTCTTTCCCAGAGGGTTTGAAAATAAATGGTAAACCCTACAACTACTACCATTGCCCTGGTGTTTCCTGCACCCTCACGTCTCAGTTATATCCAGGCTTTACTTGCTAAATTCACATTCAGCTATTCATATTCTCATAGCTCCTGATAAGGTTGCTCTGGTTTTTGCTTTACTTGTCCTTTGAGTTACTTGGAGATCGATGTCAACCGACGTTCATTCAATGAAAATACATTAGTATATTTATCAAGTCAACCATAGCAACAAAGAAAAAAATTATAAATAATTATCAGAATGAAATTTTTCACAGTTGGAATATAAAAATTAATTCAGTAGTTCTGATGATATTTTTCCACTGGAATTGAAATTGAATTTCAAATCTAGGAATTGATCAAATCAACCTTAGTCAACTTGTCCATAATTGACTTGAAAAATCGATCAGTCGTAGGGCAGTGTTGTTCAGTAGTCTTAATTAATGGTTCCATAGCTAAAATAAATACATGAGCAGTGGGATTTTGGTGAAAAACATAAATAATTGAACGTAGAAACGGAGAATAGAGAATGGAATGGAAAACATGGATGTTCATCGACCAACACTCGTTGAACACACACTTCCTATTCGTAGGTGCGATTTGAGGTGGCTCATTGTGTTTGCCGGGAAAGTACACGTCGACCAAACAGTCGTATACGAACATTGGGAAACATTTCCGCACCCCTTACCGCACTCATACGATACGCGTCTAGTATGGTTGAGAGCTTTCGTTGTAACGCTGATCAGGCATGGGTCATGTAACTCACCTTCCTAGCATAGATGAACAATGAATAATAAATGACGTCGATTAACAACGAAATGACGCTAAATATATGGCGATTAATAATTGGATGTTGTCAATGCATATTAACGACAAATATGAGTGGTTGATGTTTTGCATAGTTGAATTGTTTCTTATGTTGGATCCTAGGATGGAAAAAAGGTATGAGCGGAAAAACAAAGACATAAGCCGGTTTATCAATATTTTTAGTTGCGAAATAATATTCAAATGAGTTGGGTATTTTTATAAAGATTTTAATTGAAAAACTATTTTAATAATTCGGAAAATGTCACACATGACTTTGAGTCTTTGACGACAGGCAAGAGAAGATAGAGAGAAAGAGCGAGAGGGAATAAAGTTGGGAAATAGTTTCTAATTTCCAACGTACTCCGTATAAAGTTGGTGATGAACGATAAGCACGGGAGCGCGAGAAGGACGAAGTCGAGATGCAGATGGTGCAGACGAGGGAGTCACGGGTGACCTCAACGTGAAATAGAATTGCAGGGAGAAAGAGAGGGACAAAGTAAAGATAAATGAGAGAGTGAGAGAGTACGCGATGAACCAATCGCACGCTGCGGCTGACAACCATGCAACTACTATACTGCACCGCGCTGCGACCATTCCTGCAACCCTCTCATTTCCACGGTCGCGTCGTCCACCACCCACCTCCTCTTTTGACTCACACCAAGTCCTCTTTCGTTCTCTCTCCCTTGTCTACTTCGTTGCTCGAGTGCGATTTGACTATCCCTCTTTCCCTCTACCTCTATTTTCTCTTCCACTTTCCCAACTCACCGTCCAATCTCCCTCATACTAAACCTACTCGCAGCAACGACGCCGGCCCCGTCCGATTTTGCATTTAAATTTGGTAAATTTGCCGGAGTTGGCAAATGAGCTGCGGGTATGGTGTCTAATACGCGCTCGCACGACTACCATTGCCGATACTCCGTATCTAATGCTTCTAGAGAGAAATACAATGTCCATGTATATGCGTACAGTCAACATTAAAATTTTACATTTTTACTCCTGCCTTCCAATGCACCGTTTACCTTTCTTTAGGAAGAATTACATTCCCCCAAATTACAATGAAAAAAACTACATTTCATGTTCTTTACTCCGAATTGAGCTCCAAAAAACATTTTACTCCAAAGCTTACAAAAAATCAGTGAGTTATACTTTTGAATAATTTTTTGTTCAACATACATTAAACCCTTTTATTGTATGAATTTAGAATACAATACTCCTCATAATAGAAATTAATTTTATGAACGAGTAATATTGAAAAAATTTCTATTGAAAAGTTTTTAAATATGAATTTATGAGCAGATCGACTTTCATTTTGTCCATTTATTCTATTGAATAGCTATTGCCAGTATAAAATATGTTAAATATTTTAAATTTATCGAAAAAAAAAAAATTACATAATATCTACAAATAATTGAGTATGATTACTGAAACTTGATCATAAATTACTCATTAGTCTTATTAATATAATTATTCTTTCCTATGTTCGTGCCATAATTAGAGGAAGAAAAAACGATAATAACGTTGATATAGATATATAGTAATTTAAAAGACGATTAATTTAATCGGTAAAAATATTTGTAAATTTTTCTAGTGGTTGTATCGTAGAATTAATTCATTGTATAAAAAATGAAACAACAAAGAATATCGGTGAAAATATTAAATATCTATTTTTCATTCATTTCATTCGATTGTGTTTAACAAACAAGTTGAAAAACTGGCAGTTTCATCCCTAAAACAATGTATTTTCAGTTACAAAATACATCTCGTAGATGTTAATACTCTGAATAATATAAAAATTCATAGTTTCATGAAAAAAAAATTAAAGTTTAAATTGAATGTTTGATTCCTCTGTTAAATATAAAAAATAGTAGTCTACTGTTTCTTTAATAATTAATATTTTTAATGTCTAGAATATTTTAGAGATGAAATTAAATCTAATATATTTTTACTTCTAAATTCCAAATGATGTATGCTTCTGATTGATATCAATTCAGCTATGGAGTATTGACATGAAGCTAAAAATGATTTGTTCTTTATAACTGAAGAATTTTCCTATTGTGCTGAAGTAAATGGCAGAAATTGACGGATTTTCAATAATTTTAATTCTCACTCAGTGTAAAACATGATGATTCAGTTGAGTTATTTTCAATATATCAATGATTTGATGAAGAAATAAATTTTTCAATACCTGAATATCCCGTTAATTAAATATTAATTTATTAATAAATACTCGACACTCAAAACAAAAAATTTTTTTGTTAAATATTACAAGAATTTTCGTTTTGCACTCAACACAATTGGAACTACATGAAAAAAAATTAATGAAATTTTTAAACAAAAAATTTAAAGAATACTAGGTACTTTTAGATCTAGTATTTTACCGTCTATTATTCTCGAGATGGATTAAACTTTGTTGAAAGACAATCGAGTTTTTTCCAGTAGAGTTAAACTAATCGAAAGATATATTTAAAAGCCTTCATTGAGAATAAAAAGATATTGATGAAGTTTATTAGAATGAAATAGCACCTGAATGACTGATATCAATGATAAATGTATCTCCATTCTTGTGTATATTTGTTAAAACGTAAATATTCCAAGACATATAAGTTTAATGAAAAGCTTTTTAATTAAAACGAATAAAAGATAAGAGTAAAATACTTTTTAAGCGAGCTGTACCAACTCACATACGCATCAGTAAAATAGCGGATAGGAAGTGCAAACGTATAGCACAGGACTTTGGACAGGCACCCTCTAATTTTAAAGCACAGAGAGAACACAGTACTCTGATGTCAAGTCTACATATATATTCAACCATGCGACTAGTTTTATGTTATGTTTCACTCGCTGTCTTTTTCTAAAACTGTCACATTTTTATTTACAATCGAAAAATAGTAGTGCATCTTTCCCGCGTAATTTTCATATGTAATAATACTGACATCCCTTGTACGGACATTCAGAAGAATTTTTTTCAACGAACATCAAAAAAAGAGAGGAACATTTTTTTTTAATTCCAAATTTTTCAAAAACGTTTGAACAAAGCATGTAATGTAACACCAAGTAACGTAACACTGAGATATAATGGCTCGACGAGAGGACCGTCACAAGAGAGCGAGACGATATATAGTTAGCCATAGTGGTAAACCCAAAGGGTGTCCTGTTCATTATGCAGCAACGCCACACTGCAAGCCGGTAACTCCATTGCATCGTTGAAGAAACTGACATAAAGTACAATCGAGAGCCCCCGGTTAATGAGTCTTTCAAACAAAGAGAAAAACATTCATTAAATAATGTGCCATGAACGTATTCAAGTACAATGCATTTGCAACAACAAACATGTAAAATACACAAAACATCTAAATAAAAGTATTCGCCAATTTTGTCATTTAATTATAATAAATAATGAAACTTATCTTGTCAGTGCTTATGAATTTAAAAATTTTTAAAAGTATTTTGATATTATTAATATAAAATGAATGAGAAAAGAATTTTTTTAATATTTTTTTTTAATTATGTACAATTAATTATTTATTCTTCATTATTATTTTCATTCACTATTCATTAAAAAAAATAATAGAATATATTTTTGGGAAAAATTTATCATAAATAGAAACATGGAAAATTATTCGTTAATTGTGATGTAATAATTGTTAAATTAATTGAAAAAAAAATGAATTGTCTACATTCATAATACAAGGAGAATAATGACAAGGAATATAGAAGATAAGGGGTATATAGAAAGAGGAAGGGAGCAAAGTATCTAGTGAAGCTGACTCACATTAGATTTCATCTCGACTCTCATCTAAAACTTCCCCTATTTCCGTCTAATCATACGCTCCCTCCTAGCTATTTTCTATGAAAGGTCTAGAAGGCGTTTAAGTGGGGACTATGTATAAGGTAGGGGATATATTTTCGCATACATTCACACTGGTGGGGTATTTCAACCCTTAATAAATGCGCCATCAAAACGCTCGAGGTATTCTAACTTAAAAACGAATTAAAGATAAAGTAAAAACAATTCTATAACTTCTTCATTAATTATTATTCATAATTAGTGTTTATTCAACAAAATGTGAGAATAATAATTCCGTTTTTTTATTCAATATTATTTCTTTAGTTGTAAATATTAATAATAAGGAAATTATTATTATTGGAAAGCTTACATAAATGACAACAAAAAAATTTAATAAACAAAAATATGTATGTTTTATTAATCTTGATGGAATAATTTATTTAATTTAATGGACAATCATGAAATATCCGGTATTCGATTTTTAAACATGATACGAAGGGTAGTTTAAGGTTTTTTCCACCCTTCCGGTCACTTTTCGATTCACCCTTGAGTTTCTTTGCAAATTATATCTTCCTAAAAATTAATTGTGGAGTTAACGACATAATAATACATCAAAGAAGTTATCTTTTGAATAAAATTTGCAAGAAAAATAATAGAAAAGCGAATGTTTTATCATAATTACACAATTTAATTACCAAATTTTAATAAATGAATATAACAGAAGTTGATCATTGCTTATTGTAAATATGTAAATTGTCTTGAAATAAAAGTGGCAGTTTTCTTTTTTCTGCCTTAGAGCGATTTAAAAAAGTGTTAAAATGCAAAAAGTCGACGACAGAGTTGCTAAAGCAAGAACCAGAGGTGAAGAAATATGTGCGACAGAGGGGGATGATGACAAGGGGTGGTGTAAAGTAAAGAGATGCTGGTAATGCGCGCGCAGAAGAAAGGGATATAAATGCAAAAAGGTGGTGTCAGGGACTTCGCTCAATAAAGCGCGGTGGCGCAAGCGCCTTCATTTTGTTTTTACTACCCTCTACTAACTGCTTTTGTTTTTCCAAGATGGCTACAAGTAGCGTTTACGATGTCGGTAACTCGTCTCAAGGGGTTGCGTGATCTCTATTGCCGACTACATTATTTCAGATATTTCTCACTTAACTCACCCCTATGTGGCGCTCTTATATAATTCTCATTCTTTCGAATTTTTTTTTTTTTATTATTTTTTTTTCAACAGAAATTCTTTCGTTTGAAAATTTTTCCACGTCGTCATTTTTTCTTACAAATTGAATAATTAGTTTATCCAACTTAATTAGCTAATGTCTTGGTAATTTTTGGGTGTTGTAATAATTTTATTACCCGAGTTGTTTATTGATGGATCAATATAGACATATGTGTTTATTTGTTCAAACATTTCGATTGGAATATTTAATTTGGATACATCTCCTTTAAAGTGCAATGTCATTGTATAATAAAAGCCTTTAAAAATTATCATAATAATAATTTTTGAAGGCCATTGAAATTACCAATTGATTTTTTCCTTCAATAATAAAGTTGACTCTGAAAGAGATTATATAATTATTTATAATTAATAGTTTAGAATCAATTATTAATCACAAAGTGTATAGTTTATTATTTACAGATTGAATAAATTCAAAAATATTTGACGAAATTTTTTTAGCCTCCATACCAAAGCTTGAGATAGGGAAACTTTTTAATCGCTTTTCAAACAATTGTTCAATAAATAAAAAAAATAAGCTTCATGTGTAAATCATATTTTACCAAACTTTACTATAAAAAATATCGTGTAATTTAATTAATAAAACTCTGTGTAAAAAAAACCTTCAAAAAGAGCTAATGAAAAATTGACAAGTACCCTAAATTTGATCGCTCCATATTCATGTTACAAGTTGGTGCATTTCGAGAGCTCAATGACACAGAGAAAATAGAAACCAAAAATAAAAAAAAATTACTTTATAAATTTTTTCACTTACAAGATCACGAGTGGTAGGATATTAGAAACATTTTGGTCGAATAGGAGGAGGGGAAAACGATTTAACAAGGGAGCAGAGAAATAAGGGAGAAGATAGAGACTGGACAAGCGTGAGTTTTTATACCTCCTGACTCCCTCTGCGCTCACGAGGAGATTAGGTTTAACGGCCTTAATTTTAAAAAATTGCCACGGGGTAAAAACATTTCTGTTTCACTGCCCAGAGGGACGAAGTTACGGCAGAACATCCAACCCTCAAAGCACCACACATTTGGGAGCTTGAGGAGGGCTAAGAGACAGGGAGCAACGACATTGTACGACGCGGTAGCTTATATCATTTGTCCTAGCACGTAATCGGGTGTATGGAGGATTAAGGACAGATCACTTTGAAAGGTCCAAGATTTTTCTTGTTTAGATACGAACCTGGACTTAACCGGATCCTGTCCAACGTATAAATACCTGTTGTTATGCCATTCAAAAGATTTTTATTTCCCGTTTGACACCTATAATATACTTGCATTACGTTCAATAATAAGGGATTTCTATCATGTGGATTCTGCTAATTAACATCAATACACAAAAGGCTTTAATTCATAACAATAAATTGAAATATATTCCTTATATTCTATACTTGATATACATACATGCGATTTTATTACATAATTCGCTATGGTCTGGCGCAACAATAATACGTGTTGTGCATTTTCCAAAGAATTCTCAACGTAAATATAGGGAGAGAGAGAACGAGTGAGAGAGGACTAAAAATGAGAAGAAAATAGAACAAGAAATAGCAAATGAAAACCACCAGCGCTCTTGCAATAAAATCCGCGTTGAGCCGGGTCTCCCACAGACTTTGCTAAAATATTGCCTCGAATTATCATACTGGAGAAAATGAAAGGCTAAAATTTCCGAAATTACCGGTATGGTACGGACGTGCTAAAAAATAATTTTTGTACTTTTCTTGTGAACTTGTTTCGTATTCCTCTGTAACATCCGATATGTATATTCAACGAGTTATGTAAACATTACCATGGAAGTAATATTGGAGAGCAGATGCAAGTTGGTAATTCTACTTTAGACAGACTCAACGACATATTCTGTGAGTCTGCAGCATGTAGTGAGTCAAATATTCGGACAAGCAGTATGACTTGAGATTATGAGGTAATTTGAGTTGAAGAGTTGAGTGATAATGCTCATTTGGTTTGACAAAAAAAAAATGCGAATTTGGTATATTCAAAAAATGTACGTTCAAGTTTTTAGTCCGGCTTTTGGATTTTCGTTGTTTCAAGGATTCTCCTTCACTCACATCATCGCATTTTTCTTTCTCAGCGTCTGCGCAGCCACGCCCACGGTCGCAATGGCGGCAATGAAAATTCGTCGCGGGGGCGGCAACCTTTCCTCCGCGGACCTGCGTCTTTTTCTCCGATGTTGCCAGGCGCGTTTTTGCCCCCTCTTTCTAAATCCCTCTAAACCCCAGCAACCCAGCATCCGTCCTTCTCATAAACCCTCGACGCACCCTCTTGCTGTATCTGGAACTGTCGCTTGCGAAAAGTTTTTTTCCCCTCATTTCCAAACTCTTCGCGCACACCCTCTTTCCCAGGGGTGTATTTTAAGAGGACTCTCTACAAGGCCCCGGGCGTTTCGACATAATGTATATCCCCATCGTACGTATAACCATCAGCAAATCTATCTACTCACCGAAAAGTATATAAAAACCTTATGTAAATACATATTCGTACTTAATATATACACTATCTTTCTCCTGTTTTCATTTAATATTTCGCTATGGTTATAATGTCAAAATATTACATTCACTTATGCAGGAGAGACAGTAGTGCATATATAGCAAACCTGAAAAAATAGATGTTACATTATACGCTGGAAATCACTCATGATATGAGTAAAGCTCAGCTGTAATAGACAATTTTTTATTTTATATTCGTCCTTTTTTCTTCAGTTGAATTGAGAAAACTAATATCACATTACTGAAAATTTCAAAAAATTTGTTATGTCAGACTAAACTTTGATATTTCTACTTATTAGAATTTTTTTTCAAGTAATATTAATTTATTTATTAATTCAAAATCATTTAGATCTTATTATATTATTGTTATGCTGACTTTCCAGGATATTTTAATAATTTATTTATAAATCTAAAAATAATTAATTATTTTCTATTAACTTAATTCATCATGAGTTCATAATTGAAGACTTTATTAATTTCCGTAGACGACTTGATATTTTGAAATTCCGGAAATAACGATTTTGTTTTTGTAGAAAAAAAATTAAACTCTATACGAGAGAACTAATAAAACAAAAGTGAAAAGCAAGCCCGCTAGCGCATTTGTTTATACCTCTCGAATAAAATTAAAGTTGAATCATTGTTGGCGGCATAGAATTAAATCGGGAGCAAATTTTTTCTCCTTTGCATATTGCTATAAATATAAATATAATTGACATCGTTTTTTTCATACATTATCTAAAACAAGATCGAGAAATAAAATATATATAATGTAAGTAAATATTGCTCGCTCTTTCAATGTGATGTATGGATTTAGTATTTTATCTGATTTTTTGTTTTTATTATTTTTGCTTTTTTTTTTTTTTTTTGATGTACATAAAATTGAAAATTGATAGTTACAAATTTTTTTATGTTGCGTCGATCACTGAGAATATTTTGTCATACTATTCTGGTTTTTGGTAGCTACAAAAATATAAACTACAACGTATATCTAAATTAGAGTACACGATACATGTGAGGAGGAGGTTTACCTGCTGTGCTACTAAATCTACAGTAAGTAATGTTCACAGTGTTGAATTCTACACGATATCAGAGTTATAATTTATTAAGAGTAATACATCTTTCAACAATAGTTTAATTCTTGAAATTTATTCATCATATAAGATTGATTTAATGAACTCAAGAATTATGCAGATTAATGAGAAAATTAATTAGTAAGAGATGTATGAAAAATTAACATTACCGATCCTTTGCTTAACGATATACCTCATTATTATTCTGTAGATGCTCATCGGAAACGAATTTTTTCCCATCTGACCTTACGGTGTAAATAAAATAAAAAATAGCGAATATTAAACGATCTTCAGCACAAGATTGCGCTGATGGAATGGTTGAAGAAAGTTTTAAAATACTTATAAAAAAATTTTATTTCTTTTATTGGAGGGTTGATCGCGTGTCCTGGAGTAAACGAACCAATTAGTGACCCTGTCCTTATCGGAAAACTAAATGAAAATGTCTCTATTAGTGGTCCTGTCCCAATTATTGATTGCAAGATTATGTGAGGAGAGGTTCACGACATCATGATATTATTTTTTAATCAGTTCCAAAGTATTTTCTATTTTCTAACATTCATTCAAACTTTTATTCATACGTTAAAATAAATTTTGCAATTACAATCTTCAATTTTTTCTTTAAATTTTTTCTCTAAATAAAAAAAAAAGAAGTTTTTTATCACCGTAAAATGTTATAATATTCAGAATGAATAAATGTCTTCTTGGATATGTATATCTCGGTAATTGGAAGTGACAGATAATGGTTTCGAATTCTCAAATTTGTGTATCAACAATAAATTATACCGTTCGGAAGGTGCATAGCGATGCGTAAGCGCCTATATAGTTTCCACCGTCATTCCTTTGTACACAAACAAATCTCACAATCTCATGGGAAATACTGACAAGAGCATGTGTGCTGATGCATAAGGTAAGTGAAGGGTAGAAATAGAGAAACAAGTAAAATAATACATGGTGTCGAGGTAAATTCTGTGGTACGCCTATGCAGTTTGATGAGAGCATATACTATTGTTCCTTGAATATCAATGCATTCAGACGGAAATAGGCAACTATATCTCGGTTTTCCCAACTAGCAAATTTATCGTTAATGACATTGATCGTCATTAATGACATTGAAATCGTCATCTATGCTCTGTATTAGCTAGATCTTCTCCCTTTTTAAATCGATTACCTTCCAAACACTATTGATATTTACGGGAAATTTTCAGCCAATAATGGATAGTTTCGGGATTCAATCAATTCGACATACTGGCAATTGCTAAATGAACTAATAGATAGAGCGATATTCTAACGAAACTAGACAGTTTTCAATAAAACTCACGAATTTTCGAGGGCTGGCAATTTCGTTCAATGAATCAAGTATTAATTTGCATACTGAGAAGAAAAATTAATTTTTATTTAATTAAATTCTTCAACGGAATATTTTAATTAAATAACTTTTACTCATTTGTTATTTCAAACGAACGTTTGGCTATTCTTTTCAACAATTACTCAGAAATAAAATGGCTATATTCATTATTATATATTCCATTGTTAAAATAAAAATTCCAAAAATACTTTTTTTCCTATATTGATAATTTTTCCGTCATTTTGATATTCACACTGGTGGGCATGATTATTTTTATTCTAAATATTAAGTATCATACTCTCTCTCATCAATATACCCAGTAGAAAATTTCTTTTTATCATGAATGCAGTGTATGTTTAACTGTACTCGAAAAGCTTTTAAATACTGTATACGAAACAAAATATAAATTAAAAGGAAATTTGAGTATCAAAAACTTTTATGGACACACATAACAAAATAGTCAGGATAAAATTACAGTTAAAAGAATATCTTCACTCGATAAAATACGTAGTCTCGTGGATAAAAGCATTTATTTAGAGTATACTGTAAACATACACGTATACACGTACACATTGAATGTTAAAAATGGATAATGCTTATAAAATATATCTTTTATTGGAAAAAGAAAAAACTACCGGGAGTAATAAGTGGTTGTTACGGACCTGTCAGTATTTTTCGTACATTCACGGAAAAGCGTCGTATCCGATGTCGCGATTGGCTGAAGATTTCGCGCCGTGCGCGTGAGCTCGACGTTTTCTTTTCTTTGTCGCACTTACGTTTCGATTTCACTAAAAATATCAAGCATGTAAGAGCGAGAAAAAAATTCAGGAGAAAAATATAGAGAGCCAGCATACCAACACGAAGTGTGATAGAGGTGGAGAAAGGAGGGATGGAAGCTGAAAAAAAAATTGAAATTGAGAGAAAGAATCTGAATAGTAAGTCAATCGTGCATCTCTTAATAGGAAAGTGGGGTCGATTTATGGGTTATAGGTAAACTGCACATGCTCTTTGAACGTTTTTCTTTTCAATCATTTTGGCAACCTTACTTGCTATCAACTCCCTACTCAATCTTCCGGCAGATGCTTTATGCTTTTTCGATCCCTTTACAGACGACCCTTTTCTATACATCTTTAAACTCCTTCTCAATAGATGTGAGTGTGTATGATGTGATATCCGGAATCATTATCACCGTCGCGACATTTCCTTCTTTCTTTTTTATCTCTTATTATGACCACTTCTGACCTTTTTTTTGTTTTTCTTTTTTTTGTCAACTTAAAAATTCATTTTATGTATAAATATCATGTATATTTGCAGCGCTACAAGCGAGTTGCACAGTTATAAATATTCAATATACAGCATAAATGCTACGACTAGCTGCATGAATATTCGCATTCATATCCAACCGTAATTTCGACTTCGTGCCGAGGGACTTTTCGATGTCTCCTCATTTGCTCTGAATAAAATATGTGAATTTACCGATCCAAATACTAAAAATTATCGAAAGCTCGTTTCCGTCAGATTTTACTTTCCTTCATTTGCTTTGTGAATTACTATTATAATCCAAAGTAGTACTACAATATTTTATATGTATATGTATTCGATGGAATGAAAAAAAGTTATTTGTTTTCAGTTGAACTATGACTTTTTTTCAATTGAAATGCTATTCAGTAAAATAGTTGAAAAGTTTTGGAATATGTGAATAAAAATTTTGAGAGAATCGAATATGAATTAGCATTAAATTAACTTTATATTTATGGTTATATTTATATTTTAATGGTTATTTTATCGAAAAGTATTTTCTAATTCAATTCCTTGCGGGCAATGAGGTTTTTTTTTCTCTGAAAAAGGCTTTGCTAAAAAAAATCAACAATGGAATATTTTTTGATTCTAAAAATGTTCATCAAATATAACATTACAATAAGAAGGACTGTTATTTTGAAAAAGCCATAGGAATTAATGTAACGTAATAAAAATCGAATCGATTATTTGTACCGAGTTAATGTATTTATTCCATGAGATTACGGAATTAAGTGGAAAAAGACGAATTCCTTTTGAAAACAAATGGGTTTATGAGTACAATTTACATGAGACTGTTTAATCCATAGTAATAAAGTTATTTATCTTGATGAAATATGATATAAATATTGAAAGTGCAATTTCCGGTATCTTGGCAATGTATATTGCGTCTTCAGGCGATATATTATAGCATGAATCCATGTGGACGCGGAGTGCTAGAATTTTTTCAAGAGAATTCCATAGCGAATTGTCACGGAATGAAAGAAGCAGCAGCTAGGTAACATGCGAGAGGTAGAGAGAGAGTTTGGAGGCACGCATACCAACGTCACGTAATTTTCGCGAGCGTGACTTCTGCACCCGCCGGAAGGGTCGACCGGTTGCACGGAACGTGCACCGATGCCGAGAACGAATAACGAGGGGATACTGAAAAGCAGGGAGGTTATAGTCGTATGAAGCAGTGTAAAAAGTAGAGAAAGAAATAATGTCGTTGATGGTGGTCAACGGTAGGAGTGAAATATCAAGAGGAGGGAGTTACCGGACGACGGTTATCAAAATTGCGCGTACTATTATAATTTTAAAGCCGGCTTTTCTAGCTTCTCGGAACGGCAACGCCGCGTCGTTGGTCAGCCCCAGGGAATGCCAGTAGAGGCAGAAGTAGTAGGCGCAAAGAGAAGGACAGAGAAAATGAAAGAGTAGAGAAAGAGCGTGTACGAGGGTGGCAGAGGTAACCAGCAACGAGAGCGCAGAGTGAGCTTGCACACACCGGGGTTGATGTTCGGCGTGGCCCAGGGACCGAGAGAAAGGCCAGGGGCATGGAGGGTGGGTCATTTATTTCCCCCTTCGCCGAGCATAATTTATCGCGAGGATTTTCGCGAAAGCACGCAGAGCATCACGATAGACCGAAAAGGGTGAGGCGCCAGAGGCTGAACTAGAGGATGTAGAAGAGAAACGGAGTGGAGGATGAGGAGGAGGATGCGGATGAGGGAGTTGAGACGAAGTGCGGGGGACACTGCCAGAAGAGAACGAACACTGTGAGGGGGTGAGACGTAAAGGAGGGTTGAATAGGGTGGAGAACCTGCTGAGCGAAGGGGCTGATACGTTCCAACGAGAGGGTGTTCAAAATTTTCCTGCGAAAGCAGAAATTATGTCTGTATAGAAAAGTAGATGGACATGAAAGAAAATAATTCGTAGGTAGGTTTTAAAATTTTTCTATTATAGAGAATATGTTTGCTATCTATTTTGGCATTAAGTTAAAAAATCGTTGATGAAGTTAGAAGAGAGGAAAATCTGAAAAAAAGATGTGATTATCTCGTTATGATCCCCGTAAAGAGCGATATACGACGAGTATCGAAAGTGGCAGAATCCGATAACCATTATGGAGAGAGTGAGAGAGAGGAAGAGAAAAAGCTTGTGTATGAGTGAGAGAGTTGAATGAAAGGGGATGAGTTAGGCGTCAAAGGCAGACGATGCAGCCTCGTAACCGCGTTCCACGATCATTGATTTCCGCTCTCGTCGAACATAATTCAATTCTACCTAGGGTAGATTTTACTTCCGGTATTATATTGGTCTATCTTCAACTTATAAGATCCAAAGTCACGTGCTTGATTCAACTCCATTCGAAGGAATAAAAATCTTGAAAAGCACAGCTGAATGATAGATATCGGAGAATCTCGATCAAATTAATGCGTAAAATATGAAACTCATTTTATATACATCAGTACATACTTGGATATTGATTCGCAAGAACCCTTGAAATCTAAGGGATGTTATTCGAAAATTGATCTTTTGGTATTCGACGCCATCGTCGCCTAAAAGTTGCGTACTGCGCACGTCGAATTCTCTTTCTCACTTTTGTTCGTCAGTTGCTCTCTCGCAACCCCCCTTGACGATTCCCCTAAAGCCGCTGTCAGAGGTGGACCACCCTTGCGACCTCAGAGGGGAAAAATACGTCGACGAACACCAGCAAACGTATACGAACGAACCAAGAGGGATAAAAAAGTACACGCGAGTTGGGATTGGCGCGTACGTCGTATTAGAGTGGGGTAAAAACCGTCGACTTTGCTTCCTCTACTCCCGCTCATTGCCACATCGTACTACCACCCTCTTGCGCACTTCAATTTCAGACTTTTTCTCCCTAACACTGTGCACAATCCTCCTAGAAATCTATCCTTTACTTCTCTTCTGCTCCTTCTTTCCTCACCAAAATTATCCAAAGGGATCCTGCCCAACCCAAGCAGAAAGACTTTAAATATACCCCTTTATAAACGAAAGGAATGGAAAATAAAACGAACCTCCCATACAGTACGACATGGAGAAACAAAATTCTCTCTTTGTTTCTATGAAAATATCAGTAGAGATACACTTAATTAGCTTTTGAGTCATAAAATAGACACTTTAGAAAAGACATGCTGCTACAAGTGTACTAAAATTTTGTGTAAAATGAAAATCATATGAACACATGACTGACACAATATATATATTCTCTTTCACTCTTTAAAATAATATGTATTTTCATTACAGAGTTATTTTCAAGCTAAATGACAATTTATCAAATTAATATTCTTATTTTCATACTCATGAGATTATGTAGCTTTTTATCTACTTATTATTTACATAAAATCTTACATAACGTGACTACGAATATTTTCATACAAAATTCATTTAAACGTAATCATTACATCGAAAATTATTATTTTTAATGTTTAAATAAAGTTTCCTTTAAAATGTTTGAAGAAAGAAAAAATTAAACTATAATTATTAATGATACTTTTGAATCAATATTGAAAGATATAAATTACATTTTTAGACTTCAAAACTATAGGAAACTATCAATCCTTGGTAATGACAGAAGCTTACGTTCTTCACTGAATTGGTTTCATAAAATTAGCCATCGAAACATTTGGTGGAGCAGAGCTGATAAATTATTTACTACTTTATCATAAATGCGTGAGACCGAAATATGATTAACTATACCAATATAAATTATTCCAATATATCGCACTTGTGGTGAAATATATTAAACTGATTTGCAGTTGATTTAACTTGATTCTTCTTTGTGTATTTTATTATTCAAATAAGACAGTATGTATTTTCACGACATTTCTGTGTATTGGTTTTTCCTATACCAGCTCCTAATATAAACAGAAGGAAAAGTTTTTCGTTTAGTCTGAGCTTAATGGAAATTTCACGTTGGACAAATGACGGGCCTGTTTCACATATAAAACTCTTTTCTACTTCAACTCTATGACATTGCTGCTTTTGCTGGTAGACTCGAGAAGGCAAAAATTGTCAGTTTTAGCAGGTACTTTGCATAATACAAGCATGACGATTAATGTACAATCAGTATTCATAAAATAATTTCATTCTACAGACTTGCGTTGGCTGCCTATCTCTCGTCGGTCGTCACACATGACAGCTTCCGTGCCGGGACCGTTTTAATTATTACTCGTTCTTCAAATTATCGGGTCGGAAAGAGACACAGAGATTTCTCATCTTCTCGTGCTCGTGGTGTACCATTCGAGACATAATGACAACTACTAGTTGGTAGATTATTCCCAATTGCAGTTTTTCGATCTGGAATAAGAAAAATATTAATTAGAACAATCATCAAATCAATTTTGAAGTTCTGATTGCTATGTTAATTAAATATGTTCACTCAAAGTGAAATAAATCAGTGGAGAATAAATAGTTGTTGGAAACTTTAATGTTTTATTTTTAAAAATAATTAGAAACATGATGTTTTGTCTAAAAATAAATAATTCAACATAATTATATTTTAAATTTCTTCTTCTGTATAAGTGATTTAAATGCAAGTGAGTATTGCATTAATGAAGGTAAGAAAAATTTGAGATAGTTTAAGAATAAGTAGTTTATAGAATCCAGTGATTTCATCAAGACTAGAATTAATTGAATTACTGAAATGTTGGAAATGTGATTATTACCATGAGTTTAAGCGAAATTCATGAGATAAATAGTAATAAAAACGAGAACCTTGCACACGTTTAGTTCTTTCGTAGCGATGCATGGAAACCTGGGGAATTTGGCGGGAAAAAATAACTAAATACACACGAATGGCAGGAGACTGCCGACACGATATATCATGTTGTCTGAACGAGTAAAAAAAGATAGAAAAAACGCTCATACCATCGTTTACGTAGGGGTAATTTTTTTCGTCACATCCCCACTTTCTTATTTCTCCTACTCCTTAGCCAAATCCTCCCTCTATTTTTCCCTCCCTCAACATTTTTTTATGTCGTTTATTTAATTCCCACTCTTCGGATAATTTTATAGATAGCACAGGAGGGAGAAATCTGTCTCCCCTTCGCTTCTTTTACCTCTAAATGTCGCATCAACTCGAGACGATCAGGGAAAATTAAAAAACTGAAGAGAATATTTTTTCAAACATTGTTTGTAGACAAATAAAAATAAGATGGAGGTCAGATGGAGAGAGGGCGAATGAAGACACGAATATTAATTACAATACTTGAACAGTTGAGATTCATTTAAAAAAATTGAGCAGCTGAGCATGGTATAATATGGGATAAATTTTCACAGCTAAAAGGACGGATTGAAGCTAAGAAAAAAGTCGAATCTATCAGAGTGATCTAAACTTTTATAGTAGAGAAGATGAATAGAGGGATGAAGAAAAATTTCGAGGAATTTAAAAGTGCTTTAAATAAACATTCATGTTGCCAAAGCTGCTGTTTATTAACACGCACTCATCACACCTGCGCACCAAACTCGGCCACAGTTTGAAGCAGATGAATAAGTTACATGGGAAAAATCTATCACTGTCCGACGGATTCGTTAAACATATACCATACTATTTATCGTCCAATTCTTTCGATAAATAATCGTGAATGATTCCGACTATATTTAGGAGTTTTTGAATAGTTACTTCATTTCTAGTAATTGAATGAAAAATAACTTGAAAGAATATCCATTTTATTGTAGTCATTGATTTTGAATGACCTTTTTGGATATTATTATATTAAAATGATAAAATAAATTGATTTCAGTGATCAATGACATGAATTAAATAGCGTCAATTACAGTTCAAAATATTATGTATCTATCTGCAAATGAAGGTATCAAGTAGTTATCTCGTTCATCAGTCAGACAAACGAAAGGTTTAATATGCAATGAATATCGAACATTTGGCAATTAATTTGAATAGCAATTGTACTCGAGGGAAAAATTTTCTTCCTCGAGCAGAAAACGTTTCGCGCATTTGTAATTTGTATCTGCCAGCACTTAACCCAAACAAATTGTATTTCGAAATCTCGTTAAACTAGTATTTCGACTCGAGTTACAGAGGAAAGTCGGTAAATTTCATTGTGGTAACCGTAACTTTCCTTGAAGCACTTTCTCATTGATAGACACTTATTTTACATGTGTTTGAGGAAAAGACTAATTGAAAAAATTACTTTATCAACGAGACACTTTTTTTAAAACTCTGTCATATTTGTGATTTCATTGCTTCAGAAATAAGATGCTTTATTAATATTTAGATAAAAATTTTTATCAGTCTTGATAGTTTAATAATTAAATCATTATAGTTTAGTGGATTAAATTCTTAATAATTATGTAAAAATTTGTAATTTTTATTGAAGTAGATGTATAGATGATATTTGTAATGAGGATGAGAAAGGGGAAATAATTTTATTCACTTAGTGAATTTGTTTAATTGATAAAATTAATAACAGAGTTCGATAAAATAGAGGTGTAGTGATAATTTGAAGATAATGGTATAATAGAATATAATAATCATCTATCTTTGATTAGACTTTGTAAGGACACGCAATGTGTATCATCGTGTCGTACAATCATCCAATTTTCAGTCAATAATTTAGCCCACATGATATTTGTTGACCACGTCAATAATATATATCCTGTACCATCATCAAAGATATGCATTTTGGTTGGCATTGTCAATATGTATGTGATGCAAGCTTAATACTGCATTAATACATGTTAATTTTTCGCTCAAATTAAATACAAGGTGGTAGTGGTAGTAGTCAGAAGTGGCCCTTTCGTCGTTTCTCGTCGAACAAACAGACTCGACGGTCATCTAAACTTTTCCCGTAATTAGTTATAAATTTCATTTGCGTTTTCAACGTAATAATATTCCAGTGAGGTCGTTGGTAACAGCAGAAAGAAGAGAAAACGGCTCGGCAACGTCAGGACAAAGGGAGTAGAGCGGCAAGCAGGAATCCCAGTGGATTTCCAAAGGGGCCTAAATGAGGAGCGAGAAAGCCTGGCGAATAGGGTGGTAGTATGTGGTGGTGGATAAGGGGCGGAAGTAGGGAAAAAGCGGGGTATGAGACGTACAAGAGTATGAAAAGTGGGGAGGGGGCTCAGCTGGGAGTTGGAAAATCACCCTCGGCATCAGCGAACGAACGAATAGCGTAGGAATAAAGAGAACAAGAGATGGAGAAAATTCGAGCCTCTATATACGAAGCTCAAGCGTATTCGTGTGTGCGACTATGTTCTGACACCGAGGCTTGCACTTTCATTCTGGCCAGGGAGAAAACAGTGGGGGTGGCGGCCATTTTGCGAGCTGCGAAAAACACACGCCCCGAGATAGGACAAGAGAACTAAACTCGTTCGCTACGCGATTGAGAGAGAAAAAAACATGGGGAATGGGCAATTGAGACCGAGAGAAGGGGTGAATATTTTTCCGAGGGTCTCCTGCTAAAGGGTAGTAGGAGTGATGGGGTGGCAATGCTTCCCCCTCTCGAAATCGACGAAGACAAACCTTCTTTTTGCACGCAATGCTTTGCATTAAGCGGCAAATGTAAGCATTAGGCTACAACCCGTTTGGATCCTTATTATTATTATTTCCTTTTTTTATGTTTCCATTACTGCTTAATATATTTCACCATTTATTTTATTATATTTTTTTCATTGTCGTCATCATTATTCCGAGAAAATTTTCGTTAAATAAAAAAGAAAGGGGATTATCATCATTAACACATTCACAAAAATGTCCAAAAGAAATATAAAATGTTGCTGGCGAAAATAAATGATGACGTTAGTTTTTTAAACTACCCTGTTTAGATAGACTTCTGAAGCACATGCAGAGTAGTGATGCCCGTGTCTTTGAAGTGTAGGAAAGAGGACAAATACTCTCTGTTAAAGAACTTTCTTTCAAGCACCAGCTTCGAATCATGAGGGTTCATGAGGGATGCTATTAACTCTAAATATACACGACAAATAATTCCTTTGTTTGAAGGCCCTTTTTTTCTACATTTTTTCACGTGTTTTTAATCACTGAATCTACATAGATCTTATCTCATTTTTAATCATTGAGTATAAAATATATTCGATACAACAATAATTTTTAATTTTTAAATATTTATCGCCAAGCAGAAATAACCAATGAGGTATTGAACAATTATACCTCAGATGACAGAAAAGTAATGTAATACATCTAAATATTGTTATATGTAAATAATTCAAGCGTGAATTATGTCTATTTATATTTTATGACGTTATTCTTACATTAATATACATACATGCTATCGTGCAGACATTAGCAACCTGCAGGGTCTTGGTCATTACGCGATCATAGAACATGCCGATCAACAATGAATCTATGAATATGAAAATTGCTGTCGCTCTTGCCACATGAGCATGCATAAACGAAGCTCATACAATACATTCACGTATCCGGGAGTCACTGAGCGTCAAAAGATCGGTGGTACACAAGCGTAACGAAGATAATTTTATAAATATCCCTACAGATTATATGAAAACATTTAAAAATATCCGTTCTCATTTATTGAACATTGATCATACCAGGCGGTGACTGTATTAATTTGATTCATTATTACTTAAATGATCTATTTAATAGTAATTACAGCTGAATGAAAATATTTAACAAAATGAGGTAATGGAGGGCACTGCTTTCAACGTAGTCAATTTATTCCATGAGATAAATAATTTCATTATTTTTAAACAGAAATGTCTTATCATTATTTCTTTTAACTCAATTATTTTCATTGATTTTTATGTGATTTGACTTTTAGTGTGATATTTAATTCAGTATTTGAATTATTGGTAAATATAAAGAGACAGTTTACGACTGCTTATCCAGAATTGTGTATTCGGTCAAAGAGAATGAAGAAGAGGTCATCTTTTAATTGAATTTAGTGTCTGTACACGTTATTCGATTAATAAAAAATTACGTAATTTACTGACTTTAATTTTTTTTTTCCGATTTTCTGTGTTTCCGGTACGAAATTAACTTTCGAAAAAATCGCATAAGACGTCATTCTTTTCAATAATAAATCGTTCGGAGAAACAACAAAAAATTTTTTCTAGAACGATTCTATCAATCAAGTTGAGAAACTTTCATGTAATTAGAAATTGTATTTGACTGATCTCAATTTACAAAATAATTTAAACTTTATAATTTACTTGTGATATGTATATATGTGTTCTAATTTATTATTAGATCAAGGAATTTTTGAGGGGAAAACTGTTTGATGCCAATTGAATCGACAAGTCTCTTTAAAGCGTGGTTTGTTTCATCTCTTTGGATAGAAATGAGAGAAATACGTCCCCTCGTCGCAGATTTCTTGACGACAACCGAGGGGTCTCGGATACGATTTTAGGAAGGAATCAAAGAGAGCGAAATATACATGAACGTACACATAAACATTACGTGTAAAATGGAATTCGACAAAAGGTTTGGAGCTTGAAGACCCATCGAAATGACGGCAGCATTACGGGAGGGTGATTTTCACATACATGTCAAAAAAGAGGGGTGTAGAATACGAAGAGTCGTTTTTACACTACGAACAACCAAACGAAATTTTCCGTCTCTCTTGACTGCCGTAATAACAGATGTAAATTACGTGCGTACTTCACGCACATAGACGAGTCAGTCCGTACACCCACACGCACCTGTGTCCCGAATATTTGCGTAGCATGAGTAGCAACCATGTTCGTAGAACCGGCAATCCAAGAGGAAACGAATGAGAGAGACCTCTTCACGCATACGCACGTGACTATGGTCCAGTATTTGCCGGTAGTGGCCGCGGGCCGAGATATTTGCAAGCCAAATTTTAATACCGGAATTAATTTGACCCGAGGAACCAGAGAGAGCACGAGATCACCGGAGAGAGACGGAGGAATAACCGGAGAGAGAGTTAGAAAATCACCAGAAGAAATAGTTAGTTCTGCATATATATATGAGTAAAAAAGAAAGAAAAACTGGCGCACATAATGTAATGGAGTAAATATGTACATAGATGTGTATATATTGTCGACATACACTGTGGAGCACGAGTAAAAGGCGGACAGTCAGGACCCCAGAGAAACCTCATCTACGTATTCCCGACACTCGGAGAAAAATGTAAGCTAATTTATCGACGACGCTCACACTCCTAAAAACCAAAAGTTGTGGCACCGAGGTAGTTTAGCTTTATATCGTGAATTATTATAGCTAACTCTCTCGCCACCTCTATATACGTTGAAAGTCTCGAGCACTCGAGCATACGTTTCCCAGTCTCCCTCGCGGCTTCCAGCCGCAGACACTCCTACAAGAGGACGTCGAAACAGTGCACCGACCTCTTCATCTCCTCTTACTCCGCAATTCCTCTTGCGATACAAATGGCCAAAGTAAACTTCACCATTACGCTAGAGTGCCGTCGCTAGACATTGTGGTGAATGTTGAAATAGTTTCCTTCTCTTTCTTCGCCCAAAAAGGATGCTGCAATAGACGCCATTATGACCTCAGATACGTAATAGATGGCGCCTAAAAGTACGACCTCTTTTACCACATTGAACTAGAGAAAAGTTGTGAAAGTGACACTTGAGTTCAGATACGAGTCGAGATTTAACCGTAGACAGACTGAATTTACATCAGTGTCACTAAGACAAAGGGATCCAACTCAACGCTGTATAAAACAAGAATGTCTTGTCCTGACGGATTATTTCTTTTTCAGAAAATAGCAAATACGCTTTGCTAGATCCTTCGGTAATTAAACTTCTTTTATGCCTTTTTAACACATCAAAAATAAACAAACATCAGAAAGAATGATTTACACTCCTTTTTTTCTTCGTTGTACAATAATAAATATAGAGACATTTTTTTCTACCAATCCATTGTAATATAATTATGGTAACTACTCGAGGTTTTAATGAGCTGATTTCAACATACTTACTTTCATGATTTATCAATTTATTTGCTCTCATGTAATCGTCAGACAAAGGTTCGTATATTCTCGAGAGAAAACAGCTTTTAATTAAAATTATTGCGAGGTGTTCAGGGATGATGATCGATTAAAGCGAAGGATGAGATTAATTAAATCTCATCAAGTGTAGAGAAAGGCTTTCCTCAAACTCACTTGAGAAGTGGAAAGCAGATAAAGTTTAATGAAGGGTCATTTTTGATAGTTTTTAACATCTCATCAACTAAAGACTATCAAATATTTACTTTATACATGCATTATTTATCAAATTCAGTCAACTGGAGAATTATTTTCTGCTGTGGTTCAAGAAAATTCATTCACGTCTACAGAATGTGGTTGTTTTATACTCCAATCTGATAGACTAATCGATACATCAATTTTCCACATTTCAATGAACGTTAATATAATATAATTCAATTTTTTCCATTAGTTGCGAGAAAAAAATTTAATGAAACATACTTTAGTTTTAAATATGACATTTCTTTTGAAGTTAATGATTAGTTTGATGAACAAAATAAAATGTAATAATGAATATGAATATTTAATTTTCCAGCATGTGAAAATTAAAAAATAATCATACTTTGATGGAACAGTGAATGAAAATTTCTATTATAGAGAAAATCATTCACAATCTACCGAGAAAACTGATACATATACTCCTGAAATATTAATTTGAAGGATATATTGAGCAATACAAAAAGTATGGACAAAATATAAACAACAACTAGTCAGTCACCCTTGACCTAGAAATGTCAGCCTGAGAGACAATATACAAATTTTTTTTCCGGAGTATTTTACTTTTTTTTTATTTTATCGGACAACATACCTTTTTTTTCTCACATACACAATCTATATGTGATGCTGGCTTTTTCCTCATCTCTCTCTCTCTTCCTTCGTAGCTCTTTTTCTAACACCAGTCGCCATTTTATGGCATTCATTGATCCTGCGCCTACGCACTCTTCTTGCTTTTCCCGCCATTTTTTTCTTTCATTCCTTCCACTTTGCCGACTGAGGAGCTTCGCATCCCCCGTTAGTTTCTCACCCGCTATCTCAACTCATGTTGCTAACTTCTTTATCTTCCCGTCTGAAACATTTTTCATGACTTATCCGTGCGATCGAACACGCAACGACTTCAACTTGAAGTGTGACGAAAAACTAGCGCACTCGTGGACAACGACACGACCGGAAGATAACTGACGGACTGCAGAAAAGTTTGCAACACTAAAGGAGAACTCCGGTTGTACTCGTTTCATCAAGTCATTTGCATAGAGCTAGCTGAAAGAGAAGTTGCACAGATTGGTCAAAAAAGCCGCTCCTGTTTCTATTGAGGAGCTCAAAACTCTATTGTCATAACCCCCAGCAGAGCTGCAACGATCTAAATCCCCTCTACTTTTTTTTTTCTTTAATATTTTCTATTTCTTGCAGGAATAGCTGCAAAATTTTGCCATTCATCAGATGCTAAATATTCTACAAAATATTTGATGAATTCAATGTACATGAAGGTTGGAATAAATAATGCAACAATTACGATTTAAAAATATGTTATTGAAAATAAAGAAGTAAAAAATAATTCATAATTGATATAAATTGTTTCAATAACTTTCCAGCAAAGTTTATTTATGTATTGTTGGGAATTATTTTAAAGAATTTAAAAATAAAAATACACCGTATTGATATGATTAAATTACTATAAATGGAGAACAAAGTTAGATTAAAAATAAAGTAGTTAATTTTCCACTTGGAAAAATATTCAAATGAAGTATCTAGCTGAATATGCTTTATTATATCCCTATTTAAATCAGCAAAAAATGCTCGTTACGAACATTACAAATTTGCTCACTCATGAAAAATTATTCCTAATGAATAAAGCTACATTTCTCAACCCTTGAAATTAACATGAATCCTCGCAGAATAATGTACACCACATCAACGGTGAATATCAACCAACTTCCTCCTAAGAGACTCTATACAAAGCTTCAATTTTTTGATTTGTTTGCAAAAGTATCTCACGATCGTGCAGATCAAACTATTTGCAAGACATACAGGTATTATTTTATTTCATCTGTCGTGGGAAGAACGTCCTAATGAATAAAGCTAAACTCTTTGAACATCGGATTGAGTGAAAGACTTATATCATGGTCTTTGCAGGTCTGGATCCATGGTGAGGAACTGGTTCTTGCAGACCCAGCAACCCCCTCTACTTAGGATTAAATTTAAGAGCAACTGGCGGGGATGAAGGCCAGGGGGTTGCTCTAGACAACCTCGAGGGTGATCTGTAGAGGCGGACCTTAGCAGGTTGTTCCCCTGTTGGTGAAAAAGGTCCCAGGTCGAGACCTCACCTTTGACCTAAACGCAGGTATTTCTATACATGATATAATAATGTCACCAAAATGTTCATCTCATCAATTATATTCTTTTTCATATCACAAATTCTCTTTTACATCATGTTAAAAAAATTCAAAGGTACTTTTAAAAATAAAGAGAACTAATATAATGTTTATGAAAATAATAATGATACTAATATAAAAATCAACAGCAATCTCGGATACTTTTCACTTCATTACATAATATTAAATTTAAAGTGACATTTTTTATGTCGTATCGTAACGTTTATCCGCTTTTATATTACTTAGTCATAATATAGAAGAAATAGGGTGAAAATTCAGAGATAAAACTGATAATAAATTGAATTTTATTTTACATTCCATTATAAACAATAAATGTCAAAAATTTGAACATTAAAAAAATGGATTGAAAGTATTATCACTTGATGTAATATTAATTATATTAACTCGTAACAACTACTTCATTTTTATTGCTAATTGATTGAAAGTAACTAGAGTTTTCCAATAAAAACCACCGAATAAATGACCATGAAAAAACATCTTTGCAATGACGACTTTTGTTACAGAGTGAATATCTAACTTGCTTCAGTAAAAAAAAGATAGAAATATCAAGTCATCAAAACTATGTTCACAAGCTAAAATAATTATAGACCAATTTTAGATGTAAATAGATACAAATTACTATTAGCCATACGGTTATATTATAGTTAATCAAATTTCATGATTTAAATTATCAAATTACACACCACTAAGCTCTCAAAACTAGAGATCTGCTATCAGATTGGATACCAAGTGTATGATCTAAATCGATTGTAGTTAAAGCCGATGAACTAGTAGTAATTGTCCAGGAATAGGCCGGTAGGCCTATAAGCAATCGCGTATCAGGGATAGGTATCAATGTATCCTCGCAGTATGAGCCCACATACGTTCTACATATATATGTATATACCAGCCAGTTGCGCGTACCACAATGTCGGAATGTGTGAACGGGCGTGTGGCACGCGAACAAAACACATGTCGATATAGCCACATAATGGAAACATAACCGCTTACTATAGATAGTCTACTATTCGGGTGTTACCGTGTTACAGGTTAATTGCACATGATTGGTCATTGTCTGTTTGCTGTCTCGCGTAAACGTTTCCTTGATTGTCTTTCATGTCACACTAGTGTTTTAGACCTTTCTCAAACTTCTAATAAACAGTTACATACCTCTAGTCTTTCTGCATTTCTATTCATAATCATCTTCACAACTATCAAAGGTATAAACAGATGATGTCTCATCAATCCAAGTAATGTTTTCTGCAATTGCACATCACTTACCTGGTTCATCGGTTTGGTTTTCTTTTAACACAAATGCAAAGAAATGATTGAATCCGTTGACTTTATGTTTTACACATGAAATGGGATCATTTAAATACAGTTGAGTTTCATGCAATGATGTTGAATTTATTATTACGTTCATTTTGGTACATTTAATGGATAATTTCAGGATATAAAATTAGCAAATTTATACCAGGAATAATTCATAAAATGTGGGTTATTGAAATTTAACATCACATTATCCCTGACTGGTCGATGATAATTCAATGACCTACTACTGAGGTTGGACCTTGACATTGGACCAATTACCGTACGACAACCCCTAAATTCACACAGCAATTCAGTGCATCTATAGATATAGTAAGTATATACCAAAACATGCAATAGAACATGCTGCTACTGAACGATATGTTCACGCAATCGCATGTATATCCACCTCAACTGTAAATTAACCTACTAATAGAATTTTAAGTGACCTTGAATACAGGCCAGTCAAAATACTAAATCAAAATTTCCAATAACAACCAATACAAATAAATCAACAGAAGCTGAAGAAAAAGTTATTTAGTTTGATTCGTGATGAAATTTTTAATATTTCTTTATTGAATAAAAAAGCAACGAAAACACGAGTGATTTTTTAATTTTTTTTTTTAGGTAGAAATTCGAAATTAGCTATTAATAATGAGGAGGATAAAAGTAACGTAAATATAACCATCAAAGGGATAAAAAAAATAAGACATCTACTGGAGGAAATGAAAGATAGGGCATAAATTAAAATTTCAGATAAAGTTTTTCATAGTAAAAATCTTTTCTTTGTAAGTAATGTAAATTTGAGTTGATGAAAAAGAAATAATTGCCTTGATCAAATGAGTTGAATGCAATTGATATATGTACGTCTGTTAATTATAAATATTACTACAAAAAAAAGTAACAGCTTTATTTATAAAAATACTATTCACATGGATTTACTGTTTGAAATAAAATTTATTGGTTTTTTTTAGATGGTTGATTAAACGTTAAGGACGTTTAAATATATTTACTTAAACTTTATGCATCGATTTTAATAAATTAATTATCGATTCAATTTCCTTTCATATTTAATATTTCATCGTTATTTCTATAAAATTGATTGAAACAGTAATTTACAAATAATTAAAATGATGTAATATTATCGAGTATTAAACGCTATGATCAATAAGATTAGGTAAAAAGTAAGTTTTAGTAAATAACGATTAAATGTGTTAACTAAATAATTAAAGTGTTAATTGTATTCAAAGATAAATACATTGCATGCGTGGTAAAAGTGACGGTATAACGAAAAACATTTTTCATTTCATTACAAGCGATAGACTGAAATTCGTTAAAATACGAACACGGAATTTTGAAAGAAAAAAAAGGTCGTTAGAATTAATAGACAGCTTTTCGATCTCTATTTTGATATAGTGTTCAATACACATTTGTACGCATCGTGTATATGACCATAAGCACATATATCTTGTTCAATGCACTTGAAACAAGACTATTATAGATTTTAAAAAAACAAGTGACCAATAACAAGTTATCTATAAGTAATGACGTAATTATTTTCCAATGATTATAATAATTATAGCACATCAGATAATTTTTTTAATCAGCTCAGAAAGCTCAGTAAATCTGGATCATCTTTGAATGCATGATATGTGAAGAAAAAAAATCGGAAAGGAATGAATTTTTTATAGAGGATAAATGAGAGATAAAAACTGAACGCTTCATTGATTTAATGTGATCGTTATCGGGAGATATGAATCTTTAGAAGTTCGTTAAATCTTTGCATACATCATTAATTTTTTTACGGTTGAATGAAAAAAATAAAAAGGATGAAAAAAAAACATCGACGTTTATGCAAAGGAATGAAATAAACCGATCGCTGTCGTGTCTCCTGCATAAAATCCGACAAAGAGATGTTCATTCAGGTCAACTGGCTACCCTATATCAGTGTAAATCCAATCAATAGTTTATTAACTGATGTGTGAATGAGACATTCCGGAAATAGCCCTTGATAAAAAAGAGATAAAAGCAAAATAGATGGCAAAGAGATCTCTTATGAGAGAGAGAGACAAATTGATAAGGATGAATGAGAAAAGAAAATGAAAATGACAACTGAAGATGAGCAACAGAAAACAAATAACACAAAAGATCAAGCAGGATAAAAATAAAACAAGAGACATACTGCATTAGCTCAGTGGTTTGTTTGGATGGAGAACAACTTAAATGCGTGGTCCCATTCAGCACACATACATCAATCGTATCAAGACCAAAAAAAAGTAGGAAAGTGATCGGTAGAGACAGGCAGTGGCAAACAGAGAAGAAAATGCTTCACGACAAAGAGTGATTGAGGGATAGAGAGAAAGTTCGAGGATACACAGTACAAACAAAAAAAAAAGAAACTCCCTCGCGCATGTCACATTGTTTTTGTATCCTATCCAAGAGAGAGACGGTGTATCGGTTATTGGAAATCTGTATTTTTGTAGGGCATACGAGTTAAACGACCATCTCTTGTGTTTTTTCCCCGTTTTCCTTCTTTTATCTTCGCATTGTCCGATCAGTCACTGAACGTATACATATATTCATTCGTAGTCTTTTAAACTCAATCATATCCATAGATCATCACAATTGGTTATATTCAACAAAGAATTTGTTATTGAAATAGAATTTCAAGTATTCGCTTTAATAATTTAATTATTCATTAGGAATGCTTTATTTTATGAAACTTCTTGGAAAGTCGTTGTCAGCTAAACTTTTTTTCATTATCTTTACAATGAACGTTCAATTATGTAACTTTTTGGGAACAAAATTTTAATTATTTAAACAATATAAGGATTGCAGGCATACTCAATGCACACACATTATGTTGGCATTTGTTATACGACGTGTTAATCAAAGAGAACCAATTTCGCAGGCGTTAACCACATCATTCTGACTATATTCTAGTTTGTCTTTGAAAATTATTAATGGTCCACTTGTTATGAGAATAAACTCCATACATGTAAATATGAATATTAGTGTAAGATTTTATATATTTGTAAATTACAACTCCTACTATATTAATAATCACTTTAAAATTATTAATATATTTTTTTAAATATTTAAGTGAAGAATAAATTTATATTTCACTGTCGTCCAATTTTAAAGCCAAAATTGTGGATAATAAAAATTATATCTTCTTTTTTGGAGAAAGCCCAGGTTTTAGTAAATGCATAAAACGTAGCTACATTAAATAATAGAATAACTTTTTTGTAAATTATTCGTTCGTTAGAAAATTCACGTTCATGTGTATTTTGTGCTAATAATTAACTTCATATTTGTCGACCTCAAGTAAAGGATTAATTTTTTTTCAATAAGCAAAAAATGTCACATCGATGAATAATTTCAAGCAAATCTATCATCGAGTTTCTGAATGAAAAAAGAGTAAAAAGGTCTGAAATATAAAGAGTATATCCTGTTACTATAGATTCAATTTATTCTAAAGAAATATTCATAGCTAACAATTTCACATTATTCTGGAAAGTAATTATAAAAAATTTGACACGATTAAAAATATTTTAAAGTCGACAAATAAATAATAGATGAAAAAAAATAATTTTTCTATAGTTATCTAAAAAAATAATAATAATGCAACTGAAACGAAACTTTTGAGGTAAAATGGAATTTCTCTACATCGTGTAGAGCTAGCATCCCTTTATGCTTCAACCGAGAATTAATTACAATATTAAAAAAGAGCAGTGAAACATGTCATTGTAATGAAATGCAAGCTGAGATGCATAAACCAGAAAATTACTTCATCCAATTTCAAGATGCTATTTTTCTGCAAGTCTGCATAAGCTAGCAGGTTCCCAGGAGTAGGCAGGCGCTCCAATTGGTTGAGTCTGCAGGGTTACCCGTTAGGTCCCACGATTCGACCTCTCGACCTGTTCGGGGACCCCCTGGTTGACCCCACTGTCTTCATAAGTAACGCATTCGCTTTCATTGCAGATCATTCGGTTCCAAGACTTTCGAGAGTTAACAGTGAAGTTCTTAATAAATTTGTTCATAAGAATGTTGTGCACTCAGTTGTAATAAATCATCGAAATCACTCATTAAAGTTCAAAAATGGTATCCTCAAGTGTATTCGGAATGCTTTCATAATTGTCGTTTATTAAAAAAGAACCAGTGATTATTAAGTGTAATTCATCATGAGAACAATTCAGTTATTGGTAATGACAAGCCATTATGATTGAAGGTGAACAAGTATCAATTTATTATCATTAGCTGTTTTTGTTGATTCGTTTTTGTAATTCCATTTAAATCCATGGGTACTTTCAATTTCCATCGAATTAAACGCAAACATTTTCATTACATCGAAATATCTCAACTAGAGTTATTCACATTATGAATATATACTGTAAAATCCAAAACAATAACTTTATGTCATAAATTTTTACTTAATATTGAAAATCGATAGTCTAATTCACTTTCAATAATATTTATTTAAATAATTATCGATATAATAATATATTACGGTAAATACAAAATCTCATAAATTACGTGATGAATGTTTAAATGTTAGAGTTATTAAATTTTCAAAGTCAATGAAGTCAATATAATAGGTATTATTTAAAACTCGATCGACAAAAAAGATAAAAAAAAATCTCATATCTGGAATACACGAGATAAAAGAGTGTCGTGCTTACCACTGGTTGAAGTCACTCATTTATTTAGACGAACGCACAGTTATATTTGTTCATCAATAATTCTATAAAATCAACACGCTATGTTTCATCGAACTATACGTTGTATAAAAAATAATTCACATCACTAACGCTTTAAAATATTTTTTTTTTTTTCAAAATCCTCATGTAATTTATACAAAATAGATGATGTTATTTTTGCATTATTTTCTCAACATTGTTTAATAATTTTGTTTTATATTAACATGATTTTTATCCAAAGCTAACTAAAAAAATCAGATTAAAAAAATCCTTTGAAATTATTTTTACTGACACTTGAAAAAATTTCGGTCTAAATAAAAACGGAATATTTTTTTTAAAATATCATTGAGTATATATATGTATAAATTGGGATTTGAAAAATAGGGAAAAAAATTAATTCTTAACGTGTAATAAAATAAAGAGGATAAAAAAAAACTTTCAATAGTGAATATTTATTTGCCGTCGGCCATCTGCTTCGCTACCGTACTTTAATTCTATCAAATGTTTATTTACTTTAATCTATAAATTTTTTTCATATTCGCAGATTGTTCTTTAAACTATGGACCAACTTACACAATAAAATTTCGCTTTCTATTCAATTGATTTTTAATTTTCGACTGATAAAAATACTGAGTAATAAAACTCCATTTTTTCGAGTTAAAATTGACAATCTTGCAAAAAAAAAAATTATATTTTTAAATACAAAAATATCAACGTCCAATAAAATAATATTATGGTATTATAAAATAATAAAGTCAACCATTAATGGTACAGTTATTGGCACTATATTGATTGTTGGGTAATTCCGCTTTAATAATTTCTACGTAATTTATAAAAATTGAATTTTATTTATGTCAACAGAAATATATAAATTCATTAATGTATATTGCATCAATTTTATTCAGCAGTTATTAAAAATAAATTCCTCTATCCAATGATTTTTTTCTTTCTAAATCTCTCCATGAGCACAAATGGTTCAATCCAAGTATATTTCGTAAAAAATGAAGTTTATATTTCAAAAGTATTTATTTCTCTTTTTAATAATATAATATGACTACTATTTTCAATTAAAATATTTTTTCAAAATGTCCCAGTATAGACTATTCAAGAGAAAATTGAAAAAGTATTATACCTATCGGTTATGAATTGATCGATTTGTCAATTACAACTCGGTTTTTCCAATAAGAACTTTCACTTTTTTATTAACACTTTAGATATTTGAAATGAAATCAAACTTCACCATAAACATGACAGATTTTAGTCTCTCCATTTGGTCTTTGTAATAAGCCATCTCTTGTTGAAATATTGAATATTATTGATTTTTCATAGTGTACCTGTCAATAACTTCCTCTTGCAATTTTTCAATCGTTTGATTAATTCGTGAACGTGCTGCAGTGAACTAGAATTCAGACTTCGCCCAGTGCATTTAATTTACTCACCGCATCACAAAAATTTCTCATTTTTTTTTTTTATTGAAATACTAAAAAGTTTTGTAGCATTTTTTATTTTTCCTTCAAGTGATCAAAATATTATTCGCTCTCTAAATATGTTTCTTTCATTTCTTTTATTTTGCTAAACTCCACTTCATCATGAAAACAATATGGCATAAATAAAAAAGTTCTTGCTTCATTTGACACTTTAGTGAAGTGAATGAAAAAATAGCAGCAGCAGTAGTAGTGGTGGTAGTAGTAGAAGTAAAAGTATAAATTGCATTTAATCATGACAAGATTGTTGATTACTAATTATATCCCATTTAAATTATTATGTTATTCATCATCAAATAAATTAAACAAGACAAAGCAATCTAGGTATTCTGTCATATCTGAAATGCCCGTACGTTTAATAACAAAAACAGAGCCTTCATTCTAAAGACAGGAAGAACATTCTAGTGAAAGCCCTCTTGTCCCCCAGAGGCTTGGGCTCCAAGCAAAATGTATATCCTCACATTCTTCACCGAGAGGAGACGTGAGGGTGGAAACATAAACTCAGACGAAGGGGTTGTGTAGGAAAAAGTCGTTCCAACGTGCTGCTTGGCAAACCCGAGAGGACGAATTAATTAAAAATTATCCAAAAAATTCTACGTCCACAAAGGCAACCAGGATGATATCTCATTGTTTGCTGGACATAGTTTCAACGATACTATAGGTCGTATAATATTTCAAAGTGCCCAATGTCGACGAAAGGACAATGGGAAGGGTTTGAACTAGGGGACCAGCCATCTTCCTGCAAAGCTTCCAAAGCATGGACCTATCAGTAGCGTTATAACACTAACGAACCCCAGATCATTTAGCATTTTAACATTTACCCACCTCCATGTATACGCAACCATGTCTCTTCTCCGATGCCTCTTCTTCATCCGATCCCTTCAGACTTGGATTGGGTCGTGACCAAATGCGAAAGCTTCTCTGTAAACAAAGGAACATTTGCGTATTCACAAAAGCTCCAACGAAAACCCCAATCGGGATTATGGCGAACGCGTAATACTTATTATACCGGATCTTGCTTCGTGAGAGATTTCCCGGCTTCCTATTTCCGTGGATATAAAAAATATTCTACTTGGTAACCACTACACATATGACCTCTTCAAGGATTAAGGAAATTCAACCTCTCCTATCGCTTCAAAAATTTTGCATTAGTTTTAACCCCCTCTCATATTTAAACGTGACCACTTTTCTAAAGTCGCACGTGTTTTGTCAGCTAAGTGAACAACATTTTTTATTCGTTCTTTTCTCTTCTTTGTCATGGTCTCATAAAAAGGCTATTGCAAATTTCCAGTTTCATGAAATGCACAAGTTTTAACTTGAACTGGTTCTTTTAGTGATGCAATTGAATGTAGTACTTAAAGAAAGACCTGCTTCTTTGTACGATAAATTATGAGGAATTATTCGATTTAATCATTCGGTATTATTACTGGTTGTTATGTATAAATATTTAATTATTGTGTGTAAATATTTATGCGATAAACACAATCACATTGCACTGATGAATGAATCGAGGAATTAATTAGTCACGATTTATTTTTCAATTTGTGGATAATGTAATATACACCCTTTTGTTCATTAATTTTTAAAACAGATTCCAAGATTAAAATTGCAAAGTATCGATTTTCAAATAAAATATTCAAACGCGAAACTTCAAGGTTACTGCGTTTTAATCATGGCGTCCTCCGACGGCGACCGTAAATGTGTTTGTACTACTTTTTAGAGTTTTATTCTCAAATTTTTTTCGCTAAAGTTTTTTAAAAAAAAACAATCTGTTAACATTTTAATGTTTCATCATACTAATCGATTCAATACAAATTTAAAAATTTTACATATCGTAATTATTTTATATTTACGAGCAAAAAGTGGTGTAGGATATACAAAATAAATTCGTTTCATTATAAATTTAACGAGATATGAGTAAGGCAACATTTTTTTTTTTGTTCTTTAAAAACAATTTTTTTTTAAAACTATATCGCAGTTTTCATTGATCTATTGAATCAAAATAATTATTTTTCATAATAAAAAATATGTAATATTTTTTTTTCGATATTATGATTTTTATTTGAAGATGATTGGTGACACAGTGAATAATAAAATAATTAAATTTAATAAAAAAAAGTATTGCGGTCAATAAAGAAAATCAAATATGTCATAAATTTATTTCGTTACTAATAAAATTCTAATGAAATATTGTCCAAACATTAAATGATTAAACAGGATTTAGTGTATATATTTTCAACATACAATATCCATTATTTTGAATAGTTTCAACATGAAGGGAATATGTTTCCCAATATCAGTAGGTCCGTCCACTCAAAAATAATTTCCTCGATAATTGTCTCATTATAATTTTGTAATTTGTTATTATACAGAGTACATAATACTTAATGAATTTATTAATTCATTTAATCAGCAATTTACATCACAGACTATGAATAATACATCAACATTTTTTTCTCTTTCAAACTTAAGTGCATTTAATTTACGTCTATCTAAAATCAGTGAACAATAATTACGGATTAATTTCAAAATGACTATCAAAATTCTTGATTAGAAATCACAATGCTTTCAGTGATTGTTTCTCATAATTTGAAATGAATTTAAAATAAAAAATGTCTAGAAAAGAAATCTACTTCAACATAATTACAGAAATTTTGTTAAAATTGTACACAATTGAATTCAAACGAATTAACAAAAATTTCAATTAGTCTTTAATTAAGAGCATTGAAAACATTAACTGCTAATTCTGTAAAAATTTAATTACGACAACAATAAGTGTATGGGTCGGGTATACTGAAATAAGTTTCTTACTTTTAAAAAATCCTTCATTAAAATGATTGTTTAGAATAGCAAGAATTTGAAAATTATTCGTTAAAAGATCTCTAAATAGCCTGGGGAATTCATAAAACAAATTATTTTCTACTGTTTTGGAATGGATTGGAATGAATGTATTGTAAAGGTAACAAATTTTCTCCATCATTGAAAAGAGTGTTTTAAGTATTATCGATCTTATGATAAAAAGGCAATTTTTAAACAACCCATACATTTACAATTCTCATATTTCGTTCTGTTTGTTGCTACCAATAACGTTTTTTCGACGTGCTATACTGGGGAAAAGTAATTAGAGTAAATTCAGGGGTTGCTTGGACTGAGAGCGCGGGCGACCCTTTCGAGCGCGCAAAATGGCGGACTCAAATGCGACGTTCTACCACCGTCCCTAGTCAGAAAAAACGACGTAAAGGGAGAAAGAATGAAAAATAAGAGAGTATAAGGCCGCCTTTCGATATGTTACTGGACTGTACTAAATTAACATGGAAAATCCCTCGACTTTATATTTTTCATTCAGTGCAAAAAAATTGCCGATAATCACAATCCAGGTTAACTTAACGAGCCCAAACATTATTTATTCGAATAATATTTCATGTAAAAAGTCTAATTGAGATCCTTAATCGTTACAAACATCAAATAAAACGATTTTTAACGAGAGCTATAAAAATAAATAACCTAAACGAGTGAAAGTGAATGAAACGTTGATAATTTTATACAACAGAAAAACATTCGACCTTCTCGAGTATCTAACTTTGTTCTGAAATTCGATCTTTATTATTTTCTTAATTGAAAAGTGTCGGAATAAAACCGGAAAATTTTATTCCGTACAAAAATAAATGAAGTTCTTTTTATTCTTCTCATTAATCATACTTTCTCAAGTTGTTTCCTTGTCTTCTCTCAAGTGATAAAAATAATTTTTTTACGCAAATAAACTCACGACTACTTCATTTGACACCAACTAAATTACTTTTTTTTTTAATTTAGAAGAATTTTCAAGTAGACCAATTTCATTTTGTTTTGAAAAAAAAAATAAATCTCAGCGAAATTGATTTTAAAGGTGGTGACTTGCGAAACATAAATACCTATTTACAACCCCTAAATTTCATTCTTGCATAATATTGAATTTTTTGAAAAGTTTTCCCTTGACCAATTCTCTAGACACCTAGTAACGAGGGGTTCTCGGAATCCATTTTCTGTTTTCACTCAAGTAAAGAATTAGGAGATTGTGTAATCGAATTTCGGCGAAAAGACCCAACATCACGAGACGTAAGCCAATTAAAATTGGGTGGACCAGAGGATGACGAAATCAATTGTTACCTCGCGTGATGGAGCACGATGATGAGTATTCTCCCTCGCGGGAGGTTATATATATATTTTTCGCCTTCCTCCGGTCTCGTAAATATTCCCTTCAACCCGACATATTAGCAAGCAGAACGTTCTTGGCAAAAAGCCGCTGCTACTGACAGGACATTCATATTATCAACTATACTGTACCACCACCTACTTTTACCCTTTCTCTCAATTTTCCACGACACTCTCACTCATTCGCTCTCGTCTTTTTATTGAGAATGCTTTAAATTTCTCTATTATTACTGTTCATTTCTATTACCATTGTGAAGTCCAATGATAATATCGGCGATCCCAAAATTAACTATTCAATGTTCATTCTAAATATTTCTTCAGATGTAATGAGCATAATTATGTACACATTCAACTTGAAAAGTTGCAGTTTTTTTTTCTAATTTAACCAGTAGAATATCAAGCGAAATTTTTTTGTAGGAAAAAAAATTAGTTCCCTAACTATTAGAAATGTAGAACGTATGCACGTAATCGATAATTAAATCGCCAAATTTTTGCGCTATATCGGGGAGAAAACTCATTTAAAAAAATGTCGACGACTCGGCAAAAATTTCGCAGTCAAATATTTGTTTTGAGGGTCATTTTTTTAATAAATTAAGGGAGAAGAAGAATGAAAGAGACAAATCGAGTTTAAAAAAAAAAAAAACTTAACTGATGTAAACCTATGAATTTGCCTTTTTGTGTCGATACGAAAGTTGCTTATTGATTTGAAACTGTTTTTGAAAAAAAAAATTCTAAATAAATTTTGATTCAAAATTTTTTTCATGAAGTGATTGTTAGTGAAGCTCGTATATAATCGGATATATTTTCTCTTATATTATATGATTTAATGACACATATGCGGACAATTGCTATTGCATTTGATAGAATATTTTTCTCATAATTTTTGAAAAATATCTCCAGTTAGGATTAACAGAGGTGACCATAAATTCTGACTAAGATCTAGCATTGCAGTGTCGGGATGAGTGAGCGCCAGGAGAGAGAAAGGATCGGGGACATTAAGGGTAACAAATGAGACTACGAGTTTCCTCCCGCAGGGCTCGCTTCCGACTCTGAGGTACCACGAATGAAAATAAGTGTAACTGTTGGCGTGGCCTCTCTTTTTCGAATCAATATATCTCTTTTTCTTCGGTCTACAATTTTTAGTTTGTTTTTTTTTCTCCGTACTCTTTGAGTTCTTTATACTCACACCGTTAACTCCGTGGAGAATTCTCAATGTGGCAGGATGAATTTACGTTCCACATCCTTTTGCAGAGAAGTTACTTTTACGTGTGTATGTGCATCTACCTGGATAACGTTTCTGCCTTTGCCCTTGCACTCACCCCATCGACATCGTTGTCGTTTGTGAGCAATTTCCAGTCCAAAAAGTTAAAATTGTTGGTCGGCAAGTACTTACACACACTCGACGAATGTTTTGAAAACCATGAACAAGCTGTAGAGGAAAACGAAAAATATGATAAGTTGAAACAAAAATACTCTAATGAAAAATTGGCTTTATAAATGCTTCAAAAAAAAAAATAATCACGGAATAAATTATTTAAGTAACTTAATCAAATTGACTTACTTATAACAATGGACCAAAAAATTATTTTTCGTTATCAAATCAAACATTAACTATAATCATTTGATTATCATTATTCATTTCGATAAGTCTCCATTTTTTATGTCAAATATTCTCTACTCTAATTATTTTATTGCCTCCAATTTCATCAACTTTTTTATTATGATCATTAGATAGATTAAATAATAAAATCCATATAACAATAATTATGTGATAAATGTTCAATTAGGAAAAAACGAAAATATTTGAATTTTTATTGTGCATTTGATCCATAAATGTTTTCTCTATCAACATAAATAGCCTTAGGAATATAAATTATGTAAAGTGATACAATTATTGAATAAATATATGATTATTCGATTACTCGTGTGGAAAATAATACAAATATCAATATCAATAGAAAAAAATGAAATAAATTAATGGTGATAATAAATGGAAAAATATATTTAATTGAGTAAGATATTTGACTGATTGATGCAGTTATTCGAGAAGCTAATATCAATTAATGAATATGTATAATAGAACGAAAAAATTTAGGACAGTCAATAATAGATATTGAAATAAATAATTTTATTAATGAAAATTGTGGTTGTTATGAAAACGTGTGTATGTATAATATACTTAGCAAAAGACCGCAAATTGTGGAGAAGTAATAGAGAATAAAAAGAAACGTAATCGATAGCATATTGCAAATTAATTGTTCTATCCATCCTCTAAAAATAAACAATCGGATAATTTTTTTTTTTTTCATTCGAGCTTTCTTTTTCACGCAGTGGCTTCCACTTCAGTTCTTCAATTTTTATCCATTTTTTTTACTCACACTTGCTCACTCTAACCCTCCAGCTTTTGCCCTCGAACAAATTTGCGGCCATTTTTCTACCCGCGAGTATTTGGCGTTGCTTGTTTCTGTGCAGTCGTGCCCAGGGTGCGGATGAAAAAGAGGACAGTAGTAGTTCTGTAGATTCGTCGTACCCATACCAGAAGCCCCCATGCTCATGTGTAGGCGTGACACGATACAGAGAGGGCCCGTTCACGTTTTTCGTATGAGACCAGTTCGCTTGGTCATTTTTATTTCTTGAATTTAGCAAGTGAAATGACCTACGATATATTTCTAAGGGGTTTTTACCGCGAGAACGAGTTTTCAGTCCACCGTAGCAACTATGGAGATGGCATTATCCAACTGCGACTATGCAACATCCGAGCCACAAGCTCCATTTGCATTTCTCAGCCATTAATTTAACCCTTCCAGCAAAAGCGTTTTTATCTTCATAAGGACTTTAGGAGAAGCGAATTCCATGGTCATCACACTAAGAACATTATGAATTGCTAGATTTAAATCCACATTACATGAAATTAATGAATCAAATAAGATAGCTGAATAAATCATTCAGAATAAAAAGTTTATGTTCAGTCTTTCACAAGAGTAAGCTTTTTATGAATTTCTATTTTTTTTCTACAGCTTTAATTAAATTAGTTTCAGAATTATATTTATTTTATGTTTTTTCATTTTTCTTTTTCGAGTGATTTAAATGGATAATTGGTATCTCAGTATTTCTAAATTATCATTTCATTTTAAAACAACCATTTAAAATTACATTTTCAGTCTTCATCTAAACTGAGAACTGACTTTGGAAATTAACTTTCGAGATGAAAACTTTTTTTTTCGCCGTTATCAAAATTTTCAGCTCTTTGTAATCTCACTCTTTTGTAATTATTTTTTCAAGAACAGATTCTTATCCGATTTGTTCTGTTCTGCAACCTCGTTATGAACTTGTCAACTCTTTGAAAGTGAATGTAATGTGTCAACCTCTTTCATCTACCCGCATGTCGTATAATAGTCTATAGGTATATTTTGCATCGTCTGCAGTGTTACACATAGACGGACACAGAAATGAAACAATTCAAAATGGAGTAAAAAATGTCGTCGTTAGATAAAATAAAATATATTTAAAAAATTTATATTTCATGTGACTATGTAGAAAATACAGACGATGAATTATACATATATAAAAAAAATATCTATATAATAAAACCTCTTCATGTTTGAATATTATAGCAGGAAAAATATTAATGTTCTTGTATCTTCTTTCAAACTTTTTACATTAGCAAGTCACGTACAAAATATACACGAACACGTTATCTCGAGATAACATTTTTGCACCAAGTATCGTTAACAAAAGGGATTGAAGAACGTCAAAGAAAGAGGAACCTGGACTGAATACAGGATAAACAAAATCTCTTGTGTATTCAATATCATGGGGTTTCATACTTTTTTCACATATACATATATTTTAAATCTCGATCAAATGTATGGTGGAAGGTATTATACATTTGGAAATTTTTATAATTTGTTTATAAGGTAGCATTCCAGCCCTCTCATATTGATCTATACTACTTGATTCACTTTATAATTAGTCTGATGAATTATTCTGCATTCTTGTGTTCATTACTTCTGGTTTTATATTTTTTTTCTAACATAAAAAAATAGTGCTTGAAACAGTCAAAAATTGCTTTATTGAAAAAGATTGGATAATTTTTTTAATTGGGTCAAAAATAAAACTTATTTCAAAATTTAATTATTAAAATTTGTAAATTGATTTAAGAAGGGTCTATCAATTTTTCAAGTCTCTGGAAAGTAATATTAAAAATGAATATCTATTCGAAATTAAAAGTTATTAGAAAAAAAAAACGATAATTATATTTATTATTATTATGTTTAAATTAATTTTTATTGTATAAATTGTAATGAAAATGAATGTCCTATTTGAATTTTCTAGTGATAAATTTGTTTGTTCATCTAAATTAATTGCTCTTATTTCTCTGTGAAAATAACATTGATGCTTGAACAGACACAGTAAAATACACTTTCATGTGAAATAAACTGTCGATAGCTCAAGGGAAAAATACCGCATATGAGGGCAACCTTAACTCAGGTTTAGTTATTGCTTTATTGAATGATTGTAATATAGCTGTTATGCTCTTTGATGTAACTTTATGATGAAATAAATCGTTCAAGCATGGGAGATTATAAGAGCATATAAAAGACCATCAAAAGAAAAAAAGCCAAAGAATGCAGATATAATAAAACCTATAAATGCGGAATATATTTGAAACAACTTTATTTAAAAAATTTTCGAAAGCAAATTGTAAGATAAAAAAAAAGAAGAAAACATCAGGCATTTCGTTGCAAGCATAATTCAAATTTACTTTCCGACCTCAGTATAAATACGTAAATAACTAAAGTCTAGCTCGCAAGCTCATTAGTTCTTTCTGTCACATTTCTCTATTTTCATATTCTTTGAGAATCCCAATTATCTCTCTGTAGAACGTATCAACAAATTACATTTCTTTGCGTCGTTGGTTATACGAGCGAGTTAAGCATGGTACATCATATAAGGTTCACCAAAATGGCAAGCCAGCCAATCCCCTTGAACCTTTACGGCACCCTCGCCACCCGTTGCCTATCTCACCCCTGGGTTGGATCAGCACCCCTCTCTTCACAACCTTTCCCTTGCCTAGAGACTAATTTATTCATTCCAGTCCTTTTTACATGAGAGCAATACATACCACCCCCTCCTTGCTATACTTTTCGGGAACACCCTTTCTAAAAAGCACTGGCGAATGCTTGGAAGCCCATAGCTATGTGCCGTATTTACTCAGTACGTTTTTCCGCCTCATGTCCAGCCCCTATATCTCACCCTCATCACCCCAGAGCTTCGCTTCTTTCATTCGTACACACATTCTCTTGAAAATGGTCAGCCTTCCCATTTCCTAATACCACCCTCGCACAAATTATCATTTTTTTTAGGCCTTCATTTTTGATTACTAATAAAATGCGAGTTGTATTGGATAGAGACCACTTCATTCAGCAATGACTGTCATCATCAATAAAGTCATTGAATTAATTACAGGGCTATGATTATTGTGTCGATTGCCTTGACTTGACCTTGAATGGATACATAGCACGTTTAGGAATGGGGTCAGGACGGCGCAGACCTTGAATCGGATATTGACATCGACACCTGTTGCGATAAAGTGTCCGGGCATCGAGATATCGATGGCTGGAGGTATTGGGATAGTCGAGAATTGCATACATGTAGAGCTAACTCCCTCCCCCACACTTTGTGTTCTCGATTGTGGGGTATAACAGTGATGGCAGTAATTTCGGTATGGTGCTTCAACAATTTTATATCACTTTATCAATTAGAAATTACTTACACAAAATTATTAAAAATAATCAATATGAAAAAGAAACTAATTAAAAATACGACGGTATTCTAAATTTTTACTCGTTTTCTAAAATTAAATACGAAAATGTCTGGACCACTTTTTCTTAAATTTATTCTGAACGTTAATTGATTAAAAATAAAATGGCGAAAAAAGGCTGATTAGCCTACGTGAGATTGGTGTTTTTCTTAACCAAAAATTTTCGTCAGTCAAAAGTGTAAGAGTGACATGGATACAAGAAAAACGCATACACTCACAGCGAAACTTGTTACCGGTTTTACCAACTCCCACTCATATATTCGTTTCTTCGTTCACATACGACAAAAATGTACGTATACATCAAAACTCTCTCTCCCTTTTCTTTGAACCCTTCCCGGAAAACTGACGGAAGGGTTGCTCTCCCTTGTGGGGATCTCTCACGGGAGTGGAGGCAATGATGAAAAAAAATTTTCCTGCGGGAATGATGGCGGATCCTCATGTACATACACACTCTCTACTCTTTCTCGCTACCACCTCGGGGGCTGATTTACTCGCAGTATATGAAAGTAGAAGTACACATGAACAAACACACACATGGAGACAACAACCCTTTCTGGATAACGCACACGCCTCCAGTGATACGTGAGGTTGGTATAGACACGTGTGTTTGTAACACTCTGTCGTAGAAACCCTCAGGGAGCGAAGAACACGCAGGGAGAGAGAGAAAGAGAGAACGTCAGCAACGAGGGCGGGATTTTGCACAAAGTTTTCAACGAATAAGGCATCCCAACGCCGACGCGTTGCCACGCCTACACCACCTTTCTATGTTACGCGCAATACAATTCTGAACTTTCTCTCTTTCTCGCGAAATCAATGAGAAATGCGTCGCGACGCCGCAGCTCTCTCAGCCCAGTCGCGCGTCGGCGTCGAGAAACAATTCTCTCATTTATCTCCGTCTATCTCTTTCGAACTCTCGTGCTTCCACTTCTCCATCGTTTACCTAGAAACCAAACACCTCGTTGCTATTCTGCGTATCCGTATCTCCCCCTTGCGCGTGAGAAATTTTCAACGTGTTGCGGCTGAACAAAAACGCACCGTGACCTCGCCGTCGTTCTCACTTCCTCCGTGGTGGGTCACCAATCTTTAAGGCTCCTCTCGGATCTATATATTAATTATTTAATTGACACTTTGCGAATCACCTATTGTTTCATAAACATCTCATTCATTTTTTATTCCGCCAACAATTAAACTCCTCATGAAGTAGAAAAAAATAATTGGTCAGACCGTTGATTTGTACTACTTAAATTCCTTATACTACTGAAAAAGTTGTGGATAAATTTGACATTATTGACTTTGTAAATCTAAATTTGAATTTATTTGATTATTTCAAACTCAATTATTGAATCATTACATTTCGACTCATTACTTGGATTTAATATCAACGTGGTTTTATTGAGTTTAATAAAATAAAATCATTATTATTATTATTGTTGTTAAATATTGTCTGGGTGTAATGAAATTTACTCTCTTTAGAAGAAATTAATATTGAGTCTCCAGCTTATACATATAAAATATAGTTTCGTTTGAAGGCAAAAAAAATTTTTAATTTCAGTTTAATTCAACATTACATGCATGGTCCTTAATTTGATAGAAAACAAACACATTGAATGTAGGTAAAAAAAATCATCTTTCAATTATAGAGCTATGAAGAAAAAAGTATGAATACAGTGCATAAAAAATTCAGATTAATGCATCTAATGAAAAAACCTTTTTATCTTTCCAAAGTATTACAGTCTACAAAAATATGATTTCCTTCATTTTTATGCAAATATTCGTTAAAAATATGGTCATCATCTTTTATTTATATCCCTATTTTATATAGACTATTATAACTAGAATAATAAAACTCATAAGGAAATTATCGGTTTAATGAAAACACAATTGTAAAAATTAAATTGTTTATTTTCAATTACTTTCTTGATAATTAGATTACTTCTGGCTCAAGTCGATAAGACTAAAAAAATTTCATTGCTAAAAATTATAATTGAGTTGATCTAGATTTTATTAACCTCATTATATCATAGAGCTTTTAATAGAAAAAGTGACGAAATTAAAATTTTTTTTACTTATTATTCTGGTTATACAGTAGATACAAAGAATGATAGAAGCATTGGAACGAACACCTCATTTCCCTTCAGTCAATGCACTTCCTTCCTCTATTACAAAGTTTTAGTCTTCATATTTTTTCTCTTCGCTTATCTTCCTACCAGAATTCTTCAATATTTTACCCATCTATGTATTTTCAATCCATCATGTCTCGAGCATTGTCTCATATTTTTTAAACCCCTAAAAATTGCATCTAATGATTAGCAAGTGTTTTATTGCACAAAAAAATTGTTTTAGTTCACAAAAATTGAGGAAACGAAAAATTAAAATTAGAAAGAGCAAAGAAATTAATTTTTTAATTAGAAGAATATTTAAATAAAATTTGAGTAACAAAAATTAATTTAATTTGTTTTAATTGCTATTGAAATTATATTTTAATTAAAAATATTTTGCTGACTAAAATAAGTTTATTGGAAGATAGATGAATCTATCAATTTCGGTATCCCAATATTTTTGGAAATTAATAATCGTGAGCAAGAAATAAACTGTTGCATACAAGTGGTAAACCATAAAACGTTTAAAATGTCGTAAATTGGAGTATGTAATAAATTGTTCACCAATCGAACAAATAGAATATAAATGAAGCAATATTTGAATATTTTTACTTGGTCTTTTTGTCTCTCACACCAAAGCATTCTTCCCTCCACTCATTTTCTTTACCGACATCGTCTAAAAGGGGTTGATACGCGACTTGTTAGGAAAGAACTTTACCGACGAGGGTTAGATGATGTCGCACGAATTCATAAAGTAGACGCACGAGTCGCCACTGGAAGACTAAAGAATTTGAATAAGAGTGGTACATACAAAGCATTATTAAAATAAAAATGATCAAAAAAAAAAATGAAAAAAAAAAAAATTCTCATGTAAAAAATTTCCATTGTTCAAAAATGTAATCCTTTAATCTAAAAATTTGTAGTTGTACTCGTTACATAAATTATAAAATAAATTATGAAAAACCAAAAAATACTAGACTCGGAGCGTTAAAATCTAGTTGAATGAACAGACTTTGAAAGTTTTCGGTCTGAAACGCTATCTACTTAATGAGAAGATATAATACCAGTCAGCATGGAAACTTTTCTGGTATATAACACTCATGTACATACGTAAAAAAAAAGTCGTTTGTGTTAATGTAAAGATAGTAAAAGACAAAACTGTTAGCGGACACCAGTTAGATATGGATTCATATAAAGTAAAGAGAAATATTAAATGCAAAGGCTCGTAGAGAATCGTATATAAAAACAGAGATGCATTGCAATTAGAACGAGAAAAAACATGAAAGAATAAAGAGAGATAAAATGCGCAGGACGAGAGGAAAATTCTATAGGAGAGGGAATGAGAGGACATGGGCATAGTAGTGACAGAGTGCGAGAATGAGTGCAAAGAAGAGATAGAATGCAGTGGAATAACCGTAAGCAGAAGAGAGATAAACTCATATGTATCCTGAAACAAACGTTCGATCAGGGTGCCGATTGTTGCCAATCATACGTTGCCGCGGCATTCCCCTCTGTCCGCGGTCGGCCGCGGATTCAGTTCTGCATTTTTACGCGACCCGACAACGACGTCGTGTATTTTCTCTCTTAAAATCACGAAACAATCAAATTCTGAGTAAATTCAAAGCTAAGCAACTAATTGTAACACGTTCGAGGTGCGTTGAAGAAGTGAACAAAAAGTACTCTGGTCATCGAGTGACGATGACGGCCAGTGGGGGTAAAGTGGTGGGAGGTATTTGACGGTGTGAAGGGGTTCATGTGTTTTTGCGGAAAATGTCGGAGCTGCCAGTGGCATTTGATGATTGATGACGATGGCAAACTCAACAGTAGGCCTGTGCGTGAATCTCAAATGCGTGTGCGTGCTAACCCCTACTCTCTCCTCTATAATTCTCGTTCTCATTCGTACTCACTCTCATTCTCGGTCTCTTTCCGTCCACGCATTTTGATTCGACTCTTCTCTCTCTCTCTCTATCTTTCTCACACAAATATACACACTCACGTGCGCGCACGGGTTTACCCTACTGATGCATGTGCGAGAAAAGCGAGGGAATGGAAGAGACAAGCCAATGATTTTGGAAAACACGATCAATTCGTGGTGATGCTACAACTGAAGAGTGAATTGGAAAGGGAGGAAAAGGGAGCGAGAAAACCGATGACGAAATGAAATGCCGCAGGCTAGAGAGTCAGTATGGTTGATCTAAAAGAGGAGGAGAAGGATATGTGTAGGAGGATGGGAACAGTAATGAATGTTTGTGTTAAGTCAAACGAGAGCATTCATTTTCGGTCCTTGAACCCATTGCTATTATTTCGAACTGTAGATTATTGATTTTATCGAACTCCTCTGTGGGCAGTCATTAAAAGCCTTTTGACCTCACCAGACTCTTGAGAAAATCGTCGTGACAAGCATCTAGAGGATACTAAATCCTGTGATATCCGACGCGATCGTCACTTAATTATTTAATCGAACTGGGGATACGATTGATGGGCATTGAGGATCCACTGGAGGATTTCACCGGACACGTGTACTCTTGTGACGTACATGTATTGCGCTATTCATACCCAAGGGCTTAGGGAATTTTGTTACATCAAGAGATTGTCCTGTCAAACGAATCGATTAAAAAAGAAACACAAATTTTCCTATTTTTTTCTAATTAAAAAAAAAAGATTGTTGATGATGAAAAAGATAGCTCGGTGATAGTTAGGATATTCAGATATGGACATTGACCAATCTTGGGGTTTACAAGGGGGGAAAGTTTTACTGCGCTATGTAGCAAAAGCTCGTAGACGATAGTGCGGAGGGCATTACCGGGCGCGCGTGCGCTTTTTCGAAAAATCAATAAAAGGTAAAGCTTGCCTAATGCTATGTTACCGCGCGGGTAAACTCCGCCTTCATCTACTAACTTGAATGTCGAAAGGGTGGTGGTGGTTGATCGTCACACAGATACACTCCTATTCTCTCCGCCGTCGCTAAACCTAAGATAGATTATCTAGATAACGTAGATGAAAACGGGGAAGTAGAAAATGAAAAGGAAAGACCAAGAGAACGGAAAGAGACAAGCAATCTGTTATTAAATTCATTTAATATAACTATCATTTAAATAAAGATTTTCAACATATTTCCCATTGTTTGTATACTGACGTGTTAATTTATTGTTTCATTACCTAGAAATAATAATCTGTTGGATTGTACGATGCTGGAGGGATATAGAATTTTGCGGCAATAGCTCTTGGATTATCGAAATGGAAATGGCAAGGAGATGAGAGAAGGAAATAATCGGTTGTAGGTCGTACAAACCCACGATGACGTATAGAATGCATGTCTGGCATGGATGAAGGAAAATGGGGATGCGAATGCGGCGTGCCATGATTAGATTGTGGCTTGTGCTTCAGGCGTCTGACTAGGTTCAGCACGTTAGTGAATTCAGTCTGTTGAACGTTGACAAATCCACATCCTTCGTAACTCCAATTCTACTCTGTTCTTCTCATAGGCTTAAAAGAAATTCAACTTGGCCATGTACTCTAAGATCATCTCAGCATTTAATTATTCATGAAAATAATGTTTATAATTATTCCTCTAAATTAATCCTTTTGAATAAAAATTGGAAAAAAAAATTTTTCGTGTGGAAAGATAAAAAAAAATTTCAGATGAATTTTTTATTGGTGAATGTCAATTGTAGTTCAGATTGTTCAATGCTGATCTAAATCAAACTATTAATGAGGCAAACTGCAGAAGGTAAAAAGAATGACGATGAATTTATAACTTTTATTGAAGCACATGCTATACATTTGATTAAAACGTCCGTTCGATTTCGCGTCGTTTACAGTTGGTTCCTCAAATCTACTACATTCTAATTGTGGCATTTTTTCAATTTCATGAAATGAATTAGTTAATAAAAATTTTGACTCTATTTTTATTTCTGCTAAACTCATGATAATAATAAAAAGAAAAAAAAATCTATTTTAAATGACTGAAACATGTGGAATTGATAATTAATTGGATAAAAAGAATTGAAAAGCCAAAATCTTCAAATCCGGACATTAATTGTCTTAGACACTTAACCAGTGGTAAACATCAGAGGTCGAGAAAAGGGAAAGCTCGGTAAAAACCCGTTAAAAAGTATTCTTTCAGAAAAAGTGAATTTTTCGAGGATAACGGAATCGTAATGTCTGGACAATTTTCACAATTTTGCTAGGACTGTACTTCGAGGTAACCCTTCAAGTATAACCACCCCCACGGTAGTCATGGCGACGCGGACGTAGTATGCCTCCCCAACTACGACAATCCCCTCGCATCGGACGCTTTCCCTCTTCTCCTAAAAACAAGAGTGTAGTTGCTGGATCACGTGGTGCCGAATACACTGAGGTAATAGAGATGAGTAGAAAGGGGTGAAGTGCGGCTGCATGAGAGATCGAAGAGAAGTGAGGATAGAATTGGAGTAGGATAGAAGGGGTAGTTCCTAATTGCACCGGGTGGGTGGAGACAGTGAAGGGGCTTTAGAATTGATGCTGGAATTTTGAGGTGAGGTTAGCTTCATCCCCCCGACCCCCGCTATCTTTCGATTCTCGAGGATCCCTTTACTACTCTCCCTTTAACCTGTTATTCAGCTGCTTTTAAACACTATTCCTCTCTCATGTTGTATCCGGAGAACTGGATCTCCGTCGGTTCCGTAGACTAAAAAAATTTTGCGGCGAACCAAACGGCCTCGAGTCGTTTTCCAAAATCCCAGAAGATAAATATTTTATTCTGTTTGTCTGCTCCCAGGTCCAAAATTTATATAAACAAACATTTGGACAGTTAAAAAAGACTCGAAATCTTCAAAAAAAATGAATTTTTATTTTCTTTCATTTTTTTTTGTCTTTTGGAGTAAAATAAAAAAAAAATTGTTCATAAATACTTTTAACTTTTTTATTTTTTTTTAACTTGAAATTTTTTAAAAGTTTTTGTTTACTTTTTTTTATTTTGAATAACTTTGGAGCTCCGCCCTGAAAGTTGAGGGCGTTTGAATTTCTCTTCTGCAGACAATAAGGACAAACTTTGGTGTGAGTGCGAGAAAGGGTGTATGCTGGACACTCGACGTTCTCGATCAATGGAGGTGAAGCGCGCGCATCTACCTCATTTTTTGAAATTCTACCCGCCAACGAGCTTTAATGGTTCCCTGTTTCCTCCCTTTCTCTTTCTCTTCTACTTTACCTTCGTAGTCTAGGATCTACCCAAGGGAATAAATTCTATACCCATAAATTAATGTAATGGCGCAAAATACATCACTTTCATTATAAATAAATAATAGAAAGTTTTGAATTACAAAATTAATATAACCTCTCGTTAAAAAAATTATCTCATTACTTGAGTAAATACAGAAAAAAACCTTTCAAAAAACATTAAAAAAAATGTGAAAAAATTAAAATATTAAGAGAAAAAAAATTCAAAAATGAAAAAAAAAGTATAAAAATGACAAAAAAATTAAATTTCGAATAAAAAAATTATTTTTCTTATTTCGAAATTGGAGTATTTTTAAAATAAAGGGTGTAAACAGCACGGCCAGCGCCATCCTTCGGAATTTACATATCACCTGAAAAAATTCTTTGAGTACGACGTTGAACCACCCTTCGTGAGATGGCGCCATGTAGATATTTCTATAAAAAGCAACGATAAAAAAAGTGACTTTTAAATATTATTCTTCCAGTTCGTAAACATCCTGCTTTCTGGCAAAACAACTTTTTCAAGGTAATATTTACTTAAGTACTTATCCTATCTATCTAAATATTCATTCAGCATGCAAAATAACTAAACTCATTCTCTCAGTAGTGAACAAATAATCCAAAAGCCTGCGAGACATTTCTAACGCACATGATTTTCACGCGAAATTGCTAAAGTTTTAATGAGAAAGTCATTTAACTGGAACTTTCATTCGCGACTCATTGCCATGTGCACAACCAAGTAGTTACAACTCTTTCTAAAAAACTGACCGATAAAACATCCTTGGCGCATCCGTTCGAAATGAGACTCTAGACTGATTTCCTCAAGCGTGATATTACAATGCCTTTTAGTCTAATTAACTTAACTCCCACCTCTCGTAAGTAATCTAATTCGTTGACAATTCATGTTCGCATACATTCTTGTAGCTTGTGATATCAAGAGAACGCAAGTGAGTACGCGAAAGCCACCGTTGCTACACGGGATAATAAATTATTCTAGATAGATGATGTAGCCACGCCACAACGACCTGGACTTGCTCACTGCACGGCTCTGTTCTCTGCAACCGGGTATTTATGCAGAGTCTGGTCGCTATGCTTCATACCACTAGGATAGGAGTTAGATCTCTACTCTGAGTTATGTTGACCACGTTGCTCTTGATAGATTTTACAATTTACGATCAGCTTGTACACATCAAGCATCACATTCTACTCCTACTCTCGAGTCAAACTACTCCACTATTTTCCTAAAGAGTTATACACTAAACTTACCTCAATATGCACATGAAACATTGCTGTTTCGAATATTCTCCAACTTCTGAATGCTTCCTATTCTTGAACAATCATTTTCGTTATTAATAAAACAATTAAATCGTTTATTTTGAAATTCAAAAATTAATGAAGTATCCAAAAACATTCTTCTTCCTCTTCTAAAGTCAGTTTTTATTATTTCTAAAAAAAAATTAAATTTTTATTTCATCAATAAATTATACAAATTCACAAAGTCGATAGCAAAAACAGTTTATTTAATTTAATTTCGTATAAATATTTTAATTTCTTAAATTCTATGAGAGATGATAGAATTTATTAATAACAATGAATAAATATAATTAATATCATTTTGTGAATATTTTATTAAAATTATTTTATCATTGATGATGATTGAATTCTTTGTGACAATATTTATGTAGCCATTTCATAACGTCGCATCATTTAAATTCTTCTCGTGGTTCAGCTTCAATTTATCTTCAACAAAAAGACACATAAAATATTTAGAAGTAAGTTTCAAGAGAGGGAGAAAGAGGGAGAGAGAAAGATCTAACAATAAAAACCGGATGACTAAAAATAAGATGAAATCATTGCTTTTGCTTCTGTAGCAATCAAATGACCTTTCTCATGCTACCGTGGAGCATCACATGAAGGGAAGATGAGACTCAGTGGATTACATAACCGGTTAACCGATATGCATATTTCATCTTTGACGTCAATAAAATATTATTTTTTTATCAAGCAATGATTGTGATAAAGATACTGGAAAATATAAATTCTAAAATTTAATTCATTCCAAAGAAATCGTTGTATTAAAATAGATAATGGGTTTTAAAAAATAACTAGAAACAATTAGCAGAGAATGATAATTAAATGGACGATTTCACTTCAGACACCTACCCTCGAGGTTTTCATACACGTATCGTCAATGTCGAGAGTGAAGTACAACTATTAACCCGAGGGATACAAGTCTCCCATTTTATATCGTCATGTTCAGTGAAACAAAAATGGAAATAATAACTTTTTGATTTTTGAGTCTCGTAATTGATTTATATGAGATTAACTCTAACTGGAAAATTAACTCAAATATTCAATACGACGTGATATCAAATGCTTACTTGAGCTACTCTATATCACATTTCTTTGCCAAGTATGTATATACTGAACTAAATGTGTAGAGGATATATATATATATATGTATGACACAAAAAGACTGGAACGAAGTGAAGACCAGGATGAAATACTAACGCAATTAAATGCTGCCGACAAGTTCCACGCCTTGTTATTGGCATTTCTCGACCGTTCAATTCTATTACCGTCCGGTACCTCGGACTCAACGTCATTCCTCTCACACTCTTTCCCAGTTTCTCATTCTCACACCCCTTGAACACGAGAGAAGCCGCGAAACAAAGCAGCTACCCAGTTGAAATCCTCCAATACAGAACAGAAGGACTCGAGGAATTCACGATATCACTTTCCAATAGTCGTGTCGGAATGACTCCAAATAGAGGAACATGATCTTGCCTGACTGCCCAATCTCCTTCGACCCGATCTAAATGTACATTCACTGAATTCCATTCTCTCGAATTTTAAGCAAATGAGAAACATCTTTGTCATATTTACACTTCACCTTCATTTGCTATTATTCTGATTAAATTGCTCAATTACTTTGATATTTGGAAAAAAAAATTTTTTTCTTGGGTGTATTTAGAAAAATAATTGCCTCTAGACCTGGGTGAGTTAAAGTCTCCAATAGCTTAATGTATAGATACGAAGCACATCAATGTATAGTTATACCAGCGTTATTACCCAGCATAGATGAAAGGTAGATTAAGTTAGACCTGTATTATAGTTGTGGCATCTACGAAGATATACCAGAGGGCGAGTTTCTCTGATACCGCGATGTTAACACATCAGACTAGGGTGCAAGCACGATGGGATTGGACCACGTGGAGGGTTGTTGGAGTCGACATACACAAGAGTGTGAAGCAGAGATGAGGGAACACGAAACATAGGGTGGGAAAACTCTGAGATGAGTCGAATTTGTCAAACTAACAAGGTGTTATCTCTTCGCGGCCCACCTCGACATCTGTAATGCTTAAAGTTAATTTTCAAATCTCATGCCATCTAGGTTTGTGACTTCACACCTCTATAAGCAGTTCCATTAGAAAAAATAAAAGCTCGAGTTTTACTACTAAAGTCTTTTGGTTCAAATGATGATAAATTTAACACAAAAATAAAATTTACTTCTAGAATAAATGGACTCTTTGCTGATTAAATGAAACATCAAAAATATTGATCGAATTTTAAACATTGTATTTCTGGTACATTTTTGATAATTATTTGATTTAAAAATGAAATAATTGTGAGTCTGATTATTTTTATTAAAATCAGGAACTGACTTATGTAATCACATATGATCGTAGAGTTAATAGAACTTTACTGATACCGAGCAAAATATCACAGACTTATCAAGGTTACTTAATAGTCTCATCAGGATGCAGCCTGCAGATCTCATCATCCTCAGCATTCTCGATATCACGTATTTTCCTCGGTACCACTGAACAATATTCTTCCCTAATGTAGATAGCGTTATAGGAAGCCATAACAAAGTGTAATAATTGTACGTGACGGTAGCAATATTCGCCTTGAGAAAATAATATTTTCAAACCTTATGACATCTATGTATTAATCGAAAGTTTAATGAATAACTATTATATACTATTCTAATCTAGTACTAAATATTCATCACTAATAATAATAATAATAGTTATCATTATTATTATTATTATATCTAAACTACTTCAAATGAATACTTGTTCAAATATTGTAAACTAATCCTTCAAACCATGTTAAAGCCTGGAGTGCTTTGTATATGCAAGAAATGTTGTAAAGTATCCTCATAAACTATCTCATCTTGCTTAACCACAACTAATAACTTTAGCTTTTTCTTTCAAGTTCTGGAAACTCTAATCTGATATAAACTATACACCAAGCTTATACTGACCTAGAGCTTCAATACTCATCATTATTTATCAAAACCTGCTGAAAGTATTTCAATTCGAAATAAATCATTTTAAGAATTGTTTCTTCTCTTCAATGAAATTATGATCAGATTTTAAATTTATATTTAGAATAATAATTAAAATTTTTTTTGTTGAAAATCTTTGGATGAGACTTGATCGTTTTTAGCAGGAAGCAAGTTAGGTTTAAGCAACTATGTGGAGTTTGTGGTGAGAGTTGGCCCATCCACTAAGGCCACCAGAGAGAAGAACGGAGATGGGGGTACAGCAACTATTATAAACCATAGCACCTCGAACTACCGTTCCTAAGGCCACCCTCTTCTTCCGTCATCCTCACTCTTGCTTACCCTTTGGACACACTTGCTCTACGTCGTTTACTCCACCTAGAACCTGACGAACTAGTCCATACTTACCATGGCCACTCTCCTAGATTCTCAACTCTAAACTCTTGCTCTTTCTCTTCCAACCTCACTGTGTCGGTTTCTCCTCATCCTCTTGAACACTTCCCTCTAATCAATCAACTCCTGGGCATCTCGAATGTAACGCTGTCAGAAACCTAACTAACTCAGACGTTCCTTATACACAAGAGAGTATAACTATCATCAATGAAAGCCATTGTTCAATGCCTTCATGCTCTGGTATTGTATATCTTGACTCCTCAGTAGTTTATTGATAGCAGACATCATAGTTACCATTTGTCCGAAATGTTTAATTGAATTAGAACAATCGTTTTATCATCAAAGAAACGATAAATTATTTCTAAAAGTCAATGTTTAGAAAAATATGTTTTAAAATAAAACTAAAAGCCAATTAAATCATATCATTTTTTAACGGTCGACATTTTTTCTACTTTGAAGGATGTAATTATACAACCATCTATTCCTTCTTCATATTGAAATGAAATGATTACAAACATAACTGCTATTCATTTACTATCAATAACATTTTATCAAGTAAAATATGAGTCATTTGATTAAATACTATGAAACGTGATCCTCATCAAACCTTGGCTTCAAACATAATGAGTGCTAATATCGAGAATGTTATCCATCCATTATTATCCAAAGTCAGCAGATATATAGCATAAATCTATCAGATAATTCGAGAAAGAGAAAGAATGTGTGTGAGTAGACTGCAAAATGTGAAGCATGCAAATAGAGGAAATGGAGTAATCATAAGGAAATGAAGGGCGTTACTTGTTGGTGGGAAACGTGGCGGTCTCGACAATTAAAATTTTATTGTGTAGTGAAAGATATCCTGTTGGTCAATACTTTTATTGCTTGAGTTGAGGTGGGAAAAAATAAATTGATTACCTTTTTATGACGATAAAAAAAAAACGATTAAAAAAAAGTGTCTCTAGTCTAGTGTAATAAAATGAAACAAAAAAATAAATATATATTTGATAGCATCTATCGTGCATGATTCGAAGGGCCGAACGTCTCTTGCAGATGTTAACTGGTTACGAGTTTAATTGTGCGCTCGGGTTCCTTCTGACAGTTACACCGTAGAATATCTCGGTAGCTACACGCGCCTTGTGCCTGAATTAACTGCGCGACGAACTAACAGACCGTCTGCGTAACGACTCCCGGGGTGTGCCATGCAATTAATATAATTACTTCCGATTAACTGGAGAGAATCGTGTAGAAGTTTGCCTAACATTCTCCAAATAAAATATCTCCAGTGAAAAAAGTGATTCCCAATAATAACTCGATATATGAGTTTTCATATAAATTTATTTGTTTTTCATTTTCATCACGAAATAAAAAATAAAACAGATAGTAAAATTTATAGCTGTCGATATTCATCTTTCAAGTAGATACTAGGTGTCTGAGTCAGACGGGTAATAAAGTGAGCTGTTAGTTTTTTTCTTTAGTAATAAAGTTTCTGGTCCAAAACTGAGAATGCGGTCGATGTGCATACAATTTTCACTAGATTACTGTTGCATTATTCAACTAATTAACTGCTCAGAATACTCCTATGGTATTTCCAATGTTCTCTAACCACGAGGGAAAACTACGGTAGTTTGTCTTGAAACTCCTAGTGTGTTCTACAGTTCCTACTCTTACCCTTCTATTCATCTATGTATTGGTCATTAAAATTTTATCTAATGCCCTGATGTAAAGTCAATAGAAGTTGACGTATTTTTGTGCTTCTAGAGGATTGAGTTGACGTCAGGCTTCTAGCAGACATATTTATTGATAAATACAGGTGTTGTTGGGGAATATATTTCTCATAAAATTCAATGTATCTTCTGTGTATGGTATTATCATTGTAATCTACTGAGAAATCGACCGAAACTGGACGCCATCTTCTTTGCGAACAATATATAATCACAGTGGCATTCGAAGCAATTCTCCAACAGTCCCTCTACCTCTTACCCGCTCACTTCTCTCGAGAGTTCTCCCGAGTGAACGTCGAGCTCTCGAAACTTTGAGGCCCTGATGCTAGAGCTACGATTGGAGAGAAGAGAACGAGAAGGTGCGACTCTACAGCATCGTACAAGAGATGAAAGAGGAAAGGGGACAAGAGAGAGGATTCTCCAGGGAAAATAGAGAGTCGAACAGAATGGCTGAATATTCCTCGCGGGTGAGACTCCAGCACCAGAATCTAGGCGTAGCCGGAAACCTCGCAGTAGGAACCAAGATATAGTGCTAATATAAAGCCATCTTGATATCGCACACATACATGCTCAGTAAACCATTGGGAAACCTCTCAATGCAAGTCCCCAATGTTCTATAATATACTAACAACAAGCTGCAGATGCATAAACTGTTTTTTTTCTCGCTGTTTAATGAATTAAAATATATACAGGTTGATTTGAGACCATCAACGATGACGAAGATGAAGAAAAATTGACGATTGTCTTGGAAGGTAATTTTTAAAATTGATTGATTTGATGCATGAGCACTATTGAAATTAAAACAAAAAAATTGAGTAGTTGTTATCTAAATTTCTTTAATTAAATTTTTTTTTTACCTGGTTACATGAAAAATTTATTTTCGACTATGATTTTAGTTATTGAAAAAGTAAAAGTATTTGTTGTTGGGATTTTTTTTATTGGTATTCAATTTACTCTTTCACGAAGCATTTCAGAATGTTATTGGAATTTTTAAACATGACGTGTTATTACTAACCAGACTTTCAATTTACATATAATACAGTTAGTTTTAATTATATTACTGTGAAATATGACCTTGAATAATTAGTCAAATTTTTGAATGGTTAATTATGATACATGTTCGACTATCAATCCAAATTTTAATTTATATTCATTAATTCTCAATTCTTCATTCGATCACCTATCAAAATTATATTAGATTGGATACATACATGGTAGAATGGCTATTTTTATCTCAAAATTACTTTTTAAAAAATTATCTTTCAAATAAAAAAAAAAAATTCAACCTCATTCTAAAAATAATTTTTTTTCATTCAGACCTTTTTTAAATTGCATTTCTTTCTGTATGACTTTTATTAATAGTTTTGATAAAAATTTTAAAAAATGAATTTACTATTTTTTGCTTTTTTTTTTGAAATCTTCGGGAATTTGATACAAAAAAGTGGGTAAATGAAATAGCATTATTGGTGAATGCATCTAACAAGATTTATGGTATCCATAGACAAATGTTTCTATTTCTAGTTTATTTTCTATAGGGTTGAATTCCTTATTGCAAGGTCCACTGAGCGTGTATTAAACTATAGAGTTACCAAGGCATCGACCCAACCCAACCACCCACCATCTGGATATGCGGCCCGCGCATATACGCTATGTACATTTCTAATCAAGCGATATTGTAACTGCGGTCTAACCTCCAAACACCACTGGCCCTCGCGGCTTTCTCCTTCCTCTCCTATAACATCCAACACTCGGACCGTACTACATTCACAACTATGTGTATCCCTTCGTAGGTTCTCTGCACGTTTCATCCTGGTTATTTCTCTGTACCTGCATGAAATTGTAAATAAAACTTTTCTTAAAAAATATCTTCAATAAATCACATCATTTGCTGCTTGAAATATTCCAACTCCACTTAGTCAGGCAACAAAAAACGAACGCAGTTGAAGGAGATTTATTTCATATCAACTGAACAAGTCAAGCAGGAAAAATGTGATGATTAAATGATCAGTAGTATTAATAATGACTAAAGTATTAAATAATTATTTGGTTCGTTAAAAATTAATTATTTGTACTTGATCATCGTTGAAATGATATTTACAATATTGGTTTATTTACTCGAGTCCACTTATTGTCAAAATAAATTGGTTATAATTGTTAACCATTATTATTTGTCATATGTTCTCAGTAATTATCAGGATGAATAACAAATTTAATTAATATCAAAATGCACAAAGTACTACATCAATTTATTTTCCCAATATTTAATAATGATTTTTATTACACCACATTGTACATTATTTTAATTTAATCAGTCAATTTTAAAACCGCTAATTATCAAAAAACTTCAGTGGTAATTTTAAAATCATATATTATGGGAATAAATGATTTAACTATTTTCAAATATTTGTTGTAATAATTGGAGTGGAATAAAATACTCAAAAAAAATTTGAAATCATAAAAAAAAATTTTCGAATTTTTTCATTAATTTTTCTTTTTATTATTTATTTTTTTTTCGGCTGAAAAAATTCAAGAAAAAAAGGAGAAAGAAAAGAAAGCAGGAAAAACTTTCTAAGTATTCTATACCGCTCCAATTCCTTTGAAGAGAGAATTGCAAAAAAAAATGTGCTAATTTTAGAGCAATTGAACTTAAGAAAATAAATAGTTGATAAGAAAAAATAGTAAAATATTTATAAACACTCGAAGCATCCGCGTCGGCGTCGTTGGTATCGACGTCTTCAAGTTTCCAAGCGAGTGAGACAACGAAACCTCTAGACTCTCTATGCTAGAGTCATTCCTCCCCTCTTTCATCCTTGTCCCCGTGTACTTTCAGCCGCAGTTTCTCAGCTCTAAACTCTCCTATCCTCGCTTGCCTAGAATCCCACCCTAGAAAACCGACAAAGCTCGAAGCTGCTCTATCGTCAACCCACACAAACATGGCGTCGTCGACTACGAGAGAAGCACCTTACAACCAACCATCGAATAACCACCATCCCTTGCTGAACAATTCAACCCTTACGGCCCAGCACCCTCGCGACAATGTGTGATTTCGCGAACGACGGATCCATATTATTTCACCAAGGGATTTAACTAACAGTCAAGAAGAGAATAACCATTTTCCCCTAGATGAAACCATGGTTTAATGAACTCGAAGAGCTGCATTTTAGATTATCCAAAAGTTATGCAAAATTTCTACATCAAGAGTTTTAATAATTTACATTATATTTTACGGTTTGAAAATTAAACTTAAAGTCCCTGCTTCCAATAAAACATCAGGACCATCAGAAGAAAAGAATGAACCTATGATCTAAAAGACTCATTTGATGCTAAACTCGTTCAACTTGGGGAGATGCTAGAACTGGACCACCTGATTTTCTTCTCACGTTTAAAAGTCCAACCGGTCATCTCCCAAGATGACTTTGGCTCCAAGGAATCACTCTCTTTATCCCCTAGGAGGGAGATGAGAACCTGTTCGACTGGATCAATTCTTCATGTCTTCCAGTAAGTATCAATGCATTTTTCATGCTAATATATTTCATTCTTCAGTACTAAAATGAGATTCGTCTAACCCTTGGGATTGATGACAGGCTAAATATAGTCTTGTGTCTTGAATATTTTTTACACTTTTCTGAATAACTAGGGAACGGCTTAACGGCCGATTTCACGTAAAATTTAATCAGATCCAAGTTACCCTGAGAGGCATTGATGAACCGGTTATTTATCGGAAAACTCGTTCATATGCTTACATACGTCAGACATAGGTCCATATATAGGAAACACTAAGGCTAAATAAAGTTGTAAAAATACTGTTACATTTAATAACAATTATGTCATATTTTTAATTAATTTGACAATATTTTTTTGCCATTCAAACACTTTCAAATCTAAGCATTTTTAAATCTTAAAAAATTAATAAACATGAAAAATGATGATAAATAATTTAGAAAAGAAGTTGATGATAAAAATTACACTTGCTCTAGTTTTTACATCAGTTCTATCTGACCTGGAAGGATTAAAAAAAAGTCTTTAGTTTCTTTTTTCAATGTCAAAGCAAAAAAATTGACAACTTCGTTTGAAAAGAGATTGAAGTGAAGATAAGAATTGAAAGTTTATCTCGCTTCGAGGTTCATAGATTTGTGGGTGAATCAATTGAATTGTAGTTCAAACAATGTCTCGGTTATTGGGTCAATTTAATTGTTGGAATAAAATTACGTGAGATGTATCGTTAAAATTCAGTATCAAATCAACCTTACATGAGTTACATAAATAAAATAATTATTTTAACAAGATGATAAAATAAAGTTAAAAGAAAAAATGAATAATAGCAATATATTTGTAAAAATAAATAATTTTCCAAAAGCAATTAAATATATTGATGTTTAGATATGAAGAATGGGTGTAGCCATGAGTCACTGATCAGACAAAAGTGGTAAGACTACTCATCTTTCTCACGATCCCTCCGCTGGTCATCTCCCTCGTTTGTGGATACAGAGCCAAAAGAAGGAAGAGAATCATAAAAAGAAGAATTTCTACATGCAAAATTTTGTCGTGAGACTTGGAACTGGTTTTGATGTTTCATGGAGCAGAGATGTGACATTTTGAAGCAGTCTTAAGGATGCTGCTCCTACAGCAGCATCCTTTTTAACTCTCAATAAACTTTAAGTGACATCATCACCATCAGCTTCAAAGGTGTGTATTAAATTTTTCATTTATTACTTATTTATCATAGTAAAATTTCCGATCAAAATTGAGTTTTTATTGAATATCCACGAAATTTAATTTTACTGGCCATAATCTGGGCGTTTAAAATGGATAAAGTAGACGAGAATATCGCCCGATGTATCGTTAAGCGGATATATTATTATTAGGCAAGAGAGCTATTACAGCGTCAACGTCAACTTTAACACTCACCCCTATAGTAGATTACCATTTTGTGTTACTTTGATGCTAGAAATAGAAGCTTATTGATCTAATATTCGTCACAGTTAATGTCTAGAATATTGCAAAAAAATCTTAGAGTACTTCTGGCTACAATTTAACCAGTTCAAGGCTTCACAGCATCACAGTACTTGATGATATCCTGTAATTAATCGTATTTCGGTTGAAATATCTATCATAGAGTGTTCTATCACTCTTCTGAACTTAACATGTACATAACATAGCTCTATAAACGAAGTTGAAAACCATTTTATGACATGTTGAACGAATATTTCTCCCTGGTTGAAAAAAAAATATTTTTTCTGGATGAATCAGTTGGTGAGAATGGTAGGTAATAAATTATTTAAAATTCAACTGATTCCAGTTGGGTGAATCTGATGCTGTTGAGATAAAAAATAATGCATCCTTGATGGCTCATCACAGTTGAAATAAATCCGTCTAATAAATGATCCAAGTATTGAATAACATAAATGCAAGCGCATAAATTTATCTCGAGAATAGTTTTGATAATTTGGAAAACTATATATGTTATTGGTCAGGCTAAATTCCGAAACAGCAAATAACCTTCCGGGAAAGTAAACGATGTGTACACCCACTTGATTGGTATACCCGAGAGCCGTGTTTCGAGTGACCGGAATTGAGTGGAAACTACGAGAAGCCAGTGATTATGTCGATCGTCGAAAGAACAAACTCAGAATTGGATTAAACACCTCTGCCCCTTAGCACCGTGTGCCCCGGTTCTCGCTTTTGCTCTGAGCTTCCATTTACTGACTTTCTCACCACACGATTTACTGTATAAAGTTGCTAACTTGTCGTCGTGCACCAAACGTTTGCCACTGCTCTAAAGTGACTTCGTCAATAATGTCTGAAACCTTGAAAGTTTTCTTTGGTATAAACCACAGAAATTACGCGAGATGAAGTTGAAAATTGTGTTTCCAGACTCTAGAGTCTGTAGTGGCAGTACACATCTATGTGCATGACCCTTTGTGTTCGATCCCTCGAGAATTAAAGGGAAGGAAAGAGAGTTTCACCCTCACTTGGTTGACTCTCCTTAATTCCCGAGAACTAAGATGGCCGCCAACCCATTCGAACACTTTAGTTCTATCAGTTTGAATGGTAGCCAGAACCCCCATAGAGCGAAAGACAGAGAGAGAAAGCGGCAAAAGAGAATGGCGTGATGACCCCCTAGTCTAGAATATAGTCTCTATAACGCGGGCGAGGATAATTTTCTCAATTTCGCTGTTTCTCCCGAGGGGTTGGTCGTTAAGGGCTCCGAAGTGAGATTCCCTGGGTCGTCGTCGTGGGTGGTTGGGTGGGATTTCTAGCTCGGCGCTCAAGGAAAGAGAAGGGGTTGTGAAAGGACTGGTAAGGGTTGAAGCATAAGATAGTTTGATAGGCTTGGTTGCCAGGAGACCTCTCTACAGAAAGCCTTAGTCCAAGCTCTCGCCTAATGCTCTGGAAAGCTCATACTCATACTCCACATTCTGCTCTTTATCTCTCTGTCTCTCTTTAACTCCATCTTTATCTATGAAATTCATGTATGTACATAGATGTAAGTTATGTAAATATCTATTGGACCACGAATATACGCGAGTACAAAGTAAACGAAATTGGCTCCGATACGATATTGCACTATCAAAATATATATAAACCAACACCAGATGCTTACGTGTCGATATGGCGATAATATTCTTAAGTTTATGCTCATTTGATATAAATTTTACAATCATCTATTAAGGTTTTATTGCTCTATACATATGTAACATCTATCGCGATAGACACCTTATCGTAAATTAGTTTCATTCATCGACAAAGAATAAAATATCACATAAAATAAAACATCGAGATTAAGTAAAAAGTGGGGAAAGTAATTAAATTGGATTGCTTTTTACCAAATGTCTTTTCTTAATAGATTGCTTTACTGATGGTAATCGAGAAAGTTTAGTCCACTCAATGCAAATACAACCTGCACAAAGGTACGGAATACTCATCCATGACGCAGTTGCACTCTAGTACATTGCTGAACTCTCAAGAGATACACGTTCAAACGATTTTACTCAGACATACAAACGTAAACGACAGATGTATATATTCTGCACCAAGAGAAGTACGTATAAGGTAGAGATACTCGGGTGGCCAATGGCTGGACTGCTGCTATTCCGTATAGAACAGTTTTACCGATAAGACCCACCGTGTTTAACAGCCCCGAGCTAAAGCACCCCGTGTACTTTCGGTCTCTCTCCTTCATTCTGTTACTATTACCGGGCTCAATCCTAGAAGCACCTAAAGTTGTATGCTATGAAATCCTAAACTCAACAGTATTTAGAAAGAATACAATCCATGTATCTTGCTAAACATTATTTACCGTTCATCTAAATATTAGATTTTACAGCATCAAAATTGTTCATCAATTTTCAAAGTAAATATAACCTTGTCGTAAATCAATTTTTATTTAATTTTAGAAAAAAATTTTAAATCAAGTCTTGAACTGATATTTATAAAATTGCCAAAACAATTCTATTTTGAAAGACTAACTTTTTATTTAAAGTTAGAGAAAAAATGTTGATGAGAAGAGTTGATCATCTTGAAAGGATTAAATTGTAGAAGAAAGAAATAATTAATGAGTTAAAAGCTGTTTTTAGAGAACAGTAAGAAACAAGCTTTTAGTCTTGGATCGATACAAGAGACTAGATGTGGTAAAGTAAAGATAGCTGCAATGAAAAGAGAGGCAGATAGAGAGAGGGTAGAAGTAGAGTACAGAAGGGGTTGAAAAATCTTAGATACTACCCTTGGACGTGAGTGGAGGGAGAATATACTCGGCAGACAGAGTGGGGTAACCTTAGACAAGAGGCGTGGTCTGGGCATCGTCTATATTATATATCTCACCATTTCCGTCTGTACCCCCATCCCCTATACTCCAGGAGATGTAGATGCAGTCCACGAGGCCAAGCAGCTTCCATACCCACCACAAAGACGAAGATGCTTAAAAGCTCACTGGTAAAATCCTTAAGTTATATCTTCCCCTCTCTTTTCCCTCTCCTTCTCCCTTATCTCTTTCTCCTCCTCGACTTTCTCACATGTTCACTCGTCTCTGATGAAACTGATGCAGGAAAATTCCACGCTAACACACGAAATTACTGACAATACGAAGGTTCGTTCACTAGACTATGTTGTTCACTGGAGCTTTTTTATCGACAGTGACGTCGCCGAGACTTGAAGAGAAAATAGTATGAGCAACATGCTTTTTTTCGTCGCGCATGCGGCTTACAAGGGTTGTCAGCCAACACAAATATATATTTTACTACTCGTGGTGGGAACAGCGTGCTTTATTTCCAGCGAAAGTGAATACAAAAAATTGTCAATCGATGATCCAATAAATACAAAAGTGAAAGTTCGCTTTCACATATACGTTCATCTACATAATAACAACTTACATATTTTTTTTTTTATTTTTTGCTTGTTCATATTCGTTGTTGAAATCTATCATATCAATTAAATTATTTGAATTTTTTTTTATCGAGTTTCTAGTTAATCTCAACTTTACATCGATTGTTAGTTGAAATCAATTTAACAAATATTCATTGTTTTAACAAGACAAATTTTGTTTTTGCAATGTAAATAAAAAAAGTCCCTCGTGATACAAAATAACTAAACTGTTTAGTTTTTTGAAACAAAATTTTCCTGAGTTATACAAATGTTTCTATCCAACGAGAATGATTAGAAAATAATTAGTAGTGACGGATTTATTAAAAACTTCATTTTCCAATGGTCTAAAATAGTCCAGTGTCTGTCATAATTTTTTGTGTAATATTTTTCTAAATAACACAACAAGGTATATCAACTCAGAATAAAATACTCTACAGAAAGATTTAAAGAGATATTACGATAGAAAGAGTTTTTTAAATGAACTATCAGCTTTTACTTGGCAAAAAAATGAACTTGTATGAAAGTATTGTTATTTATATTACTCTCACTAATTAATAACTTTGGAAATGACGTCCTTATATTTCATTAACTCTCTCATCTATATTGCGACGAAAATTGAAAGCAATGATTCATCATTTGCATGTAAAATTTGAGGATGGAAAATGGAGTGAGAGAAAGGAGAGAAGAGAGGGAGTTGTATTCTGTATTTCGCGGATACACTGGGAAATAAATCGTATACCACGAATACTCTCACACTTGAACATTCTCTAGGATAACACTATTATACATCAACAGAGAGAAGAGTCCTATGTGTATGACCAATGAACGTAGACCAGTACCAAACGTTCATACATTTCAGTTACATTACCGTAGACATCATCGGATGTGCTGACGGGAAATACGAGCATAACTCAACCGTGACTACTGGAAACTGGTATTTCGTGAAAATCTCCTGCTCTCATCTTCTCTCACTCTCTCTTTCTCTCTCACCATTACTCTCTTCTTCCTTCATGCACTCACTACTCACGTGCTCGTCCTAGTCATTGCCATCTGGCAATATCTATCCTCTCTTCCATTACTGCATTGTTCTGAGTGATGACACTATTTCCTTTTGAGGTATTATGCATTACTCATATCTCTTAAATTGTGAAGACTTGGATTACTTAATTAAAAGAAACCCCTTACCCCCTTTCTAAGTATAAAGAAAGTGTTTTGGTTGGATAAGTTAACAACGTAATGAGATTTACCTCCCAAACGTTTAAGTCATGAATAGGATGTTAGCACAGCAAACTACTAACTCTTCTTCCTCTAAAGATAAATTAACTTTCTTTGAAGTATACATTGTATGGTAAACAACATGAATGCATGTGAACACAAATATTGCATAGAAATTAATTTTATTGTCAACTAAAATTTTATTTAATATTTTTTTTTTTTTCATTCCTGAGTAATTAAATCATACTGGAAACTATTGCTCGATAAAATCAGTAGTGTTCTTCGTGATAATCTGCAGAATAAGCAAGAAGTGTAGAAACAGAGCTCAGTAAATTAGAAATTCGTGACACTTGTAGAGCAATCGCAAAAAATCATTGTTGACTCTGACCCCTGTTTTGCTCAATGTAATTGATAATTATATCTTAGAGTAGACTTTTTTTAAAATCTAATGTTGAAGATAAATTATTTGTTTATAATCATTTTGATGATAGGGAAGAATTCAGTGAGAGAAAATATTTGGGCGAATAACCGGTAATACAAGGATCCATCTAAACAAAAGGCAGTGGCTAGACTCTCATCCCTATGTACCAATATGTAAAACTGGACATGAAGATGAGGGTTAAAGTGCGTGAGAGACGTTTTATTGCGTGTGAAAGACAGAAGCATAAAGATTTCAAGTTAGGGAGAAAATTTACATTTTACATAACTAAATGAATCAATCACGCGAAATTGAATTTGATACAAATGAATAATCTCATTTCTACTAGATAAAAATCTGTCAAAATAATCAGCGAAAATTATTTGAAAATGTAGGAAAAAGAGCATTTTAAAACTAAAAGGGGAAAAAAGATAAAAACTTTCTTTATGAAAAGTGAAAGTTTAAAGTTCAAAGTACAACCTGAATATATATTTGAGTTATAACAAAAAAAGTAAGGTAAAAGACCACATGTATATATACCAACATCCATATACTAGAGAATATCAACTTTGAAAGTTGCTCCGAGATAGAAACAAGGGATGAGAAATAGAAGACCCGTGGAAACACGGTTGCTGTCACAAGAGGGTGGGATCTAGAAAGGAGGAGAGGTAGGCGGTCACTTGGCGATTAAGAACACGTACTAACCCTGGCTGCCTGGTTTTCCACCCTCTGTGCAACCTAGGATCAATACAACTTAGTTCCATGAGAACCACCCTTACTCTTCTCAACCTCTCCTCAGTCGCTATCTCTCCTACCACCCTCTCTGAGTGTTCTTATGTCCCGGGGCTGTCTGCCGAAACTGCGCTTCTTATGACCTCAGCCTTCCTCCGTCTCCTCAACTTCTCAAACCCACCAAACTCCAACCAACTCCAGCTAATCTCCTGAGGATAACTCCGTTACTAAGAATTTAATCTTTCATTCTTTTTACACTACTTATCTATAATTAAATGTTCAAGTTTATTTATTGGTCAAGATTATAATAGAACAATGAGAGATAATATTTAACAAAAAATTTAACACTAAAAATTAATATACAATATTATTTTGTAAATAGAATAAAATACAAATTATTACAATATATTTTAATTGGTTATTTTCAATAGAATTCATTTGAAATGGTTGAATATTGAGTAAAGAAGTTAATATTGAAATAAATTTTATTATTTTCCTGCTAATTGATAATTTCACTCTAGATATTTCAAAGCTGTTGATATACATATGATATGAGACAGGTGGAATGAACTTTCAAATGAATCTCACAATGAATAAATAACTTCATTCATAAATGTTGAAAAGAAATTTATTTAAATGCAAAATGATTTTGCATTAAAAATGCAAAATAATATCTAGGTCAGTGATGTATTCTAATTGAAAAGAATAAAGAATGAATGCTTCAAATAATTTTTGATATGATCATTAAAGAGGAAATAAATAATTCAAGACTTATTATATGAATAAATAAATGTACTCAACCACATTCAGTAGGTGTTAAAATTTGAGCAGATAATAAGAAACGTGTAAGAAGTAAAGAATTACAGAAAAAAATATTGGAACCATCTTAACGATTTCCGAATCAATTTCGTACCCTTTTACATCCACTTCCGTCACGAAAATTTCTCCAATTACCTAGCAAGATGGATTCATAACTCGATTGTTGGCATCACTATCCTCTCAATCCTCACCCCTCGTTTCTATCTCCCTTTCTGTCTATCACTTCCTGGCTTTTAACATACCTCCTATATCTACAATAGCATTGAAAATCGGTCGAACTCCAGTGCGGCAAGAAGAGAGAGAGAAGGAGTGAGGATTTTGATGAAGTTCCTCAATGTCGCCCGTGTAGCAGAAATACTCACGCTTCTATAGAACTAGGATATACCTGGTTGCCACCCCTTGGATGAGCTTCAACCAGCAGCGTAGCAAGCCAACCCGGCAAAAGCGATTAATTACTTTGAGCAATTTGCTCACCAACTCCACTCAGCTCGTAGACCGACACTATTCTCATTTCTCTGGCCGAGGGACTATGCCAAGCACTCACACTCTCTCTTTCTCTTTGCCACTCTAAACACATTCAAACCTTTCTTCATGTGTTTCTCACTATCCACCAACTAGGAACACAAGACCGGAAGGGTTTTCGTCGCTTGTGTAGAACTTCAACAACCGAATCCTGTACATACACGCTTAGTAACAATGTCGACGTTTCGTTAAGGTACAGGGTAACTTCCCGTAATGTTACATAATATCTAGTCTATACCTAAAAAACACTAAAAAAAAATTATTCGTGAAATAAAAAGTAACTACACTCGCCACAGTTTTGGTTAGCAATTCATTATTAGTGATACCAACTTGTGGCAAGAAAATTCATTAGCATGGTTTACGTGTTAATATTTTTTAGCTTCATTTAAAGTTATTGTATTCGAGAATAATTAACGAAAGATAAAACATTTTTATTATTTTAATTTGTTGCAAAACTTTTTAAAGTATCATTCAAATAAAGAAGGAAAGAAAATAAAAAAGAGCAAATGAGAAAGGGAAAAGAAAAAAAGGAATAAGTATACCACAAGGATATTAATATAATGAGATTAATTAATAAAATGAACTTCAAGAGTTAATTTAGAAACGTACAGTATGTTTAACCGCATGACTATTCTCATCTCGGACGAAGGGTAAAGCCAATGAAGATAAACCAGTGCGTCTCATTCAGAGTGCTATCAAATGAAATTGGTAAATCCTCATAAGTCATAACTGATACCAGCATATAAGTCTATAATAGCGGAAATTATCAAGATTCAACTGCTTATAGGCTTCCTTTTCTTGCTTATAAATCAATTAATATTCCCTGTTGAGGGAAATAATAGAAAGAAAAGTTATTAGGATTTCTAGAGCATGCAAATTATGCCAAGAATTCGATACTCCAAACATCTTACATCCCTTATATCCTCTCTGCATGCATTCGCAGCCATCTTGGACACCCCGCTTTTCCTTTCAACCCTCGCGATGTTTCCCCTGCAAACGTTAGACCACCACCCCTTATCTTACCCTTCGGTTCGTACAGAGCCCCTTCCACTTTCACAAGTCATCCCGCCGCTCCACCTCCTTTTATGCTACTCCATCAACTTACCCCCTCCTGACTTACATCTGAAAGAACGTCCCAAGTAGTTTCTTCAAGATTTATATCTCAGAAAAAACCTCGCAACCTTTTTATTTCATCAATTTTCAGGATAAAAAAAAATGTTAAAATATTCTGGCAGAAATAGTTATTCAAGCAAATAATTTTTAACTCATGAATAACTACCCATACGCGTGTTTTCATGCCGCTAGATTATTCTCTCCGTGGCTATTCGCAATGACGAGAGATATTTGAGGAAGGTCGTTGAGCTTAAATTGCACACGAGAACGTTGGAAAACCTTCTCTTCACTTCACTCATCCTCTCCCTTCTCTCCCTCAACCTTCTAGAGTATTCACGTCGTATCAGCCGCTTGAGTAGATGCTCCAAGAAGAGAGAATACTTTACTAATGTACGCCAAAGTATTTCGGTTTCTGGCTCGACTTCAAGCTGAAAACTCAATGTTACTTTGTATAAAGATCAAAAGTAAGAGATTGAAGTCTGATATTTCCTGAAAACTATCCTTTCAACACTTCCTTCTATCTATTCTCTTTGTCAATAAAAAAGCACTTTGCTCAATTTCATTGCTCTTCTTCAAAACTTCTTTGAATTATTTTTTAAACCATCCATTTTACACACAAAGTTCTTTGAACACTTCTATCTCAGATTCCCAACTATTTTGAAAAGAAAATTAACTAGAAATAATTTTATTTCCATCGGTCATCAATGATAAAATTATTGTCAGAACAAAACAAGACTACTCTACTTGAAATGATTAAAGCAAATCAAAGAATTAATTGAATAGGGAATGAACTAAAATGGTTTAGTTTTGTTAAAACAAAGAAATATCTTGAAAAAAAGTGTGCCAGCCACAGAATCCCCAGCGGAATAATTAGGTAAACTTAAGACATCGTTGAAAACGCACGCGCTGAATATTAAGCATAAGGAGGATATGCTTAAACAGGTAAAAGAGAAGTTGGTGGAGAGAAATGTTGGTGTACTCTAGAAACTCAACGATCAATACTAAACAACCCGAACACATATATATAAGTCTATATAACTATATGAGAGTATTTGGTAGCGCCGTAGGTACACGGAAAGGGGGGTCTGTAGAGAAATAGGGGTGGAAACATCCCCAAGGAGCCGATAGTTGCCTGTGGCGTTGAGAGAGACCAACCCCCTGTCTCCAATACCCTTTTACTACCCCCATCTGACCGTACTAGATACCAACTCTATGATCTCTAGGATCTCTAGCCAGCACTATCTAACCTTCTAATAACTATCTAATCATTAATATGTACATTTTTCATTATGAATAATATTTCACATAAATATCATTTCAAGTAAAGTAAATGAAAATAATTGGTCAGATTATTTTTATTTAATTAGCTTCGTGGCTTGAGCTGTTGAAGGTCACGTGTGTGAATAAAAAGAAATAGCTGAGTAAAAAAGTCTGATGTATGTGAGAAAGTGAGAGGAAGGTCGGGGTAGAGACTGAGTTGAGGGGTGAGAAAGCAGAGCAGCATTGCGACGGGGCTTCATTCATGAAAGTGTTTTATTGTTTCAGGCATAACGCGCGACCGGAGGACAAGAGGGACCGGATAATAACAACGAGAGGAACCGGAAGGCATAAACCCGACGCAAAAGTTCCTGGCACTTTAGACATTTTCATAACGTGCCCTTGCTAAATTACCGGAATGACCTCCGTCCAGACGCAAAAGAAACTCATAACACTTTGTGATTATTTTCAAAATTTCTTTTCAAACTATTTGTCACCAACGAAAATGCAGCTCTTTTTAATCCTGAGGTTGAAAATGCAAATCATATTCATTTCCTTGGGTAGGACATCTTCTTGGAGAAAGCGAGGATTATGATGGAGAAAAAAATTATGAATACAAAACGTGAATGATGATTGGTGGATTCTGTGTAAGGAGATTGAAAAAATCACCACGCCTATTAATGATGTGGTTAACATCTATCTAGACCTGTGCCCACCTCTTTTTCTACTCCTATACCCTTTACATCACTACGATTCAACCCCTTCCATTGCGTGATAGACATACCTAGGGTTGACCAAAAATTCGAAACCTGCTGGTCAAAATTTTTACTTTCATTCTAAACGTTAGACTTGGGAATTAATCAAAATCACTTAGTGTACACTGAGAAAAAGATTTAAACATCAAAGATAAATTTAAACAAAATTTTATTCATTCATCTTTTAACTTTATTCTTAACAAATTTAGAGTCAGGAAAAAAATTTATTTTTGATTATTGAAAAAAAGTAATTTGTAATAAAATACAATTTTTTTCTCGGTTTAAAAATTAATAATATCAAAAATTAAGAAAATAACAGTGAGTATTTTAAAATGAAATAATCTCATGATGAAAATGTGTTTGTGTTGAATGAAATAAAGTCGTTAAAAAAAGTGTGTAATTTACTGAAATGATAAATAACTCAAAATAAATATAAACGTGTAAAAAGCAGTGTAAGAGAAATTAGCATTATACTTTTAGTTAGAAAGTGGAGAAGGCCAAGAGTAGCCTGAAGGAAAAGGTGGAGATACAGACACACAGTAACCACACGATAAAACGGTAGACAAGACCATGACCACTTAGAGCTACTACCACTACCGCTTGACTCTCTCTCTCTCTCTCTCATTCATTTTCTTTTTTAACTTATTTGTTTCCCTTCGTCTCGTGTAAGCTGCTGGAGGATACAAGTAGTAAATTCAAACACGTTGATATAAAAAGTATAATCACCGTACAAAAACACCAACAAAATAGAAAAATTTTATCCATGATGATAAGTATTATAAGCATGAGCAACAATTGAATTATTAATTACTTCTTCACGTACTTCTTGTAGTTGTCATAAATAATTCGTTGCCTGGAATAATGCTCGTGTTGAGGAAAATTTAGAAAAATGGAGATAATTTCCAGTCGAAAGTAATTTGGAGAAAAAAGTTGGGAGCAACTTTATTTTTCTAGACATTTAAGTTGAGAGTTAATACAAAGCAGACTATAAAGGATGTACACACGACCGTCGCTAACCGTATATGCGTACTAATTGTTTAATTATTTATTCTCCAAGTTCATTTCTCTGGATTATACCCACAACAAAAGTACATTTTTTATTATGTTCTATTAACACGTACACAGCCGCAAGTTTGTCCCCAGACAACCAAGCATGTGGCCAACGAATTGTTTACGAAACAGCTGCACGCTAGTAACTCTCACTGTTTGATACACCTCTAAATTAATTAAGCGATGCATTTTTAATCGACGTTGATTATAATTAATTATTTCATCATATTATAATCGAAATAATGTAATAAAAAAAATCATTGATATTAAAATTGTACAAATATCTGATGGACATTAAGTAATTTATTTCAAAATGTTGTAAAAAAAATATTGTACATGACTAGGAAAAATTGTAGATAAATATTGATGAAGTAAACAGATCAATGCATGATAGACCAGACTGAATGAGAAATATTTTTTTATTCTACTAAATAAACATTGAACCGAACAACTCTAAATTGTGTTGATGAATAAATTCTTGTTAGCTCTCTTTAATAGTTGGTCTGTTTTTTCTTGAAAAATTGATAAAAATATTTTTTTATCTATTGAAATTGCCATTCACAGACTAGTCAATATAAAAGATTTTTATATTGTGTAAAATATTATAATCTTCAAGACTACCTTTTTAAAAAATTGATGACCAAACCATCTACACTGAAAAAAAAATATTTGAAATAATCCAGATTTAGTTGAATCAATCCAATCATTTATTTAAATTGTTGGAATAAATTATACTTCTAAAAATAGCAAATCAGATGTATTAAAAATTAATTCATTATCATTGAGCATATTTTTTTCTCAGTGTAAGGATTAAGGATTCTCTGTACATTAAGGAACATAATACAATGATTAGCAATAAATGAAAAACTAATCGAAAACCGAAGTACAAAAAATAGAAAAAAATGTTAAAAAATATAATTCTGTGTATATTAAATAATTTTGTAAATGAATGAAAGAAATGTAATTTAATACTAATGCTTTTATAAACATGTCTGAACAATAAATCACATTTATACAAATCTGAAAGTAAAAGTTCATTCAAAAAATCCTGATGAAATTTTATCTATAAGTTGTCACTTCTCAAAGCCACTAGTCAACCAGAAATTCAATAGATGTAAAATACATCTGCAAAGTGTAAAAAAATCTTCCAACTTTCTTTGATTTTCTCCATCACACTTGAAATCACGTAACATCATCTTCTCTTGCAAAAGCAGCAGCAGCAGCAGCAGCTGAACCAACGGTCCAGCGCTATCAACATCTGCTGGACCGGTTTGGTCATCTTCCTTAATGTCCAGTTTTGTAAGCAACTCTAATACTGGTCATCATTGTCTGCTGTTACTGGTCCATTATAATATTCAAAGTCGTTTCATCAGGATGCTGGAAAACAACTCTAAAAATGCTATGACTTAACTGACCAGTTAGTTTAGATCTCACTAGCTATACCAGCGACATATATTACAACCCTTGATTCTTCAATAGGGGAGGGACAGGTTTGAAAAAACTCCTATTCTTTCATTCCTTACTATAAAAGCTGTTGTTAGTCTCTAGTGTGATTTTGTTCTGAATCGTCCAGCTTCCAAAATGTGATAAGAAGCAGAATATAAGTTAATTTTTCGCATTAAAAAATGGTGAGTAAAAAAATTTGATTTCTTAAAAAAATAATTGCTTAAATTTTGTATGACAAATAAGAGGTAGATTTCCATCTAACCGATTTAACAGAAAACACCGGTGGTAGTAAGACGGAAATTTTGTTGAAAGCTTAGAACCTCAAAGGGTAGGTGGCTCTGGTCAATGAAGTTCTGAAAAGGATGGATCAATAATCCTGTTTTCATTTCTTCCAAGAATCACCCGTAAAATGGACGCCTACGCCATCTCTTAGCTTTCAACTCCATTCAGTATAAAATTATTAAAAAATCAAAAAAATATTATAAATTTAAAAACCAACCAATACGAATAATCATCCTCTAACATCAACAAGCATCAAAATGATATTCAATCAACTAAATCAGCAAAAAAGAATTCTTAAAAATTTATTATCATTTAGAAATCTTTTCATTCTATCTTAGTAGAAAGATTGTAGATCAAATGGCACCTTCATTGTGTTATCATTCTAAAAACAAAGTATCAGTTAGTGATAAATGAATCAATAAAATATCTGATTAAAGTATTTTAAGAGTGAATGAAAAAAAGTCAAACCATGAAATCAAAGTTGAGATAAATATTGTGATGGATAGCATAAAGTTGTTGTAAATTCATAAAGTGTCTGGTGACGACATTAGAAATGAATTCAAAGGAGAAGTCGGTCAATCTTAAGGCGACAGCTGGTGTTGAAGGAATTCATTAATAGGCTTGGTTAACTTCGTACTTTCGTGAAAGCAACAATTGAGGGCAAAAGCAGTCTAAAGGACCACTGTCCCTTAAACAGATCCTTGCTCCTGCAAGCTTTTGTCTGTGATAATAAGCCACCATTGTTAGCATAGGTGAATCTCTACAGCCTTATTGTCCATCGGTCTCTCCTCAGCCTGTATATAACTTGGAATCTCTCAGATAAGAGCCTTGGGATTCTAATCAAGCAGCCCCCGACCTCCTTGCTTCACCTCTCTCGTTCATGATGTGCCACGAGGGTACGCATCTTATCGCAACGAATAAACCAACTCAACCCTCAATCTTCACTGCTCGAGTTGTCGCGAAACCGAATATTCCTTGTCACGTTTAACTGCTTTGATATCTTATGATATTTCCCCCGTGCAAAACATACAACTTATCTACTTATCATATTGCTACGTAAGCAACTTTCCTCTTAATAGTTTGGATTATCAATCTTGTTGTTTTATGTAACAGCTCAACTGATGCTTAGATGATTTGTTCTCTTCACGAGAATACTGTCAACTTTATGTACGACAAACACAGCTTATCTTGATTGTTAAGTTTATTATTTTAATATATTCAGTGATTTCTGATATATGACATCAGAACATTTGAAAAAATTATCTATTTTGATTATGTAATGTAATCTCATTAATGCGATTAAATATTCAGCATTGAAAAGTATGAAATTCGATGGTAATAGTTGTGGAATTATGCACAGACAGTTGCAAAAGTAATTTTTAGTGTATTCTGGTATTATACACTTTTGCTTATAATCCGTATTAATAAAACTTAACTGCTCATTATTACAAAACTAGTTACAAAGTACATTCGATGCTTTTCAAGAGGATCAAACATCATTTATGAAATTCAATATAATATTTAGTTAAAAGAAAAATAAATAATATTTTTTTTTTTTTTAATTATTTAACTGACAAAATAATTGATAAGAGTAGACTAAATAATGATTTAATTCCTTTCAAAAGCTCTTCAAAATTTATATTATCAGCAGTTTTTCATTCAAAAATTTTACTGCAATAAAAAAAATTAATTAACGAAATGAATTTAGAGTTGTTTTATATGATTGATAAATTAAGAAAAATATTTTATTGATTTATCTCAGGATAATAAGATTGAATATGACACTTTATTGGAAAATAAAAGAGATAGAAAGGAAGACAGTTTGTTACAATAACTCTATCGAATTTCAATCTGTAGTTACTATCTCTCTTTTTATTAAACACAAGCAAGCTCAAACTTTTATACCTCCATATTTTATCTAACAATAATCTATCAGCAATGATGTAATATTGGTTTACTCTAAAAGTATTGAAAACTGATTCGCTGTAAAATCAAACCAATCAAATCATAAATTCGATATATCCAGTTGATAGCTTTTAATCTTATTCATGTTATTAACATACTAATAACTCATTCAATCACTGGGCGTTATAATGTTCTTCATTAAATACTAACAACATAGTCGGAATGAATTAAACTAAATTTATGCAAAAAAGCATGGAGTATTTTTCTCATCAATTCCTCTTCATTGTAATTATCATGATCAGTCATTGATTAATGATCTTCATTCAATTCATTCTACACCTTGGAGAATGCAAAAAAAAATGTCGAAGAATGTTAATGGTTAAAATATCTTCCCATGAGGTGGAGATAAATCGGAAATTGATGATAAAGCGGTGTAGCTTACAAGGAAAGTAGCACTAACCCCTCAGGAACAAAGTTATATCAGTTGCGGAGGAAGAAGAGAGTTAGAAAGAGGAAGAGAAAGTTAATAGTAAGAGTATAGAAGCTCAAGGGGGTGAAGAGGTATGTTCCTGAGGGAGCGACGAAGTTCGGTGATTACCTAGGACTCTCCTAGGAGCTGAGAGTTTCATACTTTGGCCATACCGGCTTCGGTAACCTAACGGTCCAGCAAAGTAACTAAGGTTATTCGCTACCCCCACAAAAGGGTAAGCAAGGAGGAGAAGTAGGAGGGAATTCAGTGCAGTCTCTATTCTGGACTGCCAAGTTTACTACCGTCGAACGATCGAACTCGTGGAAGGGGCTCGTCGTGATTGAGAGGACTTCCGCCGACCTTTAAACCTTCTCCTAGACACCAATAGACTTCTGAGTCTATCGTATGATATTATCCAAGAATTATGAACTTGAGATAATAGAAATAAAAATAATGAAGAATTTTTAAAAAAAAGTTGATTAATATTTAAAGTGCACAGACTTGAAGAAGAAGAAGAAGAATAGATGTCATTAATGAGGATGATATTATTTTTTATTCTCCTTAAAGGTAGAGTATTAATTAAGGCCGTTAGAGGGTATCTACCCTCTTCAGACAAGTTTCTAGAAAGGTTTTGGAACGTCAAAGCCACCGCAAAGTCCGAGAGGATTCCCGAATACTCCAAGGACGAGACGTTCGTTATGGGCATAACTCAATAGAGACGGTGAGACTTCGGACCAATTGAGCTCCCAAATGGCTCCTAAAACCTTAACTTTCATTTTCACTTCCCTCACTCGATGTCATTATTATCAATTTTTATCATAAAAAATTATTAATTTACTTACATACATTGACTTTTTTCTTTTGATTACAAAAGACTATCATCTCATTTTTATCTAAGTATACGTTATTATTATTATTCTCAATTATTTTATTGCAGACATATCAATCATATTTTTCCGTCATTCAATACCGCTGATTGCAAGTAATATCATGTCAGGAAAAAATAATATCAGTCAAACAAGTAACGCTAACAAATCTATTCAATGATTTTCTTTAGTTGAGAAGATGGATTTCATATTTGACCAAAAATATCTGATTGTGGAAAATAGGTGTCATTAATTAAATGAGATCTAGAAGAGAAGTAATAATACAAGAGAGAATAATTGAGTTAAAAATACTCAGACCGTAATAATAAACTTGTAAATTAATTTTTTTATAATTATACTGATGTCTGTAATTCACCAGCTTAATGAACTACAGTCTTCTTTTTTAATATTCAAAGTAATTATCTACTAGATATCATTTTAATTTATTCTTTGTTGTACAACAAAAAATGGTACTTGTTTTTAAAAAATAAGTTAGTAAAAAAATAAATGATAATAATGAATAATATCTTTAGGAATATTCTCATTTAGCATAAGTTGTATTCAATAAGTCGGTTTTCATCTCAGAAACAACTTGAAGAGGAAAGATTGAGAGTAGTGGGTAGAGTCTGAACGAAAAGGGGACGAGAAAATCGCGTATCCGTCGCGAAGGGTAGATAGGGTGGTCACCCAATCAACCCCTAGCGTCGTCTTACTCTCCCGGGCGAAGTTATCTTTCTTGTTGATGCCCTAGAGGCAGTTAGGGTGACTACCAACTACGCATCCCCTATTCTAGCTTCTCGGAAGGACTTTTGGACCAATCAGGTTGAAATCTCCTTTAGTTTTTTATAATTAATACGAAAAAATCAATCAATATTTGAGTAAACATTGAATTAAAGTCTTATTTAGTTCAAATAAAAATTAGCAACTCTCTTCGTTATTAGAAAATATCTTTTTCTGTGATCGTGATAAATAAAACTAAACTTTGAACTTTTTTTAAATGTTTGCTGAAACTTTCGAGGTAATTCGGACAGAGTTCGAAGTTTTTACCAGCTGTAACTCACACGAGCAACACAACTTTTAGCTTCAAAAATGTTAGATAGAAAAAGGAAATCAGTTTAAAAAGTCTATCATCAGTGATAGGTTAGTTGTATGATAATATCTAACGAACACCCCGACCCTATCCAATTTCCTTGATATTCACATCGAAGGGTCTTTCCGGTTGGTCGGCCTAAGGATTCCAGAAATACCTCGAGTAAGCAAAGAGGTCGAGGTTCTAACATATGCGAACGAGAAATACCTCCCCTTGAGCCTGATAGTCCCGTATTAATTTCATATCCCTTCCGACGTTGCAACGGGCGTCTTCAATCATCTATTTATTGCTAACATTCAATCTCAACATTTAATATATTCTCACCCTCACTTGCTCGAAAATTTCGACAGCAATAGAAGGAAATCCTGACGTTCGTCTAAATGAAATTAACACTCTTACAATCAGCTGATGGAGAAGATGTTTGAGAAAATTAATTATCAACTGAAGAAAAAAATATTATGATCAGTAGAATAACAAAAAAAAATGCTATTGAATATCATTATGACATTTTTTGATTGATGGAAAAATAATCAACGAACAAGTCGAATGAATTTTATACACTGAAAAAAAATTTACTGTGAACAAGTAATATTTTTGTTTTAATAATGAAATCAAAATTTTTAATAGTCGCAATAAAAAATTTTTTAGAATTGACATGGTAACATTTTGATTAATTCAGTTCTGATGTTTATTCAAAAAAAATTCATTGAAAAAATATTATTCGTTGAACAAATACATTTTTATTGTGCTCGATTATTATGAATATAATTATCTGAGTATTGGTTTATTTTGATTTTTCATTAAATTGACCTTTTTTTTTAAAATCTATGGAGTCTTAGAAAGTAGGAATCAATGTCACTTATATTTAAACTTATCATCTTAAACCAAATATCAAAATACTTTTTCACGCAAAACTTCGTTAAATTCAATAAAATATTTCATTGCAAATATTTCAAATTCTTTTAATTAATTAAATAAACATTTTTTTGTATAGCGAAAATATTTTTCTCAGCATGTGATTGAATTAAATAAAAAATGGTGTTATCATGAATTTTAGTTTTTTTGAATTGATAGAATTTAATTAAATGTGATCTTAAGAGTAATAGGAAAAGTGAAATTGCTTCTGAAGTAATATATTTCTTAGGTTGACCATTAAGCAATAGGAAGCTCTCAGTTTAAAACTTAGATCCAAGACGAAATTCCTCAGACATTCGAAGTAGTTAGCACACGGAAATTTGGGTTGGACGTTCTCCTCCCATGGTTCACGTTGAATGTCCGTTTTCTCCGCCCCCGATCATCCGCGACCCCGGTTATCCCTAAAGATCGTTGTGCCGCGAAACCCTCTGAGCTTTAACTATCTCTACAACTTGAGGTCGTGTAAGGGTGTAGACTGTCTTTCGTCGAAGCTATTCAGTAATCCTTACGAACAAACATCTGCTCTGATAAAATTTCATTCAAGAGTTTAAATTTATTTCATTTTATTCATCAAAATTGTCATTTTATAACGCTTAAATTAATAATTTATTCATTTTTTTTCCTTTAAATAAATGTTGACAAACATTCATTGATGCGACTATCTCAGCAGTAACGTCCACGTTATTTGAATACTATCCTCGATGCGGAAGCACAGGTTTTGAATTCCGGTTTTCGAAGGACAAAAAATAATGACGTGCAATTTGAATATTACAATTCGTAACTTCTCGGAGAGAAAGGAATGGTAAATTTTACTCCAATAAATAGTAGTTCGTTGTTTCGGGTATAAGAATGGCAATTAGCAATTGTTTAATTAGTATAGATTACAATTTTTTAATTAAACAATTGCTTATTGCCATTTTTATACCCAAAGCGTCAGGCCACTATTTATTGGAGTAAAATTTACCATTCCTTTCTCTTCGTGTTTCTATTAAAATCCTTAAGCTATCAACACCAGATTAAAAAATGATTTGTGATTCGTTGATGCAAAAAATTGTAAAAAAAAAATCTTATCATAATTTGTAAAAGCCTTGCATCAATTTAACTATATGTATTAAAATGGGAATATAAATCAATGATATTCTTTGAAAGTCCTTAATTACTACTTACAGAAAAATATATCATTAGGTGTTGAATGTAGACATGTTTATTCCTCCAATATGTAAGATCTTAATAATAATTAAGAGAAGTACTTCATCATTTGTTATTGTAAATTTTTAGTACATTGTAAACCATAATGAGTATCTTACTCATTAACTCAAATAGTTCTTTTTGAATGAATTATTTGAACACGATTTTTCAATACTAATGATGAATATAATATTCATAACATTTATTTAAAACTTATTCTACAAAGCAATTATTCAGATCAAATATTTTATTAAAAAGCTAAAGAATAAAGAAATGCGTCTTGAGTCTTATTAGCTAGATTGTTCTTACTCTCTCAGCAATTCCATAAGAGCCGCCAATTATAAAGGGAAACTTCTAACATCTCTCACTTCATCCCTTGAGAGTATTCTCCACCTCAATCTGTAAATTCATTTGAGCGTTGTCGACTCGAATCACTAAAATTAATCGACTATTCAAGCAACAAGAAATTCACATGATTTGTATACCAACCATTCTCCAACTTAAGTAATACGTTTTCAATTTAAAGGGTTCAGAAAACATTAGCTTACTAATGCAAAATGACTCTATTTCATTTATATAGGTAATCTAATTTTTAAAGGATTCATTACACTGAATAAAAATTATGATAAAATATTGAGACATTTGAATAACCGATTCTAATTACTTGGTATGGCAACACGCTAGGGTATCATCCCATGAGAATTTTGCGGTACACGAGGGCTGAATAACACACAAGGTGAAAGTTATAAAGACACGCGGTTAGCCAGAGACTATCCTAGCTTATCTTCATCTCCTTCAATGATCACTTGGTAGAAGGTCCAAGACATACTAATAGATATCAAGTCGAGAGGATATGGAGACGTGTTGAGTGTCAAGCTGATGATGATTACAATAAAAAATATATTTAATAGCATAATTTACTGATTTTCTAGATTTGAAAATAATAATTCTTTGAATGACTATTCATCAAAACCTTTAAAAAATATGTAAACAAAATGTTTGTGAATAAATACATCAATAGAATATACTTAAGTTTTTGTTCTGCTCCGTTAAACCACATTGAAGTTTCAAGGGAGAACTGTTAAGTAGTTCTGAACAATGGTAAACAACTCAGAGCCACCGCAAATTCAGTTAATTGAAAATTGTCGAGAACTTACCTCATCTCATAAGCATCTTCTCATATCAGAATTTCTAGATGTACTATGATTTCCTTCAATATCTCTGTCTCTAAAATAAATATTTATCAAAAAGACATGATGGCAATTCAATATTACTATTTTAAAATGCACATTCAGACCTACAAATAAGATTATTTTCAACATACCAATGGACAAAAGTTCACAATAGTGCAGAGTTTATCAATGCTGTCTTATTACTCAATCTCCAACTGAAGCAACAATGATAAAAAATTAAATCATAATGTAATATTGTTTCTTTTTATCCTTTCTATGATGATTATGTATTGATAATCAAAATTTTATGTGAAATTAGCTTTTAGTCGTCATTCATTCTTCATCAGAATACTTCTATATGTTTACTAGAGCTCTTAAAATATCTCGGTAAGTTAAAGTATCTCAATAATTTGAATAATATAAGTTCATTTAAATATATTACTTTAATGTTATGATGGCCAATAAGATGAACATAAATTAGCTTTGTAATCTACTTATCAACAAAAAATATTTTTTATTGCTCCAAAGAGAAAAAATAAATAAATAAATTCCATAAATTGCATAAAAAATACGATTAGAATTTTAATATGGTATATAAGTATCTGACCAATACCATCACATTGACAGAATCATTTGTATACGCGATGTCATGACTTACATACACAAGAAAAATATTATGGAAAGAGATACCACTACGTAAACCGGTCTCGAAACCAAATGGAATCATTCATTCGATACAGCTCATATGATAATAACATATCAAACCACTGTTGAATTTCGTTAAATTTGTTTATTTCTACTTTAGTGCTCTTGATTAATTATTATTTGAAGAGTAAATATTGAATTTTGTCATTCATTCATTGTTATCGATTATTTAAGTAATGTTAATAATTGTGAAGTTTTATTTGCAGATTCTTCAACATGGGAATAGCAACCGATGCACGTGGCGTTGTGCTTTCCGGCACCAATTTGGCAAAGTAAGTACAAATAAACAACTATCAATTTTGATTATTCCAATCAAATCATGAAAAATTAATATTTTTTTAACAAACAAGCTATTTCAATTTTGTAAAATATTGTTGATTGCATAACAGTGATTAACAGTGTCAGGACAGTCATAACATGATAACATCAATCTAGATCGATATCATATTCTTTAAACGACAATTTATATTTTTTGAAAGTACTCACTTCAACCTAACCTATATATAATAACTAAATTAATATGTTTGAATGAAAACTTATTTAAATAACAGATCTAACTTATAAAAAAATTTACTTGAACTAATAATGTTAATAAATGAAATATTTCAGAAATATTCGTGAATCATTGAAGAGAGAAGTAGAAAATCTAAAAACAATACCGAATTTCGAGCCTGGATTAGCAATTGTCCAAGTTGGTGGACGCGAAGATTCAAATGTCTACATTCGTATGAAAATGATGGCAGCATCAGAAATTGGAATTAAAGCAACTCACATTAAACTTCCCAACACAACAACGGAAATGGAATTGATTAATAAACTTGACAAACTAAACAATGATCCAAACACTCACGGAATTATTGTGCAGATGCCACTTGACAGTATACACAATATTAACTCTCACTTAATCACTGATACTGTATTGCCAGAAAAAGATGTTGATGGGTAAAGTAATTTATTTTAAACGATTAAATAGTACTTGTCATCAATAGGAAAAAAAACCATGCTTGATGATTATTAGAATTAAAAAATTTTATTATTTGATTATCCACTAGCTGTGATTTAAAAAGATCAGTTGTCAAAAACCATATCGTGTGACCTTTGAAATAGAAGACACAAATGTATTGTATCAATGACTGGTTTACCGTTGCAATGAATACATAAATTTGTAAAATTTCAGTTTAAAAAAATAAATTCTTTTTCAGGCTCAATACCATCAATGAAGGAAAGGTTGCCATTGGAGATATGTCAGGGTTCCTCCCTTGTACTCCAAATGGATGTATTGAACTCATTAGAAAGTATGTGTTAATATGTTTATAATAAATATAATATTGAAAAATAAAATAAATGTTAATCTTGTAGAAGTGGTATTCCGATAGCTGGAAGGAACGCTGTAGTTATAGGCAGAAGTAAAATTGTAGGAACACCCGTTGCTGAATTATTAAAATGGCATAATGCAACTGTAACTATTTGTCATTCTAGAACAAAGGACTTACAAAAAATTGTAAGTATATAAAATATATAAATGTACTAGATTTGAAAAGTTTTTCATCAACAATTAGTGATTCAACATGATGGATATTTAGGTGTCTCAAGCAGACATACTTGTTGTGGGAATTGGTCAGCCAGAAATGGTTAAAGGATCATGGCTAAAACCTGGAGTGGTTGTAATCGATTGTGGTATCAATCCTATTCCTGGTAAATTCTATTAAAAGCATTATCAGATTATTGAAATAGACGTACATGCACTCAATTTTAATTCACAATTACTTTATTTTGCAGATCCTACAAAGAAAACTGGACAACGTCTTGTTGGTGATGTAGCCTACGACGAAGCGATTAAAGTTGCTTCTTATATAACTCCAGTTCCTGGTGGTGTTGGTCCAATGACAGTAGCCATGTTGATGAAAAATACCGTTAGTTCAGCTCAACAAGCAGCTGACAAAATTCTAGATCCTAGTTGGTCTCTTCGTCCTCTACCTTTGAAGATTCAAAAACCAGTTCCAAGTGATATTGAGATTTCCAGAAGTCAAGAGGCAAAACCAATAACTCTTTTAGCAAACGAAATTAATATTGCACCTAATGAAATTATCCCTTATGGTTCAAAGAAAGCTAAAATTAGTCTTAATGTCTTGAAGCGATTGCAGTATCAGAAAGATGGGAAATTAGTTGTGGTTGTTGGCATTACTCCAACGCCATTTGGTGAAGGAAAAAGTACGACAACTCTCGGGCTAGTTCAGGCATTGACAGCTCATTGTAATAAAAATTCTATCGCCACTCTCAGACAACCTAGTATGGGTCCAACATTTGGTGTAAAAGGTGGTGCTGCTGGAGGAGGGTACTCGCAAGTAATTCCAATGGAAGAATTCAATCTCCATTTAACAGGAGACATTCATGCAGTGTCAGCAGCTCATAATTTACTTGCAGCTCAAATCGATGCTAGATATTTCCATGAGTCTACACAAACTGATAAAGCACTGTATGACAGGCTTGTACCTACAATCAAAGGCGAACGAAAATTCTCTAAAATTCAATTAAAACGATTACAAAAACTTGGCATCAATAAAACAGATCCAAACTCTTTAACTGATGAAGAACAATCTAAGTTTGCCCGACTTGATATTGATCCTGAACGAATTACTTGGCCAAGAGGTATTCATTAAACATTCACTTATAAATCTAATATTTATAAGAAATAGCTAATTATATTTATCAATTTTAGTGGTGGATTTAAATGATCGATTTTTAAGAAAAATAACAATTGGTCAAAGCCCATCAGAAAAAGGTAAAACTCGAGAAACTTCATTCCGTATATCTGTTGGTTCTGAAATAATGGCTGTTCTCGCATTGGCTACTGACGTCGAAGACATGAAACAGAGACTCGCTAACATGGTTGTTGCATTTTCTAAAAGTGGAGAGCCATTAACTGCAGAAGACTTTGTAAGGATTTCCAATAGCTTTATAAAACACACTAAACTAATTTCATTTTAGAAATTAATTTTTTTGATAAAATAAATTATAGTTATTAACTTATTAATCAATATTTTATTGATAAAATTATTTTTAGGGTATGACAGGAGCTATGGCTATTCTTCTAAAAGATGCTATTCAACCTAATTTGATGCAAAGTATAGAAGGCACTCCAGTCCTTGTACACGCTGGTCCATTCGCCAATATCGCTCATGGATGTTCTTCAATTATTGCTGATAAAGTTGCAATGAAACTAGTGGGACCTGATGGGATCGTTGTAACTGAAGCAGGCTTTGGTTCTGATATTGGAATGGAAAAGTTCTTTAATATTAAATGTCGTACTTCAAAACATGTACCTAGCGCTATTGTTTTGGTAACTACTGTACGAGCTTTGAAGATGCATGGTGGAGGACCAACAGTGACGCCTGGCGCGCCTTTAAAAAAAGAATATCTCGAAGAACACTTGGATCTTGTTCAAAAAGGCTTACCGAATCTACTTAAACACATTGAGAATGGCAATCATTATGGAATCCCTGTTATCGTCGCGATAAATGTTCACGCTAGCGATACTCAGGCAGAATTGAACCTCGTTAGAGAAGCAGCACTTAGTAATGGTGCTTCACATGCTGTTATTTGCACTCACTGGGCAGAAGGTGGTAAAGGAGCATTAGAACTTGCAAATGCTGTAATTGAAGCTATTGAAAAACCAAATAACTTCAGATTTCTCTACGATCTTAACATGAGTATTGAAGATAAAATAAAAACAATCGCCACTAAAATGTACGGTGCTGGAGAAATTCATTTGTCGGACATAGTTAAAGAGAAAATAGCAAGATACCATAAATTAGGGTATGACAAGTTCGCTCTATGCATGGCCAAGACTTCCAACTCATTAACAGGTGACCCAGCTATCAAAAATGCACCTCGAGACTTTCCATTAGAAATCAATGATATTTTTGTATCTACGGGTGCAGAATTTATCGTTCCTATGGTTGGAGAGGTAAATAACTATTATTCAACTCTGGTCTTATCAATAAAATGATACTAATAAAATTTATTACCATTTTTTAGATAATGATGATGCCAGGCTTGTCAACAAGACCAGCTATTTACGATATGGATTGGAACAGTGAAACAGATGAAATTGAAGGATTATTTTAAGTTGCGATATTTTGAATACTTACGAATTTTTAGAATGTATCTTACTTCTGTTGCTTGAAAAGTAACTCTCAACTGTTATAATTGTTACAAAAATTCTATCATAAATGATATATATTTTTTCATATTGTTTATAATGAAAAATAAAATTTTATATCAATCATACCTTTATTTTATCTACAATTTAAATATGTTACATTATTTCACCTTTGCCATAGCACGAAACTTTACAGATCGAGATCGAGGATTTTCTTCGACTTCTTGATCGTTAGGCAAAATAACATGTTGATGAAGCATCTTCCATGGTGAATCAGTGATCATTTCCATTTCTCCATCAGTAAATGTTCTTCCACAATCAGTAAATCTTAGAGGTGAACGATTAGCTACATAATCAGTTACATTCCCAGCTAAATGTCGTTTTACAACTGTATCCTCAAGTGAATGAAAAGATAGGGCTACAAGCCGTCCATGTAGTTTTAAATATTTGTGAGCTATTATCATTCCATAATTGATTTCATTAAGCTCATTATTAACAAAAATTCTTAAAGCTTGAAAAACTTTGGTAGCTTTACTTGTGGGCCTACCAAGCTTATCAGTTCTCACTTCGTCTTCAAGAACAGAATTGACAAGACTTGCAAGTTCCCAAGTTGTTCTTAAATTTCTGTAAGTATATCTAGTTTCTATGATAGCTTGAGCTATTTTTCTGGCCATTTTTTCTTCTCCATAATATTTTATAACTCTGTACAAGTGTTCTTCAGAAATTCGGTCTAAAACATCTGCGGCTGTAGGTTCATCTGGATAACGATCTCCATCCATCCTCATATCGAGAGGACCATTTTTTGAAATTGCAAAACCTCTATCAGCTACATCAAATTGCATAGAAGAGCACCCGAAATCAAAAAGAAATCCATCAATAGTATTTGGTAATACTTTCTTTTTTTTCAACAAAGCAGGAAGCTCGGAAAATCGTCCTAGCAATGGAATTATTTGGCCTGGATATTTTTCAGCTAATTCCTTTGCATAATTATGAGCCACAGGATCTCTGTCTAAAGCAAATACTTTAATATTCGGTGCTGATTGTAATATTCGTTTTGTATGGCCACCAGCACCAAATGTCATGTCAACAAATGTTTCACCCTCTGATGGTTTTAAATATTGAATAACTTCCTTAGCCATCACAGGAATATGAGGTGGAGATGATAGTGATGGCTCTAGAGCTAGTTGAGTTAAACATCGTCTAACTAAATAAAAGTATTGTTTACTTCTGATTAGATTCCTCATCATGTTTTCCTTTTATTCGCTCTTTTACACGTTCAAACTTCGACTTAGATTCCTTTTCAAAATAAGCTTGTGCCTCTGGTGAGAGAACAAAGTTACATTGATCAGAAGTAAAACCAGTTGCTGTACTATTTAACTTCCTAGGATATTGGCGGTAATAATAATTTGTTACAATACGTTGAAGACTTTCATAATGACGATTACACTTGTCTTTTTCAATAGAACTATCCAATCTTCCTGTTGCAAATGCCAATTTTATTTTATTTCGAATATACTGTCCTAAATCCCTAAAAAAATATAGCATTAAAATCTTGATAGCTTGATGTCAAGTATAATTATATAATTATTATTATAAAATATTAGGAATAAAAAATTACCTTGCAGGCTTATTTTTATCCAAAGGCCACTGTTCTAATAATTTTAAATAATTTTTATAAGTACCGGCCATAATTTGGGAGGCCGAAGATGAATGAAGAGGTTATAATATAAAACATGTGATAAATATAATTGATCATAAATAAATATAATATTCAATGTATTCTATGAGATGAGTTGTAAGTATATACAGTATAATTGATTTATAGAAACATCAATTTAACATTAATTACTTTTATATTTAATTATTACTCATTTATACGCAACTACTAAAAAATTGGAGTACACTCGGCGTCATTAATGCCTGGTCCATCAAAAAGTTTGATACCATCCGAGCAACTATCGATGGAGTAGTTTTTTTTTCAAACAGAGATTCTACATCTATGGTCACGATTATTTCATAATGACTGAAGAAGTAAGTTTAAATTATAATTATTATTTAAATTTATTATTTAAATTAAGGTTCAAAAATGTTTTAGTGGGGATAGTCTATTGTTATAGGGACTATCTGGAAGGGTATTCAATCGATAATTGCTCGGATGGTATCAAAGTTTTTGATGGACCAGGCATTAATGACGCCGAGTGTACAATCTGTACAAAAATATATCTTGCAGTCGATAACGTTACTTTCAACTACTGGCGTTATTAACATTTGATCAAGTCAATTTATGTTTTATCAATTTAAAATAAAGTTTATCACTACTTTTCCGACAAAGTTTTTCTACCTTATTGATGAAAAAATGATGACGTTTTTCAGTCAGTTTCGGAACGCCACCGAATTTATAGCTAACACTCAACAGTGGCATTAATAAATATGATTTATAAGTATTCTTTAATAATTACAGTGCTACCTTGACATTCTATTAGTTTAGCTACAAAAACTTTCTCTAATTTCAATGTTGAAAGTGAGCAAAAATCAATTAAATGATTATTTTTATGATAAACCTTTCAAAAGCTAATGAATTGATGACAAATGAAGTGTTTTTTATGATGAATTAAAGCTTTGGTAAATTTATTGTTGATAGTTGATATCAAAAGAATAATTTAAAAGGATTCATTCTATTGGAATATTTGTAATCAGTCACTTAGTATCTTCAACATTAATATCAATAAAATGAGTACTGTCGTGGGGGCGTTTTTAATTTACATGTATTGAAGTCCACTTTCATCATGAGTATGTAATCGTCGCTTTCCTATTTTAATTCCACGTTCAGATAGTCACACCTCAACTAATTTAATAAATTAATATCAACAATAATTGTTTGTGCAAAATTTTTATTATCATGTGCTCTTTACACAGTAAAAAGTACTATGCTGACCATGATTGGGATTGTGTGCAATAGTTCTACATTTTTTATAAATGTATATATTTTTTAATTGTAATAATGGAAGGAATTAATGGACAGCTGCAAACTAAGTATCAAAAAGTAGCTACGGAATACTCAAAGGTAAGTTATTCATTTATTTTTGTTTTGAAAAACAATGACTGTTTTTAACATTAGCTTTAATGATTAATTTATCATTTTAGATACGTGCTCAGGCAAGTGTTCTCAAAAAGGCTGTGATTGATGAGCAAACACGGAATTCAGAACTCAAAGAACAGTTGAAGGAGAAAGATGTATTACTTCGTCGTGCTGAACAAGAATTAGATAGTTTAACATTTCGTAATCAACAGTTGACAAAAAGAGTAACAGTTTTACAAGAAGAACTTGAGAAGTCACAAAGTAAATCTAAAAAAGGAAGAAATAAATCAGCTGAAAATAAAGAGCAACCTCCACCACCTCCTAACCATGTTTATGTTGAAGAATTCCAAAAGAAAATTGTAGAAAATGCTCAACTATTGTCTCAAATATCAGACAAAGATAACGAAATTGAAGAACTCAATGACAGAATAAAACATCTTGAATGTAAGCTAGATTTATCTGAAAAGTCTAAAATAGAATTAGATAGTAAATACCAAGAGAAAATTGATAGATTAGACAGAGAAAAAAATGAATTACAGAGGAAACTTACTGAACGTCAAAAGCATGATGAAACTGCTTCTTGGTCAAGTATTGAAGGAAAATGTAGCTATGATTATGATTTGAAAGGAAATATAACGAATCATCGTCAAATAGATCATTCTCCGTTTTCTTCACCATCTGTATCTCGCCGATCTTCGAAATCAATGGGAGATGTAAGACTTCAAAAAACACCTGATTTTCAAGACGAAACAAATAACGAATTCGAATTTACAAAAATCTGTGATTTGGAAAAAGAATTGAGTCAGTATAAAAGTGACTATCATATTTTAAAAATAAAGTATGATGAATTACAACAAAAAGAGAATGTGATGCAACAAATAGGAGTAGAATCGTTGGAACCAATTGAAATAAATAATATGGTAATTCAATATATTTACCAATGATTCATTAGTTTAAATCAATATGAAATATAAATGATTTTTTTATTGTAGATTGGGACTTTTAAAGCACCATTCGCAATACCTGAAGAAATTGAAGCTCGAGAAGGAAAAATAAAGGAATATTTTTTAAAGGAAATTGATAAATTAATAAACGAAAAACATATTTATCACGCTAAAAATCTTGCCATAGCTGCCAATGTAATCATTTATTTTTACTAGATAACTATTGATATTTATGCACGATGATAAGATATTTTTTTTTAGAATCAAGTAATGAGTGTTCATTTAGATACAAGTGAAGAGAAGAGGGAAAAATGTGAAGCAGCATTAAGAGAGGCTTTGTCAAACTGGAATAGCTCCCAAGAAGATAAAGAAGTTCAAGAAGGAAATTATAAAGCACAACTAAGTACAATGACGGAACATCTTGCAAATATGAATGAGAAGTTGATCCGACAAACTGAAGAAATACAACAATTGAAATATGAACTTGGAAACAAAGTAAGAAAATTGATGTATTATTGATAAAATATTATTATTCCTTTTTAATTGTTTAAAAATAATTTACAGAATGGAAAGAAGGGTAAACAAAAATAACTTTCACTGTCAGCATCATCAAGAGATGACATTCCATTAATGAAAATTTCAATATATTACAATTTATGTACATAATTCGGTATATATATTATACGAAATATCAAATTACTATAACATCGTATCCACAATACAGATACGAGTTCTTTGACTCAGCATTAAATAATTTATGAAAATAAATTAATTTTCATTTTATCACTTGTGTTTTAATGCAATTATCTGAGCATATTACTTGTTATTAATAAAAATAAATTAGCTTTGCGATGTTTTATTTCTAATAATTCGTTCAATTTTAAGTAGCAAGCATATAGTTTCTTGGTCACTGAAATATTGTGCCTAATTCATATTGTTGTCAAGTCTTTCCATAATTGTTATCTCAAAATCTTCTCAATTTCATCTCAATTAGTAATAATTTCAAAAAATTATTTTAGAATATTTATAATTTTTGAAGACGAAAAAGTTGGTTACAATTAATTTAATAAGTATCTAATATTTCTATTTTCTATTCAATTAATCTACTTTAATTGAAAAACTAGCTCCACAGCTGCAACCTTGTTCTGCTAGTGGATTATTTATTATTCTAAAAGCTGATTTTATTAACTCTGAATAAAAATCTAATGTTGCTCCTTTAACGTACTCTAATGACGTCGAATCAATAACAACTTTCGCACCATCTTTCTGAAAAACTCTAAAAAATATAAAGAAATTATTGATCCATTTCGAATCAATAATTATATGAATTATTAGAGCGAAACATTAGTTTCAATGTAGGCCAACTTTATATCATTTTATCTTACTCCAGTTATTAATTTAGTTTTTTTAAAAATAATATCACCGTATTAAACCAATATCGAATAAGATGTTACTATAAATAATTAATATATTTACATTTCCTATTGTATAAATTTCAAATTAATTAGTCTATTTTCCAGAGACTATTGTTCGCTCTAAAATCACCTGTAAAGTAGATATGTTATTGATATTTTATACATACTTGTCATCTTCATTAATATTTGAATCCAAGTCGAATTTATATTGAAAACCTGAGCATCCCCCACTTTCGACAGTAACCCTTAAACATGCTTCACCATCAGATATTTCCTTTAGACGTTTCACGCAACTGTCACTAATAATTAGACCATCTTCCTGAGGATTGGATAATGTTTTTGTGGAAAAATTTTTTAAAGTGTATTCAGAAATTTGGCACCATGGTGGTCTGTAATTCGAAATTATAAAATAAATAAGTGAAAGATGCTAAATAAGTGCAGAAGGATGTAAATAAAAGGTATTGAAGATATTAATCAATGATGAAGTGTTATTGATTATTGTATATAGACTTACGATAATAATCGTGAAAAGTACCGGTTTGATGAGAAGTTGGATGAAAGCTCCCACACAACGTATCGTAACTTCGACATTTTACAAAATATTCGTTTTAACTATTAATGTACACCTGCAATCATCAGCTGATCATGACAGGTGAAATGATGTTATCGATAGAGTTGGTGAGATGTTTCAGAGGTCGCTAGTTTAAAAATATGATGGATCTCTGAAGTGAGAAGTGTCAAACAAAAAAAGAGAGAACAACTTCGAGGAATCGAAACGTGAATCGAGAGGCTACGAATGGAGTATAGGCAACGACGACATTTGAGACGAAAAGAGACGAAATTTTCCGAACGCAAGTCCGAACTCAATAGTCAGTCGGCCGTATGTAGCAGTACGTGAGGGTTTGTGTATGTTGTATTAACATCGAGCATAAGAAAAATTAAAGGGGCACTTACGGGCTAATATCCCGCGAGTCGCCAATAAAACCGCGATCGGTGGTGAAACATAATTACGGACAATTTTAATGGCTATCAGCCGTTGGGCCATCGCGACGAGTCTTCACAGAAAACTCATCGCGAGAGAAAATACCCGTGAGCTTCTGCGTGGTAATATCGTCCACCCTAACGTCGTGTTGGGCTGCGCGGCAAGTATTCGCCTCGGCCAAGGCCCCATTCGCTCTTCCGTTTCCTTTTCTGTAATGTGCCAACGCAAGGCCGCCAATGTGTTTATAACAGCACGGCGGTGGCGTTGACGGGGTGGCAAACGATTCCTTGCGGATCAGCAGCGTCAAGGGTGCCTGGTGTGTCGTTATAAAAGAGATCCTACATTTCATCACGACTCCAGTGCCAAGCAAAAAATAGGAAAAGACTACGTCGCTGACTCACTCCTTACTTTGTTTTCCAAGATCTCAGTATCCTTGACGCAGCCCTCCCTACGACGGTAGTGAACAGAAACACCAGCTATACGAGCTGACGTAAGAGGAAATTCCAGCACGTTGTTTCATTGACACGGATGTGACACTCACATCACACGTTGTTAACAGTTTTCTTCATCTCATCTTCTGTTTTTCTTCGCTCCATTTTTAGATAAACTTTCAAAAATGTTCACCGGTACAGTTAAAGTTCAAATATGTGAGGCTAGTGGCCTGCGTGCCACTGACAAACATCGAAAATTTTGGCAGGATGTACCGCCCATAATAGATCCTTACGTGCTCCTTGATGTTGACCAAAATCGTCTCAATCGTACATCAATCAAACCTAAAACCTTCGACCCAGTTTGGAACGAGTCATTTATTCATGAAGTGAAATCTGCAGCGATGCTGGGACTAACTGTCTTCCATGATGCTGCGTTACCTCCAGATGATTTTGTTGCTAATTGTAGAATTCCTTTTGAAGAATTAGCACGTCGTGAAGATGAAACTACTGATTTTTGGGTTTGTATTATTTTCAATTAACCTATTACTTACTTTCAATTCATTCTCGTTACAAATACTTGAAATATTTGTTCGTCTCATACTAAGAAATTCACAATATTTTGCTGTCAAGTTTATTTGTCGTATCTATTGTATGACATAACTGATTACTCTAGAAATAATGCATGCTGATAAGAGCCCAACACATGGTTGTAGAGATAAAGATAAATCGATAGTGATAATATTTAAAAATATTTATAATAGCGCAGATAGTCTAATTAAGCATACAAACTATCACTATATTATCATTTTATAATTATCAACATCTCTATTCATTGTTATTCATTCACACTAATAATTTCATCAATCAATTATATTATTTTTAAATGTGCTACTAAAGACGTTAGTACTAAGTGCTATTTATTTTCATCATCACAAATTATTAAGAAATCCTTTCTCATCTTCGGTATTCTCATACATAGCATTCATGCATCCTCATTTTTTTCTGAAACACGTAAGTTTATTAATTGTATTAATTAACTTTATCAAGGTTGAAATAATATTTATATGATTTCAGGTTGATCTTGAACCACATGGAAAGTTACGAGTAAAAGTTGATTTAAAGTGGAGCAATCAAGGTATACAAAAACTGTTTATATTCAAGTTTGAATGAACAAAAGCATCAATAAATACTATTACCAATTATTATAGATCAACAGCCAGGATGCAGTGGTGGCGAAGGAGAAGGAAAAGAAAATATTGTAAGCGGTATTATGAGTAGCCTCGAACCACGTGGATTTATCGAACGTCAAGGATTCAAACAACGAAGAGGGGCTATGCGTCGTAGAGTACATCAAGTTAATGGACATAAATTTATGGCTACCTTCTTGAGACAACCATCATTCTGTTCTCATTGCCGCGACTTTATTTGGTACGTAACAACTCAATATTCGCCATCCAGAATGATGTGCGCAATTGGAAAAAATCACTTTTCAAAATTATCAATGCTGGTTAGATCACCACAAATCAAATCGCACAGCTTGAAAGGGATTTCACAATGCATTCTAATTGAAGTCAACTACACGCATGCTACTTAGAAGTTTATTCAATGAGACATTTTTTATATATAGAATAGTATTAATAAGAAGTAAGCCAGCAAATTTAAGTTCCGGGATTAAAACTTTAATCGTCTATCAATAATCAACTTTTCTCTTATGAATTATCGAAGTTAGTCTGTAAACTTAATCAAAAATATACATCAAAAGGGTTATTTATAAAACTATTACTTATAATTATTCAACTAAAATTCTAAACTTATTTTTATTATTCTTCATTTTCATGACAACTATTTGGAAAAATTAATTTAAATAATTTATTAAAAACATATTTATTACTTACTATTTTTGAAAAATAACATCTCTGTTCTATTCAAAGTATTTTTCGAGTGAAATGAACACTTGAAACGTTGCATGTGGGATAAATGAAATCAATGCTAAATATTTCTTATTGAGGTTGCATGATTGCTTCAATATTAAAATTGGGAAAGTAAAAATAAATCTCAAGAGTTAATATTAATTTGTCACAATATTATTAAATTTATAAAGAAGTACCGAAATATTATTTTCAGTAAAATTATAACTGAATACAATAAAACCAATTAATCATATGGTTTATCACGTATACTTCAATAATACTATTTGGTTGAAAAAGATGCTACATATATCCGATATCGTATGTTCTTGATGGGTTATCACTAAGATAATGTGAAGTGCTTTGTCTGTTGTATTTCAGGGGCGTCGGAAAGCAAGGCTATCAGTGTCAAGGTGAGAAAGACACAAGTCATGTTAATAACCGATTTTTAAGTGTTTTTTTCAAACAATTAATTTTTTTAATCAATTATTGGGTTTTATTTTTGTGCTTTATAAAGTGCTTTATTTTTAACCAATGATTTTTTTTAATTTTCATTTATTATACTTTTTCAATCTGCTTTTCACACATATTTTACACAACCAAATATATGATACTTGGCAATTATTTTTTGAGTCAATTCATGATCATTGCATGACTATTTCATTAATGATATTAATTTTTTACAAAATAATTATTAATAACACTTTTGGTATTATTACTAGTATTTAATTATTTTTATTATTATTTATTGATGTAAGATTTTCTAATAAGGAGAAATAATAATTGAAACTTTTTTTCAGTATGTACCTGTGTTGTCCACAAAAGATGTCACAATTTGGTAGTTACGAAATGTTCTGGAATGAGAGACGAGGTATGATTTAAAAACTTTTTTGATGTTTCTTTTATTTATTGCTATTTGTGTTTAAATTTATTATTTTGCCGCTCAAATATTTTGTTAAGCACTTTTTTGTTGAGCTTTTTTTATGTTATACGCTTTTTTTGTTTTGTTGATTTTTTTTGTATCCGGAAAATCCGGACGATCAGGAAATGGAAACTGTGTTGCAGTCAAATGAAAACACGCAAGGACAGCGATTCAGCGTAAATGTTCCTCACCTCTTCGAAGTACATAATTATAAACGATTTACATTCTGCGATCACTGTGGATCACTTCTCTATGGCTTGATACGACAGGGTCTTCAATGTAAAGGTGAATATAAAAAATATAAAAAAGTTACATGGTTATAATCATAGTTCATACTATAATTGGCGTGATAATTTTTTTATCATCTTCTCAACAGTTTGTAACATGAATGTTCACAAGCGATGTCAAAAGAACGTTGCCAATAATTGTGGTATCGATACAAAGGCGATGGCCGAGATACTGAGCATGCTAAACATTTCACCGGACCAGCAATCAAAGACGCCACGTATTAACTACAAGACCCAAAGCTCGGCTGGAGAATCATCTCATAGTCCATCAACACAAAATAAACAACCACAATCTACGGAGAATACTGAGACAAGCTTCCAATCTCATGATCAGTCGATACCTGATATTCCACCGCGCGATGAGGGAAACGAAATGCAACGAGTCACACTTGAAGATTTTAATTTTATTAAAGTACTTGGCAAAGGTAGTTTTGGAAAAGTAATGCTTGCTGAACGTAAAGACAATCCAGAGGAAGTTTATGCAGTGAAAGTTCTTAAAAAAGATGTCATCATTCAAGATGAAGATGTAGATTGTACAATGACAGAAAAACGAATACTCGCACTTGCAGCTAAGCATCCTTTCTTAACTGCACTTCACAGCTGCTTTCAAACTCCAGAACGTCTCTTTTTCGTCATGGAATACGTTAATGGAGGTAATGTAAAATTTTATTTCATAAAATAAAGTTAAACTAATTTTTATAAGGAATGGCATATTCATTGGAAAAAAAAATTTTCTTCCCAGGTGATCTAATGTTTCAAATTCAAAAAGCTCGAAAGTTTGATGAAACTCGAGCTCGTTTTTACGCAGCTGAAGTGACGTTGGCGCTGCAATTTCTTCATCAACATGGAGTAATCTATCGTGATCTTAAACTTGATAATATTTTATTAGATCGTGAAGGTCATTGTAAACTTGCAGACTTTGGTATGTGTAAAGAAGGTATAGTGGATGGTCGAACAACAACAACGTTCTGTGGTACACCAGATTACATTGCACCAGAAATACTTCAAGAGTTAGAATACGGCGCAAGTGTTGATTGGTGGGCACTGGGTGTGTTGATGTATGAGATGATGGCTGGACAGCCGCCTTTCGAAGCAGATAATGAGGATGACCTTTTTGAATCGATTTTACATGATGATGTTCTTTATCCAGTTTGGCTCAGTAAAACTGCTGTATCTATTCTTAAAGGATTTATGACCAAGAATCCCGCGAAACGTCTTGGATGTGTTGTTGATAATGGTGGAGAACTTGCTATTAAAGCACATCCATTTTTCCAATGCATGGACTGGCGAGCACTTGAAGCTCGTAAGCTTAAACCTCCCTTCACACCAAAAATCGTAAGTTTTTACTTTTATTTACTTCCTTTAATACACTTTATTCCTATCATTTTTTGTTATATATATATATATATATCAGGTTCAATTGATCCTTCACCGTTGTTTCACCTATTGTTATCAATATTTTCCATTCTTTTGTACAGAATAACGAGAAGGATGCTATGAATTTTGATGCGGAGTTTACTAAAGAAGACCCTGTACTTACGCCAGTTCATGATTCTGTACTTCCGTCGATAAACCAGGATGAGTTCAGAGGATTTTCATTTGTGAATAGAGACTTCAGTGCAAACAGATCGAGCTCATCTTAATGAAAATATTAGAAGAATGTTAATTCAACGTCAAGTTAATCATGGACGTTTGAATGACCGGCATATTAAGCTCAATACGCTGCCGAAGTTTGCTTTGGAATTGTTCAAGAACTGAACATTACTTCAGACACCTATGGTAATTGTAAAATTGTTTATCAACAAAATTTTAAAAATCGTGCCAGTAATTGAACGAATGTAGTTTGAGAATATCGTTCAAGGAAATTTTATTTTGATATTTTTTGAGACTTCACTTGTAGTTTATGAAGAAAGCTTTAATTAATTACATTCGCTCTGTCTTATCTTCGATCCCGCGTCCAATAAAATATCGGAAAATTGAAAAATGAGCCTTGCTAATATAGAAACATTTATACAAGTATATATCAAGGGGATTGCGAGATGCATAAGGCTTTAAGTGTTCCTTTTGAGACAAGTCAATTTTACTACTGCTACAGTTTGTGATCAAACATTACTTGACTGAAGCGTATATCTCAATTATGGGAAAACTTTACACATGTCATTCGACACAAGTCAAATGTGTCAAATATCACACCTTTGAATTTTCCAGTATAATGCTATGACTACAATGGAACTTTGAATAACAGTCAGATGCTGAGAGTTATCATACAGAAATTTCCCGATAAAGTGATGTGGCAATGAAATTATAAAAATAATTAACACAAATTATTTGCAAGTCATGTTATTCTTGCTCTTAGTCATTTTTTTTTAATGTTAGGCATTGTTAAATCATTATATTCGTGTTTTGTCGGTACATAAATGGCACTTAATCATAAATTCAGGTATTAGAGACATTCAAGACCACTGGTGGTCTGGTTCAAAGTATGTATACATACATATTCATATAAAAGTTATTTTAGTATATGTCTAACGTAGTAGTTGAGAGTATAGAGGGGAGGTTCGATTGATTTTAGCAATTGACACGCACGACGTCACACAGAATATTGAAAGCGCAAAACGACTACCTGATATTTTATATTTATCCGCACATATTTTTTTGCAATCTTTTACATTACTTATTTTCTTTACAAACTCAATCTAAATATATTCTACCATTGATTTCTTTCATAATTCATATGTTACTATATATTAAAATTACGTGAGCAAAATATTCTTTGAATATTTCCGTAATAATCAATTTATCCATTTTTTAATTTATTTTTTATGTCATAAAAGGCAGACGTGTAGCGTTTATTCATTATTCAAAGTATCATTACTATATTTAATCGTAACAAGTATGAGTATAAAATAAAGGTAATTATTTAGATTAGAATTTATCGAAATAATTACCAAAATAAATAAATAATCTGTTACGATGATTAAGAAAATTATGGAATTTCCTCTTAAAAAAAGTGTTTCAAAACTTTAATTCGTGTTGATCACGACGTACAATCGTTAACAATGAGAAAAAAAAAATAAGAAGAAAACTTATTTAAGATACGTCTAGATATATAACCCAGGTTTATGATCGGTTTCATAGCTAATAAGTATAGATATGACAAAGTACTCATTATTATCATTACATGATTTTTATTACTATTATTAATTGATTGAATAATTGAGTAGATATAATTGTCGTGAATGTTGATGGGATAATGTTAAATTAAAGAGAAAAAAAAAAATAATTAATAATTTTGAGCGCAAGTCTTCTTTGTTTCGGGTTAACCTGGCACAAAAAATAGTTATTATTATAAAAAAAAAAAGTAGTTATAAATGTCCAACAAGTGAAATGGGGACCCGTAAAAATTGTTGTCGTGATATCGTTGTCGTATTACATTGCTATAACGTTGAGATGTTAAACTTCGTAATTGATATTTATTTTATTGAAAATAAATTTAATTATTTATAAATATTAAGAATTTGCATTCGGTGCCATAAGTTTATACGTGACTCGCAGTCCAAGAAAATTTCTGATGATTTTGCTTGAAATCGTACTATTAAAGGATAATAAATGTTTATTAATGATTTGTTTATAAAACTAATAAGATAATTTGCTTCAGAATTTGATTAGTTATATTATTAATGTCCGAATTTTTGTTCTTTGAATTATTAACTAATATTCTTAAGTTTTTGATCTCTATAGAAATATGTAGTAAGTAATAATGATATTAATTAATTTATAAATTTATTGAAATGTGCAATAAAACTTGCATCAATATATAAACGTTTCACGAGGAAAGAAGTTAATGGCGCGACGATAATTAATTGAAAATAATATGGAATTAAAATAATATACAAAAAATATAAAAACTGTAAATCCATGTCGGCGTGAATTGTTTAATTAAGGAGATTGATAAGAAACGATTAGTCCGGCCTACGATTAGCAAAAAAAAATTAATCCGTAATTTTGAAAATCTCGAGTACACTTTATTGATTATAACGGTGAATTAAAAATATAATATTACTTAAGATTGGATTTTAGATAGGATACTCTTTTCTTCTAGGCTCACCTGTTAAACTCGGTAAACGCGTGACGGTATTGAGAAATTTCTTTTATAATATTATTATTCATTTCACAACTTTTTCCCAACTTTTTTAAATGATTTTCAATTAGAAGATACGACGAATCGATGTTAATTTCTTATCAATACTATTAATAATTTGTAACCCAATTTGCATTAACTTATAGCCGTCCTGTATACATCGATTCGATGGGAAACTACATAAAATTCGATTACACTATATTGAGAATTCATTATTCTTGGTTTTTTATCGGCAAGTAATTTTTTTTTCCTTTATTAAATCGATTCGTTGTAAAGATTTATTATCTAAACTCATAAACTTGTGTTTCGTATATGAAATTTATCGTTTACTACACAATACCAGCGTTAATATTTTCCTAAACAGAATTTTTGATATTAATATTATTTCTTACTTCAAATTTATCTGAAGTAAATAAACAGAATGTAGTCATTTTTTTCACATTTTTTACATATTTTTTTGTGAATGTACAAATTTGTCAAGTCGATACGTACTATTTTTTAACTTGATTGTCAACTATGTGAGATTTTTCATTCTTGCCTGCTGTTTTTTTTTAGTTCAACAGCTATACAAATAATTAATTGATAATTTTACTACATGGAATTGTTTTTTTTTCTACATTATATTATTACACTCTACACGAGATAAATATTTATGATCGTGTAAATTAAAATGAGAGCCAATGTCGAAAGCTGAGCTTTTGAAGTATACATAAAGAGTTTATGCAATCGAATAATATAAAATAATATATTAATAGAATATATTTACAAAGAAGTGTGTATTAGCGAATCCTCGTCCTTTATTAAAAATCGCGCTGTCCTGTTCCATGTGATTTTTTATCGCTAATTTATAGTCTAACTAAAATAGCGTAATAAAAAAAAATATGTTGAATGTTAAAGAAAAAGTTATTATCAAATAAGATATATTATAATAAACGTCAATATGTCTATAATAACATGCTTGTATTTAGATACTAGAATATAAAGATATAATTGTTAATAGCATCAGCACTAAATGATGCGTGTACAACAAACCGCACTATCCTTACTTAATGCTAACTAACAAATTTGATGTTACAAATGTAAAAGTCCAGCGGCATCTTCGTACCTAAAATTGTGCACGCGCTTTTGTAATCTACACCTCGATTTTAACGGGCACTTGAGGATTTTCGGTTTTTTGTAACGAGAAAACACCGGATACTGTTGCAATATTAAATTTTTTTTTTTTATTAATTTTTTTGTTTCTAATCAACGGTCAAATAGCTTCAATTTAGTACACGTTACTGAATAATATGGTTTTCTTTTTAATTACTTTTGCTGTCCATATTATCTCATAGATAGTTTGCTTAAATTATTTACATTAAATAAATATTGCATAATTATTTTATGCTTTACTTATTGCCTACAAAGAAAATACTGTATACTTTTCTGTAAAAATTGAGAGTACATATAAGTAATATAATGCAATGCCTATAAGATCTTAAATAATAAAAATCATATTTTTTTGTAACACATATATATGTGCCGTTGATCGGATCATTTTTGTGACTTACCAATACTTACAATTTTGAGATTGTACTCAAGGATCTCATGTGTTTATTAACATCTAAAGTATTATAATTTTTCATTACTTTCTCTATTGTATTAATTTTTTCTCTCAGCTATCATGTATTTCTGAAATTAACATAATTCGCTAACCAAAGACTATCTATATTTATATTTTTTCTCATGTATTTCTGTCTCTAATCATAGTTAATAATTTTTTTTATACTTATTAAGAAAAATCGAAAACTAAATTATTGCTCGACATTGAAATTTTTGTCAATAGAATTATAGAAATTGTAATAAAGTAATGTTTAATTTTCATTAATACATGACAATTTAATAGTCATTTAATTAGATCTGAAAGCAAAATTTTTTTTTTTAGTTAATGTGATAGTGAACCAGTGCAGAATATCCAATTTATCAAAATTTGTTTAAGTGTGATGAAAAATATTAGTTATGTAATCTGCATTGCTCCACTAAAAAATTGTCGAGTCATAATAACATTATACTCTAAGTATGTTTCAGTATCCAATTGATATATGTAATATTTGAATGTAATTTTATTTTTACCATTATAATTATTCTAGTTGTTCTTGTCAGTGGTAATCAATTAATTGATTTAATAATATTTATGTATGTTATTTCTTAAATATTTAATTGAGTGTGAAATGTTTTTTATTAAGTAGGAAACAATAATAATTATTGTTAGTAAAGAAAACAATAAAATGTACCTTGGTTTGAGAAAACAACTAATTATATGATTGATATTATGTCAATTTATATCACTTATTATACTATTCGACATGTAAAATAAGCATTTTATGTTTATTAAATAAAAGAAAAATTCTGAATAAATACAAAATGAACCAAGTAACGCTTTCGGTGTTTTCTAGGTGGAAAATTGAATAACAGTGAATCATGTATGTCGGATAAAAAATTTAAGTATAATAATACAGCAAAATATGTAGATATATATTTGAAAATAAATCACATGAAAAGCGTTTAATGTGAAGACAAGTAATAAAATAAAATTTAAATGTCACATATAAATACATCAATGTTCCCTATTTAGTTATATAATCTATTATTTCATTCAAACAAAAGATTTCATGTACTGAATATTGATTTATTCAATTTTTATATAATATAAAGGGAGTGTTCAATCGTGTAAAACGATGGGCATACATAGCAATGAGGACATTGCCTGACAAATTAATTTTTCTTATATTCAGTTTTGTTTTTATTGTAACCATATTAAAATACCAACATATATTAAATGATTTTAGTGCCAAAAATAGAAATATATTAATTATTTTATAAACCCCATTCTTTACGCAATGTCCTTGAAAGATTTATATACATAGACCTATTTCTTTTTACAGGCCAGAATTCAATCAAAAATTGATAAATGTTGTAAAAAAATACGTGTTTGTTTTTTATTCTGATCTTTTTGAGCTCTTCATAAAAATAAGAAGAAAAACTTTATATATAAATATATGAATATAATACTTCCTACAATGCTTTGGAAGATGATTGATCAATAATATATGGAATTATATAAAGGAATAAACCTATGTAAGATGCTTTGAAAATGGAATTTAAAAATTAATGTAAAATGAAATAATATACGTTAATTAATTTGAGTAAATAGGCAATTAACAGTGAGTGAAAATATGCGTCTATCATGATTATAGCGTAGATAGATAATATAAATATTACATATTATATTAAAAACATACACGTTTACCCGGATGGTTGTTCATGAGCATGTATTATTGGTCATATTTTTGGTGCACTATCGAAAAATGATGTAACAAACACGTTACAATTTAATTCATTTTGCAATGTGTAAACTATAAAGTGGCATTATTTTTTGCTAAATATCTTGACATGAATGACTGTCCTATGGTTAAACTACACTGTTATTCGTCTGATTATTGTGTAATTAATCATAAATAAATATATAAATATATATATACATATATTAATAAATGTGTGTATATATACATATATTATATACAAAAATAATTAAGTGAGTGTTGTTTATTTACACCTTCAACAATCCCAAATAATTTAATCCCATTAATTATTACGTCTTTCCCTAAAAACCTTAACATAAATTAATCCAATGCTCACCCTAAAATTCCCCTAGGACCTTGGTTATCTGAACACAAATAATGGAATTGATCATAACTATTAATTAATTACATTTTGATAATTTTCTTTTTTTTAATTTACTCTATTAATGTTATTGTTAGTAACTTAAAAGTTTTTTTTAATTATTAATTTTTTATAAATGAAATAAATGAAGAAATAACAATAAGTGCTAATAGATTCAGACTTTATTTGCTTGAAGAAATAATCAGAAAAAATTACAATTACAGGTAGTGATGAAAGATGTTTATGAAGGACAAAACTTACTTACTATAATCTTATTGTCCTACTCATCTGTCTACCTCATATATAATTTATACATTATATCCTATGGACTTATGAAATTATTTTGTAAATCAGTATTAAATGAATAAAAATTATTAACAACTCAATACACGTCAGTATTATTATAATTTACAGATTTTCAAACATTGTTGAATTTGACAATTGTACTTGAACTACATTTGAATGACTAATCACAAATAACAATTAATTAAATAAACGTGCAAGTGATGACACTAAATTAATAGGAGTCTTGTGCTTAATTAATAATTGATATTAATGTATATTAATATTGGACAATTGACTCCTTATAATTGTATAATATACTTTTATATTTAAAATCAATCTTCAGCGTAATACTTTGGTGTTAAATGCTGAAAGTTTGAATACATATGATTTTTATTTTTATTATTACATCAGAATGCTAAAGAGACAAGGTATTGTAATGAATTAATGAGTGAAAAGTAACATCTTGACCCTTGAGCGTTGATAATGTAAATGTGTAAAGGATTTCCCAACAGTTCTGCTACGGTTTAGGCCCTACTTTAAATCGTAGTAGAAACTCTAGGGATCCATCTCTTTATACCAAAATAGTATTTATCTATCTCATAAAAGTACTTTCAATCAGCTCCTTCATTACCTGCTATTTTGTTTAATTTTATTTTACATGATATGTTATTTTGCGAGAAACAATCTTATCATATAGAATCTTCACGAGATTTATGATATATGCATATCCCACAACTATCTTTATCTTGTTTCATTTTTAACATAAAATATAGACTCATAATTTTTGATATGATTACTTGTTGCTATGGAAGTTGTTTGTCGTGCAGACAGAATAGGAGTATATTATTTAGTAGCTTTAACTAAATTTCTAAAACAAGAAAAAGAGAGGTGGGACAATGACATTGACATATAAGGGATCTCTTGCTTTTAATATAATTAATTAATTTATTATTATTATCTCTATCATTTATATCATTGATATGTATATTGCATACAGTTATATGATATGTATGTGTTTCATTTTATAATTATAATATTACTTAATATACCAATATCCTGATAGTAAACTTTATCATTGTTGACAATGTCTCAAAAAAGAATATTAATTTTACGTATAAATATATAATTATGAATCTCTCTTTGAACATCGAGTAAACATTTCAATTGAATTAAATCGCTAAATTACTCTTAGTGATATGTTTTCAATACCTAAGGCATTTAAAAAAGTTTCATCATTAAATCAGCTAAAAAAAATTGCATTTAAAATAAAATATTGCTTTTTTGTTCAAAACAAGTTGAGTTTATATTATTACATATTCTTTAAAGCATTTCGAGTTTTTTTTTCTCTTGCTATATTATATTTCTTTTATCTTTGGTAAATTTGTCTCTTGTTGCGTTGGTTTTACAGTGATTGGAATCGCAAAAAACAGTGCATAAAGCGCACTGACACAGGTACACAATGGAAAGGTTTTACAGTCATCATTTAACTATAATGTCAAAGGTTGGGAAAATACAATCTGAAATAGTGCAAAACGATGATAATAATAAACGTAACTATCATTACATTGTTGATACTTCCACCCAAGCATAAAAATTAATGAAAACACTTTTACAATTTCATTACTGTAATATTAAACTTTACCCTTTTAATGTTTTATATCATCGGCACGGAAAATGTAATAAGTGTTGGCAACGTCAACGTTTCTCCTGAATCGATATTGATACTCTTTTACGTTTTATGATAGCTTAAGAAAACGGTATAAAGAAACATTTGGACAGAGAATATTTTCCTTGGTAAACAGAAAACCACTACTACTCGTTAAATCAATTTTTATCACTTACGTAGATTAATCAGCAAGTAAATACACATGATATGAGATAATAATCAAATAAAATCGATTGTCACTACTTTAGACAGTAGAAAAAGGATTAAAATAGAAAGAAAAAATTTATAAATTTATTGGTATCAGTGATTAGATAATTAATAATTCAATAGTTTGGATAAATGTTGAGATCAGAGTGCCAACTTCGTCAATGGCGTAATTATTAATTGCAAATTAATTAATTAATTTAGGCCGTAAGAAGGACGGCGAAGGTATGAAGAAAAGCTACAGTTATGAGAGCTGGTACAAAATTAATTGATCAATTTGAAATGAATAATTACATCATTGACGAAGTTGGTATCTTCATTTTGACATTCACTATTTTCTTTTGATCTCCCTCTCCCGGAAATCAATTCACGTCTTTCATGAATTACTTGTATAATATATGCAAAGCTAAGCTCGAATAGGAAGATGATTGTAATAGTTTTCATTCTTAGCAAGATATATCAAGAGAATCAATTATTATAATTGTTCATCGACTTATTAGACGTAAATCGAAAAATGTATATTTCTAGAAATTTTTCATGGTTTTAGTACGACATAATTCACCCTTTTTGTTGAATAAACATGAGTCCTCCCTTGAATCACACTGCATTCTTACGATAAAAAATTCAATCGCGATTTTAGCTTCAATTCCCTTATAATTAACGATTATTATTTAATCAATTGGTAATGTGTTCAATAATTGAAACACTCAAATTGTGATCTTTCAACCGTGCATAAAGCAGTTACATTATATACCTTTGAAGTGCACTGCTTTGTTTAAGTCTTAAACATTTTAATCAAGAAAGCCGGTATTTACGAGCTTTTCTAAGAAGAACTTGACATCACCAAGTTCTGAATCTTTGATGCCAAGAGATTTCAACATTCCCAAATCGCCATTTTCAACAGCTATAAAAACTGAACGTAGATGCTCCAAGTCTGCACGCATCAAATGCAAAGCAGCTCCAAAATCTTCAATCGTCTGAGACTCTATAAACATTATCATGATTAGACTATTTATTTTATGGCTCTATTTTTATAAAATATTCATTAAAATGCATTGCGTTATTTTTCATTTAATTTTAAGTTTTAACTAGATTCAATTTAGAGCTAATCAGAATTTATGATCAAGAGAAATGATTTTTATAAATTCTTACAAAAAAAGTTAATTCATTTTACGTCAAATTTCTATTATATTCTTAATAATTTCATGAAAAAATGATGTAAATGCAAGATTAGATAGTAAATATTGAATACCCACCAGAGAGAGCAATCGCTACCTTGTTAACTCCACCGAGGGGTGCTAGAGCGTCTCTAGCTTTACTACCAAATAATTTCTCGAGATAATTCGGGCCATGACTGGCTAATAGTGACTGTAAAAAACTTGCTGTTTCTTCTACTGGTGGTCTTTTAGCTGGAAGAATAATGAAAAAAACTCATGAAACTTTTTTATAATTTATAAAACGGAGTAAGTAATGAATGAATGTTGTTTAAGTTTTATTCACCAGCTGTACATAATCGCGAATCTTCATCATATCCATCAGGACAATCTGGTGCTCCATCGCATAAATATTGAATAGAAATACACGTTCCATCTCCAGGGCATTTAAATGGTTCATAAGGGTGGCAAGCATCCCCTAGAATAACGTAGTCATTCATTAGCTATCTTAATAATACACCCCAATTGTACTACACTAACGTTACAAAAAGGTACTCATCATGAACAAAACTTGTTTCTCACACCCCCAAGAGTATAATAAAAGAAAAAACAATAGAGAAAAATGTTAACAATTAATGTAGTTATAAAAAGATGAATGGATATTAAAAGTAGATGAAAAAAGAGCCTATTTCTCTATGTCGAGACCTCATTTCATTAAAATTGAACTGCAGCCGGCAAAATTGACGACCTTGAGAATCTGCGTCGTTAGATTGAGTTGGATCGACAGTACCTGACCCAATTTTGAAATGGTTATTCCAAGAGAATATTTAACAGTCAAGTATCGTCTAGTTAAATTCAGTCTCTTCTTTCGTACTCTCAAGATGATGAATAAATAAATAAACCTGTCTATATGATAAATAGATAAAAGAAACGAAATTTTAGTAACAACTCATGTTTCGCCTAACGCAACTGTTGCTCGGGAGTTATCGCGGGTTATCGATCGAGGAAGAGAATAGTGCCGGAAGGGCACTCCCATTTCACTCGAATAAAAAAAAACACCCCAAGGTACAATGTCACACGACATTTCCGTGACATTTATATCAATCAAATTTACTTAAAGCTCAATCTATTTTTCTATTTTTAGTCAAATAGTTTTTCCCCTTTTATTCACAGATTTGATCTAACTATAATTGATCTCAACCCCTCTCATGATTAACATACCTGACCGCTTGGAGTGATGGTATCCATAAAATCGGCTTAGATCAATGGTCATTGCTAACCCTAGGTTGCAGCAGACAATTAGAGTTAGGCTAATTGCCATACTAGTGGACAATACCCGGACCATTCTTGGAAAACTAGAAAGCCTCAACGTGGGTGATCAACAATAGAATACTCTTGTTATTCAATGCACTCCCACTGTTCTATTTAATTTGTCACCTGCTGAATAGTCACCACCAGATGTTTTCTAAGAAGTTAAAATTTATGATGCAACTGTGTCGGAAAAACTTGAAAAACTAACAAGAGTTACTGTTAACGCGCGCTCCAAGGTGTTTTAACATCTACGAGTACAGAGCTAGTTCGCCGTCCGCGAGCTCGTGCGCGGTTGCGAATGGCAGCCGAACGATGCCGCTTTGAGCTTTCACATCCGCTAGCGTTCTTGGAAAAGGGCGCCAATACAAGTAGTGCGAGTGTAACCAGAGAGACATGAATGAGGAGAGTGGGAATGAATTTGTGACCAATCAAGTGCTCGAATAGCTCCAACATACCCTATAAGCATGCGACTTAAAAGCTTACCCCTGGAACACCTACCTTCTGCTTTTCGTCTTTTGCATCGATTTCATTCTCCCTCTTGCTTCCACCTTGACTTTTCTTTTTTATTTTATGATGCTTAGCTCGGATACGAACTCACATTAAACCCACCCACGTAAATGAGTAGGAGGGAACGATGCAAGTGTAATATCTCGTGTTTTTTAATAATTAAATCTCTCCGTTTATTATGCTAATTGATAAAAATTGGTTGGTTTATTATTAATATTTTAAATGATATAAGCTCTTCACAAATAGAGTGTTTAATAAGTAAATAAAAGTTTAATCATTTAATTAATTTTTATGAATAAAAATATAATGAAAACAAACTGAGTCACTAATGACTCTATTATATAAAAAAGAAATTTCTGGTATTTAGATAATTTTCTTTTCTATTACTGTATTTTTTTTGTATAATAGAATGTTAATATTTGCAGATTAGGCAACATGGAATCTAACATATTAACACTTCCCACGTGTTATTCCACACGCGATAGAATATTTATGATTCATAATTATTTATAGATCTTTCACTTTCACCTAAAATTACATAAGTTTTATTACATTATAATTATTTAAACTCAAAAGATAATTAGTAGTTGACAAGATTCAATATTTACATATATTTTTAAATTGAAGATAACAAAGATTAAGTGGAATCAATTCATTATATCTAATGAATGAAATAATAGCTATGAATGACAAGTGTCGATAGCAAGTATGAGAAGGGTAACTATCAAAGCAACATACTGACTTGAATAGTCAATAATTAGAAAGAATGATGATGATTATCTTGTCGACGTTACATTTTATACTTTTTAAAGGTCAAAATGGAATGAATACAAAATTTCATTATCATTAGAATTATAAAATGTTTATTTACATAAATTTAACTCATTATATTTTATGTGTTGCTTGTAAATATATATATATTTTTTTATATATATATTTAGTTTTTTGTTATTATGAAAACAATTTTCAACAATAATCAAAGTATTCAACGGATCAATTGAACTGTACATACTCGTAGAAGAATTAACTGAGATGTATTTTATAAAGCTTTCAAAAATATAAATATAGAAATAATTTCGGCACCAAATAAAGCTGCCATTCAACAACATATTTAACAAAAGAATGTTTATTTTTTCATTTTTTTTTATTTTATATCAATTTTCAATGATTTTTTTATATTCATTTGCAAAATTCGCATCTCCTTCTTCTACATATTATTTACGCATTCCAATATATTTTTAAATTATTTACATCTATAATATACACCTAACAGTAACTGTGTATGTACAATTTCAAGAAATAGTTGTAACTATTGCCTATGTATACTTATACTTTAATTATGTTACTATTGATCGAGTCCATTTAATACGATATGCATGCGAAAAATTATTTACTGACCTAGACACCGTCATCAACCTTTTTTTTTTATCATTCAATCGTTCTCGTTTTTTATATGCAAACTGATGTACAAAATTGCAAGTATATCCACAAGGGAAAAACATAACTGTCATCATTATTATTGCTTAGCATCTACATATCTTTCTTTATAAACAAACCTTTATATTTCATATTATTGTATTATCCTTTAATATGAATATACAGACAAACATTTCATATTTCTGGAAGAATATATCAATCACCATTGAACCATGAGTTCACCTATAAAAATAACGCTGGAACAAGTATTGTTCAGCAACAAATATGTGTTTATATAATTATGTTCATGTATTAATATTAATCATGTTAATAACTACTGATTCATCAATTAATTGCTCTTTGTACAAGTTTAATTTTTAGGAAATATTAACTATTAATTTTTTTTCTCTTCATTATATTGTCGTCATTTTACGCCTAATGTCTCAATGAAAAAAATTAACGCGTATTTCATGCGTGTGCTCGAAGATAATTTATTAATTCTTATCATGTTGATCGTTGCGTTCACAGAAATAATTAAATTTGATAAAGCTAATAATGATTTTAATTTAGTTATTTTTTTTGTTGCTTATAAAAATGATGTGCGTGTCGAGCAGGTTACAATGCAAAGTTACTACGATAGTTTTAGATGTTGCTCTTTATACTGTAAAGTACGTGAGCAGCGTGTTCATATAAAATATGTCAACCTTAATTGTATAGCAAAAAATCACTACAAGATTGCATTCCTCCACTCTTTTAACCTTTTTCCTAATATCAATAATTTCTCTCACAATATGTTATACTGGCAGTGACAAATCACTTTCACCGAGCTCGTTATTTTCAAAAAAACAGGCCATTTTTGTTTATCATTATTTTTCTTCGTTACTAAGAAATATTGCTGTAGTGCATGTATATATTTATGACTAATATCATTATAGCTATTTATTATCATTGTGAAAGTAAAATTTTCAATTTAGATTTCTCCATCAGGAAAAAACAGACAATTGCTAGTAACTATTACGTCCATTAATGAAAGAGCATTGCAATAAAACGGCAGTTTAAAGTTAGGATGGAATTGCCCTTTACTCGTTTCAATTGGTTTTAAACTTTTTCTAGAGAGTGCAATTAACAATCTATACAAGTGGCTGCTCGACAGATGTTTTTAAGCTTTAGTGCATTTTTAGAGCAAGCATTCACCTTCAGTCTTAACAGATCAAAATTTTCAGTAGAATAATTTCTACTAAATTAGTTATCAACGATCTTTTTCGTTGCTTGGTACTTTATTTGCTTGCCTTTAAACTACTGAGAACATTAGCTTGTATTTATTGATGATCAAAATTATTATCAACAATTGAAAATTTTTATTTTATCAATTTAATAGTAATTTATACTAAACTACTTAATTTACTTCATCTATATTGTCACAGTAAATATCGAGCGATAAAGAAATTTTATTCTTCTATCTTCTACGACATTCAAATATTTTCACTTTGGCATTCGATGTTGCATTGTAAGTATTTTTCTAATACTTTTTTATGTTCAACTTCTATTGATATTTTTCAAATCATGTTTGACAAATATTCATATTTAACTATACTCGAAAATTAACATCGAGCTGTAATTCCTATTTTACAATACTGACTTTTTTATACATTATTTAACCTTCGTGCCATACATCAAATTTATTTAATATCAATTTTGCAGTAATTAGAACTAATTGTAAGGCTATTCACCCTTGGAATAATTAACGTTTAATTTTTTTTTTATAAATCAACGTATGGAACGAAGGTCGGCCTATCTCAGGATGGTCTCAATCTGGTTCCTTTTTTATTGCTACCAAAAGTAAACCATGTTCCCACTTTTCGTCCAAGAGAATTCGACGAGTTGGGTTGATATGCAGACATATCGTATGCTTCTCTTTTGTAAGTTTTATCTGATAGGAATATGTATAATTGTAAGTAAAAAGTCTTAATTATTAAAATAGGAAAAAATATCAACAATAAACATACTTCGTGGCTTTGCTGGTGGTCGATGATGTTGTTGTCTTGTAGCAGCGAGTCTAGCGAGTTGTCTTGCCGCAGCAGGGAACTCTAGACCTTCATTACGATCTTGCTCAACCAGTCTACGTTCTTCCGCCATCGCAGCGAGCCATTTACGCTTTTCTTCTGCACTTCTACAGCAGAAAAGCAACCACTTATCTCGTACACAGCTATAAACCTTTAAACAGTGTCTGACTGTCACTCCAAGTTGGTGATCTATAAAAAAATCATTCATAAAACTTGGAAAAGCTTCATTTACAGGAAACTTTTTTGTTAAATATTTTAATAAACTAACCTTTGCCGTCAGGAACATCGATTACTTCACTAGTGTCCAAGTAAATGCGACCTTTATACACATACGTATCACGTTTGAGAATGTCTTTCTTACAGTAAACGAGTTGATGATCAAATAAAAAGAGGGTGATATTATTGGTCCACATTCCAGTTGTAACACGAACAGCATCTCCTTGATAAATCAACTGAGATGATACTTCTATCAGATCTTCACCCTGAAATATCCAACATTATGTGTTATGAATTTATGCGATTTAGTTAGTATACAATTAGAAAGAATCTTAATGATACTTTACCTCCCATCCTTCGACTCTTAACTGCCAAGCTGCGAGCTTTTCAAGACTTTCCATTCTCCTTTTACGTTCGTTTATGAGAACCGCAACAGCGCGCATAGCATCTAGAGCCTCACGGATTTTGTTATAATCTGGATGATCAACCTTAGTATATTTGAGCAGTTCAGCAAGTTGAAGAGGGTATTTACAAATTCTCTGTACAGGCGTTAGGAGATATCCATCGAGAGGAATTTCAATAAGACCGCGCATCAATCGACAAGCTTCAAAAAACTTGCTGTATCGATTGTGGCGATAAAGTTCTTGGAGAGTGACTATTGCCATTGGATGGCTGTTGCAATACTCAGAATACATACGAAAACCATTTCTCTGCGAAGAATAAATTATATATCAAAAATAATACATCTTCTGGACTCGAAAAAGAATAGCTGATAGAATTTATTAAGGAAAACAACTTACATGAATGAGAAAGCATTCAGCTACGCAGCTTTTATGCGGCGCATTCCAATCGATACGTGCTTCGAGATCCTTTAAAAATTCTGTTTGGAATTCCAACAAATCTTCAAGATTTATGAAAATAGTTTCGATCTGATCCTCAGTGAACATATCAGTACGCCTTCGACATTCCGCAACGTAACCTTCAGCAACATCTCGTAACACTTTAACGAAGTCACGTTCAGTTTGTACAAGTTCGCGCACTACACTACTTCGAACTTGTTCATTTGATAATAGTGAGATACTGGTTCGTCTTCTTGATTGAGAACTGGAAGATACACCAGAAGCCATAGCAGCCAAACAGTCTTCTACGGTTTCTTCTTGGCTTACCCGCAGCTGTGTATAATTAAAGAAAAATCATTTAATACATTTTTAAATTTATAACTAATCGTTATAATAAATAAATATGCAATTACAAACCCTAACGAAGGCTGCAGGAAACCATCCATGTTCTCCTCTACAGCTTCCCCACCACCAATCTTTATCCAGTGTATCAAGTACATCAATAAGATCTCCAGCACGAAAAGCAAGTTCTTCAGGTTCAATTGCCACGTGATCCCACACAGCTTCAGCTAATATTGCTATTTCTTCATCCATAGGTTGTTCAAAGGACTTTTTTCTTTCACTTAACGAAACAATTGACGACTCAGAATCAGACATCATTTCGTCATCAGATGTTCCAAGAGCACCACCAGCACCTCCACTACCACCCGATCTCAAGTCTTGCTCGTCTTCTGATAATACATTGCCACCGGGAAATTTCGCACCTGTTGTTGGAAAAAATAAATATTAATATTGTATATTTTAATATATAACAAATAAATTAAAGATAAATGCGCTTATATTACCAATCTTTCATAATCACTCTCGTCAGCGTAGGCATTAATTAAATATTCTATTCTCTTTTTACAAATACTATGCCAATTAATTAAACTTTGAGATTCTAATGAACTCATGCAATTCATTGTTACAATAAATGAATAAAATTTATTAAAAACAAATAAGTAACTTGATAGCTACTTCGATGAGTCGAGCATAAAAGTGATGATCAACAATCATTTAATTACTCATGCGTCGTATGGTTATCTAGAGCTAAAAGCATGCGAAGAAGCAGAATAAACTACTAATCTGCATTCTACTACGCTAGCTCATTTCATCAATTTTTATAGAGGCATTTAAAATATATATGTATATCCCACCTGAAGTTTTAGTACGCATCAAAGGCGACAACTGATTTATCCCGAGTGGTTGACTTAATGAACGTCTCAAATTTGTCCGAGAGTTTCTCCCTCTGGCGTTACTGCGTTCAAATAATTTATAAAAAATTTATATATGTGCGAATAAAAAATGGAAGTGAGAGTTACTTAAGAATTACAAGTACAAGGGTAAAATAAGTGGAAAGAGCACTGCAAATTCCACGAATGTTTATATTAAGGGTTCAAAGAAAGGTAGCCAACAGGGAAAGTAGTTGTCTGAAGGATATGACAAGCGTGTGTATATACTTTAAGCTCGATTAAAATTACAATACATTCAGCAACAATATTATATGGATATGCGTCAAATACGTAAAACAATACGATGGTAAATGGCAGATCAAAGTATAATACGAGGAGTTATTATTATAATAATTATTATGATAGTATTATTATTGGTATAGTAGTTGTTGCATATATGTATGTATATTTGCCCGTTTTACCTACCACTATTTTCCCTCGATTTACTGGAAAGTTTCGAATAAATAACTTTAAATTTATTTGACCGACGACAATTTTTATGTTAAGGAATGTTATTGAATTAATTAATGTTTATGTTGTGTTTAAGAATATAATGAATTCATTTTTCGATTTTATTACTATGATGATAATATTAAAGATTTTAGGTGATTATTATATTTTAAGCGAAAACACTAAAAATATTTTCATGAAAAATATGGTGAGTAGACATTCACGCCATAATAAAGGAACAAAGCATCGTGATAGCATTTAAAAAGCTATTATCATTTAAGTAGCGTTTAATAATATCATTAAAAAAACGTATTTCTTAGCATCAAAAGACTTTATTACATATTTCGTTCACTTGAAAGAAACAATATCGTAAACTTTATCTAACATATCAAGGACTCTTATTCGTTGTTTCTTTCAAGATTGATGTTGATGACAAAGTGAATGAAACAGCTGAAAATATTTTTCAGGCTCCGTACCTTCGTAGTGTAACGATGTCATGAGAGGAGTGTCTCGGACTCAACCTTGGCGGTCTTGTCTTGATGGGCGATGGTGTTGACAACATTCTTCTGTAATGTAGTTGGCCACTGTATCCCCGGGTGTCCCACTGTAATAGTCTTTGTCCACCAAGATCACTGTTAGTTCTTCGAACGTTCTGATGTCGTACTGCTCGACTTTGCTGCAGGTCCGTCTAACAAGAAAAGATCTGATTTATGAGTCTAATTTACATATTTAGAAGAAAATACATCAATAAAAATAAGCACTATATAATTATTACAATTTTTTATTTGGTATTATTATAAAGAGTTTAGAAATATAATTAGCATGTTAGGTAATTCAACGTCAACCATCGTGAATCAAATATGAACTGAGAAACAACGTGTCATTTAGTTTATCCCCAACATGAGGATGCGGTTGCGATAGACTCCACAACGGACTGATATGGACACGCACGTCCGATAAATGGCCTACATGTTGTCATCGACAATTATCATTGGCAACAAACAAAAAATGACAACAGTGCATACATGGATTCTGTAGTAAACTATACACTATTTTCACAGTTGGAGAGTTCTGTGCTCGAAAAAACTCGAAACGGAACTCTACGGTTTTTGCCGTTCTGTTTACTACATCCGCTTATCTTTTAAACTAATGGTCCGAACCCGAACAAATAATTTTTACTCAGTGTCAGAAGGTATATTTAAAAGACTTCCATTGATGGAAGAGATTAAATAAAGTTTTTTCTAAAATAATCACCCAGTAACATGGATAAACCAACACTAAGAATCATTTTTAAGATAAAATCGTTTTTTGTCAAATTGTGAAAATATTAAGTAAAAAGAAAAATCCTAGGATTTAAAGTTAATGACTGGCTTTAGATAGATTTGCTCTAATATGTTTACATATCCTTTGTAAAGGCGCTTTACCTTAAATTTGTCAATGAGTAACTGATTAATGAGCTCAGACTGGGGTCGGGATTTTTCATTGACTCGACGACGAAGAGCTGGCGGACTGTCTGTTTCATCTGGTGCATCAGTGTCATGCGACTCAGAACTATCACCAGCTCCGTGACTTCCACCACCACTGCCTCCAGTCAATGCTCCTCCAGATACCATCTAAATAAAAATAATTATGTTAGCATGTGTGGTTAGTAGAATAATGATATTTATAAAGAGAAATTTTTTGGTGATCTACTTTATTTAGAAAATGTTATACGTATGACATTATATGAAAATTTTTAAAAAGTTTCAGGATATATGGTATTAAAAACTTCTGACATTTACCTCTATTTGAATACCACTATCTCCGCTATTGCATTTGGCATTTCGAGCAGCTTTATTATTTTTCTTTCTTTCCTTACTTGTTCGCCAGACAAGAGGGCCAAAACTGCAAACAAAAAAAATTTTAATTACTTTTGTTCGATGAAAAAAAAAAAATTCAATTTTTTAAATGATTAAATTAATTCAAGATGTGATTCTTCTTATTTACCGAAATTTTTGGTCATTATAGTCTTCCTTATGTTGCTCAAGCATTGGAGCAGAATCTTTTTCATCTTCATCTCTGCTAATACGTACTATAGAAGATAACTCCCCATCATTCTCTGGTGGTAGTGATGGTGGATGTGGCACTGCTGATTGTCCATCGCCTTCAAGACTTCCTTCTTTGCTTCCACGTTTATGGAATCTTAATGAGAAGCTTTTGCGAAATTTTTGAAGAACACTTTCTTGCTGATTCTGGGAAGTATTTTCTTTTAAACGATATGATTGTGAGTCACCGTGGCCACTTGGATTATTTGAGTCTTGAAGACGTGAATGTTGAATAAGTGGAATAGTTGCTTCAATTAACGGGTGCTCAGTACTCAAATCTCGTCTTCTAGACGTCTCTTCATTAGCATGTCTATTTTCATCACTTGACCATTGTCGACTAGTTTTATGTAACAGCAATAAAAATATTTTGAAATTAAGTAAATATTTGAAAATGAATAAATTGAACAAAAATCAATTCAATGAAAGGTTCAGAAGAAAGTGACGAGTTGATAAGTGTGGGAAATAAATTTCGGACATTCTGAAAATTTCTTTATATGACAATGATCATGCATAAGTTGGAAAAAAAGCGACTGACTGGTTGAAGGCGTGTGGGCGACGTTTCCCAGAAACTATTCGAAGAGGGTCGGTGTCAGGTAAAAAAAAAGCAGGAGGTCTCGTTTGACAGAACCGAAAACTAGGAATTTAACAAACTTTCTCTTTAAAATTCTATTAAGAGACAAATTAATGTAAATACATAAATGTCATTACATCACAATCAAGTTTCTCGGTAGATTGGAAAAATTGATCAATCTGGAGTTGAATCAAGTCGATGAAGATAAATAAAATGAAACAAGTTTATATACAACAATACAAAAAGAGGCGGTAAGTTTAAAGAGCTTTCTTGGAATATCTCTTAAATACATCAGGTTCCAAAACTGGAAGAAACGACTTGCACTACACAACAGGAGTTCCATTGAGATTGTAATTAGAAACCAGTCTCTACCGCACTATATCTCGTGTTTATTCAGGTACTACATCTGCGGTGTTGTAGTCAACTTGCGTGGAAGCACAAAATTGAAGATGAAATACAAAGTAACGTCTTCATGTAAGTTAACAAAATATCTTGAAACTATAGCAAAAGGTAACTCATTGAGTCTACAAAATAAGGTCATGGAGGTATACAAAAAGACTTTTGAACTTTCTTTTGATGTCAAGATAAATTTAAGTCACCCCTTTTAACGTCTTTTTTATTGTGCTACAAAAGACGTATACAATTGAAAAAGACCAATATTTATAATAAACACCCAATTTTTATATAGATATTACCTCTCGTCATGATCCAAAAGTGCTGGGGTACTGGAAGCTTTGATACGTCTTTGAGCCCGACTGATACCAAGTACTCCTCGTCGTCTTTCTCCCAATGTTTCTCTGGGAATTGACTGATGATTGTACGATGGCTACAACGAGAAAATAATACATATAAATGAGAATCTAAGAAATAGGAATCACGACATGATAGACAAGGATCAGGTCGTTGACTTTTCAATTGACCCGAGGATGATACTCAGACTTGAATTAATTTAATATCTACTTGGATCTGCAGCAATAATCACAAGAGTACTTATGCATAGTTATGCATTAAATTCTTCTATGTCTATCTATATTTTTTAAAATTTTCTCTATTTACTTAAGTTCCCATGATACTAACAGTTTTAAAAGATGCCAATTTATAATGTAAATTAAAAGATAAATACAATAAATAAATGAAATCCAATTAGTTACCCGTAATCGTTGCTTCACACTCAATAACTTCCGGCACTTTACAGTAATTTTATCCAAATTAGCTTCTCTTTTTCGCTTCATTACAAATGGAAAAAATGAAATATTTCACTTTTCATTGAGATAAATACCATTAGAAAGTAGTAAAAGTTGTGAATTTATAAGTATATATATTTGTGTCGATAACCATCATTTAGAGAAGTATTCCTCAACATTACTTATTATAAACTGACACTGTTATGGCGCTAAATGGCGGTGATAATGATCCTTAACTATCTAAACACTAGAGTGATTAAAGTGAGTAGTAGGTATATGAGTCAAGAGGCTGATACATCATTCTATGCTTAGTAGCTTAGTCAATTTACGTAAATAAACAAAAATCTAATATACTCAAATCTTCATTTAGTACTGAGTTAATTTTAATTACATTTTAATTAACTTATATGTGATATAATTTTACTTAACCCATTAACTTAATGTCTATAATGCCTATACTATAATATCATTTATTTATTTATCGAAATCTCTGATAAATTTTTAAATAACATTAAATTATTCCAAGAATGAATTTTATATTTTAATTTACTTCAATTAATTGAAAATAGTATGATAAAAATCATGTTTTATTTCCTAAAAATAAATATTTTTTATGTAGAAAAAATATTAAACAATGAATAAAATACTTGACCTTATTTCTACCAATGAAAAACTGGATGCAAATAAATTTTCTTTAGAATATATTTTTTTTTAATTTCAAAAACATGCCGCCCATTCAGAAAATACCTGCTGAGATTTGTAGTATATTTATTGCTACAGAGGTAAGGAAGATTTTTAATCAGTATTTTTAATAAAAGAGAAATGCTATGAAAAAAAAAATTTATTTAACGGAAATTCTTCACTATACCACCAAGGCAGCTAGTTATGAAAGCTTTACGTTTGTATAATATTTTATTTATTGAAAAAAGATGTTTAATCTTTGAGTAGCTGTATAGGTATTTTCCATCAATGAATGAAGAGTTATATCAGTCAGGTAGATCGATAGGCGGTCCTACGGTAATATTTCAACGTGTTACCAAGTAAAGATTAAGTAATAAAAAATTTGTACTTTTTTAAATTGAATTTAAATCTTTATCAGCAAATGCCTTAATAATCTCCAAGTTGCTCCAAAAAAGATTAAACAAAGTTTCTAATGAATTATTTAGTGTTTCTAAAAATACTGGTGCTACTTAATCTGTTGTTAATGCTACAATGAATCAATAGCTCTAGTGCAATGTTACTGAAAATACTGAAGTATTGTAACATCATTAACTTTATCCAATTATTTTGGTACTTTATCCAGCTGGTAACATATCCGAATCCAAGATAAAAAGAAAAATAATAAGGCAAGTGAAAAGAATAATCCAAATTTAGAGAAAAAGATAAATTACCGATCCAGGTGCTGTATGAGGGGAAGGCAAGCCATCTGGATGTAAACGAGGACTTGGTGTCGACCTTCTCGAGCCGTCAGAACGATGCCAAGTAGACGACGAGGTAGGTTGTAGACTTTCGTCCCTGCAAACAGACATGATAAGAATAAATGTTAAAATAAATTCAGCGGAATGAGAATAACGAACAAGAGAATTTAAAAGACAGATCACTTGTCTCTTAGAGTGAGTTCCGGCTTTTCTCTATCTCTAAGTTACAAACGTGTTGGCGAAAATTAAACTTGAGAATTTGGAGCAATAAAGTAGCCTATGCATTAATCACTGCTGACACTAGAAACCAAGAGTGGAATTGAGGGTGCTGTTCCAGCAGTTAAATGACCTGGAAAAGTAACTCCCACGTTTCCTAGTTTCCCCATTTCACACGAGATTCTGCTCTCATTAATTATTGTGCAACAATCTTTTTTCCTAATATGACGAATCATCAAATAATGAAAAATTGAAGTTATTCAATACAACTTATTAAAGGTTAATAAGTTCATTGTTGAGCCTTCAAACTTCTGGCTATTAAAGAATAATTGAATTTGTGTTGAAAACTTTATCAAAGTGGATAATCATAGAAGCACAATCGGATCCAATCGAGCATTCCAATGTGGGGGAGTATAGACGCGCCTGTTAAACCGGTTTTCTTTACTCACTAAAATCCTTCAAGTTTTACTAACTAGTATTTCTAAATATATCTCCTAATATATCTACTGTTTAAATGTTAAAAATACATTTATTACTTTATTAATAATTTGAAGTGTCATAAATTTTCAATAAGCAACCAAAGGAAATAAACTGAACGAAAAGAAATAAAATGTTGGCTCTTAAAGTTATGTTATGTCTTAACGGATCGAATTTAATTAGACAGTGCGAAACGTTGTAAATTGTAATTCGATAGGTACGTGTGCAAAGGTGACGTATGTAAGGGGTTATGCATCAAATCATGGCATCAGCTTTCACGCGAACTCAGTAGAGAAATGAAATAGAGAACAGGTAGAAATGTATTTATCTTGTAAAATATATTCATGTACCGAGACTTTTGTAACATCACGTACGACTAAAGTCTCATCTTGGTCGTTTTTTTTACGGTTAATACACCTTGTCTACCTGAAGAATTTATTGAACAATGAAACGAATCGCGAACAAAGAAATGTACTGAAAAAATATTACTGTGAGAGCAAATGTTGTTTATGTATATGTTCATACATTTTTTATATTTTTCTTACAGGTGACGCAATTGTAGCCTCCTTGAGCAAAATTTCATGCTGAATTCTTGCATCATTCTCTTTTACTGTCCTACTTGTGATAACGTCTTTATCCAAAAGCAAATGAAGATTTAACGACAATAACACCACTTATTCCAAGTGGTAATAATAAAAATAATAACAATAATATTGAAATATAGTTGAGTATATTTCTTGGTATTTATTTCCATCCTTTTATAAGAGTTTGAATTAATGAAGAATTTTAGATAAACCAACATTATAGACATCTACAATTGCAATACAAATCTGGTTAAACAAGGATCATTAACAGACACGCAAAGGTCAACAAATGGTTTTTTATTTGGTGTAAAATACTGAAAGAGAAATTTCTACCGTGTGAAATGTTTCATCTGAGTAATTAATTGAAACTTTTATTTCTATATCTAACACTCTTTCTACTTATATTATGTTATTAAACTTTGTAATTTTATTCTAAAAGCAAGAGGTTCTGTATTAATATTTACATTTAATTTGCATTTAAATATTTCCTTATATTGATACAATCGAATAGTTATATTGAAAACTTTCTCAATTGCTGACATTTAATAAGATTTATGGAATTGCTTCAAGTATTTCAATAAATTTTCTATTATTTCCCAAATTTTCTTATTCACTTCATCTATTTACTTCAGAAATACATTATTGTAATCGATTTACAAAGTTTTATTTTGTTTTACGAGCATTCATGCATTTCAGGTCATCAGTTGGTGTCTATTAGATGTAAAAGTTGGATCAGTACCAATGGAAAAATTCAATGCATTGTACAAAACGTGAATAAAATACAGTATTAGCAAAATAGTTGGCTGTTTAGCATTCAGAAAAAAGAGATGAATGAGACAGTGAAAGAAAGATTGTTGGCTTATTGCCTGGAACAATTTTTCAAAAATAGCAACTATTAATATTCTGTCATAAATTTTGAGGCTTGTGGTCTCAAGGCGTCGTTGTAATCTTATGAATGACTAAATCCATCTCCATGAAAGCTGTCAACTAGTATTCAAAACTATATAATAGAAATTGCAAAAGTTTACGCAGTGAAATGGTTACGAGGCCATCATCTTGAAGAACAAGTTTAACACTTGAGGACATATGGTATTCAGTAATATTTACATTGACACTTCCGAAAAAAAAATCTTCTTCAGAATTTTATGTTTCAACTTATGATTGGCAAAGTTCAATGATACCGGATATTGCAGTATCTCTTAAAAAAATAATCGATAAATTCCACCAACTTCCATACGGTCAGAAGTCTTATAAAAGTTCCATGACTCAATTCACACGATCGCTGCTGAACTTAGTGCATAAGAAAACGCAAAAGAGAAGGTAATACATATACATATGGGTGAGAGTACTTTCCATGGTATTAAAACGAAATTTTTTCATTTGCAAATCCAATCTGGATCAAGCTTATTTACACGTAATCTCCTTCCGATATCTTGAGGTAGATATCAACTTGAAATAAATTCAATTGTTAAATTGCATGAAATCTACATGCAAAGCCCATGAAATTCATTCTATGGGACATCTCAAGTGTGCACGGATAAGCCATTGAGTGTCGATTTATCTGGATGTACATGTGTATAGTCGATACTGTGAGATGCATCGAATGCAGGTCGAGCAAATACTTCGCTAGGTGGTCGTGAGCGTCACGGAATGGTATCGACCCACGGAATAATAATAGACATGCTCTTGAATTCGCTAGCAACTGTCGGACTGAGTTCCCAATTCAATAGCGAAAGGTCGAAAAATGTTATGAGATTATAAAAGATTTTTCAGAGGACACTGGACAACAATAGAAATTATTCAAATATTATAAGCCTTGCTTTTAGTTAGTATTCATCGTTAAATAAGCAGAAGAATAAATCTTTTTATTATTATCTACCAGCATATGAACAGTAAATTTTTTTTGACTGACGAGTATTGTAATTTATAGAGTTGAATTTTTTAATAATTATTAAAAGCTTTTCTTAAGTTTAAAGACAATGCCATCTTCTTATCATAAGTATTGTTATAGTTATGATGTCTTTTAAATTATTTTGGAAAATTTTCTTCAAGATGATAAAACTTAATGAATATTGATTAACAAGCACCTAATTAGTCTCATCGGATTATTGATTAAATCGTAGTTAGCCTAATTACAAATCAGGCTAATAAGTTTTATTCATCAGTTAAAGAGTCAGTCATTAATCGTAATTAGCTTTTAAATATAAAAATATTTGATAACATTGTACAAATGTCGAAAAAAATTTTGTAAATACAATCATTAATCAGCTTAAGAAACAAATCACTGATAATTTCTCTAAAAATATTTGTCTTAAAAATTTTTTTGAAGATTATTTTTGCCAGTCACTGACCAAAGGTTCATAAAATCTCTAGCTTATTACTAAGTAAAAAGCAAATATAAATTCTGTTGCCTAGTGTAGTGACATACCCACAGATTCAAGATAATTCATTGTGACATTCAATTCTCTTGACTAATTTGTGGAGATTCATTTTTTCTTTCCAGAGAATACAAGTTCTGGTTAATGATTTTTTGTTTTATCTTTATGTTCACTTGATCAGACTGGTATCCACACGATACCTACTCCCAAATAGAAAGGAAGCAGGTGGGAATGGCAAAGTATATATCTGTGCGAATGCGACGTATCCAAGCACGTCCGGTGCTTGGTTTACCTTGAAACAGCTGTCGATCCATTGCGGCCAGAGGCAACAGACACAAGTCTGGAGAATAAGCATCCGGAGCCCTCAACTATCCACAAGATGGACGTTAGAATATCTTATGTGGTCAAAGTAAATTCGAAACACGTTCATATATGTATATACATTCCAAGTATCGGTTTCATATAAAATAAACATACTCATAATGCCGATGTATGTTATAAGTGTATTTGCTGAACACTTTGAGAGTGATAGTAAAATCTAACTTGACATTTTATACAATACAATATGATTTTTATCCTCAAGTTCTTTAAAATTGCAATAGTTGGTTTTAAGGAGTGACAGCTGTCGCGTGTCCTAAACAGTATTTAGGAGCAGCTGTTGCTACTATAAGACTCTACATCTTTTTAAGTATTTCCGCTATTGACAATTTTCCTCTCTTCATTGTTCCATACGTTCTTTTATAACTCCTTCCCTTTTCGTGATTTCAGATGGCTGCGATTGTGCATTTAAAGTAACCTGATCTCCTGAAATCATTGACACCTGCTCTATACACGTGCTAGATCTGAACTGCTATTGTTCAATTTTTTTTTCAATTTATTTTTATTAATACTAACGTCTTTATTGTATTCAAATTTTACATCAGCTACTGAGAAACTAACTCCTACCTCACTGAAGTCTAGCTTATTAAAAACCAACTTGGAAAAGTTTCAACGAGTTTAGCACCTGATTATTTCACCCAAGTTTAATGCATAATGTTTTTAGAGCTTCCACTCTCACTCTCATTTTTTTTCTTTATTTTACAAAAAGTAACTAATATAATATTCATTGTTTCTTCAAGAACTTGAATTATTTAATTCTCTTTTTAGAATGTAGAGAAAAATGTAGCTTTATTAGCTGCACGAATCAGTGTTTTTGAAAATTTCATTCCATTTGAAGCACTCAGTAACAAGTTTTTTTTTAAATTTATCTATTTTAAAATCAGTAAAACTATAGTACCAAATGGGTTAATTTCAATCAATATCGAAGTTCAGCGAAATAAAAATTTTCAAATAAACGTGTAGCCAGTTTGCTCATGGTATTTTAAACTTGTTTCCAGTTCTTTTTACTGTATATATAATTTCAGATATTATACCAAAATTGTTGTATTCAAACGAGTAGAAAAAAGTTAGCGTAAGAAAGCATGAAATAAAGAACAAAGGATGTGAAGCGTCGTTGAGCTTAAAGATAGTTAAATTCTTTAAGCTTTTTACGTACGACTACGTAATAATATTCCATCGTTCTTACGCGTATTATAGCAGGTATAGATCACTGACCCTGTCCAACTTGCTGGATATTTACTGTACTATCGATTTTGTGCACCGGACGATTCTGATGCTTCCTGAATTACATAACTTGACTTCCAAAGATGATTTGAGTATTCTCAAGAGCATAACATCAAATCAGAGTTTATAAAAAAAAAAGACATGAATCTCAGAACAGATTATTGATGCATTTTCATTTGAATATCAACCTCTTATCAATTATCTGAGAATGGCTTTTTTTATATTAAAGAATTTCAATTCTATTTGCTGTATAAAAGTCGTATCATAATCTTTATAAAGTAATAGCCCATTGAAGTTTTATAAAAAGCTCTTGAAAAATTCCCAATAGAACTGAGTACTTTTCACTAGAAAACCATTACGTGAGTTATCTCCACCATAAATATTCCTTTAAACGAGATTTTACCGAAAAAATTAAACAATAAAAAGAGATTAATACATAACGTATTCAATGTATATAATGTGAAAGCAATTTTCATGCGACTGTTATATTGCATAAATTACGTATATCGTTTTCCAATCAAATCTTCAATAAAAATCAGATGAGGAATGAAAAAATAAAAGGTATTTTAATGATATATTTATAGGTAGTCTCATTGCATTCTTGGAGAATCTAAATTGAGAGTTAAAAAAAATGTGTATCCCACAATTTAAAAAAATGTATGCTTCGTTATATGTAATAACTTAAAAACCTCATCCTTCCATCTTCTAAATTATCATCATTATTTCTTCACATTATTCTCTCTCTTCTTTTTCTTCCAAATCTTTTTCTTTGTCAAATTTATTTTTAAAATTTCACCTCTGAAAGTTTAATGTACTCTCATATTTTTAAAAAAAATTTGAAATAATAAATATATGTTCCGTTGGCATCGAATTATACATAAGTTAATAACTTCTTTGTCTGCTAATGCAGGAAGTCCTTGCCCAAAAGCATCGGTCTGATGCGCAAGCAAAGGGCCACATCCCTCTCTGCTCAAGGTCTACTACCTATTACAGACCAGTGTAACGTTTAGGACAAGACCACCAACTAGTGTGCAAATACAGCGAGACTGTTCTATGTCTCGTACGCTCTTTCATGTACTTTCCATTAGTGTTCTCAGAGGACAATGCAATATAACCGGATGCCGGTAAAACTTCAAATTCATTGATAACTGGTGTCTGTGTATTTCTCTTGTTTCTTTTCTTCTTTTTTTCTACCATTCTTCATGCTTCTCGAATGAATGGAAAATTGACTGTTGGTTCCAACACCACGCACCACCTCGTTGCTCATCATCATGTTTTATTTAGTATCAAGTCATTCTTCTTCACGCCTTCAGGTTTTTTTTCCTTTAAATTGCAGGTAAATACACCATCTAGCAAACTTATTATTTAAATAAAAGGAATTTTTTGCGAGTCAATGTTCAATAAATTATTCAGAAAGTGAATTAGTTAAAGAAAAATATTTAAAATATTTAAAAAATAATTATTGATTGAATGACATTAATATTAGTTACCTGTTATTCATTATTTGATTCATGTTATCCCAACTTCGGCTGATTATTCTGTAATCTCTCAATTTCTCAACAGACAGGTGAGCGCAGGTGCAATTCCAACTATGTCTTCGAAATATTTTTCGATGATTCGTTTTTATAACTAAAGAGTTACCATCGCACATTTTTTGCTAGTCAATCAAATTATTACCCATCTCGTGTAAATAATTAATCAACAACACTTGCATTATTACAACATTAATTAAATTCTTTGCATGACAACACGTGTCAAGTTTGATTATATGAAATTATAAACGGTTAGAAAATAATTTTTCTAGTTTTTATATTCAAGATTATAATGGTTATGATAACAACTCGAAACTGTCACCAAAATATTAATTGACACTTTAATCAGACTATATTCAGACTGTTTAATTGACTAATTGTATTCACCTAAATTTAGTCTATAAAAAAACAATCAATATAAAAACGTAATATCGCACAACTGCTTTTTTAAAACCACACAACTCTGATCTCATGTTTTCGATTCGGCGGTGGCCGACTGACTGCACTCGAAATTCTGATCGCAGCGCCACTCAGAGCCGTTGCCATCAGTGCTCTTCCTTCGCACAGTTCACAGGTAGGAATGTGGTGTGTATAGCCAACTGTCTGTATCCCTAGTGATGGGTTATTTCTCAGGTCAACCGCCGGTACCACGTGCTCCACTTGCTCAGCAAATTTACCTGCAGGTGTCAATCATCTTGGGATAATCTTGCCACCTGAGCTAATCTTTTTCCTTTTATTTCAGCATTTATTTTCACGTCAATTCATTTGAAACCATTTCATGATAACACGTATGTACGAGGAATGAAATAAAATTCCTTTGCTGCATTATTCGTTATCAATTTCTCAGACGTTAATTAGAGTGGACATCAGCTAAATGCTTTCCGTGCATGGAATTCATATCGAATTTATTTTACTATGTTGATCACGTTTCTTATTTGGAGATTCCACATTAATAGAGCGTAATAATAATGACTGTATTTGTTGATTACCTTGAACGACTTTATTTTAAAAAATAAATAAATACTACTAAAACAATAATTAATATTTTTAATGTTACTAAAATCACTATCTCCATAAAATATATCTATAAATAATGATTGTAAATTCGTTCAGTGATATGTATCATCATTGTTTTTTTAATAACACATAATTGGAGTAATTAATATTGTTGTAATAGTGCTTTTAGAATGAAGTAATGTGCTCTGTCTACTGAAATTGTATACCAGTGATGTCAAACTTTTAAACAATTATTCTCTTCGCATCCGGCAATTATCTTTTTTATTTTTAGTGCAAGTCGATAATTTTCAAGTTGATAGAAGGCAAATTTACTCAACTTCAGGGCCATCTGTTAACGAGTTGGTGAACAGACTAGTTCCAGCTTTAAAGTTCCTCAGATAAATATTGGTTTAAATAAATGAGGAACGAAGATGCTTTCTAATAAAGAATTATTAATTGGAATGATAAATTTTTATTAATTCAATGACAATACAAATAATGATGGAGAATAATTGAAAAATTCAATCAACTGTTTGATAGCAACATCAATCTCAAGGTATTGATATGATCGATGATGATAGCATATGATACAAATGTGTCAGACGTGTTTCACTCGTAAATCTACTACTAATGAGATGCTAACAGGCGTCTGCGCCCTGGTGCTTGACATAAAATGAAATATATCAACTGCATTTCCACTGAATCGATAGTATAACAATAGATAGAGTCTGTACTAGCCAATATTTGGCTAAAGAATGCCATGCTTGCAGTTTTTACTTGATGCAATATTCACACAAAACAAATTCCATACATACATTGAAAAATATCTTTACTCTAGAGGAACCTTTTCTGTACATTTACTTATTTGATTTATCCCTTTTATCTTTTGTGTTTAATCTCATTCTGCAGTTAAAGGAAATGGAATATAAGTATTAAATCAAATTTACTATCTCAATTCTAAAACAAACCATGACTCTGCTGATCCTTTAAAACCTAGATGCAGAATTTGCAATTCCCTTTTTACCAAAAAAAAAAAATAAATAAACATTCATTCCACTATTATGATTCCATTATTTATGAAAGTTCGCATTTTTAAATGGACTATTTTTCTCTTTAAATTAAAAAATGTTTAAAAATGACTTAAAACAACTGTACATTTAAATTATCAACATAAATATTGCTTGGTATGAATTTTGATGTAAAATTAATGAGCAAAAAGTGTTTTAAAAGGCTGTAAAGAGAATACATACATGTTGACTATGAGACTTTACTACTGTACTTAAAGGCTGATAAAACTTAGCTAAAGAACATGCCGTTAAAGATAAGAACACGAGGAAAAAATCAACAATAGTAGGATAAAATTGAAATGCTAATTCAAGAACAAATTTAAAAGCTGCCTTTTCAAGATGGTCAAGTAGTTGGAATGATAATGAAAAGAGAATGAAAAACGAATAATGCAAAAAACGTCAAAAGTTATACAAACTGTCAGAAACAAAAAAAGGGTGCTGTGTATGTAAAATAAGAATGTTATGAATTTATTTAATTAAAGGAGATGAGTTAACAGTTTACTTCGTTATTTATATTTGACAATTTAAACAGCTTGTAATAAGGTGAAAGTATATTTTCATTGTAATTAAAATTTTATGTAACACATTTTTCTCAATCGTTATCTCGTATTCTGATGGAAGGTCGAGCAAGCAATAATATGGCAAATAAATTTTCGTTGACAGACGTCGAGCTTTACTTAAATAGAAAACTTTTGCAACTCTCGAGTAGTTCATTAAAAATTTTATTCTGCAAAAATAAGACCAAAAAAAATGTCTACTTTTTGTAATTGTAAATCTGTGCTTTTTCTTTATAATTAAAATTTTTTATCAACATTGTGACATGTATTGAGAAACTTTAATAAACATGAAAACATTCCAACCCATTTTTTTATTCATACTTTTATTAATTAAACTCAAATTAATATTACTGAGTGCTTTTTCTATCCAAAATATACATGATATTATTTCATTCTCAGACAAAATGATGGAGATAAGTCAAAGAGTAAAACTTGAAACCAATTTACAGACTGGAGAAGCAAAATCTCTATCATTGCATGCAAAATTATACTCAATCAGAAAGCTATCACAACAGATATCTGAATTAACTGAAGATGTGGAAATTGAAATGAGTTCACTCTTCATTACAGTTCTTCATGGTATCCCATTAGCTGGTGATATCAAATCAGTTATTCGTGAATTTTACAATTGTGTTATTCGTATTGAAGAATTATACAGACGCTACAAGGATATCACCACAACACCACCACCATTTCTCTTCGAAAATCACTCAGTGTTCAGTTTAATTGACACAGCCATGTCCAATAAATATGGTGACTTAACAGATATGCTATATCGCTTATGGCGACTATTTGTTCCAACTAATTTATCAGTTATTAAGCGAGGTATTTTGGACTACGTGATTGAACAACAAATGGTAAGCGATTAACGATAATCTATATGGAATAACATGCAGGATTATATTACAATACAATAATTTTGATCGATTTCCATTCTTAGGTATCTGATCCACGAATTATATGTGGCAGTTATACTTCATTTCAATATAAATTAAATGAATTTTATAGTTCTGCAGTTGCTAGTGAGATAAAAGGATTTATTTTGAGATCCTTCAGTTATGGAATTCTTGAAGGTAGGCATTGCATAAAAATGTGTTGTTCTCAACATAAGTACTGAAAAAGTACTTGAAATATTCAGTCAAGTAGATGGTAAATATTTCTTCGTTTTCACAAGTTTACTGAGATGTTTTTAAAAGATATTTCTTCCTAGAGAAATTCACTTCTGAACTTAAAAGTGCACAAATGCAACTTATTTTGAGGTCGAATGATTATTTAGAAGTAACTCGATCTGCAATGCAATCTGTTCCAAGAGATATACATCGATGTGATCCAGCCAAGTATATTTGGAGTATGAAATATGACTTGGTTTTTAAACTATTATTTTTTTTTATTAATAGTGGATTATTTATTGATAGATGAAACATACGCCGAGCTGCAATTTTTATTTCAGAAAATTGTTGTTAATGAAATTCAAGTTTTTCCGGTGGAAACATGTTCATTAGATTGCTTTTCAATTGATTCTACTCTTATCCACCGGTGTTATAGCTGGTCTGCAGCTCCATCTCAAATACGAACTTACTGTCCAAAGCGATATTGTCGTGGTCGAATGCAACGCTGTGCCTGGATTGGATCAGTAACACTTTGTGAACTGGTAATACTTGAAGGAAAAAATAATAAATACCATGAATAACATTATTCATGATACTCTTTTTAACAGCCTCCTGAGTCGAACAGACGTTATGAATGGATACAGAGTGAAAATGGACGCTATGGAAGTTACTCTGAAGAATGTGATGGAGAAAGAAGGGCAGTTAATTTATCGATGTCTGGATTTTACAACTGTGACAATTGTTTGTGTGATTGTATAGAAGAACGAGCTGATTCTGAAGCTCTACGAACAATAAGTTTAAGGCCTCAGATGTCCAATGTCGCAGCAAATAAGTAAAGAAGAATTGCCTTTATTTTTTTAGTCATAAAAAACAATAGTTTGAGTATGAACAAAATTTTAATGAAAAAAAATTCTGAAAAAAGTATTCTTAGAGATGAGAAAAAATTTTTTTTTGTTAAAATTGAATTTTATCTCAAGCGTAAAAACGTGACCAAGTTGCTATGAATTATTGTCCCCATTACAGGGTGATTACAGGTGTTAGATTTCTTCTAAAAAACAAAGTACTTCACCTACAGATAGAAGAGTCTAAGCTTCTACCCCACGGTAGAATCGATACTCACAATAGGAGTTGGGTGTATATTGATGAATGGGTGTATATGTCGAACGTCTCTAGGGGTGGATTTTATATGATAAAAGATGATGAGCAAATTGATCTACAAAATGAAGTGGATTATTCATTTATCAGATCAGACCAGCGAATCATGCACTTAGATGTCATAACTGCTCCTTATGATCATCTTATAACAGGTGTTAGATTTAATCATGTGTCGCCACCATGGCCAGATCAACCAAATGATAGTCCACTTCATATAGAAATCTTTGTGACACCGTATAGTTATAATAACGGTACACTGGATATTCGACATGGTGATCATTCTCATTGGGTAACACCACAAACTCTGTACAATCCACCTTATCATTACTATCGCGAGAGGTATGAAATAGTCATTTTAATTCCAATAATTGAATTGTTCCTCTCAAACAAAATGATTATATATCAAATGAATAATCTTCTTACAGGACTGAAGTGAAAATATCGAGACCAACAAATCCTATCAAAGCTCCATTTAATGTACCAGATTCAATGCCCAATCAATTTATCAAATTCCGTTCCTCTGATATTTGGAAAGATGCGGGACAGTCTACTATTCCATTCTTTGATTTACAACCAATTAGTTCATTACGCGAGGCTTTGGACTGCTTGGGCATCTTTCACAAAGGAGCTAAAGGCTATGGTGGGTTCATTGCTTTACAAATATGTACCCTAGATATTTCTAGACACTTGAAACCATTGACTGAAGAGGAAGTCGAATTATATAAAACCACTAATGTTTCGACACACATGACTGGAGTCTCACACAGGGTAGAGTAAATATATCGAAAAATATTGTATCCAATTTTAGACACTTTTTTTCTACCCGTTTATTTCTGTGTGAACGACAGCTGCAGTGTTTTATTGATTAAATTTTTTTTTTTTTCAAATAATTATCAGACATGATATTTCTATTTTTAGATTCATAAAGTTTGGAATATTCTTAATGGAAAAAAATCTTTATGTCACTATTTAAAATGTAATTGATGATATTTTTTTCTCATTAGCATTTAATCTTTTAATGATTGATGATTATTCAATTGCTCTTTAACACTAGAAGAATTTTAAATACAAGTTAGGAAAAAAATTCATTAACTAAATAATCATTTTCTTTGTTCATACAATCATAGTCTCGTTGTTCAGGATTTCATCAATATTTAACACTTCAATTTATCTCACATTTGAAAAGGTTCATTCAAAAAAGTTGCTCAAACTAAGTAATACAAATACGTTTTAAAATTGATTTAAGAGTTAATTAAATGAATCATTAAAAATTGAAAAACATTTTGCTAACTACAGATTTTTTTTTGTGCCACAAATAACCTTGCAAAATACTCAACACCGAAATTGGTACAGCAACGCGCCTACTCGTCAATGTAACATAAATGATCCGCGTGGGACGCCTTGAAGAAATACAACATACCCTAATATGGAAGGAAAGAAGTTCAATGGTCTTTTTATTAAACGCATGTTGTGCGCCTGTTTTCAACCGGTCTTTCACGTATAACTTGATCATCCAATCGTTTTCGCTTACTGCATTGCAGCATAGCAATTTTTCTTCCATAACATCTCGTGATATAAAGTGACAAAGCGTTTTACAAACCAGTTAGGATGTTGCTTCTCCCTTACATCTTACAAATAAAAAAAAAGATCCAGTTGACAAACAATATCTAATATCCTTCCAGTTACACGGAAAATGATGAGTCTCTTGCTTCATTTTTTTTTTCTATTTGCATTCAGTCAGCCTTCTCTAATGCTTCATTACGTTGATTTCACAATCTAATAGTTTTCATTAGAGAGAGCAGGAACCCATGAGTTATTGTGGAGGTTCGTTATCTAAAATTCGTTTATTTTAGTTGACTCTTCTGTGAATAATTAAATCTCAACATTCATTCTTTAGTAGATTACAAATTTTATTTGATAAGTGTTTTAGGACGTTACCTTATAACACCCGAAGGCATTCTCTTGTGCTCTTCGTTAGTGACATTCTGTTAAAATTTCATTTAATCTTTTTAACCGAGTTGTATTACCATATATATACATACATATTAAAGCCATTCTCAATTACTTGGATACTTTCTCCAAAAAGCCTTCAATGAATTGTTTATGACATCACAGATGAAATTAAAAATTCTTTAATCAAAAATTAATAACAAAATATTACAAAATTAATAGATTAATGTTGAATCAAATGATTTGAGATTTTATTCTGCTTAGAATTGTTTTAAGAAGCAAGAATTGTGGTCATTTGAAGCACAAATGACATTTACTCATTCTGACATCCATCATAAAATATTAGCTCTTATATTCCAAGTATGGAATTTTCAAGGATTTAGGTGCAATGTCGAAAGATATTATGTCAAATGTGCATGTGGTACATGAGCATATTTACAATAAAGACCCAGTAAATATGTAATATCTTCCTATGCATACAGATTCGACCTTTCGAAAATCTTTTACATATTAAAGCTCTCTCCAGACAATTTTGAGTTGAATTTAATTATTCAACAGCACTTTAGATAAATGCATTAAATGCAAAAATAATTTGCATACATCATGATGTGATTAAAAAATAATAATCTTGTTTTCACTCGATGGTTCTTGTGAAAAATTTGTAGATGCAAAGAATTTACAAAGCTTGAACAGAAGCTCCTTGAGCAGAACTCGAGCATTAAAGATGCACAATTACGTACGTTCTTTCTAGCACTTTCTAAGAGAGATATACAAGTTTTGAACAAGATTTTCGTTCTATAGAAAATCGGATTTCAGAACAAAATGAAAAAGAGAAGTTAAAGGTCAGCTTAATGTTAAAAATTGCAAGATCAACTCACTAAAATTCTTTTTAATCCAATATAATATTGAAGCCATTCACTCTTTTTCTCACCGTAAATATGATAAATTTATAACATTCAGTATATATATATATAGTGAGTACATGTCAGTGCATTTCATAAAGCTGAATTGGCCAATCTATTATGTTAGAATATATGTGTGACTCTATACGTAATAAGAGAGAAATATCGAAGCAAACATAACTTTCCGTAATGTGAATTGTTCGAGTTTCAGCCGGCTAAACAGCTTAATACGAGAGTAAGCTTTTGTTATTACTTGACTATTTTTCAACGCTACGTTCGTTGTTTCGCTTCAACGAAGTAAAACAGCATATATTGACATACTCTTTGTGAAACAAATGCTTGTTTAAAATATCAAAAGAAGCACTATTCTTTTTTAAACCCATTTTTCACTTACTATAATAATAAATACATTGACAGAGTGTAAAAATTATATTCATGATCCAAACAAAACAACTAAAAATGTATCATAATTAATAAAAAAATTGAATCGACATTGATTTGTTAATCATAAACAATATACTCTCATATGATGAAATTTTTATGTTATAATTTTATAATAAAAAGACTTTTTGTATTTATTAAAAAGTTCTAAAATTGTGGATTAAAGATTAAAAAAAATTTATTCATTTTTACTGTTCAGTCTTTTCTGTGTACTTTGTCCTACATCATCCATCCCTCTGTACAGAATATTACTAAAGGTTTAGGATTAGTTTCTCACTTCTGTTTCTCATGTATACATTTCTACTGGACGTGACGTTTTCGTAATTGGACCATTAGTAAGCCGACAGCAGTACACACAGTCTTTAGTTACACGGTAACATCGTACAACTCTATAGTGGTTTACACCATATGGCGACGGTTAATTATTACCATGAAACTTTTCAATTATTATCATTTCATCATTAATTGACTAACTGCATGGTTCTGTATAGTAATTTGAAGCATTGCCATTTGAATATTATTTGCCCTTCGAATATACTCTACGTAATCACAATTAGAAAAGTAACTTCAACTAGTTTAAATTGCGCATTCATCAGTGGAGTTTCAAGTAAAGTAGTTAAAATAAGTAAGTGAAAAGACTTAAAAGTAATTTAATCAAATTAAAAGCATCTTTTGACTGTTCACTTACCCATCAGGACCTGTATCGTGTGTTAAAAATGACTTGGGCAAAGAAGACGAACGTTGATGAGGTTCAAGAAATTTCCCACCATCTGGAGATTCTCCACGTTTTGCTGGAGCGCTGCCAGGTCTTAACTGCTCTGATTGTGGCTCTTGAAGGGTTCTCAATGATCCTGCTATCGCGTCTTCCATAGGTGTTGATCCTCCACTACTTTTAGGATTTTTTGGGCTCTTTGTTACGGTTCTGTCAGATGTAGTAATCCAGATATCACTGCTAGATGAAGACGAAGTGGTAGTAGAAGATACAGCACCGCCACTAGGTGATTTCCCTATGGCTTTAGATTGTATTGGCGATACTCGTCGACCAGTAATTTCTCCGTGAGCATTTCGAAAGTCTCGTCGGGTAGATTGATCTAATTCATTTTGTGAACCCAATGGTGATCTTCGAGGTTGTTTTAAAACACTTTTTGGTAAACGTTCTTCGTGCTTAGAAGTTTGAAAATGACGTTCAGATCGTTGTCGAGATTTTCGTGATTCTCGATCGTCAACATCAAGAGATGCTGGAGAAGAACAAGCACTTCCCCGGTCTCGTGTTGAATGACTAATTATGTTGTCTGTAGAAACTCTACGATGTGATGGATAGCTTTGAGAGAGTTTCATAGAAGCCTGATTCTGATTAGGTGAGCAAAGAGTTTCTCGCTGTAAACAGTGAGGCCAAAAATCACAGGTGCTAGTGTTACATCGCACTTTTGACTCGGAAGAAATATTAGATGTATTTGTGTTGGGAGTTGTTGCTCCTCGTTGAAGTGTTCTTGGCCGTCTACTTGACTGCTGCTGTTGTTGTTGTTGAGCATAATTAATAATAGATTGCTGATGACGTGGCTGCTTTGCTGAGATAAAATATACGTCATAAGGACCTGTTGTCGCACGTCGATCTACTGTATCGTCACGATTTTCATATCGTCCTGAGTGAACATTTCTCGTTATTGGTCGACTTCTTGTCCCATAAAGGTACTCTGTAACTGTTACTTCATTTTCACGATGAACTTCAGCATTAATTGTTTCCTCAGTAGATTTAGCCTTGCCTGAATTTGATAAAAAATATATTTTTAAGTCACCTTATGATTGAAAATAAATTTGAAAATAAAAAATTACTTACGAGTAGATAACGGATGCCTTTTAGGTCTATCAGCACTTCTGTCATCAATAATTTTTACAACAACTCGATTAGAATCATTTAGTTCACGAGAATGTTCTCTTGATAACTGTTGCGAATGATTAGTCGATCCTGGTGATCTCTTTTCCGGTAATTGAAGACTCTTCGAACGTCGAACTCGACTCGATTGCAACGAGTCCGGTGAGAGTACAAGCGTATTTCTAAAACCCTGATGCTGTCGAGATTGGTTTGATCGTTTGAAATGGTTAGGAGTTGGTGATCTTCCAGTGCGATCAATACTACTGGTTGAAGAAGTAGAAGAAGTCGACGATGAATCAAATGATAACCTTCCAGCGTCCGATGAACCTGGTGATTTCCGCGATGATTGCTGGTTACGACTTAATCGTGATTGTCTTCCGGAAGGGGATAATCTGTCTTGATTAATTCCTTTTCCTTCAGGAGATGAATCTAATGTTGTTCCGGAGTTTGACATAATACTATTTATGAGAGAATCAGGATTGTCTTCCTCATCACCGTCATCGTAGTCCTCTACAGAAGAATCTGTATTTTCTGCTAATCTAGGCATTGTCATCCTAGTGACACAACTGTCAAGACTTCGAAATCCCATTGAAGACGAGGACGATGATGAAGATTCAAGGTATCTCTGAGCAAACTGCGAGCGCCTTGTACTCGACTGATCCTCTAGGGATTTAGCTGACGCAAGTCTATATTGTTTGTTGTCTTGTCTCGATTGTGATACACTACTAGCACTCCCGGACACTTGAGAATTCGCCTGACGTCGTAATCTTGGTTTACCAGACATGTTGGATATTTTCCTAGATATCAAGGATAAAGAGGCCCTATTTTTATTTGGGGGCGGTGACGGAGGTGGACTGATGACATCACTGTCGATAATAGCATTTGAACGTGGTAGAAATGGTGCTTTTCCATAGGTACCCATTGAACGTGAAGAACGCGTTCCTCTTTTTGCTACATCTTGAAAAGCCGGCGGTGGTGAAATGATTGGTGTTATTGAAGGTGGAGAAAATGACTCTGGAATACTGTGAGGAGACTCACCACCACTAGGTGGCTCGAATTCTGTACTATGAAGCTTTAGAAAATCTGGTCGATGAGAATCTAGTGTATGACTGCCCATATAATCTGGGCATTTGCCTGGCTCACTATTACTACAGTGATAATCTACGAGCTTGACTGCCACACGTCTTGGTAGTGGAATTGTGCCAGTCACAGCACTGCTATTTCCACTGCTGGTCACTTGAGGATTACTTTCGTATTTGTTCTTACGATTCTCATCAAGAGATCGTTGTTGCACTTGAACCCATCCAGATCTTCCGAGATAGACGCCATCCACTTCACGGTCGCACCAGCGCACCGGAGATAATTCCCTACTACAATTTCCACTAACGAAAAGCTCTCCTGATGTGCCGCCACTTCCTGAGAGGAATGAATTTGTTGCGTCACGCCTTCGTTGACTTTGTGTCTCTTGACGACGATGATGATTTCTAGACGTTGATGTTATGTTTCCAATAGTCGAGTTTCCGCTCGCTATTGTAGCTGTCTCATGACGCTTCAAGCTTGGTATTGAACTAGCACGACTGTAAGTATTGGATCTATTTCCTGAGATATTCAACATCTGACCGGTTTCCCAAGAGTCTGTGGAAGAAATACCTCGCAGATGGAGAATTGATGCATTCGATGTCCTGAAAACGTCATACATATTTGATCTTTGAAATACTTTATTCACCATAGGAAAAATTTTTTGGTTTGTTTGTCACGCATAGAATATGATTTTCGTTTTAACGTTTTGATTAAAATTAAATCAAAAAGAAATTTCATCAATTAATTATTTCTGCCGTTTAAAAACATGAAATAAAACAATTATAAATGTAATTAATTAATCATCAAATTACGCTTCTAATGAATAAATAATTGACTCTCGAAAATAAATATTTATAAACTGATATCTTTTCGTTCATTTTGTAATTATCGAAATGTAATTAAAAATATATGATATTATTAATTATAAATTGACAATAATGAAAACAATGAAAATTCATGATAATAACAATTATATAACCAAAATGATTATTATTTACGTATCTATATTTATACAAATAATAATATAAAAGGTTCTATAAAAATGTAATAACGATATCAAATGGATATCGATAGCTTGTTGAACATATATGAGTATTCCTATCTAAACTATCAAAGATTTCCCGTGTAAATATTGACGTAGTATTCTGATAATGTAACCATTACACCAAATTTCAAAAGTTTTAAAAATTTTGAAAGTACTCTGGGGAAAGTTTCGCCACTTGGTGATGCTCTTTACAGAAACTAATATTAGAAGTATCGATAATAGAGTTAAAGTTTTAAGTAGCAAAAATAATACACTATCCATATAGTTTAAAAAAGATAAACTAGATATATTTTCAACATAAAGAGGATCAGAGATAAAAAATAATATTATTTACCTTTCAGATCTTTCTCTTGATCCACTGACTGAAGGTGTCGTTGTTGAATTAGCAATCTCTTTTGGGTCTGAAGCTGGACTGACCCGTCGAGGTTGTTGGACTGAGGACGAAGTAGTATTTCCACTGACGCCTACGAGGCCCACGTGGCTTCCCCCATCGTCTGTTGAATGTTGTCGCGAAGATTGTTGCGATGTTTGTGAGTGCCATCGTCGTTGATTCGACCTTGAAGACACTGATCCCGAACTCGGTTGATGACCTGATGACGATGATGTTGGTATATTTCCTCCTACGTTTCCACTTCCACCACCACCACCACCACCACCACTGTCTAACGAGGTATTCTGTAAGGCAAATTTATTCTTAAGGGTGCTTATGTAATGTTTGCACATGAGACATTAAAATCGTTATATATCTTATACGACAGAATTATCATTCATACTATGTGTATTTCATAAATGCAAATTGGAATATAAACTCCTCTTTATTCTAAAGCATCTATTTTAGCTGCATTTAAAAAAAAAATGCCAAAAAAATACCAAGTGTAATTTAAATCAACGTATTTGAGTTTTCAATTTAAAAAATCTTTTAACTGAATGTTTCATATGTTAATTAACATGTATAAAATCTGACTTTGAGAATCAATATTGAAAAAAGATATCAAATGAAAATGGACGATTGAATTCAATCTAGAATTCGGAAAGGTAAAGTGAACTTTGATTGGACAAGAACCTGGGTCGATTGCGATTACCCAGTTCCATCACTAACTCGCTCGAGAATTCAGGGAATGAGGTGAGAGCAAGATCAGTAACTGGTTTCTCCGTGAAATGTTGTAGTTGATACAGTAAATGTACGTTCCACAAAACCACTCAATAGTTGCTATTTAAGGCAATGATGTATTCAAAAAATTGAAATTCCACTGAACATACACTACTGTAGTGGAATAACACTTGTTAGGGAGTACTCTATTAATATGGAATAGGCTTGTAATAATATAGTTGAATTCTGGTAACCAAGAGCTATATTGTGCTTGTAAGCAGTGCACATGGTTTGTTTTCAGAAAATGCATAAATGTTGCATCTACGTTGTATATATTTAATTGGATAAATATTGTAATGCATGAAAATCTAGCATCTTTATGTTTACTTTAAAATGTTGAAACTTTAAGAATATTTCATATTCATTTAAGTGTACTTAAAATGGTAGAAGAATGCTTGCTTCATACCATTAATAAAGACAATTCACTTTGCCCTTATTTATCTACATTCAAGATGTTGATTTCATTTCCATGAAAGAGGAATTTATCAGATAAAATATAAGTTTGTTGAATGAAGATTAACACCTCTCAAGAATCATTCAGACTCACTTGGTTGAGGTGACACTTTTCGAATATCCATCCAACACCAAGTATCCCATCAGAGAAAATTCTTGTTAAATATCAACTTGAAATATTTTTTTATTCCAGAAAATGGAATAACATTTTACAGTATTAAATAACTTTGTCTTTCAAATATTATGACTCTTCTATATGTAAATGATTCTAAAATACTCACATTAAAATGGTTATTTTTCGTATTAATTGAGTCCTGAAGCGATGAACCTCGCATATAAGGACGAGCAATAACTTCAACAAGCCTTGATCTGTTCGTTGAAACATTAGCATTTGAACCACTAGAGTTACTTGACTTGGCCTTAGAAGCTGACGTTCCACTTTGATTGGTCAAATTTGGATTGCTGCCCTTACGGTCCGGGAAAACGAGATGTTCAATGTTAGCAGTGTATCCTGGATCATTTCTGACGATATCTTGGAGCGTAATCCGAGCATTGCCACTATATAAAAGCAAACAGATGAGTTTGTAGGGAGTACATTTAGATGAAGGTATTAAATTGGTGAGAAGTCGTGTGAGTTGAGCGAACATCACTCACACACGAGAGATGATGTTATTAAACATAGGGTGTGCTTCAAAAGGAGACTTATCAACGAGGTAAACTCTATTGGGAAAATTCCTCTGAGAAGTTTAGCATTGCTTTCTACACGTTACATCAGCCCTTATAATTTGCTTGGTATTCCCATATGGATTGAGAAGTATGCAATCTCTAAACTCAATCTGGGCACTTGGATAACAATACTTTAGAAAAGATTAAAAGCTTTTGTTTAATGGTTATCTGAAACAAAGGGTTTAACTTTTTCTAGAGTTAAATATTTTCATAATAATTATCCAACAATTTTTTTTTGATGCTAGCTTTTTGTGTTTACTCACCAACGATCGTAATAAACTGAAATAATTTTCAGAGCAACGTTAATCTGTGCGACTAAATTCACACAAATTACTGACTTTACTAGATATATTTAAACTGAGGACGTATTTGATAACTTTCTGTGCTTGTACGGTTGTGAAATATGAAACTATGATGATAAATGTATTTAACATTTAATATTTATAAAATTAAGTAATTAAATACTACAAATTAAGATTATAAATATTCTCTTTGTGAGTGGAAAAAAATTTTTTAATTTATAATACTATAAATTGAGCTTCATAAAATTCTCTTTGTAAAATTCCAATCTCAGAATTTCTTCTGAATAATTATTTAAAGCTTTAATTGAATAAAAATGGTATAATTATTCACGATTATTTTATGCAAGGTCTTCAAATCAATATCAGTTATCATATCAATGAATTTTTTAATTAAACAAAATTGGTCGTTAAAAAACATTCATCACGCAAAAATATATTCTCTCAACTCATTGCACAGAACTTTGTTCTGAACATTTAATTGGGGCATACACTTTTTTATTTTCCTTTTTTTTTTTCAAAATTCCATTTTTCATTTTGTCAATGTTTAATGAATTCTGCAGTGGACTCAGTGATTCTTGAAACGATTTCTCTTTTTTTTTTTGCAACATCTGCTTTGAAAATGGTACTAAATATCTCTCTTATTGATGTTGAAGCTACTATCATTACGAACAGAAAAATAATAACATAAACTTTTATTAGATAAACAATAAAATTATCTCAACCTAATTTATAAAATTCATCAAGTACTTTACTTTTCATGACTAATATTATTGCTTAAGACAAGTTAAACATGAAATCGTAATTATGTGACCTCTTCCACCTCTGGAAATTTCAAAACTAAATAATTCATTGCTATTACTGAAATTGCTAAATTAGTTAGAATAGTTGAAATTATTAGAATAAATTCTTGACCTCAGACAAAATTATTATAAAAAGTTTTAAATCCATATTTCACTATTATTGCTCTGAATGAATGTGATTGCTTTTGGATACCAGATTTTGATTTGACTAGGTTAATTGTAAGCTCCTTGCACCACTTCTCAGATTTTGATTTGTTTCGGGATTGGTTGCTAGATGTCTATTATTAGACAAAATGAACTGACAGTGATTTGAATTTCTCTTCACGCAAAATCGATCCAAAAGAACATTGGTTGGTATTTTCATGCATTAATAAAGCTAAGACTGTAGCTGGAAACATTTTAGTACAATGGGAAGGAAACAATAAAATGAATACCATGACAGTAAAATAACTATAAAAAGCTCCTCATGAAGACTATTTTCTTGGATTTTTCATCATGAGAATTTTGCAAGTTAGGACTATGAATTAGTTAAGAAAAAAAGTAACTATTTAATGCATTTATTTAGCTGATTAATGATCTAATTAATTATCCAAGTTTTAAACTTTTTGAGATATTATTCGCTTTTTAAAAGTTACTTACAGTTAATTATAAATGAATTTGAATTTAATTTGATTCCAGAATATATAAAACTACTTTTTTTTACTTTATATCATATCAGTAATGATATAAAAATATTTTGGAGTAAAATTTTAATTCGAATAACATTTCAACTCTCTTATAAAACTACTTCAAAAAGCATTTTATATACTGTTAATGGAAAGATAATTTTTTTTTAAATTTATTGCTAGAAAAGTTACTAGTGTATATTATCTACTTTTTCTCCAAGAAAATTCTCTTCGTGTACCAAAACTAACTGCCATACAATTGGAGCTTGAAAAAGGAAATGTATCTAGATCTGTATTACCCAGAAGAAAAACCATGAGAGGATTTTTGGCCTCTTCTCTTGCCACTCCCATGGCCTGGCTTGATATTGGTCGTTTCAGCTAGCTGAAGTAATCGACTACAATGCTGCCGAAGCAGCGGATCCTCGCGTCGGTTCATTCTTCGCCTCGATTGTTCATCTCTGGGAGGATCACGATCTAAAATTCAATTTCAAGCCATATTCTATATTTTGTAATCCAATAAATACTTAAATAATTTTATAACAATAGAAGTAATCATGTCATTATGATTTAAATTCATGAATTATATCTATTTAGAATCATTTGATAGAAATTTGAAACTTATTAAGATATGTGCATTCAACAGTGCAAAATAAAAATTTCAAAATAAATTGAATGAAAGACAAATAAGAATAATAGGAATAAAAAACTTAAGCTGTAGTGTTTTATCATTGTAGTGAAATGAGAACGTGGTTGTATTCGTTCTATTTGATAGTGTCGCGTCGATATTGGAAATAGGACGATGTAACCAGCTTTTCTATACACATATGCCAAATAATGTCATTGCATAGGCACAAACAATCAGAAGAAAAAAAAAAATTGAACGTTTATATTTATAACATGAATGCATTCTCAGCTGCACATAAAGTCTCTTCAATATATTTTTACGTGAATGCATAATTGAACCACGAAAATTATTGCAAATATTGATTGAAAAAAATGAATAGTACTGTTATCTCTATTTATTAAACATCATTTTATGAATATTTTGTAATTAAGCAATAAATTAATTACGACTCGAGTTTTATATCAGAAACTAAATATGAATATATTTATAGATAGGAACAAATTAACTCGTTCTTTGATTGCGAATGTTTATTTCTTGTTGACTTAAATCATAAAATGGAAGTGTAACAATAAACGGTAAAAGCATTTCTCATGTGTACGATTAATAATACGCCTGCAGCAGTTTTGTTTTCCTATTGTATCTACACGGTTTATTCTTGTTGTATACAATAAAATTTAATCTAACGGGTCAATTAATATTATCAAACTTAGTCTAATGACTTGAAAGTAAGTTGAATAAAGGAGGTGTTAATATTTTTATCTATTTCAATAAAAAAAATCATTTTGTTTTAGATATTCACTTTTTATGCTGAATATTCAATTAGTTCAATTTTACAAGGTTAATTAAATTGTTCATTATTTTTTTTTTTTTAATGAAAAAATATTTATAAAACTATCTCCAGACTCTAGCATTATGAAAATTATATTTACATTTGTTCTATAAAATTCTTCCAATGCCAGTATAAATTTCAAGTACTTTCATTTTATATCAAACTCTTGGAGCTTAATTCTAACAAGCTTTTTAGAATAGCGAAATACAATATCAGATGTTTTCAATCACCAATAATACAGGAATGATAATGGAACAAAGCGGATAAAAGAAATTCAATAAAATTTTCTTTGAATCGCTACTTCTTTGCAAGAATCTGAAAGTTGAGTTCTTTGGCTATACAAAAGACAAAAAAGAAAATGTTAAATAAAAAAGAAAGTTAACAAAACTAACCGTATACATTCCATTGAACAGAAATAATAAAAGGAATAACAAGTGATAACAATAGTGAACTAAAGCTTTTACACTACTGCTAACATAATAATAATGTTTTTCAAATATGTCAAAAAGTTAAGCTATTTTTTTAACAACCTTGTTATGGTTACTAGATTTCGTAACACACTTTGAATTTTGTTTCTCGACTGATGCTGTAGATTACATTAAAAGCCCACAGCTGTGACCGCAACAGCTTTGTTCAAATATTTCACACACGACTATACATACGCAAAATCATAACTATGACCTCCTAAATGTATTTAATTCTACATAAAATTCCATGTTGATTAATCTTGTGAATTATTATATTTTTTTTTTATCATTATCAAATCATATTATCCACGAAAATAGACTGAATATAATATGGTAATATGGGCTTGGGTTTTTAAAACAAAAGATTAAATCCAGGCATTGATGTATGAAGATAGAGTAGCAACAATCGGTCATTGAATGTTATTCCATAGATAATATAAACAAGTTACTTTTTTTTTAATAAAATACATTTCAGTCATTCCATTCCGAATAAAATACCGTCAATATATTGATAATTTGCTTCAGGATTATAATGATAAAATATTGGAAATATTGAAACCACTGGTAGAATATGTTAATCGATTAGCAATTTATTTGAAACTGAATACTTCTTCTTTTATTGTGGAGGATTTGATGTGATTGAAAGTTTAAAAACTCATTACTACCTACATGTGTAATTATAAATTCAATAAATTATGAAATCAAATAAATAGATTATCTATTAATCACTGAACAATATTATTTGCATTTGTTATCATTATGTAATATTATAAATTTGTATTGAGGTAACTATGTCATAAGGGTAAAAAGACCTTGATCTTTTTTCACATTATTCTTAGATTTTCTAGTACGTTAAAGTAATGCAATAAATACTGCTAAACCGATGCTAAAGTGCCTTATAATTTTAGAATTTTTCATACCTTTTACCAAAAAATTTCCGATAAAGTATCAATTAAGTTTCGTGTAATTAAAAGTACAACAAGAATGAATATTAGTAAATTTAAATAAAAATATTATAATAATAACAAGCGTTATTAAATTTATCTAATGGATCTTGAATTAAATATTTATTTTGTTAAATATTTCATATTTTTTATCAAAAATATTGCTAAAAGTAAATGGAAATAATTAAATAAATGTGATGTAAAGAATGTTCTTTGAATAAAATATTTAAAAAGTTACTCGGAATATTTTAATGGATGTCTATACATGTATAGATAAATTTTTAAAACTAAATAAAGTTTAAAACTCACAAACTCGAATTTTTTGCTTCTAAAACTTCAAAAAACTAGAGAGACCAAGTTCATATATTCTCGATAAAACTATGAAATTTATTGACGAATTGTAGAAAGGAAAAAAAATTTCAAACATGCGATCAAGTATTTTATGGAAAAGTATTTGAAAAAGAGAAAGCTGTTAAATATGACATAAATCGAATAGTAATAATAATGATATTAAAAAACATATTTCAATTCTCCTTACCTCAGCTAACTGGTGTTCCTCCCACACCTCAACGATTCGTTTCCTGGACTTGTCCATAATTTCTGATAGCAGTCGTTGTGTTTTTAAATTGCCTAAGGCTTCTATCATTTCGTCTATAGTAACTTTAAGTGGCTTTTCGATATTTCTCTTTCCTCTAGGTCATTTGACCAATTCTACTAAAACTGCTAGCGATAAAATCCCCCGCAAATTCTCTTCGGATCAATCAACGTGTCGTTCTTTCTTTCTCTTATCTCTGCAATGTTGACACCCGTCGTAAATCCTTCACAAAAAAAAAATCATTGAAGATACTCCAAGTGTGAACTTTTATGTATGGAAGACTTTTTTAGTTATATTTACTTTTATTATGATCATAAAACCCAACTTTCAAATGAACATTTACTCCAATTTTAAAATTCAATTGATTTTCAAAAAGGGTTAATAATAAAAATAAAGATGTTTAAATTTTATATCATTTTTATACGCGAATTTTAACCTATTTTTTACTATCGTATGAATAATAATAATATTTATAAGCATTTTTATTTCATTTTTCCGGAAAAATTTATTTTCATATGATTTTAATAAAATTTCCATGTTTTAACAATGAATTTATTCAACAAATAATATTAAATACTTTACTTTCTATTTTTTTGCATAAAATAAATGATCGAAACAATTGTAAGCTGTCGATAAATGTGCAAAAAACAAAACAATGAAATGGAAAAAATTTCATTCCACTCTTATTGGGAAATAAAAACTATTTTATTGAAACTCATCTAAAACATTTATTATAAAACTGAATAAAAAAAACAATTTTTTTTTTTAAAGTAAAAAAAAATAAACAGATAGGATACAACGTGAACTAAGGAATAACATAGTAGCAGGCGGTCATTGACCTATTGTAGGAGGGAGTCTGCATTTGTGGAGACGAGAAAACTCCTACGTGATTTTCTCGTGCGCGGAAAATTTCCGATCGATTTCTTTCGAGTACTCCGTTGTTTCTGTACAGGTGATTCATCAAAATTGTATCACTACTCAACGCCAATCAATCCCGATTACTTGATAAGTTCTCTTGAATGTCTTTTACAGAATCCATTTTATTTATTCCGGATACCAACTGAATAAGCGTATAATAAAAGGCCAACGAAAATACTTCATAATAACCGCAAAATGCCATATCATGCTTACATTATATACAAGTTAATTAAAAAGTGATTCCAAAATTCAAACAAAGCAAGCACTAATTAACTTGTTATAAATGAAGTAATTACACAATAAATCATCGATGAAGGATGAATTGATGTTAAAAGAATCCAAAAAATGACGTTGCTTTTCTAGGAGAGATTTAATTACGCTTGTATGATAATTAAATAAATCACTTTTGACATAAAAGTATGACAAATCATCAGTGAAAAATATTTAAACTTTAATATCTGTCATACTAAACAAATATTTCATGAATCTCGACTAAAATTACATATGAGAAATATCCAACATTCATCAGTACCTTGCACTTTTTTAAAAATTTTTTATTTAATTTTCCGTGGCTTGAAAGTATGAAATTCATTGCATGAGTGATGAAATGTTCCAGGATGTTTAAATGTCTAATAAAAATAGCTTGGTTTGTGTATCAAACCAAGTGATAGACATAGGTATAGACAACACCACTGAGACTCTCTTCACCCCTACAGTTTTATCACGTTTACTCGCGGCGTTGCATCGTGTCCAATTCCACGTTGTCCAATGCTATCTTTTCATACTCATTGTCTGCTATGCACCACGTGTTGAAATAACATTAATAATACAACATTATCTTTAATTAATTGTTAATAAAAATTAGTTTTTAATTAATATAATAAGTAATTTAGTTCTAATAGTTGATGATAACAATAAAGTGTCTAAGTATTTGTTTAACGATTCAAGTCCCTTTTGTCGCGAATCCTTTAGCCCGCCGGTTCGACGATGACTGCGTCGTTTGCGCTGTCTCGCGCTTCTCACCGGCTCATCTATCGATTTTTCCGCGCAGCCTCCGCGGTCGCGGCACCAAGAGAAATGGAGGAATACACTGAGGAAGAAGAGGGAAGTCCTCAGGTTTGTTTCTCATACATATTTTCTCTCTTTCACTCTTATAAGATATATTCATTTTTACATTTGTAGGCTCTTGTAAAAACACCCGTCAAAAAGTTTTTAAATGCATCACATTAATATTAATCACTTAGAAAATTAATTCATTAAGATGTTAGACTGATGCATCATTTCATTATATTACCAGCATGTAAGGAAGAGATTATGTTCCTTTCAAACAAAAACAGTTCAAATAAATTTTAATATTATTATTATTTCCAGTGTTTCATAAGTAACTGAAGAAAATGGAATTGGAAAAAATCTCAATAAGAAATAAAAATTTTAAATAAATTAATTGTAAACATAAAAGTTGTTTCAATGTACTGATGTTTTTTTCAATAAAATTTAAAATAAAGTTTAGTTAATTTTAAATTATGTGTACATTTATAATATTTGTCTAAAAAATAATGTATTTTATTTTTTGATATAAAAAGATTTAACTTCGCAACAAAATCAACTTTAATTTAATTTAAGATAAATTATTATTACAAATCAATTTAAATTATTTTAGAGCACTCTGGAATTAATCCTACATTAACACATATTTGCTAGTTTCACAATGCTCATAAAATGTTATTTCAGCTTAATAACATCAGCTTTATACCCTTGATTACTTTTAAAATTTTTTAGATGGAATCGATCGAATAACAAACACATTAAGAGTTCGAAGGTTGGTTTAATGTTGGGGTGAAGTTAACTTCTCAAGATACTTTGTGACATAATGATTTTTTTAATTGATCAACAAAATAAAGTTGAATGATTGATTTACTATTGGTTACAAAAATATATAAATGAAGAAAAACCCGTGTCTATTGATAAATTAGTCCCTGTAGAACAAACAAACCTGTAATTCTTTCAAGTTTCATTGACGGACAACTATAATTTCCGGCTGAATCTACGCAGAAAAGAATAGACAGATAAAACAGTGGTTTTATTTTTAGTTTTATTTAGTCGTTAATTTGCTGTAATGTTGAACAAAATCTATTGAGGTCTTTTTTCGTAGACAATAGAAAGCGTCTGATCATAACAAAGCTGTTTCTACTGATCCATGCGGTCTTTTTGAATCATACTCATCATTTTTTTTTTCCTCTGCTTGCTAATTTTTCTATCAGACTTCTTTTTATATCTTTTTAGAATTTATAGACTCAAATGCACACAAAACTTTGTAATTGATTTCCCTTCAAAAGTTGGTCTAAATTTTCAATTAAAAAGTATTTTTATTTTTGAAATCTATCTTTGGTTAGTGTCTAACTATAGATATATACTATCTATTCTTCTTTTTGTGCACCGGAAGTGCTGAGGATTTATTAGGATCTTGTGGACTCGTGCGAAAAACGATGACATGTCTGACCATAAACGACCTCGACTACTACAAGCAAACGAGCGCACCATGTTATCTTTTTTCCCACTCTAGTAAGTAGCTGCTCTCAGCCCCTAGTTCAACTTACGAAAGAGATTGACGAAAACACATGAGAAAAGCTCTTGCCCCTTTTTGAAAAAACGAAGAAAATGGTAACATTTATCAAATAAATTGATATACATGAAATTACGATCGTTTAAAGGATAAAGATTGTTGAAAAAAATTTACCACAGCCTAAAGCCCCTTACAAAATCCAATAAAATAAAATATATTTCCTTTAGGGATGAATGATTGTTAGGTAATCATCCGGAACTCTTGAAAATTTTCAACAAATCATATCTTAATCTAAAATGGTCGAACAATAATTATCATTTCACGTTTACAGTTGTTTGTAGTGAAGTCTTTAACAATAAAAAATAACCTTCTTGCTATTTATGATTATATCACAAGTAATCATTACGTATTATCAAATTTTCACACATTAAAATCGACAGTCATCTCAACATCTGTAATTATTGGCTTTCATCCACCACTTATTCAAAAGCTTATCATTCCTATTTATAACTCAGATTATCATAATAATTATAATTACAATTGTAAAATTAACATGATTCACTATTAAACAACCTTGATTTCAATTTAATAGAGTAATCTACTTTTTATTGACTCATATAATTATAACTCATAAAGTAGTACAATTCTATGAATTATTTCATCGAAGACAAGTAGTGTGCATTGAGATGAACTAAGTTTAGTGTATTTTGAAATAAAGTTTGTTGTAGTTTATCCCTCATGACAGCAGTATAAAAATAATTATTATCTTTGAACAATTAATATTCTACAATAAATTGCAAATAATGAAGAGCAGACAAAAAAATTATACAAGAAATACTAAGAAAGGAGAGAAAGAAATAATGAAATTAAATTGCCGGATTATACAATCTTACTCTAGAGAATCAATTTTATTTAATGAGGTTGAAAGACTTTTCAATTGTCAACGTAGCTTTTTCTTAATATCAAATATTCTTCAGTCACAGATCAACTTTACCTACTGCAATGTGATTGAATAAAAATCAGTGTAAAATTATTAAAGTTATATGATGATGTTTCAATTTACTTTGTTTGAATTGCAGTTATGTATACATATAGAAGTATTGAAAATCACTACTCCGTAAAATAGTCTCATTCAGGATAAAATGACAGCTTACTTCTCCAGAGAATTTTATATTTGTACATCAATATAAATTATGAACGAGGAATATTAAATTTCTACATGAACAGTAATACTATTAAAATTATATGACTACATATTGCAAGTCAAATATTTCTATTAAAATTGATTTACAAACTTCTGTATAATTTACCCAGATGGTTTAATGATTTGTTTAATTAATTTTTCGGTAATTATTACGAATTACCGAAAAGATAATTATTTAGAATCCGGCCTCCAGACAAAAATCGCTCAAAATAATTTTTTATGCTTTTGGGGTTATTTCTGAGGGTACAAACAGTAAATTTAAAGTGGGGGAGACATATTATTTCTATTACTTCCTCCGTTACATGGTATAAATTTCATATGATAAATCAATGAATTTTATTAAAATCGGCGATCGTACATTCTAAAAAGTGGTAAAAAGAGGCAAGGGGGGAAGGAGTGTTTATAATTTGGTCAATATTCACTCTCGGGGGGAGGAGTGTTAAAAAAGCATAAATAGTTTGGTAATTTTTAAAAATATTTATGATCATTTAACACCCGCCTCACCTTCCATCTTCCTTTAAAAAGTGTCTCCCCCATCGTTAAATGTATAATTTTACCGAACAGAATAGTTTCTAGGCAGTCGAAAATTTTTTTGAGTGATTTTAGTCTAGATCCCTAATTCTAAATAATTACCAGAATCCAACATACAGTAGCAATTTAATATTTAATCAATATATATTTATTTAATGATAATTTAAAGTTGCATACAATTTTAACTGATATGAAATTTGGAACTTTTTCAAGAAGAGCGTCACAAATTTCTCCATCATTCATTTGAACTGACAAAGGTTAAAATTGCGAAAAGCAATTATTATTTATTCAAGGTACATCGTGAATAGGGGTTATAAAGTAATGGCTTGATGTTGTAACATAATTTACTACATATTAGTCAAACTACCGGTTGATAGTTAGAGTTTAAATGCTATTCTCATGTTTTAGTCTGCATTTAAAGTAAATAAATGAATCTTCTACCGAACTGTTATTCTTGAATCGTTCAAAAAAGGACGTCGAACTTGTCCTTCCATATCTTATGTGCGATAACAGTATTTGAATGCTTTTATAATTAAAGTATAACCTCATTACTTTACCAGATACATCCGCCTTTCAATTTTAGTCATTCTTATTGTGAACATTTCAGATTATTTTTATATACGCACTTGACGACTATATTGAGGACGACAACTAAAAGGACCTGATAATATACGGACCAAGTTTTTTTATATCGATTTCTATAGTGGTCTTGGGTCCAGTTTTTATGATATTACTGTGGTACATTCTTTGCTCTCTCTTTCTTTCTCTACAGGAATACGTTCAATTCAATACATTTTAGGATATATGACTTGTGACACTTGCCTCTATTCAAAATCGCAAATAACCTTCATCAACAAAAATGAGTAGGTTGGTAGCAGAGACGAACCAGACCTGAGAGTTCAAAAAAAGAGGAAGATCAAAGATAAAAAGAAACGGAAATAAAGAGTGACGGGGAAAATAAATTCTGGAGTAAACTGAAAGACAGACGAAAACGCCACAAATGGAGTGGAAAAGTAAAATGAAAAACGGTAGAAGGAAAAATTTACGCAACAACTGTATAACAGGAAAGTAATGAAGAGAAAAATGACGGAAACAGGACATTGCATTATAAAATTTAAAATATTTCTCTGAGAGATAAATTAAATTAACTTGTAGGAAATAGCATCCGTAAGTATCCTCTAAAAAAAACAGTTTCAAAAGATATCTTATACCCTACATGAACAAGATTATATTTTTGAATAAAACAATAACACTTGTGCAGCATAACATAAACGATGGTAGAATGATAACAGAAATACCATGATCCTGCTATCATTAATGAATGATGCAAAATATTATGATCAAAAATAAAATTATTCTTGATCCAAGAGGATCCTTGTTAGGATTATTTTCTAAGATATAAATAAATAAACCAATTGTTGAGGAACTTTAATGATAATTGACCATGTATTGCAACAATAAAAATTTTTTAATATATTAACTATAGCTTATCCTAACTGGAATAAAGTTGGTCTCGATATTTTATTATTTATTCATATAACGCTTGGCTAGAAGATTGTGGATAATTAAATACATAACGCAACTAGGAACTTCATTACGTATTATATCTTACCAAACACATAAGAGGAATGGGAAATACAGTGTATGTCATTCAAACATAACCGAGAAGCTCAACCAAAATTGCTGTAATTTTCTGGGTTACGAAATTGAAATAAGCTAAAGGTGTATGCTTCATAGAATAACCTAACAGGAAAGCTAAATTAAATAGCCAACTTCCAACGCAAGTTTCATAGTTAATTTGAGTACACGCAATTTCTATGGACTTAAAATTTCAATAATGGAAGTCAATGTGGAGGTGAATAAATAAACGAAAATGGGGAAATTATTAATTAGATGTCATAGGAGTTTGGAAAGAGAGAAAAAATGACGGAAAATTTTCAACGGTAACCTTGAAACAGAAAGAAAGTTTTAGGTGCTGAGTAAAATTTTCAATAAAGTTACTTATCCCCGTAGGAGCCAAGTTGATTGAAACCAAGGGTGACAGATAATCCCCCAGGCAATGTGGATAAACGTCCTTGGTACGTACTAGGAAGAATGGTAAAGTTTCCTATATTTGAATAATTGGAGCTTAAACATGATACTAAATTTTGTTTTATCAAAGACAAAACAAATTCATTAGTAATGAAGTAAAGTGACATTTTCGAAACTCAATTAATGTTTGAAATGAGCAGAATTGAGTGAAAGATGTATTTATGATCCTGGCAGGATTTCAAAAAGTCGATAGAGCCCTAGTAAGTTAGGTCAGTTGGGAATATGATGGGCCAAGGTCTTTCCTAGCACCCGTGCAACTTGTGCGCACGGGTTTCCCCTATTTTTCATTTACTCAACACGCTAAAAGTTCAATGCCAAAATTGGTATTAAATATCAACTTGGATAATGAGGTTGATTCGTCGTAATTAAATTGAATGTAGGCAGAATATTTTAGTGGAATCAAGGTTATTTAAATTATAGTTTATAATTAAAGAGAATTTTTAGATAAATATGTTTTATGATGATTAAATTGAAAATTATATTTTTTTTAATATTCAATTAAAACAAATTACGTCATCAAAATATGTTTAAAGTTTTTTTTTTTTTTAAAAAGTGAATACTAAAAAAATTTTTGAATGATCGAACTCAATTCTAGTGTAGAAATTTACTCTAAAAAATTTTTTTCAGATCGTTTTTACAATTTTGATAAATAGAATGAAAACTATGGCCTAAAAATTCACTGAACAATGATTCATTTATCAATAACTTTTTGAAAATACATCGTTGTAAAATAACTACAAAAAAGCTATCTTCTAACCAACTTGTCATGCCAAAGTGACTGAAAAAATAAAATTTTTATGTCTGTTACATTTTTGATGTAAAAAAAAAAAAAAATAAAAAATTCAAAGATAAAAATGACTCTACCTTAGCCATTATTGGATTGTAACTTTTTAAAAAAAAATTACAATGAAGTTTCTTGAATAGTAGTTAATAGCTTATACGTATAACTTTGATCCTTTTTGAAAAATTTTCCCTAGCCATTTGATCCTTTAGACTCAATTCTTATTAAAGCTGAAGAGACAGTTTTAGCTTTAAATTAAGATTACTTAAAAAGAAATGGTTAGACGTTAAAACAATTAAAAAATATTCATATCAAATGTATTCATTTTTAATTATTTTTTTTTTATTTATATACTTAGATGGTCTTTTTAAAAATTCTTCATAAAAATAAAAAAATACTGCACATCTTTCTTTGCATTAAATTCCATTCATACTTCAGTTGACTATGTCGTTAATAAGATGAACTGATTTATCACGGCGTAAAATTGACTGTAACCCAAAAACCAAGAAAGATTCACTTTTTTATGTTTTTAACATCTCGAGAATTTATGAAGAATTTCGAGCATAACTTTTAGCATCATAAAATTTTCAGAAAACATTTAATAGTGGAAAAGAACGAATAGAAGAGAATGGTGCCAAAAAAGAGAGAAAAAAATAAAATTTTATGGTTTAGAATTCAATGTAGTAAGTCTTATGATTATAGAGGAAAAAAACATGTGTTTTAAGAATAGCAAACTGGGAAAAATAAGATCGAATATCTTTGCGACGTGGAATTCAAAAAACATTAAAGGATCATGTTCCTGAAGAAACAGAGGATAATATATCGTAACTCTTTTTCTCGTTTAAAAATCGTTAACGCAAACTAAACAACGAAAAATGAAAAAAATTGAGCACGTCAGAGAAACTGGGTTAAATGTACATGGAATATATATATAGATAAGTTGATGTAGGCTTGATATGTCCTCAGCATACGCCTGCTTCTTTTACTTATTCTTTTCACAGTGCTTTGTCTTTTTTACAACGTAGCAAACTTGATCTATTCTCAACAACACGTGACCCGAAATAATATTGAAATTTCTACATCACTACAATCTACTTATACAGATATAATTATAAATATCTGCTCTAAAAAAATTTAACTACTTTTATTTAATAAATATTCAGAATATTCTTCAACTAAACTAACTTCAAAGAACTAACAATCAAAGATAAAAAAAAAAAAATATAACCAAATGTTTACTTTTAATACTAGTTATTATAAACTATTGGTTTGGTTAAATGAATATGTACATTATTGGCTAAAGTAAATAACAAAGTTAATTGAAGTTCATAAATGGACATTTAAACGTACATAAATTTGTTTGAAAAATCATCATATACATGTTTACTTGTCAGAAAAATTACAAAATTGAAAAATTAAATTGGCGTTTTTTGAAGCATGAAAATGATAATTAACGTTTTTTTAATTCTCTTCATGAATTAAAACCCCTTTGTTTATTATCAATGAGACAGATTGACACGTTAAATGCCATTGAAACATCTAGAGGGTTTTCAATTGTTGAAAAATACTTCACATTAATGAACTAGCATCAAATAAATCACATTCAATAGGAAGAGAATAAAAATCATTTCAGTTATTTTGGAAGTTATTTAATTTTTCTCTTCTTTATGTAGAGAAGTAATGAATAATTCTTATAACAAGATAGATATATTTTTACTTTCCATTTAATTGTTATTGTTCTACAATTTTGCTGACTAAGTTATTTGTTGTGAGAATTAAAATCTTCTACATTGAATCAGCAAAGTTGAAGAATTTATTTATCACATACAGGACTAAAACCGAAGGCAATGGAACTTTAAAAGTATGTCCAATAAATAATAATATATATAATAATAAATTGCTATAAACTTTTTCATTTACCTTTAACTTAATAATATTAAAGTTTAGAGTTTTCACATTTTAATGTAATTAAATTGAATTTTTAATTGAAATTCTATTCACTATATTTTTTCATTAAATTTTCTGATAACAACTGTGTGAAGCGTCGAACCAATGCAATTTTTTAGTCCTTCATAAGCAGTTGAAATGACTGCAATGATAAAAATCAAGAGATTATCTTTCCATCGTCCACGAGATTCGACAGTAGCAGATAAATTAATTTCATTAATTTTTATTGATTTATTTCAGAATTCAAAAGAGGATAAATAATGAATTTAAAATTGGAATTACCTGGTAAAAAAGTTGCATTTTAAGCTTGGACTTAACAATATCAATGAATCCTTGAATAATTAAAAGTTTTCCGTAATAAACCTAGAATGAGTAATATGATGGTAATAATTTTTTTTTAATTTATTTGTTCTACAATAAAACTTTTATGATGGAAGAGATAAAGTTGGTGAAAAATCTCAATCATGTTTTTAATTATATATATAAATTAAAAAAAAAAAAAAAATTGCCTGGTCTTTTTATCACAAGCTTTTAAAACGATATGCTACATTTAGTTGACTCTGATGATATTTAATTTAACCGAAGTAAATAAAAAATCATAAACGAGAACACTACAATTTTCATGCCTGAAAAAGAGTCTTTTTAATTTTCCTATATTTATAAAACTATTCTTTTCAACTATTTCAAGCTCTTTAGAAAAATTTATTTCAATTCATCAAAAGTAGTTAATCACAAAATATTAACTAGCCAATTGATCAGCTCACTTCTGATGATTATTTATAGCAATATTTTTTCAATTATAATGTCATTAATATAAATTATAGCAATGAATTAATTAATCTCTTATCTATGTTGTATAATTTCGTTATCGATTCTATCTTTGGAGTATGGAGTATCATAGGATTACCTGTTTCCTACTCACGTTATCACTTTTATAAATGATCCTACATGTTCAACTTGCTAAATTGATGGATGTGATCATAATGCAGTACTGCTCATAATAATCATCATCATTATTAGAACAATTATTGTCAATGCTAATAATAATCATAATCATAACCATGTTCATGATCCCATTTCATGTTACATGTAAGAATAATAAATCGAGGATCAAGTGTTCATGTCAAAATTTAATAGTTAAATCCAGTTAAAATGAACTTGATATCATATGAGTAGTAGGCTGCAATGATGGTATCCTACAACTCATGTCTTATAATTACACAGTTTTATGTGAAGCAAACAACTTGTAATACAGGGGTTTCTACTTCATTCCAAAGGCTTTGATGTATTAAAGTTCAATCATGGAACTTAGTTCCTGTTTGACTTTAAACTAGGCGAGCCTATAATATATATTATATATATTACAAACATAAATAAAGTAAGCTAGAAAACATGAATGTATGTATTTAGAATGAACTAGCTTTTAAACATTTACCTATACCAATTGGATATTATCTTACTCTTATCAGCCAATGTGAGTAAGGTTTTCTCTATTCTCTTTTAGCTTTTGTGCTTACAGCAGTCTTTGTTGTCATTTATCTGAGAATCGAACATAAGATAAAGTTGTTGATTTGGAAGAGGCTTTACTAGTATTGTAATATTACAGTTTGGGTAAACTTTTGTTCTCGAGCATTGCTCTCTACTTGTCAAAAGAGCCAACAAATGATAGTGCAAATGTAGTAATGGTGGAAACTGGAGAACATCTTATGCAAAGTGCAAGTAAATGAATGTATTGACAGCTGTAAGACACCTCTACTAGACTCCGATTTGCTGAAGAGTATACTGGAGTTCAAGTATTGGAGATAAATTAAATATTATATTAGAAAATATTTAATTAGATAAGCAGATAGAAAGATCAATAATAAAAGTGTTTCAATATTCATTAAGTCATATAAAAAATTATAGTTGTTCAATTAAGTAATTGATCATTTATATTCATTCTAATTGAGACATTTTATGAAATTATAATATGAAAATTTTAATTTCTTCAATGTTCATCTATTTTGATATAGATAATGTTAAAGGCTTAACACACTGAGGTGATTTCTAATTTTTTACGACAGTACACTGGCAAGAAGTGCGAAATGTTCTTGAAAAATGCATTCTAGTAGATTAATCCTCACTCAGGCGTGAAAATCAATAAAGTCCAGTTTTACCATCTTCGCGAGTGACTAAATCCATCAATCTTTTATCTTCTGTGTTCATTTTTGTTGTCTTATTGTTCTGATAATGGTTTCACTTGTACTTCAAGATTATAAATTTTGGTATTTCAATATTTTTCATACTTCTCACGTACGATGTAAGAAGTGGAAATGAGAGGAATTTTTATTTCCAATACTTTAAAATAAATACTAATTCAATTTTCATTAGTATTTTGTGAAAGCCATCATTTAAAAAATGTGGTCAATTTTTTTGTTGTATTTTTCAAACAGATTACTATGTGGTGATAAGTAATTTTAACAATTGAATTGAAATCCGAGGATGCGAGAATTTGTACCTCAAAATATTTTGTTGGTTTTTCAATCTGATAATCTCCATACCTTGTCGAAATAGCCCTGACAAAATATCTCATACGAAATATCCTGAAATAAAATCAACCAGGCCATCCTCATGATATAATTTTTTTCTTTTTTTTCTGTAGAACATCTCGATAGTTGGATATTTTTAAATTTAACTATCCTCTTCAAATATTAATTTTTTCCAACTTTCAAATGGTATCACATATAAATATCGAAAATGAAATATTTCTCCTAATTGATTCACTTTTTATTATATAAATTCCAAGCATTCTTCCAATAAAGTCTAAAAATAAATTTAATTTAAGATTTATATCATAAAAAAGCAGTACGAAACTTTAAACTATAAATTATTTTTAGGTATTCTATAATTGAATATTTTATTTCAAGTAAGTCTAAAGCAAAATGAAAAATATAACTGACAATTTTTTTAAAAAATATACAATTATTTAAAAATAAGATGAGAGAATGAAGCATCTTGAAAAAAAGGATTTAACTTAATTACAATATTTCTTAAATTAAATCTAATTCTATTACAAAAAATTATAAAGTATAATGGTTTTATAAAAAGATTTAATTCAAGCTAAGCTTACTTTAACTAGACTTCTCAACAGTTGAAAAAGCATAGCATCAGAGTTACTCTTAGTGCAGTGTAAAACACTGATATTTTCCTACAAAAAATAGCTAATTAATTTTTATACCCACAAATCCAATAAATAATTGTTAACATTTAATTTTTTATAAAATTATAGTAATTGCAGTAATTAATTAGCAAAACAAAAAAGATCTATTTAATAGGTTGTATGTAAACTATTCAATCATTGAATCCTTTCATAATTACCTCAACCAACAACTCTTTAATAATTTATAACTCGAATACTTAATATTAAAAAATTAACTCGCCAATCCGGTTCGTTAAGTTATTTTATAAATTTATCAATCTGAAGAGAAATACTCTGAACGAACCTACTTATACTATTGGAAAACTGCTGAAATGAAAGAGGAATAAATGATGATTCTTCAGGTTCATATACGACATACCAAGCTTGATCTCTGCCTATTCATCAAACCATCTAGATCAGAGATATCCTTACAACTTGTTCTCATCGGATTATTCTCACCAACTGGCCAACAAATTTGGAATCCATATTTGCCCTGGATACCCATGTCTATTGTTCATGTACCATTTCAGGAAGACGATCTGCTTTTGCTGCATGACTGTTTTCAATAGGCTGCTCAACTACAACTACATGATCTACATTACATATTATTCGATTAAATGCTAGTTTATCATATCATATGTCAATCTATTTCAATTTCATTGAAAATATTATTCTTCTCATCTTCAATATGAATTCAAAACTAATTACAGAATTTTCTTGAACTGATAATACGACTAATTATTAATAAAAAAGTGAATAAAATATCCTAGGTAGAAGAGTGTAATAGTTAGATAATTAAAAATTGAATTTTATTTCATCTAAAAGCTTATTTTATGTATAGTTTATTTATAAAATCATTGTAACTCTGAGCTTGTAATAAAAATTCTAAAAATTTATTTAACAAGCTATTATAAAAAGAGTTATTGCATTTAAATCTAATCCTTTTTTTAATAATCCCTTCTCTATCTCACTTTTCTATCTGATGAAGTAATTTAGCATAATAAACTCCATGTCTACACTATCATTGTCTTCATAATTATTCAGAATAATTGAAATCCAAGTCATGTAGGTTTCCTAGTTATTATGAAGTAAATTATGATTGGAAATAATCTTATTCAAATAAAAGAAATGAAAAAATGAATTTCTATAAACGAAAAATGTAGTTAATAATAAAAATAATAAATTTGAAAATAAATTGCTCCTTTTTTTTTTAGTCATTCTGAACTTATTCTGCCATGAACATCTTATCAATATTTGCTATTGAGCGAAACTCCATTAAATCGTGGTAAATATATTTTTTTTTCTCTACCATGCCATCTTATTTCAGAAAATAACACCTGCTAAAACTAAAATATTGGATAGAAAAAAATATGAAGTGTCTGAAATATCAATTTCACGTGATTTCCACTTATTCTGATATTACTTTAGAATAATATTTCTAATGGTGATCAAAACAGTTGGAGAAAAAAAATATTGCTGAACAATAATTAACTGTTAATATTACGTTAATTCTATTACGAGATAATAATGCATTTTAAATAACATCTTATTTAAATGCAAAACTATGAGATTACTCATTAGCTTTTTATAGACTTTTTCAAGTTTGAATAATAGGTGGATAGTTATCTTGATTACTTCGTCGTCATTCATATTCTTATAACGTCCAACTTATGACGGTAATAAATACTTTGTAAGTATACAAATTATGAAGAATTTTATCATGTTTCACTTCTTAAGAAAGATTTTAGCTTATTTAGAAAGTATCAGTAAAATAAAAATGATCGTAATGAATAAAAAAATATCATTAATGATTGTTTTTATAATAAATTTACTAATTTGTATGTTCATGGCAATCATCAATAAGATAATTTGGAAATTAATGGACACAAAAAAAAGTTGTAAAGTTTTTCAGCTAATTTTTTTGAGACTATTTGTAATTAATACTCTACTTTCTTTAGTACAGTAAAGTTCGTAAAAAAGACTTCCGCAATTTAGTTTTTATGTACTTGTTTAGTCTCTTCAATGGGCAAAATGGCTGTCTCTTTATTACAGCATTGAATATAAACTTTAATATTCATTAGTTATGATGAATACTTTGTAAATTTAAATAGTTGAATAATTTTAATATAATACGAAATAAAAATAAAACAAAAAGACTGAATTAAGGAATATCTGTTATGTTAGTTTATAGTTTGAAGATGTGATTAAGGATCTTCTAGTTTAAAGCTCAAAGCTCAGAGATTTCTTTCTAAAGCTAGATAGCATAAGGCTAGTCCTATTTCTTTGGACTTTATCTTCTTCAGATATTTTTCTACGAGAAGTAACTCTAACAGAATAAAAGCACTCTGGTAAGAGCTATTGTGATCACCTACTAAAACATCTTTTGTTTATTTAGTTCATATAAAGAATACTTGAAATTCATTTAATAAATTGTTAAAGGTCAGTTGAACAATTAGTTTATTTATATTTTTGGAATTTATTCGAAAATTTAGATACGTCTGTTGGATAGAATAATTGAAAAAAATTTAACTTTCAAACGATATTAAAGTAATCAAAGCTTTGTCCACTTGATGAATTTTCAGAAAACCTGCCTACACATGATGTCATTTCTACTCTAAGAGAAGCTTTTTACTACCCTTCTGCAAACACTGTTCAATACGTGGCCAATTTCCTTTGACAAGATTCTAATATCAGAAGCTTGCATAGAATTCATGATGAAATAATTATGTGTAATATTTGAATATTTAAATTTTTAATTGTTTTTTTAAATAATACATCAAGCAAATAATCGAAAGCCAAAAAATAAATAAATTAATTGATAAATTTACAATAAAATTCTCATCAACTCCTGATCATCTAATTATTAACATCATTATTCTGGTAATTATAATAAAAAAGTAGCTTTTACCTCAGAACATTAATTATAGCACTAAAAATCAATGATTAAGTAATAATTTTATTTTAAAAGAAACAACGATTTTCAAAAAAAAGAAATTATAAAATCAATATTTTCTTAAAAATTAATGATTATAGAAGTGTAGAATATTAGTTGTGAAATCGTATGAGTGTAATCTTCAAATATATATATAGAAAATCAATAAGTCTATTTTCTTCGAGGTGAAAGGTTCAAAAACCCTATTTAACCTGTAAAATTGGATTCTAAATTATTTCAACACTTGAGAATCTTTTTTCTTATCTGAAAATGTCTGTGTTAGAGTCCAGCTATTTAACATGACATCATGTTCATGACAAAGATGACAGCCTCCAAGAATTTTCTAGCAACAGGTGAGAAGGGCACTAAGACGGCCGCCAGCTTACAACAATGCAGTTCTTTTTTGTCGTTGATGAATACCACGAGGCGTTAGCAATGTTTTTTGAGCTTGGCTGGACGTCAGGATTAAGCCTCATGTTGGCTTGGTTGAAATGGGTTGTTCGCTTCGACGGGTGTGAAAAGCTTTACCAGTGATGAACATCCCAAAGAACTTAGAAGAAAAGAATGATAGACATGCACGCGATTTTTATACTGACAGTTTTCTATGTATATACACTCATTACAGTCTTATTTTGATTATTTTTATCTTCTTTCAAGTTTGTTCATCATAAACAATCAACCTTTCCATCATTGTAATTGATAATAATATTAACAAAATATTTCACGGGTAATTATGCTCAGTCATGCATCACTCACCATGTAATTTAGTGAATAGCTTGAATACCTTCTAGGTACAAGCAATATATTACATATTATAGCAGATCATCATAATATCAGGTCGTTCTAAAGCCTGAGTGTAGTTGTCTCGATATTATATAATAATTTAAAGACATACCTGTACATATATCTACATGGAGTGAACATTTTAGATCGTTCTACTAAGAAAATTGATGATCAAGAGCACTTCTGGATTTTACATAGCTATGAGAACACGAATGACATACTAGCATTTACGATCATGGTAAAGTACTGAGGAAGATACTTACTTGGTACGTGTAATCTCTTGGTTAGTGGAACGTGCTTGACAATCTTTCCAGCAAACCTACATATTGATATAATTTTCTTAGTTGTACAATAAATTCTTACATAAATCTGTGAGTCAATAAAAATAAAAATTAAAATGTACTGACCGTGCAACATAACTGTTCTAAACAGTACTTAAGATGTCAAGTATCGTTCAATTGATAATCCATAAAACTTTTCCAGTTAATTTCTTGCCTGTTGCTGTAGAGTAATGAGAAAACTATTCAAACACTTAACTTTTGAGATTTAACTCACTTAAAAACAATAGATTGTCCACAATACAGTAATAATAATTAAAAAGTTAAATTGCAGTATTTTCGGTGCGTGAATATTTTTTAAATTGTAAAAATCACTGAATAAAAAAATTATATAAAAAGCAGATATAATGAGCTATTTAAAAGTACTGTAATTATTATTAGTTGGTTGACCATCACTCGTCATGTTGCTTAAGATACTAACACTAACCAGTAGCTTGATTTGTTCATTATTATGAAAAAAGGCGGATGTGTAGGCATGTGTCTACTTTCAAATCAAATGAAAGTAAAATCCGAAAAAAATTGCACTGTTGAAAGCTATTATACGTAAACAGATAGTCGTCTTTGAATGATTTTACTTGATTTATTGCATGACATAAAAAATTTTTACTATCATAGAATTCTTCGACAATAAAACTAACTTATTACATAAAATTCATTATAAAATTATCCTTGATTTGATAATTATCCTTTTACAATCACTCACTGACAGCGGAACGCGTAAATAAATTTGTCTCAATTTATGTTTTAGGTAAAAACGAAATTTACTTTATTTCAATACGATAAATTGCGTCGCAATTGCGAAATAACTACTAGAGTCATCTGTCGGAAATAATTTTAAAATGTCACCCGGTAATCTGTTTCCGGCACGTTGTATCGTGTAAAAAATTGAATCAAATTATAAATATTTTACAATAATTTACATAATTATATAGATACAATTAAAAACGATGAATTTTATTTTGAATAAACATTTTTTTTAAATATGAAAACAAATATTTTAATAAGATTTCAAGAAAAAAAACATAAATATCATCTACAAAAACTAAAGTAGTCGCATAGTCGTTACACATTTTCCGGTTGTTGTGCTGAAAGAGAAGTGCGGCATAAACCACTACACATTATATACAGCAAACTGTTCAAAGATATCAGTCAAGTAGACGCGACATTCAGAAAACGTAATTGATTTTATTTTCTGGACAATACAGGTAAGAGATAAATGTATAATATTTTGTTTGTTAAACTTTTTGGTAATATTTTATATTGTTAATTTGTGTAATTATTGAGTAAGTAATACAATATATAGAAAATAAACAGTGTTCTACACGTGGCCCTTCCAAAAATACGTTAACAAATTTGAAATTTTATCTGAATTATTTAACAAAAAAAGTTAATGTTAAAAGTTTGATTGATCAAGTTATATTAGTTTAAGAAAGAACTAATTTAAATAACTTTTTTTTCTTTTTTAAAATGGCAGTTAAACTGAAATTTATCCATCATGGCGATACCCAAAGGCTCAATAAAGGCGGGTAAGCCCAAGAAAGCTAAAGCTATTCAAGAAGGACAAATCAAAAAAAAAAGTAAAGATGCAAAATTCAAGCAAACTCCTCAAGGAAAAGTACCACTTGTTCATAATAAAAAAAATGGTAATGCAAATGCTAAAAAAAATGTTAGTCAACAATCTCCACAACAACAATCTAAAAAAAAGCAACTCAACTTTGCTAATAAATCAAAAAACAACAGTCCAAAATCACAGTCACCTAATCAGAAAAAAGCTTTAAAGAAAAAAAATAAAACAGCTAAAAAAGTAGAAGAGGAAAACGAAGAAGAATCAGACGATGATATTAATGAAGGAATAGCTATGACTGCGAGTATGGTTGAAGATGATGATGATGATGACGACGACGACGACGACAGTGAAGTCTCATCTCAAGATGATTCAACTCCCAATATTTTTGGAGAAAGTTTAGCCGATGATACTGATGAAGATGATGATGACTTTGATGTTGAAAGTGAAGATGAAACTCCAGGGGAAAAGAAAGGCGTAAAAATGTTCAAAGGAATAAAATCAGATAAAAAACAAAAAACAAAAGCAAGTGATGATGATGATGATGACGACGACGATGATGATGATGATGATGATGACGACGACGACGATGATGAAGATGAGGAAGATGAAGATTTTGATATACGTGCAAATTCAAGTAAAGTGGAAACTGATTCAGATGAAGATGATGACGAAGACGACGATGATGATGATGATGACGACGATGATGATGATGATGGCCCAGGATTAAAAGTTCTTATTGGTCAAAGTTTAGATGACGATGATGATGATGAGGACTTTGAAGGTGAAGAAGATGAAGATGATGATGACGACGAGGATCTTGATGATAGTGATGAAGAAGAAAACAACTCGCTCAATAGTAGTATGCAGAGCAATAACTCATCGACTCCATCATCTCCATCAAAACAAGAAAGAATCATGTTAAGTCCTGCTGAAAAAAAGAAATTGGATGATAGATCAATTTTCATTGGTAATGTTCCGAAAGATGTCAAAGAATCTCGCCTTAAAGCAGAATTCGTAAAGTTCGGTCCCATTGAAAGTCTTCGCATAAGAGGAGTTGTACCTGAATCACCAAACATGACATATCGAGAAGCAGCTATTACGAAGAAATTTCATCCTAAATCTAAAACTGTTTGCGTCTTTATTGTATATGAATCTGAAGACTCAGTTTTGAAAGCTTTAGAAATGAATGGTAAACAGTTTGATGGTAATTACTTGAGAGTAGATCGAGTAAATCGGCACAAAGATATCGATCCAAAAAAAGCAGTATTTCTAGGCAATTTACCTTTTGGTAAGTTTTATAATTTCAAAAATAATTTGCATTTTATGTTGAAAATATTAATTATTATACATTTATTTTCAGATACTGAAGATAACGATTTATGGAATACTTTTAAAAAATGTGGAGAAATTGAATCCGTAAAAACAAATAGAGATCGTGCAACTGGTGCATGTAGAGGTTCTGGTTATATAAATTTCAAACATGAAGATGCAGCAACTTTAGCTTTAGATCTTAATGGTTTTAAATTAAACAAGCGTGAGATACGCGTAACGCGTTATAATCAGCCCTCACCGAAGAAAAATCAGAATAGTGGTCAAAAACGCCCTTTCAAACAATATCAAAATTCTGGATCCAAGAAGCCTAAAATGGACAATCAATCTAATGTAAGTATTTATTTATTTGTTTTTTATTTAAAATTATGTAACATATTGACTTAATTTTTTATTTATTGAAGGCTGAGAATAATGGCAACGCAATGAAATCCAAGAAAAAGGAGAAAAAACCTAAAAGTCCTAGTCAACAATTGAACAGAAGTGACGATTCATTCCAAGGTCAAACAGCAAGTACAAAGATAAAAGTAAAGAGAGGTAATAAATTTGAAAAGAAGAAGAAAGTTATGGCAGGAAAATTATTATCAAAGCCTAAAAAACCACAGTAGACATGTAAGATAGTTGATTGTAAATTTTAAAAACGTTATCTCATGTTCAATGTCATATTGACGTTAATCTTGTTTTTATTACTGTCATTTTCACAAAAATAACTTAAAAAAATATTAGTGAATGTATATAAGTTCATTATTCATTACTATTAACTAATTCTTTACATTTTTGAATTAAGATCAATGTTCGAACTTCGATCCAATGAATTATGACTCTTTTGGATCTTTTGCGAAATTCTTTATTTTTAAATGTAGTTGACGTGGAAAATTTATTATATTGTCAGTAGCGCATTTTCGACAGAACCTTTTAGTATAAAAAATACTGCAGCTTAAACAAACAGGTTTATTACAACTTGAACAATCGCCGCCAATTACTAGAACTTCACCCTTTTTAGGAATACTAAAAGGATCTTTCATAATATAACAATCTTCTTCGTAAGAAACGTCTTTTCCAAAGGGCGGTTTAGATCCTTTATAATCATATTTTTCTGTTAATGAACAAAAAGAACATTGAAAAGTGCTTTTTTGTTCACGTTTTGTTTCAATACTATCTGTAACAACAGCTCCATCCATTTCGTTATTAGTGATATTCGTTGATGAGCTGGCAACATCTTCGCTCCTAAAGATAAGGAAAAAAATTATAAACTAATAATAATTTCAAAATCAACATGTTAATGTATAATTTATCTTATTCACATTTATTTTAATAATTCAAGTTAAATACAACTTTTTTATTCTTAAAATTATGTTTTACTATTTTACATCATCGACTTTTATTTTTTCTTTTTGACTTTCAACTGGCCACCAGCATGGTTTTATGACTTGTAAAGATTTATTTAATATCTTTAAACTTTGAGCATTAATAGTTTCTGACACTCTCATCAAACCTAGTCCATATTTTCCTTCAACTCCCCGGAATTTCCCGACAGTTTTACCATTATTGTCAACAATATTTTCATCATAATTGAAATTATTCTGAACCTCCTCGAATATCAGAGGCATGAGCCGTTTCCTTACTACTCCAGTGTGATAAGTACGAGCAGTTAATTCCTGACCAATATAACATCCTTTATGAAAACTAACACCATGTAAATAATCACTATTTATTTCTAAAGGAAATGATTTTCCTGGAGGTAAGTCTTGTATTCCTTCACCTATACCTAGTTGATATCGAAATTGTCGATAACTTAAATCTTGTTTATCTAAAAGAATTCTAGGCTCCAGTTTTTGCAATATTTCATCTTCAGTTATATTAATATTGCTTAAAACTCTGAAACTGTGCTCAGGAATTCTTGGATCTTCATAAATTACAACATCATCAATAGACACACTAGAATTTTGATTGAGTGAACCACAAGGAAATATTTGACCTTCTAATCTTGTTTTTCTGTGTTTACTTTTAGATGCGATTTCATTAGTTGTTAAATTATTGTCGAATACAGCCCAGATTTTCATTTTATCAACCATTGACTGAATTTCTATTTTTCGACGTATTTTGTAAATTGTCAGGTGTTTTTGCAATGCATTAATTATTTCAGAATCACATTCAATATAATAGGTTTCATGGTCATATCCTTTGTATATAATAGTATCGTACAATACTCTACCCTTGGTATTCAAAAATAAAGCATAAATATCAGCTATACCATCATTAAAATGTCTCATATCATTAGTAATTAAACCCTGAAGGAACTCGGATGTTTCGTTGCCTTTTATCTGGAGCAAACTTCTATTTTTTAGGCATTCTAAACCTTTTGATTTAGGTAAAGTACAATTGGAGCGTGAATGGATTTTTTTTACATTTTTAACACAGAAGAACGCTTTTTGAGCAATACCATTTAAATAAAATTTCGCCATCAGTTTTTAAAATTTTTATCGTATTATATTTATCTGAACTTCATTTTTAATCAATTTTGAAACCAGTTGAAGTTGATGCTGCATACATAATAGAAATATATGCTCCAAATATATAAAATGATTTTATATAAAAAAAAATAGTGGCGATACTTACATGATTTATTGATAAAAATGTATATTAGAACTACTGTTAAGATAATTATCTATAAATAAATTGATGAATTCCTGTAATGTTTACTGATTTAAACCATTTAAACTTAGACTTAACCTGAAAAAAGTGTATATTTACTCTAAAAAATTGTGGGTGTTGATAATGTAGTGCAGCAAACCGACCAATCAACTCTTTGGTAGAATGTAGTCAATACAAAAAACTGTAGAGGTCACTCGAAAACAACGTGTCGATTGACCAATCAAATAAAAGAAATTTGAATTCAAACGTAAAATGTAATCGCGTCATTTGTCAACAGTCAGTTGGTTTGGGCGGTTAGGCCGGCTTGGTTAATTGTGGACAAATAAAAGTGATGTGAATTTGAGATGTTTTTATAAAGATTCTTGTTAAATTTATATTTATAATTTTTTTTACATATTTAATTTATATATATCAATTTAACATAAAGTTAAAATATACATATTGAAGCTGATATCACAAGAATAATTCATCATGTCGGACAACATCAAAGTTGCTATTAAAGTTCGTCCTTTGATTAAAAGAGAAGAAGATGAACGGCTTCCAATTCAATGGACAGTGGAGGGTAACTCTATTTCCCAAATAGACCCCGAAACACAGAAACGCAGTGAAACACAATTTCATTTTGGTAGGTTATCTTTTATTACATCTCAGTTTAATTTAAATTTATGAATACATTTTTAAATTAAAAACCATCTTTAGGTTAAGATTGTATGTTTTTATTTTAAAGACTACCACTAATTAATACATTTACAGATTACATATTTGGCATGCATAACACGAATGAAGAAGTATTTAATGCAACTGCAAAACCTATTGTTGAAGCTGCAATGAATGGAATCAATGGGACTATCTTTACTTATGGTCAAACCGGATCTGGCAAAACTTATACAATGTTAGGATCTAATGATGAAAAAGGAGTTATCAGATTGACTGTTGACTATATTTTTAATTTTATTCGAACCGATTTGACAAGAAATTACTTATTACGAGTTTCGTACATAGAAATATATAATGAAAAAATTAATGATTTACTTGACAGAAATAGAACTGACTTAAAAGTTAAAGAAGATTTTCAGGGACATATCACTGTAGATTGTAAGGAAGAAGTAGCAAATTCTCCTGAGAGTATTTATCTTGCTATGAAAAGAGGTGAAAAAGTTAAAAGAATAGGAGAAACGAATATGAATGAACGCAGCAGTAGAAGTCACACAATATTCCGTATTATTATTGAAAGTTGTGACAAAAATGATGCAGACAAAGCACAAATGGAAGCTCAACTTAATCTAATAGATCTTGCTGGTTCTGAGAGAGCTCGATTAACAGGAGCTACAGGAGAACGTTTTAATGAAGGACGACATATAAACTTATCTCTATCAACGCTATCTTTAGTTATTAAACAACTTAGTGAGACTAGTAGTTGTTCTAAATTTATAAATTATCGTGACAGTAAACTTACTAGAATTTTACAACCATCACTTGGTGGAAATGCTTTGACTACTATTATTTGTACAGTAACACCTGCCGCTCTTGATGAAACACAATGTACTCTAGACTTTGCTGTGAGAGCCAAAGGAGTAAAGAATAAGCCTCAAGTTAACGAAGTAATTTCAGACAAGGCATTATTGAAAAAAGTAATGCGTCAAGTTCTTAAACTTCAAAATGAATTGAACTCCAAAAATTCACAAATTGAAGGAGCAAAAAAAAGAGAAGATCAGTATAGGGAAGAAATTCTAAGAATGCGTATTAATAATTTATGGTCATCTATGGCTTCAGCTCCATGTTTAAAAGAAACTCGTCGAAGACGTACATGGGCTGGTGGACAATCTGATAAAATTTCTTTAAATAAATCACACAATTTTATTCTTCCAACTATAGATGAACATGTAGAGAAATTAAATTTAAACACAAAACATGAACAATCTCTTATGGATTTAGAACTAAATGATGGTATGATTACTTCTTATAATATTTTATTACAAATTTTGTGAATAAATATTTCATCTTCATCATCATGTAAGCTAATAAAAATATATTTCTTAAGTTTTTAAAACAGAATTACCAGATTTCGAGTTGCAGTTAATAAAAGATCAACAGGAAAAAAATCGTTTATCTTCACTTAGTGATGACGGATTTTTGCCTCCATCATTAACAGTTCGAGAAAATCGTAATGAATTACTATCTCCCGTTGATGATTCATTTGATCTCGAGGTAACTCCAGAAAAAAATTTACAAATACCTCAAGAGAAGTGTCGGTGTGCAAGGTAATTACATAAATTTAATTAATAATTTTTTAACTTTTATTTTGATTATCTCGAACTGATAAAGCAACCTTGAAAATTATGAGTTGACTTTGTCCCCTTCCACTTTTAAAATGTGTTAAATTAATATTTATACAGACTGTTTTTATTGTTATAGATCTCCTGGTACTCCAAAGGTTATATTACGTGAAAAATTAGAAAACTTACAGTCTGAATATAATGCTCTTCGTGAATTCACTCTTTTAGAAAAACAAACATATCAGAATAATTTATCAACTACTAATGTAAGTGAAAAATCATATATTACTAATTTCTATAATGACAAATGATTTAGTAATATTAAAAAGATTATTTATAAGGAGATTTATTGTAATATTTTTTCAATTTTACAGTCATCCCAAAATCTAGATGATATAGAATACATAAAAAAATCTTTGGAGGATAGTGAATTAATGTGCTTAGATGCCTGTAAAAAATATGCTCAACTTCAAAGTGAGCACACAATTCTTCAGTCCAAGTATGAAGAAATACAAAATGAACGTGCAAAATTATTAGAAGAAAATCAATCTTTGATTGTTATTCGTGATAAATTCGAGTCATTAGAATCTGAAAAAAATGATTATAAAAATAAAATGAACGAAGCGTTGAAAAAATTAAAAAATCTTCAAGATGAAGCAGCTTCTCATGAATACGAAGTGGAATGTCTAAAAGAAAAACACAAGAATCGAGAAAAAGAATTAGAAATGTCATTAAATCTTGCATGGAATGATTTTATCGATCCTGAAGAAAAGAAAAAATTAACTGATGTAGTTCATCTTCAGTCAGCCCTTCGTGTACTGGAAGAAAAAGTAGCATCTTTAAATAATACACTATCAGTAGAAAAATATGAGAAACAAATAAAAGAACTTGAAGACGTTATCGTAAATAAGATAGCAGAAAATGAAGCAGAGGTGAACAGAAATCTTGAATTGACTCAAAAACTTGAAGAAACAACCAAAAAACTTACAATAAGTGAAAATTTTGTTGAAGATTTAAAAATTAGTACAGAAAAACTTCAATTAGAGTTAAACGAGAGAACAAGAGAAATTTTAGAAATGAAAAAGCGTATAGATGAAAACGATAGTGTTATGGATAAAGTTAGCACGACAATTGATAGTGAAGAATTTCTTCCAGCATTGAGTGACATTGCTATTTCAAGAAATAATAGTCATAATGATTTGTTAGACGCAGATTCTAAGTCAATTACGGATCAAAACCAACCAGATTTATTAAAGAATATGGTTGAAGAACAAAAAATTGAGATCATAAGATTGGAAAAATTATTAGAAGAAAAGACGCATGAATTTTCATCATTACAAGAGAATATTAATGAGCTCCAGATACTGAATGATAAATTAAGAGACCAATTAGCTGCTATGCAGAGTGAAAAAACTTTATATGAGGGCGAAAAAACTTCGTTGCAATTGATAATTAAAGATAAAGATGATCAACTCCAAAAATTGATCAAATTAGAAACTCATTTATCTTACGTTGCAGCGGAAAAGGAAGCTCATGAAGATACGATAACCGAATTGCGTAGGCAGCTCAATGAAAAAATTTTAGAACTTGAAGAATTCCAGTCTCATAATTATCCTGGTGAGATAAAGAATCTTAATATTTACATAGCAGAAATGGAATGTTTTATGAAAAAAATAACAAGTGAAAATGATAATTTGAAAGAAGAGATGGAAAAAATTTCGGCTTCATTAACAACAATTGAAACTGAAAAAAAATCTTTACTTAATGAACTTGAAACACTAAAACAACAGCTTATAGATTCAAAGAATAATGAAGAACTAACTGAAATGCAAAATATCGTAAAAGCTCTTCAAGATGAAAACAAAGATCTGAAAAATGAAAAAGAAGAAATGAATAAATTACTGATGATGAAAAACACGGAAGTTAAGAATGAGCTTCTGGCAAGTGATTTCGAGTCCTCAAACCAGCAGATTTCAGATGTAGTAAGTGCTCAGGAAATTAAACAGGCTGATAACAATCAAATTTTGACATTGAGTGATTCCAAATACACTTCTCGAATTTCAGAAGTAAAACCATTAAATATTCTCGAACTTTCGAATCATGTGGCCAATAGTCATGAAGAAATTAACCAGTGTTTAAAGCAAAATTCAACAGAACTTGAAACTAGCAGTATTTTTGCTAATGGCAGTTATTTTGATAATATGACAGATATATCCGTAGTTCCAGGTGATACAACTGATTCAATGCTACTTCAAGATATAACAATAAATCAAAGTAATGCTAACAATACTCTTGTATCTGATGTCAAAATTGAATTCGAAGAAACGAAAAATCCTCTCAATTATACTTACGCTGAAATAATTAATAATCTAACAGAGATTAAAGATTATAAAAAGTTAAATATACTTGTCAATGAATTGTATCAAATGAGTAAAACATTGAGAGAGGAAAACGACAAGTTAAGAAGTAATTTACAATCGAAAATCCGTGAAACTGATGAAATTAGTCATGATGTTGGTGCTTTAAAATCTGGAATACACGAGTTGCAGAAAACTGTTCTTTCATTAACGAATGAGAATGCAGACATGGGGAAGAGATTAGCTGAGGAAAGAGTACATGCTGATGAAATTCAGAATAAATTTAAAAAATTAGAAGAAGACTTGAAAATACAGATAAGAAATCTTGAGAATGAAAAGCAAAGTCAAGAAAATAATATCCTTGAATTGAAAGAAAAGCTGGAAAATAAAGACGTTAGGCCATATCTTGATGAAGAAAAATTAAATAAAATGGAAGAAATAATTAAAAAATATGAAGAAAAGTTGCGAAATTTAACCAAAGAAAATGAGTCTTTGTCTTCTAATTTAATGGAAAAAATTGAAGAGCTAGAAAACATCAGATTAAGCAAATCTCTTCAATATGATCATGAATGTAAATACCGTGAAAGAATTGATTATTTTATTGAGAAAAATACCATACTTGAACGAGAAAATGATGCATTATCACAGAACTTAATCGAAAGGATTGAAGAAGTAGAAATTTTAACAAAAGCTTTGAAGAATAATGTTAGCGATGAAATACAAAAAGAGGTTGAAAATGAGCTCGAAAAGTCCAAAACATTAGAAAATTCTATGCGTGAGAAAATGAATACCTCGAATACGTCTTTAATTGGTGATAAAAATATTAAAATTAATTCCAACTCTTCTTTAGTTCTAGAAAAGTCTCTTCATGATATTATTACTCAGTACGACGAAAATGAAATTCTCCATCAAAAAATTCGCAAGTTACAAGATGAAATTAATGAATTAAAGGCATTGAATTTAAAATTGAGTAATTTACATCTTAATTCCTGTAAACAGTGTATTCATTTAGCAGCACTTAACGAAACACGTCTGACTTTGAAACGTGAAATTAAATCGGTCAATAAAAGATTACAAAATTATAAAGAAAACTTTGAGCTTGAACGTGCTAATGGCGAGAGATTAAAAAATAAAGCTGATGAAGATATGAACGTTACTGTTAACCAATCATACTTTAATAATAGTTACTTTGAAGGAGTTGAAGAAGTCGATGCTGAACAGCAAGTTCAGAAAATGCAAACAGATTTAGAGAACCTTCGAGAAAAATGTCAGAGTCTGTCACTAACTTGCAAAGACAAATTTAATGAGCTTAATGAATGTCGTGATAGTAATTTATTGGAGTCGTTTCTGACTATGACTCCTGAAAGAGCCAATATTTCCAATAAAAATGCTAAGTTAGAAAAAATTGAAAAAGCTCTAGAAAAATTCAGAGACGAATACCAGCACTTTAATGAAAGTCTCAATAGAATTGATGCGGATCTACAAAAAATGAAGAATAAAAAACCTGTTTCACAAAATGAAGTAGATTGTTTGAAAGCAGAGAAGAAATCATTAGAAGAGAAACTTGAAAATACAGAGGCTCGTTCAAATGAAATCCAAAAAGAAGTAGAATCTCTTCGAGAGCAAGTAAGAACGTTAAAAGATCAATTAGATCAAGTGAATGCAGAAAACAGAGATCTTTATGAACTTAAAGAAGTGTTTGAAAAACAAATTGAAAATCATAAAAACGAAAATAAAAAGTACAAAGAAACCGTTAACGAATTAACTCAAAGCTTAATTAAAATTAAAGAGAGTCATGAATCATTGGAAGTCGAATTAAAAAATTTGAAATCTCATGAAAAAGAAGAAGTGGTTGATTTTCATGAATATAAACAAGAAATAGCAAACCTGGAAGCTCAAGTTCAAGAACTAAAAAATTCTCTCCAGTACTCTGAAGACACTAAGAATATTCTAAAATCAGAATTGGATATAATGAAATCAAAGTTAACTGTTGATCCGGAAGAAGTTTCTCTATTAACTGAAAATCTTAAACAGTATAAATTAAAAGTGGAGAACTTAGAATCATCTGTTGAAACATTAAAAGAGCAACTAACTCATTATACTAAAGAAAATCTCGATCTTTCTAATGAAATTACAAAACTCCAAATGCAAAGTAAGGTTGACTTAAATGAAACTGATTATAGAATGGAGGTCTGTGATGAAAGCTTCGTGGCAGAATCAAAAAATCCAGTTATAGAAGAGCTTAATGCTCTTCGTGCTAGAATAATGAAAGAACTTCAATCATTAGAAGCTAATTTAGATTCTTCAAAATTAGAACAACAATCTGTTTGTGAAGTTTTTTGTCTTTTTGTAAAAACGTTGCTGTCCAAAGAACAAGAAGTAGTTAAAACTCTTCATCGACGTTTCGAAAAAGAAAAGAATCAAATTGACGAAGAAAAAAAACAGTTACTTGATACAGAAAAACGATTGAATGCTTGGATTAAAGAGTTAGAGGCTGAAATTGAAAAATTACAAAGTGATTTGAGTAAAGAAGAAGCTAAAAATTCATTATTGAAAGCTCAAATAGTAACTTTAGAAAATTCTATAATGGACGCTGATCATGAGAAACAGTTATTAAAAAATAAAATGGTGACAATGGAGAGCGACTTTAATCTTTTACAAAATGACTTGGAGAAAAATTTAAAACATAGAGATTCTCAATTTATATCACAAGAAAAAGAAAAATTTGTTCAAGATGCGATTGAAAATTTCAAAGCAGAATACCAAATAAAAATGGATCAAGCTGTTAAAGAGTATAAACGAAAGATAGAAGAGCTTGTAAATACTGTTGGACAGTTAAAAACAGAAAATAAAGAGTTGAAAAATAACTTAGAGGGCTTGGAGGCCAATGAACACCAATTGAAATCCATCATAGATTTAAAGACTAGTGAATTAAATACAGTAAATAGAACAATTCAGCGATTACAAAAAGAACTTGAGAATCTTAAAGAATTGTTTAATCAATCAAATGAAGACAATCAAGCTAAGAGTTGTAAGATTGAGGAAATTACTGGTCTTCTTAAAGTCAAGTGTGATAAAATGTCGGAATACAAGACTAAATTAGAGACTATCATTCCTGAGTATGAGACATTAAAAATACAGACTGAAGAGAGACAATTACGTTTAGAAAGTTACAAGACTGAAATTGAGAATTTAAAAGATGAAAATATGAAACAAATATCTACTTTAAAGGATGAATTAAGTTCTGAACAGATAAAGTCGGCTGGCCTAACTAAACAATTAAATGATATAACTAATAGAAATACAATGATACAGATGGACTTGGAAGCTTTAAAAGAAAAATGCAAAGAATTGGAACTACAGAATGATAAGCTTGTTAAAAAAATGAGAAATAGTACAAGTAAAGTGACTGTCGAACGCAATATAGAAGAACTAAAAGATGAAAATCGAGATCTTGCGAAGAAGCTGGAAGGTGCAAGTAATCGAATAACTGAATTACAAAAAAATAAAGCAGATTTATTAAAAGAATTTGTAGAATTACAAGGACAATATCATTTATCCTGTCAAGATAATAAAAATTTAAAAAGCATAATAGAAAATTACCAAATCAAATTCACTAGTCCTGAAGCTCTTGATTTTCGTTCGAAATACGATTATCTAGTTTTAGAAAAAAATAAAATTGCTCTAGAATTAGAAGAGAAACGTTTGACGGTCAATCAACTGAATAATATAGTTCAACAATTAACTGTCGAAAATGAAGAACTTAAAGAAAAAAATAAAGATCTGGATGAGGAAATGGATGACATGGTGAAAAAAATTCGAGAAATGGACGAAGAAAATGGTGAACTCCTTAAAAAAGTCTTCGAACATGAAGATAGAGAAAAATTGTATAAAAGTAAGCTTGAAAAACTTGGTGAAACTTCTAAAAACGATAGTCCTAATACATCTAGTCGATCAAAACAACATAGAAGTGACCTTTTTAATCAGAATCGAAATCTAGATTATATTAACGAAACTGAAAGCAATAGACAACCATGTGAGTGTGAAAATCTAAGGAAAACAATAGTAAATTTAGAAAGAGATTTAGTATTAAAAAATGCAAAAATAGAGTCCTTGAAATTGGAATTAGAGGGCAATGCTTTTCCGTATAAAAAAGAGTGTGTAAAACTAGAAGAGGCTTTACAGTCATATAAGACTAAAAACCGTCAATTAGCAAATCGAATATTAGTTCTTGAATCAACGTCATCAATCTGTGAAAGATGTAAATCATGGCATACTAATCGATCTGATCAAGGAGTTCAAACTGATGAGGAGAAGAAAACTATTTGGATGAATGGAGAAAGTACAAGTGGAGTAGTTCAGGTACAAAAATAACTTAGTAATAAAAATTACTTTTTTGTTTTCGCTATTTAAATTCGATATTACATTTTTTAGAATTATGTTAAAGACGTACAAAAAGATTCTCTCATCAAAAAGTTAAAAAAAGAAAAAGAAGTATTAAAAATACTCAGCATAAGTCGGCTGGAGCAAATACGTGAACTTAAAAAGAAAATAAACGAGTTTGAACAAATGAATGAATTGAAAACGCCATCATCAAGTGGACATCGATTATTAAGAAATCAAGACAAGTGAGATTATATTTCCTACTTTAATTCTTGACTTAAGACAATAATGCATGGTGTTTTTCTGATTCTTTGTTATTTTCTTGTAAGCTAAAAATATAGTCCTAAAATTGCATGGGATAGACAAATGAATTATTGATTAATAAGTGCTTTATTATGATTAATTAATTTATTAAAAGATTTATTTACAAATTTATAATCATATTCTTCTTTCTTATTATGTTGGATTTCGCCGTTATTTTTCAATATATATGTATACTTTATTGGGTTAATGCAAAAGTATCTCGATTTCTTTGAATATTTTTTGTAAATTAATTAACGATCATCAATACGATCACGATAACCAATTTTTTAATGATTATTTATTATATTTAGTGATTCGTGATCAATAAATTGCATGAACCCAATTCTTTTTATACTTTTTTTCACCTTTACTAGCTTTTCCTTCTTTTCTCACGTCCATAATCTTTTAAACAATTTCAAAACACGAAAAACTACATATGCTATGAATAAGTCAATAATAATACTTTTTTAAATTTAATACAGCTCTATGAAGGAAAACGTACCTTCCAACGTATTAGGACAATCTCAATTGATTCCACATCGATATTGGCATAATTAACTTCGACGTCCTATTTTTTAATTTTGATATCCAATAATAATATATTACTTCTATAATTAATTTTAAGTATATTTTTTAAATATTTTTCCGATCGTAAGTAATTAACGAAAATATACTATACAAGAGGTTTTATAAATGAATGACAATAAAATGATTTTTGTACCATAATTATTTAATACATTAATTATATTTACATTGAGCGTTAAAGACAATTTTTTTTATTTTTTTGTATTTTTATTAAATTTAACTTTTTTAACTTTAGATTTATGGCGTGGCTCAAAAGATTTTCTTTTTTTCGTTGAACTTCCTTGGAAAAGATCTGAAAAAAAGAGATTAAGAATATGAGTAAAGATGATAATAACTAATGTCTAATAAGTAATATTAAAATTACCTTTGTCAGGTTCTTCTCCAACTTCATCTCGATAGTATTGTTCATCGTCATCTTCTTCTTCCTTTGTTTCTTCGTAAGATTCTTTCGCCAATTTTTGCATTAGCATATCGCTTTCTCTTTTCTTTTTTATTCCTTGTAAAGATTTTTCTTTATGCTCTTCTTTTTTTTCTTCTTTCTTTCGTTTATTTTCTTCTTGGACAGCTTTTCTTTTCTCTTTTAATTTTTTCTTCTTCTCTCGCAGCTTCTTTATAAGAAGTATTTCTTCTTCAGATTTATGGATTAACTCATGGTATAGTACATCGCCATCCAGTAAGCCTTCTTCAACTTTGATCAGCTGAAAATTTTACATGAAAGTATAGCCAATAATTATTTTTTTAATGGAAAAATACAATTTTACCTCGGTTAAATAAAAAATAATCTTTATTTTTACCTGCATTGTTATTCTTGGTCCAAGCTCATAAAGTCTTATCGCACTAGTTCCTTTCTCGTGGTTTCCTCGAGACGATAATTTTTGAGGTAACGTAACATGACTGTCAGGATCATCTTCAGCTTCACTTTCTGATAATGTAGCTTTCGATAGGAAGTCTGAAAAGTCTTCACATTTTGATAAATTCGGTATTTTTGCTTGCACTAATTTTTTAACTCCTCTTGAAAGACCAACTGGTACAACTTTAATAGCATAATGACGAAGATCTATAGATTTATCAGACTGATTATAATTTAAACATATGCAACGTCTCACAGTACTTAAATTTATCTGGAAATAATAAAACCGGATAAAAAACCATGATATCTTGATTGTAATGTAATGAACAAATAATTATTGTTTACCTTTAGTAAATTTATTGTTGGAAACATATTTTGAAATGTTGATGCCATAAGCTTCATTTGCATTCCTTCTCCACTAAAATTATTCATTACTAGTAAAGGAGAATGTTTGAAAGCTTCTTCGAAAACCATCTGTTTCTTTAAAGAAGATATAACATCTCTTGCTAAACAAAAATTTTTAACTTTGAAAGTTAATGTTGGTCCTCGTGGCAATCTGGAAAATAAACCGAGTGAGAATAGATAAATTTTGACATAAGGTCATTTGATATTAATGAATAATACCTGCAAATTTTAAGGTACATTCCAAGTTCTGTTCTACTAAATATACACATATGACTGACATGAAGAAGTCCAGCAACAGATACAAAATCTTTGATAGTATTTCGTTTGCGCTCTTTCAGAGAAGATGCTGTAAATGGTTCCATAATTTTCCGAAAATCCTTCGTAAGCTCCACGATATGATCTCCAGGAATTCCTCGATGAATAATAAATGAATGTGGTGCTCGAACAAGTTCCTCAGGCTCCTCGGTATTTAATTGTTTATTTTTTTTCGCACATCTTCCCTGTAATAATGTTTAAAAGTTAACCTCTTATAATAAGTTAGATGCTAAAACAACTTCTTTCCGTAATAATTAAAATTATATTTTTTATCTTTTTAAACATTTTTATATTAGTTTACCCTCTTATGACGACCCATTTTGATACAAATAAAATATTACAGAATTTGTATGAATAAATAATTTAAACACGTGTTTTATTTACACGCGGATTAAACTTCGTTATTATTACAAATTTACGAGTGCTCCTGTAGATGGCGCATCGAGTGAATTTTTGGTGTAGAATATCAACGCAAGAGGCGGTAATATCGATAATATCGATAATGACTTAACCTTCTCAACTTACAATGTTGTAGTGTATTTTGAAGCAGTATAATTAATAAATCAATTATTATTATAAGTGCATTTTGTGTGCATAAATAATAATTGTAATAAATAAGGCATAATCATGCCTGGGCAAGATGCAGTGGTGGTACAATTACCGCCCAGCGAAATAGAAGATACTGCACCTTCATCACAGCCCATCGTCGGCATAATCTATCCTCCTCCGGAGGTTAGAAGTATCCTTTTTAACTATTTTCATTTTGAAAAAAAATAAATAATAAAAAATTTTGTAAGTAAGATAATTTATTCTTGAGGTATATATACATATATATTTTCTTATGCAGATATATAGATATTGTGGACAAAACTGCAAGTTTTGTTGCCAGAAATGGCCCTGAGTTTGAGTCAAGGATTCGACAAAATGAATTGGGAAATGCTAAATTTAATTTCTTGAATTTTGGCGATCCTTATCATGCGTATTATCAGCACAAAGTCAAAGAATTCAAAGAGGGAAAAGGACAAGAGCCAACCCTCGGAACAGCTAAAGGAGTTAATCTTTCTGCTCACCAAAAACAACAAGAAATTCTTAAACAAGTTGAGCAGCCTTTCGTTCCTAAAGATCCTCCAGCTGAATTTGAATTCATTGCTGATCCTCCATCGATATCAGCACTTGACTTGTAAGCTTTACAATTTTTTGGTTAATATTAATTTTTTAATGTTATTTTTTAAATTGATTTAATATAATTGAAATTTTTAGGGATATTGTCAAGTTGACTGCTCAGTTTGTAGCCAGAAATGGTCGGCAATTTTTAACGAATTTGATGAATCGTGAACAGCGTAATTTTCAATTTGATTTCCTACGGCCACAACATTCTTTGTTTCAATACTTTACCAAATTGTTGGAGCAATATACAAAAGTATTAATTCCACCAAAAGATTTATTGCCAAGGCTGCGAGAAGAAGCTTATGATATGGATAAAATTTTAGAACAAGTTAAATATCGAGCTGAATGGTTAAAGTATCAAGAAGCTCAACGTCGTAAAGAAGAAGAAGAATTGGAACGTGAGCGCGTTGCTTATGCACAAATTGATTGGCATGATTTTGTAGTCGTCGAAACAGTTGATTATCAACAATTTGAAGTAGGGAACTTCCCTGCACCAACTACACCAGACGAAGTTGGAGCACGTGTCTTAATGCAGGTAAAATTGATCTTGCTTTGTTTTATAATTTATCTAATATGGTCTCTGGAATGTAATGTTGATTATTAAATTGAATTCACTTTTGCAGGAGCGTATTGAAGAAGGTGAAGATGTTGAAATGCAAATCGAAAGCGATGGTGATGATGAAATGCCAACTCGACATGAATTCGACAAAGAACGAACCGCTAAAGATAATAATCAAGTACAAGATATGGAAGAAGATTCAAGTGATGATGATGCTAATACAGAGGAAATGATGCAAACAGATGCTCAAAAGTCTAAAGATGCTAAAGGTCTACGTGATGTCATGCAACCACCGCCATTACCACCAACTCCCGGAAATGTTGTTGTTAAGAAAGGCTATGATCCTAAACAGCATAATATTAAGACAACACGGCCAGCGGCACCAGATGAGTATTTGATATCACCAATTACTGGAGAAAAGATTCCTGCTAGCAAAGTTCAGGAGCACATGAGGATTGGACTTCTTGATCCTCGATGGGTTGAGCAAAGGGATAAACACCTTGATAAATTGGCACAAGAGACAGTATTTGCACCAGGAACTGCAATTGAAGCTAGTTTGAAACAACTAGCAGAGCGGCGTACTGATATTTTCGGTGTTGGAGATGAAGAAACAGCTATTGGTAAAAAAATTGGTGAAGAAGATAAGAAAAAGGATGATAAGGTTACATGGGATGGTCACACATCAAGCGTAGAAGCTGCTACGAGAGCAGCAAGAGCTAATATCACTCTTGAAGAGCAGATTCATCAAATTCACAAGGTTAAAGGATTGCTCCCAGATGAAGAGAAAGAAAAGATTGGACCAAAACCTGTTACAAGTCGTGCTGCTGAGTTGACGCATATGGCAGCAGTGGCTGCTAAACCACAGGCTACACTCAAAGCCCCTCCAAAACCTCCTGCACCTAAACCAATTCCTGTACCAACTCAACCTCCACCACCACAAATGGCAATGCCTCCTACAATGGCAGCTATGCCACAGCCTCCTATGGCTATGCCACAACCACCTCCGATGATGATGATGGCTCCAATGCCGCCTATTAGACCTCCGCCATTAATGACTCCAACAATGTCACCATTTATGCCAGCACCACCAACCATGCAACCACCAATGCCAGCTCCAGTAAGCCTCGTCTTATTATTTTGTTGATTATAAAAAATTTTGTAAATAACTTTTACTATTTTTTTAATTTTTAGATGGCTATGAAGCATCCAGCTGAAGTCCCAATGGAAGAAGAACCTCAAACTAAAAAATTGCGAACAGAAGATTCTCTTATTCCAGAGCAACAATTCCTCGCTAGAAATAAAGGACCTGTTCAATTGAACATTGCAGTTCCATTGATGACTGAAAAAGCTGAATGGAAATTGACTGGTCAAACTTTGGCTATAACATTGCAACCTAATGAAACTGTAGCAACTATTAAAGCACGAATTCATGAACAAACTGGCATGCCACCAGGCAAACAGAAGTTACAATTCGAGGTATTTTTTATTAATCATTAATAATAATTCTATTTTATAATAAAACTTTTATTTCATAAAATGATTGAAATTTTTTGCAGGGAATGTTCTTCAAAGATAACAATACCCTAGCGTATTATAATTTAGTGTCTGGTAACGTAATAAATCTTTTACCAAAAGAAAGAGGTGGACGAAAAAAATAAGGTATGTTACTCCTACTTTAATCAATTGAAATATTTTGAATGATAAATTATAATTGGCAAAATAATACAATGGAATTAATTAAAATAATGTGAATAAAATGAAGGAAACATAAATCAATAATCAAACGATATCATAACATTGGAAATTCATAAAATTCTTTTATTATTTCAATGATACAAATATCATATAAAATTTTCCTACCATAAGATATGTTATCGTTCAGCTTTGGATCACAATACAAAAGTCTTTTTTCGTTAAGCATTTGTTTAAAGAATATATAATAAATTCTTTAACATAAATAAATAAATTTAGCTATCATCATTTTGCTTCAGTAGTTGTGCGACAATTTTTCGATAACGTGCCAACATCGGCCGATATATCTACAAAAAAAGTTAGATATGATTAAAAAAAAATTATAGAATGCCAATAACAACTTAGTAATAATCTATTTAAAAACTTACTGATTCAGCATCACTGAACGGTTTACAGGCAAGTTTAGGCTCTGGAATGATACTTGTTATTTCTTCAAAATTATTATTTTCTCGATGGAGGGCATGCTTGGCTTGATATGCTGCTCCCAATAAAGCAGAATTTGTCATTTCCTAAACAACGGTTTATATTTTATAAATAGTGAACAAATAAGTAAATTAATGAATCATGAAAGTGAGTTATATAATAAATTTGTTAACATACAAAAGTGTAAACTGGTGCATTGAATACATCAGATAGAACTTGAAGAACAGTTTTATTTGATGATGTTCCACCAGTAGCAATGATACGAGTGTTTGACCCTGTAATCAAATCTTTTACTAATTTTCTGGAAAACAATGTATTGATATTATTTTTATTAAATTTTTTTTTACAAACCAACAACAAATCCAAAATCTTCTGCATAAGCTCTTTTAGCCAAAAATTGTCCTTCAATAAGAGCTCTTACTTCTACTTCTTTAGAGCTATATCTTGATATTCTTTCATCAGCTTTATTAAATCTGTGATCTCCTACTAATGCTGGAATAATTTCGGGAGCATCAAAATATAGTGCAATGTTTCCAAAATTACCTCGCGGAGTGCTATCTAGTAATTCGTTGAATATCTGCCATGAACCACCGGCAGCAGTGTCTCTTATTCTTTCACGAGTGAACGAACCATTCTTGAAACTATAAAAATAATACGTAATACCATTCGTATTATTTACTGTTATTTATTCAGAGATGTAGGCAGATAATCCTATGAATATTTTATTGACTTACCATAACATCGCCATGTACGCATCGCCATCAATCGGATTACATAAAACGTGACCCTCAGTAAGGGTTTTTGGAGCATCCAACCATAAAAATAAAGTATCGCTTGTTCCTAGGCTACAGGCTAAGTCACCCTTCTTCAGTCTCATCCCTTAAATACGTAGAAAAATTTATTAATGAAAAAAAAATTTTTTTTTTTCTGATAATATTGATGGTTTATAGATGTGAAAGCTTTACATTGACGTTTGTTAAAATTTATAGCTTTGTAGAAAATGAATTCGATTGTTTGCTATTACTTAAATTAAGTTAAATTGATGGAAAAGATGAATGTCAATAATACCTATCAATGAAGCAGGGTTATCACCCGTAAAAGCAATGATTCCGCAGTCTTCAGCAAAACCAAATCTTTCAACAAAATAATTTGAAATTGGACCAAGATTTGTATATGAAGACACAGTTTCACCAAGTTTATCTTGTAAATTTATTCCACAAACCTGTAACATTTATTAAGACAATCAAGTTTTTGTTACAAATAACGATAGAGAAAAAATTAATTCAATAAAATAGAATTATAAATGTATGAATGAGTGTGAAAAGTACCTGAAGAAGTTGATCGTTCCATTTTTTTGTGCGAATATCAAGAATGTTCATACCAGAACCATCGGAATAATCTATTGGAGCATAGTCGCCGACCAGAAGACTGGCTACAAAACTACTGACCAAAGAAATTCTCTAGAATAGAATCAAGTCAGTTACTTATTTGTTGTTTTCTTTGAGTATCCTTTGAAAAATTCATGTAAAACAAAAAATGTTTTTATTACTTCAGTGTTGGCATAAATATCCGGTCTAGTTCGCCAAATCTTAGCTATTTGTGCTCCTGAAAATCTTTCATATGCTTTTGATCCGGTGATTTCTGCTAATTTCTGCAAGTAGATTTTTATTCATCACCTTTTTAATGTCAATTAGTTTTTTTTTTTTCAAATGTGTTTAAATATTTTTTACTTCATAATATGTAGAAGATATAAAATTTTATAGAACAATATTTTTTAACTTCACTGTAATTATAGATAATAATAAACTTGCATATTCAAGATAATAAAAAAAAGAAAAAAAACAAATTAGTTCTATTTTTAATGATTTCAAGTTTCATTTTATAGCTACGAAAAATTTATTACTGAATACGATTTTCTATTATTAGAAATGATATAATTTTCACTAGAAAAGAATGATAAAAATAAAAGTGTCATAAAAGGGAAGAAAATGAGAATAAGTCAAATTATGCTAATCATTGAATTCTCAGTAATATTATCACATTCTTGAAACATTTTCCGAATAAATAAATATTTTAAAATTAATTTAGAGAAATATCTTACATCTGGACCACCAACTGTCTGTTCAAGAATTTCACATTCTTGAGATGTACTTGAGTCCATCCATATCGGTGAGTTATTTGTTGCAAAAGCATTGCACAGTTGTTCATGTAAAAACCTATCCGGTTTCAAATTCTTCAGTAACTCGCGGCTTCCTTTGCTCCAATAAACTGTTCCGTGTTGCTGTTCAAACAGGTATGAGTGATAAAATTAAGTAAGAAATGATATGTGATGGAGAGAAATAAAGAATCCAGGTAAAATATTTACCTGAGCACAACCGGAAATACCACGGACTCGAGCAAAATCTACACCTGAAACACGCAGTTTGTCCAGAAGCATATCTAAGGCTTTTACCCACATGAGACATGGTGCTTGTACTACACTTGGAGCGTCTTTCCTGATAATTACTCCTCCGTAAGTTCTGAAAAATCATTTTAAAACAATTATTGATTTAAGCAATAGATTTTTATTATAATAGGAAAAAAACTTTTACCTAAATTCAGGCAGATCGTTATCGAATTGGACGTTTGCTTCGACAAGAACTTCGAGATTATCATCAACAACTACTGCTTTCAACTGGAACAAAAAAGGAAACCTTTTTAAATTTACCGCCATGAAGTGAATCAGGTAGAATTGTGACAGGTGCGTACAGCATGGAAGATTATCAATTGAAAACATACTGTTTACAATTTTTCAATGATTTTTACAATAATCATACTATCAATGTAAATAATTACAAAGAATTCTTTTTTCTAGGGATTTAATCAATGGACTTGCGCGTTATCTTGGTGAAAATATCGCGCGTAAGGACGTAAGTACGAAATGCGTCATCATAGTAATACGCATTGGTAATTATACCAATCGTTTCTACGAGAAATGAAGATTTATAGAGAATTAGATAAGAGTCTGAAGATAGGAAAATTTAAAAGAAATAAATGAATAATTGGTGAAGAATGAATGACCGATAATGGTGATGAAAAATAAAATTAAAAAAACCTGCTGTGTGCTGAGGTCTAAACCCAGGTATGTTGGGCTTGAATATTCACCCATCTCCTTCTGGCAACTGGAACGTCTGGAACCGGGCTAAGAGAGTGGTAACAGCCAAACAGTCAGGCGCGGTTTGTACAAACTTAGCCGTTATAATTGATAGGCTTATTGATATCAACAACATTTGACTATACATACATAATTTATTGGTTATTTCTCCAACACTTGTTCTAGGAATGACGTTGATTATGCATTAAAAAAGCGAGAAATGATGGATAAAAATTATAGTTATGGTTAAAGACGTTATCTTATCTCTGGTTACGCAATTGTTATCGAGTATGAGTTTAACGCTGATCCGGGTGAGTTTCTTGAAGTGCTGAAGGAAAGAAAATTAGTTGAATAGTGGATGCATATAAGAGATTCTTGCGCTGAATCGACTGGAAAGAAGCGACCATCAGGAGCTACCGAGGGATGAGAAACGAACGGAAGAAAACAGTGGAGACAACGTGGTGCGGGAAAAAAAGGACTAGGGGTGTCCTGTTGGCGTCACCCTCCTGGCGTCGAGACTCCCATCGGCGGCGTCGCGACGAACAAGCGAGGACTGACGGACGAGGCTGTCTGGCTGGCGCCGAATCGGACTTTGCTTTGACGCCAGCTAAACCGTCGCGTCGCTACGGCGACTCAATGTTCCCGGTGCTTTCTCTTCGATATGATAACCAATGCAGAAAAATAGTAGGTGCATAGCTCGATCCGTTGGCACCGAACTCCGGCCATCTCTCGATTAAGAGAGATAAAATAATATCCATGTACGGTTGACAGGATCGAGAGGGACAAATTGGCGCCTGGCGCTTTCCTTGCGAGCGATCATGGGGGACGCCAAGTGTTTTGATGCTTGTTATGCTGTTCTCACAGGGGGAGCATGATAAACAAGGAGATCCAAGTCGCCAGTCGGCCTGGCCATCCGAGTAGTCCCCACCCTTCAATTTTACTCTCTTCCAACTCACTTACACTTGTCTTTATTGGTCCATCTGTGTCTTCGTTTACACTACTGTCCTGCTGTTGCTGTTGATCTTTTTAAATATCTCATTATTGACCAAGTAAGCCTTTTCTTATTCTTTGAACCAGTTATTTTTCTTGTTTTTTTTTTTTTAACATTCCTTTCATCTTTAATTACAGATGCATGCTGACAATGTTTTTTATGAAATTGCTCGATGTTTGATGAATCAAAAATACATGTATGTGGTGACACATATCCAAAAGGGGCGAATCGAAAGAATCAAAAGGGAGGGAAGTTTGGAGCCATCAGATGGGGAGAAGGCGCCTGTACCCGTGAGGCAAGAATAGCAAACGGCGCCAACTTGCTAACATGCGGCGCCTACCACCCTTACAAATAGGGGATGCCAAGCACCATCGTCATCAGTAGATTCCCGTCCATTGTACAATTTTTCGCGCCCAAGATGTATCCATTTATTTTCTCATCGCGACAACGTCTAAGTTTTTTGCTCTATTTCTTATTATCATACAAGAAATACTAAAAAAGGTACAGAAAATAGAACGGTTGATTTTCAATCAGATTTATTAGCAAGTATTATTAATCATTAAGCCGTCGATCGCGTCATGCACAACCATTACAAAATCTCGTTCCAACTCTCTGCTCAAACAAGTTTTCTAAAATTAGCCAATTTATGAGCGACGACCTACGAATGCCTTTCTTTTCGCCCCCACTTATCTCTTTCCTTGTTTTCTCCCCTTCGTTTCTCTGTCGATCATTTCTTCACATTGGCGCCAATTGAAAACTTATAAATTTATTCTAAAAATTATTTATCCTTTAATTATAAATATTTTATTCAATCAATTGAAACTAAGTTTATCATAAAATTATCAATAACTTGAGTTTTTATGCAAGAAATAATTTTATTCTATAATGATTAATAGTTGACGATTGGATAAAAAATTTTAAAAACCGCCAAAAATTCGAAAGGTTAGCGCCATGCTGGAGAACGGAAGACATTAGCGACACGAGTGAGGATCGATGTAACTGAAAAGAAGTGAGTGAGACAAGACTAGTGGTCAGAGAGGAACGGCCATGTTGTCGGAAAGTTGGGTTTGTATTAATGGGATCTACGATGTCGATGATAATGCGTGCGAAGTAGTGTAAGTGTGTGCGCGCGTTTGAGTTACATTAGTGTGCGTTGGCGCCTCCAAGAGAAGGGAGGTGGAGGCTCATGACGGCCCTGGACCTCGTGCGTGCCGCTAGTAAAGTCCGAGCTTGTGGTTAGTGTGTAGTTGTCGGTCGTGACAGTATCGCGTTATGATGTGCTTTGTTGCTAGTTAAAAATCAACGACTACTTGGAAGTAAAAGCAACGAGTCAACGACAAATATAATTAATTGGTCTTGTAAACAAATGGTACTAAAATTATTTTATTGATTATACATTTAATAGATTTAGTTGATAGTATTAGTTAGTAGTTATTAGAGCAATAATAAATGTTAAGTATATTATATCGGGAATCGTTGAATCTCAGCAAACAACTGATCGAGGAAAGAAAGATAGAGAGAGATAGAGAATAATCGTGTGTGCGCGTGTGGTATCCATATATAAAGTAGCGAATGTGATTGCGAATACGACGGCGTCGCGACGTCGGTGCACTCGACACGCGTCGACCTCTCTTGTCGGTTTAAACGTCGTCAAGTCGACTAGTACATACTTGTTGGTTGACTCGCGTGCTGCGCGCGCGGGGAAACCTCATCATACTATCATCCATCAGACTACACCATGTGTGTGTGTGCCATCGTCGTAGCCGTCGTTTTCGTTCGTACGATCCAGTGGATAGATCGTTTAGTTTGTGCGCAGTGTTGATGAGATAGTTCTTATTCACAACTCATTTATGTTTCATATATATATATATATATATTTTTTATATTTTTCAAGTGGATGACGAGAGTAACAAGAAACAAGAAGGCCAAGCTAACCAACCGGTGAGATTTATCGACAAGTGTATTAAAACGCGCTTGGCAGTGAGTGTTAAATGTAGTAATTGTTAAAATTTTGAAAGTTACCAAAGCGACGATAAACTATGATTACCGTGGATACAAGAAATTATGTCAATCGCTGCTAGTCGAAAACGAATGAGTGATTGTTGTAAATCAGTGTTATGCGGTGCCAAAGCGCCGAAAGCCACGACGACGAGGAGGACAACGAGGAGGACAAGAACGAGAACGAGAACGAGGAGGAGAACGAGAAGGGAAGAATTGGAGAAGCAACAGCTGGCCCAAGCGCAGGAGCATTCGTAGCTTGTGATTTTCTTCTTTGACTGTGGTCTCGAGTTGTTCAAGAGACTGAAGGAGAGGGTGAGAGAACGGGCAGTGAGAAGTCAAGCAGTAGTTTGTTGGTTCCAAGCGTCACACGCTATTTCGAGTACACGACCGTGGCCCAGCGACGGTACAACGCTCTTCTTCTTCTTCGCCGGTAGTTCAACCATTCTTGTTCACGTCATCTCGTTCCTGGCTCTTGAGAACCATCAACTGTCCACGTGTTGTGTACTTTATTCATCAACAATTAAAAATCATACACCTGTAGGTGGAATAATTATTCAATTCACGTGGCAAAGTATCAAAGTACTGGCCCCCAAATGCACAAGCGGCTTATCCTGTTTCATGTTCATGTTCTGGAGCAAACGGACGGTATTAACTAGACGTCTGCTAAAGGCCAAGGTTCGCCGAGAGTATGAAACCGAGTGTGAGACTCAAGAGGATACATCGACACGCATCACTAGCACAAATAGAGTATCAGCTGAAGCTTCTGCTTGTTCTCCAGCAGTACAACAGCATAATAAAACGACCACTGTAGCAAATTTACCTACTAGTTCTAGGAGAAGTGTTACAAGTCAACATCAAGCTAAACGAACAACAACTACAAGCAACGTAACCACTCGAACTGGTGGACGTGGTACCCGGCTACATCACGCTTGCTGTGGTGGTGCCGATTCGCAAGACGATCGTGACGACGAAGACGAAGAAGACGAGAGTTCAAACGATAACGAAGACGAGGAAGCTGATGAACGTTTATTAAGGTGTAAAGAACTTCTTAAAACTTTGAAAGAAAATCAACTGGAAATGTTGCTTACATCAATTGAAAGTTACGGTGCCGATTTAGGCTCATGTGTTCTTGTTGCCGAAAGATGTATTCAAGATTCATCAGAACAAGAAGTAAATAATGATCAACAGGATCATTGCCGACGTTATCGTCACACTCAAAGAAATTCTCGACATCATCATCCTCTTCGTCATCGACATTCACATCATTTTACGCGGCATCGTTCACGATGTCGTCACTGTGAACTTCCTCATGGTTTTACGAGTGGAGTTAATGAAGACACTGATGTACTAGATGACACCTCGAGTCTTGAAGAACAACATCGTTTACCAATTACTGACACAAGACCAAGTTTTCTGCTACCACCAGCTCATCTACTCTCCTGCCAGATTTGGCGGTGGCCTGATCTCAACCACTCATCTGAGCTGAAAAAGCTACCAGTCTGTCATTCCGCTAAAGATCCATCATTTGTCTGCTGCAATCCCTATCATTGGAGTCGACTCTGCAAACCTGGTAAGACGACATTCTAATTAATTTCCGACAGTTGTGTGTCTCTTTAAATGCATAACGACAAGACACTGGCGCCAGTATTACTTCCTTTACGTAACGCTCGTCCCGTTTAACCCGTCTGTCTCTACGTTACTCTAGCACTCTAAAGTAATTCTAGTATATCTATACTAAATCTATATAAGCATTATAAAGCTATATAAGCATCAGGTAACGTCTAGACTTGCACCTCTTTTACGTGATAATCTCTCCTGTTAAGTTGCCTTGTCCTAGTGCCGGCGCCTGTCCATGTTATGTTTCTGGTCGGAATTGATAATTCTAGGAAATGTCGAAAACATCCAGCTGAAGGGAAAAAAAAAGGGAAAAGTTCAGGACAAAGAACAATAAGATACACACAGTAGGCAATGCAGCGGACCGTCGCCGTCGTCGTTGTTGTCCGTTAGATACACACCAGGGAGGAAGAAAAGGGAAAGGCTAAGTGGTGAAGTGGGGAGAGTGACTCGCTGGCGTCGATGCTCGACGTTGAGCGACCGGCAGGACAGCGGCGGGGCAGCCTGAAGAGACGAAGAAGGGGAATACCGCCATCGTTGCCGACGCCGCGTGTCATTGCTGGCGCCAGCTAATTGTCGAGGCCAGCCAGCCGGCGCTAGCGAGGATACCGGCTCTTTTCGCGACGATCAGACCAAAACTTCCTTTACTAACTCTTCCCTCATTTATTTATCCATTCATTTGTTTATTTTTACTCTTTTTCCTCTTCATCCTCCATGTGTGTACATTTATAACACCGACTCATATTTATTTGAAATTTAAATTTAAAAATACCTACATCATTTTGTTATAATTTACAATTATAACAAGAGTTAAGTAGAATTGATGATTGATGGAATTTTTTTTTTATTTTGCAGAGTCGCCGCCACCCCCGTACTGTCTTACACCAGCGGAGAGAGGTGCAATGAAACGCGAAGGTAAGCAGTTTAGCCGGCGCCTAGTCGTCGTGGATTCTCCCGCGAGCGGCTATTATTACACGTACGCGGTGGCTCTCGATGCGCACATACTTTTCGCGGTCTTTACTGGCCACGGCATATGTATACGAATTGCCATCGGCGGGGGGTCAAACATTCATGAACGTAACGCGTGGAATGTAAACGAGTTGATGTATACGAATATCTTAGCTATGTTATGATATACCCACTAGCAATAAGATTTTATTGTACAAGCGTTGATGTATTAATGATGTTTATTTGATTCTTTCAGCTTCAGCTTGTGGTATACAATCACGTCAACCAGATAACCGATGTTATGGAAATACCACCGCACCCTTAAGACTTCCGGAATCACTTACCACCGATGGTGAAGGTATAAAAAAAGCAATTGTTGTAGTTTACTTGAAATTCTACTGACATTAGTGAAGTAACATTTAACATTTCAATTATATTGAGGACAATGTTGCACCTTGACCGACAAATCTACCTGCTTCCGTCCCTCGTAATTCTTTTTTCATGACTATTATTTGCTTTATGATGATTATAAAGTTAAAGTCAAGGGTGAAGGAGTCTTTATAATGGATAAAGAAGGATTATCAAGTTGAGTTGCGTTTAAGTGGTCAAAAGAAATTTGGTTGAAAGGTGGAGTACTGACGAAGCATCAGCATAGCACGGGACTTGAGGAAATGGAGGGCAGGCTTGCCTGGCGCCAGACAGCTGCCGCGTGTCTCGTCGGTATTCTTGCGACCTCGCCTGTTTGCTTTCTTTTTCGTTCATTCTTTCTGTCTTTGTCAGTTTGGTTATTCTACCTCTTTTATATCCATTCATTTCCACAATGTTTGACGCAAGCTACTTTTCATTGATTCAACACGTTTCAAGAGCTATGCGCACGAGGGTGAGACTGAGAAATGCGTGCGAATCCATCATCAAAAGTCACATGAATGGTTGTATAGAGAGCGGAGGTGGATGGGCAACAGGTCGCTGCTGCTGCTGCTGTATATCCAGAGTGTAGTAGAGCGCACGCGCTTATTTTCACCCTCGTGCATTTTGGCAAAAACTTCAAAGTTGTTTCAAGTCACGAGAATATCGTGCAGATAGGATGACTGAGGTAGCAGTTACGAATGGAGTAGCATTTTAATTTATTTCTGATAAACAAATAATTTTTCTTTCTCTTTACTTATAGACATTAAATATCAGCAACGTAGAATATTTAAATGCTACTTTTTTTATTGAAATTTTGCATGGAAGTATTATTATTTTAGCCGGCAATGATCGGGTATACGTCGTGTGCACGTTTCTCAACGCTTGCCGTTAATCCAGCGCCAAAGAGGAATGTGTCCTGGCGCCATAGTAGTCGTTGAAATGTATGTGTGTCCAGACGCACTCAAGTTATGATGCTTCTAAGCCAGTATTGCTGGAGTTAAGCAAAAGCTTAAACCGAAATATCATTGGATTGGTTTATTAATACAAACAAACAACAGCACTCAGTCGAGTGGTTGCTGCTGCTGCTGCTATGCTTAAGTAAAACGAAAAAGACTCAGCTACTCCTTTCTATCGTACATTGACGTGTGTATTGGCCGGGTGGGATAACGTAGGCGCTGCCACCGAAAGCGCTTGGCCGATCGGTTGGCTTGGCTGCCAGCCTCGGGCCTTACCAAGTTGCGTGGCCAAGAGTCAAGAGAGGAAAAGAGAACGAAAGAAAGAAAGAGAGGTTCGCCGGCGCCTGGTATGTGGCGCCTTCACTGGCGTCGAATCATCTTTTTCTCAGTGCTACGTACATTCCCACACTATCTCCACCACTGTAGCGTAACTCTCGCCGTCAATGAGCCACTCTATACACTCGACAATGCCCGTTTACGATTCGATCCGGTCCGAGTGACGCGATAACGAACGGGTCGACGATAAGAACCGACTTTTTAGCAACATATTACCTCTCAAGCGCGATAATACACTGCGAAAGTAAAGAGAGAAGGCGGTACCAAGCGCGGAAAGGCCGTTCGAAGGACAGAGGTCACCTGACGGATTATATCAGAGGTGGGCAAACTCGACTCTTGGAAGCCAGAGCAGCTCCTATGGTTTCCATAAGAGTAAGTGAAAGAGGCTATGAGACCACGTTGAAAACTTGTATAAGTTTTTCTCTCTCAGATTTCAAAAAATTCAAGTTTTCCCACCTCTGGATTATATTGTTGGAGAGATTACTCTTTCATGTTTATTGTTCAACATGTTTCTATATCATATGCTTGATGTTGCTTTTACCAAGGTTTTACTTGTTTCTCGCAGTGCTTATCTAACCTGAGGGTGTTTGACCTTATGCACCAGGCAAATAAATGCTCTTTCTCTCTGATGCTTAAAGAGTTAAATGATGGCGGACGTCGGCGCCGATGCCGCGACGGTCGTCCTTGCGCTGCGCTCCTCCGTTCAACGATGACGTAATCGTCACGATAGCCCGCAATCTTGGCGCCGTGTTAAACTCGTAATATCTATTTTTATCTCATGGAAGTACCGCACGACGGTTAAATACTTGAGTCTTGCACATACAACTATTGGATAAAGTATTCAATACTTGATCTAGGGGGTCATATCTACAAACAAAGAGTCAGATTGTCCAAATATTCCAGACTACCTTCATAAATACCAGACTATTTTGCTAGCCTATTATCATAATCGGTGTAATGATGATGATGATGATGATAATGAGCTTGACGACGATCACGACGAGCATGCTGATGATAATAGCAATAATAATAAAAATAATAATAATAATGGTCTTGAGAAAAGGGGGCGAACAGCATGTATATATATATAAAATACGTGTGTCGTATGTGTGCAACAGCCCCAGCCGTATGCAATTTGCGTGATCCGCGTAGGTTGTTAGGCCGCCGCCACTCGGTCGAGCATTATAATTTTCGCGGCGAGACGAGCAGTTTTTCTACGCTGCCGCGGCGGGCGGGAGCGGTGGTCGCGGCAGGATGAAAACGATGAGATGATTGCTGTAGTCCATACCATGATGACGGTGGTAGAACGGGTCGAGTTGAATCGTGGGCCGCGCTCAGTGGCCCATCCAGACAGGCTTCTTTACTTTTTCTTTCTATATACCTCATCCTCTTCTTTTCACTCTCGCCAACCTTCAACGTTTAATCTCCGGTTTTCGTACACACATCGACATTATGTCAAACATTTCTACGGGATTTATCTTAATTTTTTTCTTTTTTTATTACAGACCGCACTGACTCGGAGAGAAAAGAGTGGTGTACATTGGCATACTGGGAACTTAGTGGTCGAGTTGGTAGACTTTATCCTGTAGAAGCATCAATAATAAGTGTCTTTGAGTCAGTTCATGATGGTGATGGACTTTGCTTAGCAAGTCTTGCTGAGAATCATGGCTCTTCAGCAGCTGTTAGAAGGACGCGAAGTAAAATTGGTCTAGGTAAGCTTGCGTGTGTATACTTTTATTGAGTGAACGAGTTGTTTTACCTTTAGGCAATATGCAAATAATTCTTTCTTAACTCTAGGTTTGATGTTGAGCCAAGAGGATGATGGTGTCTGGGCATACAACCGGTCTGGTAGTCCAATTTTTGTTAATTCACCAACCCTTGATGACCCAGAATCGCGAACACTCTTAGTATACCGAGTACCACCTGGATTTTGTCTCAATATATTTGATAGAGCAAAAAGCCCACCGGTACGATATACTACTTATAGTGATCCACCAAATGCAAGTGGTCCAGTTGATGCTCATTCTGTGAGGATAAGTTTCGCCAAAGGATGGGGTCCTAAGTACTCAAGACAAGAGGTCACTTCTTGTCCTTGCTGGTTAGAAGTTCTGCTTGCACCATGCAGGTGATCTTCTTGTTTCTAATGCGTCACGCGAATGTCGATGCCGATCGTGCCTTCCTCAACGAGAAAGAATAAAATGAAAGAGAACGGAAATAAGAGTTACTTTGTATTACGAAGATGACCTGTTCTTTATGACGAAGCCACTAGAGAGAATACAAATCTCTCTCTTCATGCCTACGCATTTCAATAATCATGTGGATATATATATTTTTTTTCTATATTCATTTATAAATGAATTGGTCAGTTGTACTACTATAGTTGGCTAACTAGTCGACTTTTTAATGAATTGTACCTTATATTGTGGTCCATGATAAATGTAACGTGAATGGTTCCACAATCATTTAAGAAAAAACCTTCATATATTATTGGATAAGAGAATATTAAAAAAAAATCATAAGAATTTATTAAAAATAAATATTAACACGATAACATGGATAAACGGGATATCCATGTGTCGTTGCTTTACTGTTCGTTTATTTATTAAGTTTTTCTAGCTATGAAAAGATTCGTTTGTAAATAAAATTATTTATAATACGTATATACACGCCAATAAACGCGACGCTAATTGCCATATAATGTGGTTTGGTGAGAGTGTCAAAGAATGAACAAGTTTGATTGATTGAAACCTCGTTTTGTAATATCCTGGAACAATTTTAAAGGCTGCGTGACTGTTTTTATTTGTATGATATTGTCATTTTTACATACAAAAATAAAATGTATGTATTATTTACGCTTTTTAAGAACGAAATGTAAAAAAAAATATGTTAATGGCTGAGTTGCGTCACCGTAAAATTGCTGATTAACAAATAATAGCGATGAAAAATTAAAACAAATGTCTTTGTAAAAAAATTTTAAAAAACAGTCCTCGAGTCTCATGTTAAACCTCGCTCTTTTTAACTTTGGCTCAGGTATTTTATAAGTCGACAACAATTGTTATGCTCGAGTATTGGAAAATATTTCAATTAAAAAGACTGTAAACTACAGACTCTCAAATAAAATCGTCGCGACAAAGGATTTGACGAGGATTACAAATGTCTAATAATAATGATAATAACAAAGTCTAGCGTAAAAGTTGCCTCTGTGAAACATTGTGCCTTTTATATAAAATGTTGATGATATGGATCATCGAATTAGTCAGTAAAATAACAATGTAACGCGTTGTGACGCAACGTTAACGCATTCGATAAATCAAACAAATATAAGAATACCTAAGAAAACAGAGCCTTATAAATTTGGCCTGTTTACCGCATAAATTTGTCTGGTATCCGCCATTTCTGTAAACTTTTATAAACAATTTTCCCTCGTACTTTTTTTTATACTATTTAATAGATTGAACGAATGATGCCTTGATTTTTTATACCTGCCAAAAAATAAATTATAAAATTACTGTCATGCAATAAATTTCTACTTATCGATTATTAGTAGTAATAGGTGATAATAATTCAAAAAAAAAACAATTGTTCTCAAAATTTAATGAAAGAGGGAATTATACAAATATTTATAGAACCATTTGTCGAGATTTTAAGTAAACTTGAAATGTATTATCTATCGGCGGATTTCTCGTGTATGTTATAAACATTTATTAATGCTATTAATAGTACTATTATGATGATTATTACAATGATAAATATAAATAATAATTACAATGATTAATAATACAATACAGTTTTTAGATTAAAATCATCTTACATCTACAAGTATCGCCAATATCTTATTCGTCATCGTTGACGCGATGAAATTGAATTTAAGATGGCAATAATTATTAAAAGCAATAGCCAAGTGATTAATGAGGTGATGCAATTATAATAAATTAACCGGAATATTTTACTCCGGATTTAATTTTTTTTTTAACTAATATTATTTTCAATACATTTTTATTCGAGTCGAGGACTGCGGCACGCGCAATATTTGTTACATCTAGGTTTAATAATTTTTTCATAAAACCTGGTGTACCAATTGATGACGAAACTATTTGTAATATTAAACGAAAGTTGACTGGATTTTGTTGATTTCTATTTAAAAAAGGATATGAAAAATACATGAGATTAAAAATTATCTAATGATAAGCCTTTTTATATTTTCTAAAAAAACTTATTTATAATAATATTTTTTGTGTCTAGATGCAAGTTTTTCTTGACAGTGATAAAAAAAGAAAGCAAGACTCTAAATGCTAAAAAAAAAAATAGAACAATTCTTTCTAACAGTCATTTATTATTAATCATAATAAAAAAATTTGTATTATTGTATATACTTATAAATGCTAACAAGAAAAATGAATACTTTATAACTAGTGTCTATAAGTAGACCAAAAGCAATATTGATGCTTATAGTACCAATCCTTCCGAAATAAGACGTCATAAAAATTGTCAAAGCACTGAATCCAATTTAGTGAATTGGAAGTATATCCACAACAACGCTATTAAGTACAATGTTTGCTGCTGTGAGTGCTGCTGAAAATATACTAGCTACGACAAGAATTTAAGTAGATGATTTGACAAAGTAAATAGCAAAGCCTGCAAGTCTGGCTACCAGTGATGTTGTTACTATAAAAATAACAGTTGATGAATAAATAAATAAATCTTTATGTTTATTATATTAGTTGTGTTGAAAATAGTTACCAAGAATAGTTGGTCGTCCCACGCAAATCAACAAGCAAATGCAAGCTATGCTCTTCAAAGCATATATTCCATTTATTATTAGAGTATCAATAAAGTACTCGTTTATTAGCTTGGAGATGTAAACAAATTTATTAACCATTGTAGTCATGCTGCTATAAGTTTGCAAGCATTTGCTTTAATAAGATTTTAAGTGATTTTTTTACACTAAAAGTATTATTATTTATTTTCTTACTAGTAATTAATTATTTCAACAAATTTTCATATGAATAATCAAATTTTATTGATTGACTGAATAACTTTTATTTACAAAAAAAATGATCATTCTCTATGGAAATATTTTTAATAATTTACATGGATGAATTCAGGTACAATAATTTACATCAGTTGTTGACAATAACTTTCATTATGATTGAATTGTTTTTCTTTTTTCAATTTAATTAGTGTTTGCTTTAAACCTCTTCATCCATTTTACCAGTCTACTAAATAAAACAGCTAATGATTATATTACTTATTTTATTTAATAACAAACTATTTTTAATTTATTTTATGACAATTCTTGTGAGACTCAAGAATTTTCTCATAAAAGCATCAATATGTATCGTGCACCAAGAGTTCATTGAAATTCACTGTCAGAATAATTGACGTGATGACAATGAAAATACTTGACGTATTTTTGTAAATTTATTTATTAATAATAATTTGTTACTTATAGTTAATTTATTTTGAAAAATTCAACTAGGAGTAGCACCAGAATTATTTTAAACATTTACAGCAGGACCAATTCGACTGTGTTTGAGAGGATTAAATGGAGTGACGTTACGGATTTCTTTTTCTAAACACTCAGAATAAACATCAGCACTTAGTTCATGAACACCAATTTCTTTGTCTGACTTAGCAAGTTTTACTGCATCATCAATTTCTTTTCTTATGTCTGTCTCCAATTTCTACGAAAAAGTAATAAAAAATATAATTTTATTCTCTTATTATTAAAAAAAATAAAAAATTAATTATTAAATTACCTTCAAATCATCGGCAGTGACTAGATTGGCATTGAGAATTTTTTCTTTAAAACTCGTAAGAGGATCACGTGTTTGTCGGACTTCCTGAATTTCTTCTCGTGTTCGATAACTTGTTCCAGGATCAGACATACTGTGACCACTGTATCGATATGTCATTGTTTCCATTACAATGGGCCCTTTACCAGAAGTACAATGTTTTATGGCAAATCTTGTGGCTTCTCTGACTGCTAGTACATCCATACCATCAACCTAAAAATTAATGATGATGAAAGTAAAATTGAAAGTAATTAAAAAGTAAAAAAATCGAACTTTTTTAAAAGAAATAAGGTAATTTCTGTTAAATTTAGTATTTTAATAACATTGAAAATTACCCATATTCCAGGTACATAATCACCACGAGTATAATAATCTGTACTGGCAGCAGCTCTGTCTACACTTGTTCCCATTCCATACTGATTATTTTCGCAGACATAAATACAAGGAACATCCCATAATTTAGTCATATTGAAGACCTCGTAGATTTGACCCTGGTTTGCTGCTCCATCACCGTAGAGAGCTAAACATACACCACCATCACCTTTGTATTTATGTGCAAAAGCGATACCAGCACCTAAGGGTACCTATAATTTAAACATTTGAGTATTTTTAGCCTTCCACTTGAAGATAATTTTTTAAATAGATAAAATGTATCAACATACTTGAGCTCCAACGATTCCATTACCACCATAAAAATTTTTGGCATACATGTGCATAGAACCACCTTTTCCTCTCGCATTACCACTTTGTCTACCTGTTAATTCAGTGAGTACTCCTGCTGGTTTGATTCCCATTAAATACGTCCAACCATGAGCTCGATAAGCTGTAATTACTGAATCCATCGGTCGAAGAGCCGCAGTCATACCAACTGCACAAGCTTCCTGTAAAATGGATTGATTTATTAAAAAAATTAATCAAGTATTGATTCAGAAATGGAGTCATTAAATCAATTTTAAATTATTCATAGGAATAAACTATGATAAGCTTAAGAGATTTACCTGACCAGAATACAAGTGACAGAATCCTCTAACAATTTTTTCTTTGTACAAATTACCAGCAGCAGTTTCCATTCGTCTAATAGTATGTAATTTTTTGTACAGATCAAGAGCTTCATCTCGTGTAACAGTGACTTTAGTAGATGGTCCTGAATCAAGTTTATGTAATTTGAAAGGTTTCGTTTCCCAAGATGCTTCTGTGGCATAATTATTACGTCCACTGGAGAAGACAGAGAGGATCTGTAACAAACAAATACGTCAAGAATAATATTTTATAAATATTTAATAAAAATAATATTGTAAATCTTTTAATCATCAATAACACAAATGCCTAGTGATTTCATTATATTAATTGATTATAATCATGTCTATTTAGATAGAACATTGTGTAATTCAAGTAAAACTATTGAAACTCTAGCAACGACAATGAAACGCTTCATGACATGTCATTAGATAAGTGCTTATGTGACATTTCTTTGAGAATGAAGTATATTTACCGAGTTCCATGAAGCGAACTTGCCAGTAGCCAATATTCGTCAAGCAAAACGAAGATCATCGATGATTTAAACATGAGAATAGAGAAAAAATTGAGTTGAAGTTAGTGGAATATTTAATGATAAAAACATCTTATTTCAAGGTCATCTATTTGTAATTGATATAAATGAATAGTTGTAAGAGATTATTTATTCATTATTCATATAAGAATTAATTAGGCTTACATTTCGTCGTGACGCTTCTCTGCCGATATTTTTTACACAATTTGCCATCATTTTGAAAGGTCGTTACTGACTCTAAATATATTACTATCACCTGATCGACAGCTAGTGCGATAGTTCGGACACTAGCCAATAATGTAATCAAGAATATAGGTTACAATTATTACTATGCTTGTTCGTAATAGTACAAGTAGCGGAAAAAACGTACGATTTTCTACCGTGAATTAAATCACTAGTAGAGTCAGCTGAGATTTTTCTTTTGAGCATGCGTACTAAGTTGATCAAATTAATTTAGAAAATTAGGAATATGTATAAATGAATTTTAGAAAGTTTTTTACTTCTTAAGTATTATATTTATTGATTAGAAAATGATTCTCATATACATATATTATAAACGTACACATTTGAATAATAAATAAGATAAAGGTTAGAAAAGTGTGTGGAAAAAAAAAAATTGCTAAGTCTATTTAAACATTTAAAATTTGCCGGCAGAAAGTTTGATATTGCGCTGTCTTGTGTGAGCAAACGAAACTAAAAACCGCGCTAAATTAAAAACCAAGTAGAGAAAATTGTTGACATACAACATAGTTTTTCTTTCTGAAAATAAAACAATAAGTTTATCAAAAAAACTTTTTTTATTTGTTTTTTTATCGAAGAATTTTATTACAACTAATGTGACGTTTTATATACTATCAATGTGACAGTATTTTATCGTGCCATATAAAGATTCATTTTTTAAAAATGGATTAAACTACTATTAATTAAAGTGCGCTTATCTTCATAGTTTGATAATTGTTACAATGATAAGAATGTTCATCACATATACTTAAATTTAATTGAATGAATTTTTTTTTCATGTTTAAAAAAAAGACTTTCATTATTTCAGTCACACTGTTATTTTTCAATTTGAGCGTCAACAGAAATCGAACACACTTGTTCAGTTTTTTGTTTTTAACACGTTTTTTTCCGTCTAGCAGGTAAAACGCGATAAATACTGCAAACGAAAATTGCTTATCAATTATAAAAGAATTTACAAGCGTCATCCATTCTGTTTTGCATCATGAATTCCATTTTCTATAGTTTTTATCGTCTTTATTGGTTCTCCATCGTTTCGTGGAATATCAAGTTGTTGAAGCTCGTGTTGTTTTTTATTCTTCTTAGGTTTCAGTTTCTTCTCTTTCCTGTTTTAATAATAAATAATTAATATGGAAAATTCTAGAAATAATTTTTATAATTAAAAAAAAACAACTACATACAATCCAAACAGTTCTCCATCCTCTATTGTTTCTGGTAATTGCTTATTAAGCGTTTCAGGCAGTAATAGTGATACTAAGCCACCAGCAAGTGCACATGCTCCAAAAATAACAAGGGGAAATGGAGTCCATATTTCAGCCTGAAAATATAACAAATAAGCATTAAAATATTTTTCAAAATATATATCGAGAATAATTCATTAAAAGTGATGATACAAAATTATGAAAAACGAAATCATCATAAAAAATGGCTTAGTATGCTGAAATAGAGATAAGAAACCAGTATTTAGGTTTATAAATTTATAGCCATGAATGACTTAATACTTTTTAATACATATTAACTACCGATTAATTTTTTTATTTTACTTTAACGATATGTTTTATGGGTCAGTTTCATTTTTTAAATCTTCACACATTTTTAATCTTAGATGATTTTTATATCTCATATATTGACACATTGACAAAACCAGAACATTATAATATTGAATAAATTATATCTCTACAATGTATGACATCATTTAAAGTAATTTAATAATCAGATCATCACATGATATTTTTTAAATATCAAACAATATGATATTGCCATAATGATTAAACCACTTTATTTGAAGAAAAAAAGGACTTACCAAATGATTGATGTAAGGTGCAACGACCCCACCTATTCTAGCGAAAGTTGAACAAGCACCAAGGCCAACATTCCTGACGACGGTAGGAAATTGTTCTGCAGTAAAAATATATATTCCTCCGTATGAGGATGTTATCGCCAATTTTCCGATCATTGCAAGTACTGTGAGTCCCCAGGGGTGACCTTGGGTAAATAAAAAAATTAACAATTGAAACAATCACGCTTGAAAGCGCAATAACAATCTAACATACCCGCTGGAACCAATAATGTGCCAAGTAGACAAATGCCAGACACAATCATACAGCCACAAAGAATTATTTTTCTACCCCATCGGTCCAAGGATAAAAGAAGAAACGTGTATGCAGGTACTTCTACAGCTCCTAGGATTAAAAAATTAATGTAATCATTTCCACCTAAATTATTTACGTTCCAAGAAAGGCCATAATATGTTCCACTATTTACAAGCCTGAAATAATTTGATTGATCGTGTTAATAACATTATTTTAATTAGAAATTTGACGAAAATAATTGAAATTAAAATTTTACTTACCAATTGAAGAATAAGAGAATACTCTTTTTTCTTAAATTAGGAGAGCGGAATAAATCGAATAAAGTAGCCCTATTATTATTAGAATTGCATTCTGTAGTTTCATGAAGAAGACAGTCTAATGTTTCTCGTGGAATATCGATGCCATTTTCTTTTGCAGCTTTTTGCAATAAATTTTTCGCTTCTTCATGTTTACCTTTTGTTAAAAGCCAACGAGCAGATTCGGGAATGAACCTTCATAAAAATATCATCAATTAAATTCATTAATTATATTTTTATAATGATCAATTATTTCAATAATAATGATAAAATAAAAATGCAGCATTACACTAACGATTCATTAAATAAAGAAATTCACACCTACTTCCAGTAAAAAAGAAAGACAAAACTCGGTATGGTGATAGCAATTTGCAAGTATCGCCAGTCAGTAATAAAATAAGCAAATGCAGCGGTTAGTATATAACCAGTTGTGAAGAATAGTTGACAGCCTACACCTGCATTTGATCTTTTCTTTGGACCAACCATTTCAAGAGCTAAAAAAGTTAAAAATAATTTATTTTAATTTATTATCAAATCAAAAATCCCTGAATATCTTAAAAGAGAAAACCATCGAATAATTTGACTTATTAGATCTAAAGAGGCTAAATTTTCTTTAAGTATAATTTCATATTTTCTTTAATTTTTATACTTATACACAAAGCTCCATTCTAATGAATACTAATTTATTCTACCAAGATAAAACGCTTACTATTTTTAGCTTCATTTTTGTTGTGCATAAAAATTTTTGAATATCTTTTCAATATTATAAAATACGAGAAAATATTCATTTTTGCACGGACAGTTCTTCATTAATTTATGTGCTAAAAAGAGAAATTATTAAATGATTTTTCTTTTACTAATAAAAATATGAATTGTAATAATAGTTTACCGATAACATATGCAACCAAAAACACTCCACTGGTAGTTGAACCTACAATTAACCTGAAGATAACATAGGAAATGTATTCAGGTGCAATACTAACAAGAATTCCTCCTGCTAATTGAATAATTAAAGACCAAAAGAAAATTGGTCTACGTCCGAATTTATCTGATAAGCTTCCAAAGATGATTGATCCCAGCATCACGCCAACCATGAAAAGTGAATCTCCTACGGCTCTTAGCTGTGCTCTATCGCATACTAAATTCCACTGAAATCAAATGATTAGTTATCGGTCAATCGCTAAATAGTGAAACCACTTATCACTTGACTAATAAACATATTTTTATCCATTTTTCCTATCAATAGCTTTCACTCGAAGTCTATTCATTTTTTTTTTCTCGAGATAAACATGTATTTTTGGTTTTGTATTCTAGCATACCAACTATATTATTATGCCTTGAATAACTGATGGATAATTATCCTATCATAATTTATACATACCTGAGAGGTAGTTGTACTTTTGTAAACGCTAGTGTCGTAGACGAATTCTTCACAGGTTATAAACTCGTCGGTTGAGATCCTTGTTGTGTTATCGCTGCTTTGGACATCTTCTCTACCTTCATCATTTGTGGAGACATATATTTCTGACAGATTCGCTCTTCTTTTACATTGTGACAGCCCACCAATCTTTTCATCGTAGGGATAACTCGCATTCATTATCTTTGGATCCAAATAAAATGTTGCATTCTTACTATCCTCCCAAGGCAATATACACCTGTAAAATTATTTTCATTTCAGTCCAAACATCAATTTTAAATAGAATATAATTTAGATCGATATCATTATATCTATGAAGGAATTTATTTTTGATAAATTCCTTAATGACTATTTCGAGAAAGTGGAATTTCAAAATTCTTTTCTTTTTCTATGAATTTTAGCAAAGAACAATTCAAGAATTTTTGAAAGGCCTTTGAACTTTCTTAAGTACAATAGTTTTGTTTCATCATCAGTGATTCATCCCTACAAATGACTTCTTGACAATTACTATTTATCGGTATTTCAACGAATCCATTAGGGAAATTTAGCAATCCCTTCATAGAAAGTATAAAGGTGGGAATGTGAACAATTGTTTCTTACCTGGAATTCATCTTAGCACCCAAAAATACTCCACCCATTTTATGGAAAGCACAAATAATAGCAGGAAGACATAGAAGTAAATAAATCCTTCTTTGATACCTTCCAAATTCTCCCATTCGCAATATCACGTCGTCATAAGCCATTTTTATTATTTGTTACGTTTTTAAACTGTCAAAAATATGTGTTTTTTATATTAAAAATCACCCTTTGGCATCGAATCTTTAAAAGTTACTGAAAAGATGCAAGTCACACTTTTATCTCCAGCCGATTTCACTAGTATATCTGAAATCAAAAGAAAAAATATAAAATTAATTTTCTCATTTAAATAAAAAATATTTTATAATAAACATAAAATAATTAATGTAATTAATTTCTCTATTATTAGATGAAATATGAAAATATTTATCACTTTGAATGTTGCAATATTCCAGATGATAATAAAAAACATGAAATGAATGCATTCAACACAAACGATTTTGAAATTTAATAAGTACATCTGGGGAATTGAAATAAATTGGTTTGATTGATACTTCATTGATTTTAAAATTGAAATCAATTTATCTTAATGTTTGATAAAGTAATAAGATTTATACATAAATATTGAATAAAATAAATGAAAATAAAATGATAAAATAATAATTTTGATAAATATGGAAGATATTTAATCACCTTATAAAAATTAATTCCACTCAGATAGAAGATTATACTAACAAATTATCCAATTTACTAGGTCGTGATTCTCACACGAAGTTTGAGACCCAACTAACGAACAATTCTCGGATTGGGACCATCACGACCGGCTTGGAAGACTCGATATGAGGGCGAGGAAGTAAGAGTGAGAGTGTTGGGGTGTAGCAACGACTTTACTCGTCTGGTTAGTTCTATTCTGTCTTCTTTTATTGTCTATCTCTTTGCATTCCCTCCATTTCTACTTACTGATGGCCCGTGTGTCTCGACAGGTGAAGAGGACGCGGAGGACGACGACCAAGAAGTCGAAGAAGAGGAGGAGAAGGAGGAGGAGGATCTTAGGAGGTTGGGCAAATTATTAATGTGCATAGTAGCAGCAGCAACGTTGAGCTGCGTGGCAAAGAATTATTAAAAGCCTACTCTCTCTCTCTGCACTCTCTTTTTTATTTCCACCATCTAACTTCTGTTTTATTTTGAATGTTTTCATTTTTTAGCTGATGTTAAAAAATCGGCTTTTTCATTCTATAGCTGCCTTAAACGTCAGACAGTTAAAGAAATTTTTTTTTCTATAAAAATTCCACCGAGTTTATCCCCTTTTAGATGACCAGCCACATGAGTCCATATAACGAAGGCTATTTGTGAACTGCTAGTGCATAAGAAAAGGGTACAGATGGAGAGACGAGAAGGGTGAGGATTACTTGGTAGTTCCCACAGCGAGAAAAATTCTCAACTGGTTTCTCTCCAACCCAAAAAAAATCCATACGAAGAAGTACCTCAGTCTCGAGGACCAAAAAGCCACTCTTGCTTCAACATCAGCTTCACCGAGACTCGGTCGCTGTACATCTGAATAAATTAAATCTATTTTCTACTCTACTATTGCATCCATGAATGGCACGATGATTCACATTTCGACACCGTCATTTCCAACTTTGAAAACTATTTTTTAAATCAACACAAGTGTATTAAATTTAACTTGAACATTCATAAAAATCGGTGGGGAAAGGGTAATTCTTTGAAGCATCCCCATTGGTCGAATATCATACGATCATCGCACTATAGGACCGTAGCCTTGGTGGAAACACTCCCCTGACCTTCATTAAATACAGTAGCTGAAGATAAACTACAAATTATCGTTGACTACAATAAAACGAAAATAAGGCAGACAAGTTTTTGTACTAAGTACTGCATCAGTTGGCAATTATTATCGTTGTGTCGTTACCCAAGGCGCCGGCAGGCCGTTTCGTCGTCCCAGCTAATGTGAACAAGATCGTGCTTGATTATTAAGAGGCAATGAAATTCTGATGCCTTTGGCGTCAAGTCTACATGTGCTGATGAGGCATTCAAATATTTCTCTTTTATGTTATTAAATCAATAAAATATTTACATACTAATTGTGTTTTAAATAACCTAAAGTTTCTATTTATATCTTGCACATACTTGTACAAAATTTTTATTTGCATTTTTGCGAAATTTCATTACTCCAATAATTTTAAAGCCTGATAAAATACTGACTGGGAAATAATTCTTTTTAAACATTTCTAATTTATAGAATCACTTTGATGTTTCACATTATTAAATCAGCTGAAAAATGACTCCAAATATATTAACGACACGAGAAAAACATGTGCTTCAAAGCTGAATATAACTGAGACACGCGCCTTTCCAACATTTGTCTCATTTTAATGTAGATAACGACGATTAGGGGCAATAAAAAAGCCAAATTTACTTTTAATCTTTTAAAGGCAATGCGCCAATGGTCAATGAACGAGTTGAGAATTTAAATGGAATTTAAAAGGAAGACCACATGTATCGTCGTGATATATATGGCATTGATGCTTTACTGATCAACACGCGTGAGAATCTGGATCCACTGAACGGCATTCCAAAGTCTTGTTATAAATTCAATACAGCTGATATTTTTCTAAACGATAATACATCGATTGAATTTTTAACCACTACTCACCTACTTAAAAAAATTTTCACAGACGATCAACTAGAGAAGAAGAAAAAAAACTATCTCTAAATGATTTACGACCCTGAAGTGATGGTTCAGTTGGTGTGTAAACGCGAAATTGTACCAACTATAATGAAAGCACCAGACGACCTGAAACGACCTACCCGGGCTATGCAAGAGGCATGAAACGACTAAAACTTTATCCCCATATGATACATGCGCAGTTTGATAATGTTAGTAGTTCACACTTTCTATATACATCCGTTTTATATTTCTATATCAATCACATTCTTACTATCACTACTTTGAATTTTACCGGATATTTCAAAAAATGATAGTCTATGCCTTTATAGTCATTACTCTTATGCTAAATTCCTAGGTCAGCCACGTGATTGTGATTAAAATAAACATTAATCAACGATTGGATGATCAATTTTTTGCAAAGTTATTTCAATTTAATGCTATGCTAATTTTCGTTGATTTAAATTAGAGACTAAGTAATATTCAGAGTTAGCTAATGATATAGATTGTCAATTAGCATAATAATGGTAATCTTTACATTAGAGAACAATAAGATGATTTGTATAAATAACATTTCTAAGACGCACTTCCAACAAGCATTTTACTCGATTTCAGGAATGTATGAAAATGATCTTTGTTCCTATTTTAATTATTTTTAGGTTTCTAAATTGACTTAATTATTGTGAAAAATGAATTACACATTTCTTTCTGAACAGTGGCAAACTAAGTAACTAAAGATCATTAAATGCGAATTTATTCATTAAATAATTCATATTCTAACTACTTTTCTATTAATAGCAATTGACCATTCATTCGACTTTTTATGCTGAGAGATTAAAAATCCAAATGCTTCCTGGATTCTTCAAAGTACTTATTCAATCATTAACAGAAATATTTTTTTATATTCAATACAGAAAACTATTATCAGACCATTTTCCAAATTATTGGTTATTACTTTTTTTCAATTATATAATTGGCCCATCTGTAATCACTCAAAACTACAGAGACATAGTAAATAATAGTAATTACACAGTTACACTAGTAAATCATAAGCAAATAAAAGAGATTCCTGATAAAGTAGTTACTATTTCCAAGGAAAAAAAATTATGATAAAAAATTGCATACATAACTTTATAGATGGAAATATACACTAGACTGTTTTAATCTTGAAAAATATAGCAATTAAAAGACCTAATTACATAGAGTTGACTGAATTTAAAAGATTGTATTGAATTTTGCTGTTTTTTTTATGATTTAGATTTACATGATAATCTTAATAAAAAAAAGATAGACTAACTTATCATTTTATAACTCATTCATACATATAAACTTTGATAACGTCATTATATCATAGACAATTTTTACTATTTTAGCATATACAAACATTCTACAATCATATTTAATTGACAAAAATAAATTCAAAGTTATTTATTTAATTATAAAAACATGACTCCAAGACTTGCATAATAATAAAGTTGATAAAATGTGACATTTATTGTTTATCACAGCAATAAAACTATTTAATATAATTCGAAAAAATGTCATGTGAACATATTTCTACCATTGGTTTATTCGATTTTTCTATAAATAATTCTTACTTGTGATGCATTTACATAATAAGATCTCATGTGGTAATGACCTGTTTGAATGAAATTATAAAAAATTAATCAAGTTGCATATTTTTTCTACATAGTATCAATTGAAAGTCTGAACAGATACAAGAAAATAACTACATAATAAATTAAACAAATTATTGCCTTGTAACATAAATGTCTAAACGGTTTATAAACTTGGTTAATATTTAAATAGATGGTTTCAATAAGAGAATAGGAATTAATTGGCAAAACTTCTTTCGTAACTGGATAATTTATAATCGTCTATACTAACATAAAGGATCAATAACATTTTAATATTATCAATATTTAATATACCTTTTTTTGAAGCTCATTATGATTATTATTGATATGTATTTATATTAGACTATTGTTTAGTCATATTAATTGAAAATTAAAATCAATAACTGGACAACATTGTACCTCTTCTCCAATTCTAAAACAATGGAGCAAGACAATTGATCATTTTCCGACAGAACCGTTTTGCCAAGCGACCTGGATCAAATAACTTCAATATTATGTCATGAAGTCAGCAATTACATGTTGTAATGTTAGTATAATTTCCATACAAGGTGTGTTAAGGACAATTTACCATTTAGATGCACGCACGCGCAATATTCTTGACTTAGGACCCACTGTGATCATTACACCATGATCAGGTGAGTATTTTGATTATCATCAAGGGCACAATTATATTTAAATCTTGTTTTCCCTGATTAAATATACTATTTGTGTTATTTGTGTAATGCTTAATCTTTGTGTATTTGATGATGAAGCTAAATGATATAAAGGAGGCGGCAATTATCCAAATTCAGAAATAAAACAGACAGTTTGATGAATGAGGCCGACATTTAAACCCGACCTTAAGCATGTACACGTGGTTGCTTTCAATCCAATACTCTGCTTGGATGCTTTTCAATGTTTACAAATAAATGAGATTTCATCAGATATTGACAATAAAGTGCTGTTGAAGTTCAATTTTTCCATTATTCAATGTATTTATAGATGATTGATGACATAATGTAGAATTTTTAGCAATTATTTCACTATAACCTATTGTTTTTTAGTATTAAATATTTTTTTTGTTATCGTTGAATAAATTATTTAGCATGAAATGAATATATTTGCATACATACCTAAAGTTTCGGCACTCTTTATATTTGTCTTTAGGTTATTAATGTTAAAATACGCTGATCATATCACATTTTTTTGGTGTTACATAGGCAGTTTAATGGTTACTTTAGTAAAAAAATATATCAATATTAAAAATATTAAAAAGAGTGCGTCCGTAAATAAAAAAGATTCAAAAATGAACTTTGTTTTAACCACAAACAGAAACAATAGCAATACGACTGCTTGTAGAGTACCGGGTACTCAAAATCAGACAAGTCGACCGGTGGTTGGTCGACTAGCGACGCTTATCGATTCTCGTCGAAGACGCCCGAAAATAGTCGACCGTTAGCCGAAGTTGAGGCTCAAATCGTGGGTGTATATGGAGTGTGGGGTTCAGTGAATTGTGTGGTACGAAGACAGTGGTCGTCAAATTCATTTGGATTCAATTGGACAGCTATAAGAATCACTAAGCAATTGACAAATTAATTTAAATTAAGTTTAAAAAGTTGCTTGTGACAGTCGCCGATCTCAAAGAAGGAACAGACTCGTGTCTATTGAACAGGTCTGTGGTTTCTATTCCGTCCCTGCTATAAAATCGACGGCTGTTGGCAGGATACGAAAGAAAAACTTCAGATCTTAGAGATTAGACAGGTTCTTGAGTGGAGTGCAAGTTCTACTTCAAGACTACATTGACGTGAGACGATAGTCTCTCAATGGAATGATGCTGCTGATTCATTTTTATTGGGCGTGAAACAGTAGTTATTGATAAAAATCACGTTGACCTGCGTTGATTGTATATTAAATGTATTTTCCTAGACGTATGTACGTGCCACTTTATTTTTCAATCAATTTTTAGGCTTCTAGACATCTTTTCTACTCACGAAATATTCATACACATTTTTTATACTTATTTAAATCTATAACCTTTTTCACAGTCTTTTGATACTCTGACCCCTATTTTCGATAACGCCCCTTGTTTTTCATCGATATCTTGAGTTATTGACCCAAATTTGTTGCATTTTTGACTGAATCTTCATTATGATTCCAATTATTGACATTTCTTTAGAAGATGAAGAGGTTAGGGTCGAGATAGTATAACGTCAGATATCTTTTCTCTCACTCTGATATCAATTTTTAAATTCTCATGTGTGTTAATCTGTTATGATCAATTTTTCAGGTACTTCTAACAGAAAAATTCAATAACTGTCACAATGGCCATGTCTCAAACTCCTGGTAATTTAATTTTCACATTATTCATAAGTATTAAATTATTTCAATAGAATAATTTTTTAAACTATTCTCTGATTATTAGATCCAAAATTAATGAGGAAGTTTACTTAAAGTGTTATTATTTATTTTTAGGTCTGGACCCTTGGGTGATTCAACCCCGTGAGAGATTACATTATAAAGAACAATTTGAGTCTCTTAAGCCGAATGGAGGAGTGGTTACTGGAGAGCAAGCTAAAGGGTTTCTTTTAAGATCTCAATTACCGCCCGCTATACTTGGACAAATATGGTATGATTACATTCAATGTGTTTAATATAAACAGTAATTTGAGTAATCATCAGAATCAATCTTGTGGTAATTCAATACCGTTGTAAATAAGTTTAAATTTAGTTGAGAGTGAAAAATAAAAAAAAAAACGAATGTATTATTAATGTGACACATAATTTGAATCTATTATTGTATTTTTATTTGAATAGTCTCATTTACTCAAGTGTAATATAACACAGATTATTATTCATTTTATCTCGGAAAACTATTAATTTAAATATTTTATTATTAGCTAAAAGTATCAAGGTTAACGATCAATAGTAAACCGTCTTGGATATTATGATTTCAATATCGATTTAAAAATTTTATTTCTTACAGGGCATTATCAGATACAGATGGAGATGGAAAAATGGATGTCAATGAATTTAGTATCGCATGTAAATTGATTCACTTGAAATTAAAAGGGTTAGAAGTACCAAAAAGTTTGCCACCACAGCTTGTTCAAAGTTTAAAAGTTCCTCTGCCAGGTAAATTTATTTATAATTACTTTTATTCTGGATATTTAAAGACATAAAGTTGTTATTAGAAAGAAAATCAAAAATCATTTTAAAATATTTTATTTAAAGGTGTTGGAGGAGTAGTAGCTCCCAATGTAGCTGGTATACCAAATGTCGCAAATGGTGGAGTTCCAATTCAACCGCCAGTGCAAGCAGCAGTAGTAGATCCTTTAGTAAATCTTGGTACTGGTATTCCACCACAACCCCTCGCAGCACAGCCACTTGCTGCTCAGCCTCTTGTTGCACAGCCACTTATTCCAGGGGTTCCAGCATCACCAGTGCCTCTTGCAGGGCAGACAGTTCCATTAGTGAGCCCTATACCACCACCAATTCAAATACCTCCTGGTAAGAGAATATAGTAAGAAACATAGTTGACTGATAATTAATATCTTTAGAATCACTGCAAGAATATATCATGCTAATAATTATGAATCTAGAAACTTAGATAAGATTCTATAATAGTTCTGCACCTGTGATGAAACTAGATTTCCTCAATATGCTAATTTATATTCGCATGACACAAAACAGCCTCACAACAAAGTAGGGAGAATATGGGTACTAGTGGTATGCTTGGAAAAACTAATACACGGTCAAAACCACCTGCTCGACCTGCACCACCCTTTATGGGTATGTGATTAATCTATACTCTCGTTAAATTTTGTTTTGGATACATTATTTGCTTTCGCACCCATTTTTTATGGCTTCAACGCTATACTAATCAATTTTTCTCACATTTTACTTAACAAAATGAAGTAAACTAATCTGAAATAATTATTGTGTGATACTTTGAAAGAAATATATTTTTAACAAATACTTTTAACTATTTGTTATCTCTTCATTTCTTTCATTGTAAAATTTTTTGGTACTACATTTTATTGTGTTTATAAATAATATTTTGCACTGTGTGAAATAAAATGGCATATTCTTTTGTGCTACACAAAGGAAATGTAAGTACTGTCACGAGCACTGCCAACGTTGGAGGACCACCACAAAGACCTGCACCACCTGGTAGTATCGGTATGTCATCAGTCTTAATACTGAGCATGCTGTTACTACGGCCATTAATTTGTGTCATTGATTTTCAATCTATCAAAAAATTTTTATTCATAATTTATTGTACTGCAATTTTTTAATTGATTTTAAATATTTTAATTGGATGTTTCATTATTTTTTCTAGCTTTTTTAATATGTTAAAAGATTCACAAAAAACATTAAGAATTAATTATTTTTTGTTTTTCTAGGTACAGGATTTGTGTCTCCAGTTGGTGTTGTCCCTCCAGCAAAGCCGGCGCCGCCATCATTTCCAAATAGTCCATCCGGAACAATAACTACAACTCCAATGGTTCAGCCTTTACCAGTCGCGTCAACAATGGGTGTAGCTCGAGTAGCACCAATAGCACCACTTAATACTAATCCAGCGCCTATAGCAGCTTTTGGAATGGCTCAACCTGGTGCACCATTAATTCAGCCTATTCCACCAGTTGGAATAATGCAACAAATGCCGCCAGTAGTTCCAACAATTCCTCAAGTACCAGTTAATGGAAGTATTCCTACTGTGCAGCCATTAGCGCAAGTAAACGTAGCAAACGGAGCAACAATTCACACTCCAGTATCGACAAATACACCCTTAAGTACAACTGCAAGACCGCCTAGCATTGATCGTGTTGGGTCTATTGATTCTCAACATTCTCAGCATTCGCAACACTCTCAACATAGCCAACATTCTGTTGGCTCTCCACAGGCAGTTGATTGGGCAGTTCCTCATCCAACGAAATTAAAATATACGCAATTGTTTAACACTTGGGACAGAACAAGGTCTGGATTTTTGTCAGGGCCACAGGCAAGGAATATAATGGTTCAATCACAGTTGCCTCAGCCAATTCTTGCTCAAATATGGGCTCTAGCTGATATGGACTCAGATGGAAAGCTTGGGTGTGAAGAGTTCGTTCTTGCAATGCATCTTTGTGACATGGCGAAAGCTGGAGAGAAGATTCCCACACCTTTGCCACCAGATCTGATTCCGCCAACTTTCCGAAGGCAGCGTCAAAGTAGTGTGTCTTCCCAGGGTCTACCTGAAACGGCGGACCCATCTGCCGGCATGCCCCAGTCTTCCTTTGAAGATAAGAGAAAAGAAAATTATGAAAAAGGGCAAGCTGAATTAGAGCGAAGGCGTAAAGCACTTTTAGAAGTTCAGAGAAAAGAGCAAGAAGAACGCGAACGTAAGGAACGAGAAGAAGCTGAGAAGCAAGAAAAGATAAGACTTGAACAGGAACGACGTCGACAGGCTGAAATTGAAAAACAGTTGATAAGACAACGAGAAATTGAACAGGAAAAAGAGGAGCAGCGTAAAAGAGCACAAGAGCAAAGGGAAGCTGCAAGAAAAGAAATGGAAAGACAACGACAACTTGAATGGGAAAATCAAAAGTCTCAAGAACTTCAAGCTCAACGTCAAAAAGAACAGGATATTTTACTTAAACTTAAAGCAAAAAATCAGACGTTAAGTATTGAGCTTGGATCACTTAACGACAGAGTAAAGGAGCTTTCACAGAAGATTTGTGATACTAGAGTTGGCGTGTCCGGCGTGAAGACTACGATTGATGGTATGAGATCTACGAGAGATGCTCAACTTCAAGAAATGGCTGCTTTAAAAAATAAATTGCGTGAACAAAATCAACGATTATTGGCTTTGAGTCAGGAGAAGGCTAAGATTGATGCTAAAAATAAATTGAATGCAGCTCAGGACGCTGCTGGACAAGAAGCTATAAAAATGGCATTTGCTAATAAACAAATAACTTTAAAACAAATGAGGGATAAAATTGCTGACCTTCAACAACAGATTACTGAAAAAATGACAGATATTGAAAATAATAATGGACAGCTAGAAGAAATTAGATCTCGAATGAAAAATTTAATGACTGATTGCAAAAATATTTATAGTATTTTTGATAATAAAAAAATGAAAATTCTAGAGTTAAGATCGAAAGTTGAGACTACTGGTGGAGTTGATTATACAAATGCAGCATGGGCTGAAGATGCATGGGGTTCAACTGATCAAACAAATATTAATGAAGATGATTGGCCTGTCGATAATGCTCCAGCAACAAATATCAATGAGCAGCCTTTGGGCGTTAAAAAATATCGAGCTTTATATGAGTTTGTTGCTAGAAATGATGAAGAAATATCATTCCAACCAGGTGACATTATTTTAGTGCCTCCGGTACAGAATCAAGAGCCTGGATGGATGGCTGGAGAGATTCGAGGACATACTGGCTGGTTTCCGGAGTCGTATGTTGAACCTGTGGATACAGGAACTGATGATGGAAAGACATTTATCACTCAGGATAGCGTAGAAAAGAGACCGTTAGAGGAAATAGCGGAAGTACCGGAAAATATCTCGGATGCTGGATCTCTAGGTGGTGAAGCTACAGTACCTGTAGAGCCCGTAACCAGTACTAATACAACAACCGCAAATGTAACAGAAGCTTCTGAGTCAACCAAAGAATATTATGTGGCTCTTTATCAGTATTCGTCCGTGGAACCAGATGATCTTAGCTTTAATGAAGGAGAAATTATTACTGTAACTAAAAAAGGTGGTGACTGGTGGACTGGAACTATTGGAGATCGAAGTGGATATTTCCCTTCGAATTATGTTGAAAAATGTGAACCAAATATTAATCAAGTGAGTTTTCAAGTGAAGTTGATATTTTATTTAAATAAATCATTTTTATTTATGTTTTTAAAAATATTCTAGGTTGCTGCAACGACTGTAGAGTCAATTGAATCAGCAGCAATAACTGAAGTCACTCAAGACACTCCTGTAAGTAATAATTTACATTAACATCTAAATAACTCTTCCGATTGAATATTTGATTAAATCTTATTAATTGGTTTAAATAATAACATACTGATACAGTAATGAAAGTATTAAATTTGCTGTGTAACTAAACTAGGCAACTACCAATTCTAATTTTAATAACTATTTAAAAGTCAAACACCTGATCCTAAGCTAGATGTAGATTAAGCTTAGATTTATTTGTTCAGCAAACTGAAAAAACTGCAGAACAGTTAGAGGATGAAAGAGCTGCCGCTGAAGATCGAGCTGAGTTACCAGATTTTACACAAATGGCATCTCAACAGGTAATGAAATCGCAAATTATTTGGCTTATTAATGTAACTGTGATATTTAAATGTTCTATTTATCGTACTTTGATAAATGAAACAATTCCAAGATTAAAAAAATAATACAGATATAAATAACTTTTTATGGTATCGAGTATAATTGAAAGACAGAAATTATTGTCACGGTAGTAAATTAGTTAGAATGCATGAAATTAATATACAATCGTGGCGATGAATTAATTAATAATAAAACATTTACGCGAGTATTGATCTTACGTCGAAGCACTAATTGAATGTGCTGGATATTCCAATTCATTCTTTTGGATGCTGCTGTTATTGGACTCTTGTCATCGACATTCTTCATAAACCAATTGTTTGCTGATGCAGTACTACAAGGTATCTTTATTGGACGACTCAATCAATTTTACTGGCTTCCGTATGAACACTCTCGCTTTTCTAAAGTGCTTGCTGTCGTGATCTCACTCTTATAGTTGTATTATTAGTCACATTTTACAGCATACTTTGTATTCACAAAAGAAACTTAATCAACAACATGGATTTATATCAAACGATCAATACTATAATTAAATCCCATTTCTATGCACGATAGATGAGATTGAAGAACTTTAGATTATTTGATTTACTTGATTTTATATTCATTTTTATATACTTAATCTAATATATCACGTCTTATTCAGAGTCGTGGAAGGAAACCCGAGATTGTACAAGTAATTGCTCCTTATCAAGCAACAAGTGGAGAGCAACTTGATTTGCAGAGAGGACAACTAATTATGATTCGTAAGAAAACTGATTCTGGCTGGTGGGAAGGCGAATTGCAGGTTTGTTTTTTTATTATAAAATTCTTCATAATTTATTAATTTAAATCTTGAAATGATTTTTAATTCATTTAAATTATTGTAGGCTCGAGGCAAAAAGCGACAAATAGGATGGTTCCCTGCGTCCTATGTGAAACCTCTTACAAGTAGCAGTAATAGAAGCACCCCTATCTCTCATGGTTATCAAGACTCTCCAACGGACCCCAATGCTGGTAAGTACTTGCTTTTTACCGTAGAAAAATTGGAGTGGAGCTGTCAAAGAGAGTGGATTTAATGTTTTTGTTTGAAGTCAAGAATCAAAACTTTTAGTTGTAACAAAAATAGAGATATTTCAAATTGAAAGTTCTTTTTTTCTTTTACTAGAACGAGTAATGGCATTGTACCCACATCAAGCTCAAAACGATGACGAACTGAGTTTCGAGAAAGGAGCTGTGATAACAGTCATTTCAAAGCAAGAAGAATCATGGTGGAAAGGTGAACTTAACGGCGTTGTGGGCATATTTCCTAGCAACTACGTAACACCTATGTGTGAGTAAAGTTCAGGAATTTAAGCATCCAAGCAGATGAAAAGAATCTCATGGGTAATAGGTGGACGGACGAGCGTCTTTAAGACGTGATGTAGATTAACAATCTATAAAAAAATTAACTATTTAAATAGTAAACTGAGAAAACAACCGAGGAAGAGTTAATGCTTATCCACTTGCTTCTTTATCGTAGTTATTTATACTTGTATGATTATAATTATTGTTATTGTTCTTTTGATTACAATATTATTTGTTTGATTTGTGTACTTTTGTCTGCTTGTCCGTCCATTCTTTCGGGCTCGATGAAATTTTTTCGCTTTGTGATTCAGCTGAAATACAGTGTGAATATTTTTTTAAACAAATATTCCAATTATATTTATAGTATTTTTTTGTATTTGCTCTTTTGTTATTTATGATTGTTTTCGTATTGTTTTGTCCATTTGGACATTCACTAATTGATGTCTTTCGCATCTGCTTAACACGCAGCCTAAGGATAGCAGCGGAGAATCTACACGAGTTACAAAAATTGTACTACAATAGTACAATAAAACAAAAAAATCTAGAAGTCAACTCCTTCGGTTAAAGGGGATTATTACTACAACGACAAAAATTCATCGGCCAATAAGACGTATTTTATTTAATACGTGTGGAAAAAAAAAACAATAAGGAATCGATGAAAATTGCCATAAGTCAAATTCATTTCATTCATTAGAATCTCTTTAACTCATTTTGAAATTAGCTTTTTATGATATCTTCTATAATCATTTTTTTTTAATTCTTTTTAAGAATCTCTCAGAATGACGTTTATGCAGATTTTTAAAATTTTTTTTTTGTTTTATTTTATTGGCCTGACAATAATTTCAAGTTTGATTCTTCCAATTATTATTTTATATTTATTCATATCTTCTTTTTGAATACTTCCTTGTTTGTTTTCTTAGTTCGTCAGGCCTAAGTAATTGATAGAAATTATTCTATGATAAGTATTAGATAAATCTCTGAATCGTTGAATAATAGTTATGAATGATGTTAAAAACATTTTATTTATTATGTCATCTATGTGCGCATATGAAAGATTAAATCTATAAATGAAATATATCGATCATGTTTATTGATATATTTTTGCGCATATATATATTTTTTTTTTTTGTTTTTATAATTATTACGCGATATTTTCGCGTCTTTATGTTGTTATTTATTCAAATTATGTCAGATTTATATCCGAAAGAGTGGAAAAAATCATTGTTCGCTTTATCTAAATAAGTATTATACTATCAGGAAGATATGTTATACAAGAATAAACATAAGCGCGTTAGAAAAAATTAGTAAAAAATATGCCGTTTGTCGGGATATATAATTATATACACTAATGAGACTTGTCAATATGCCTATCAAATTGATGCTCGTAGATAATAAAAGAAGAAATAATACAAAAAATTAAATTTAAAAAAGCATATATATATATATATAAATATATTATATATACGTGAACCGCGTTACCTTTGTTCTTCTTTCCTAAAGTAATAATGTTATTATTGAAGAAGCTATACGTATTGTTTGTTTGTCTTGTATTATCGTTGGAATTCAATAAATATCGCCGCATGGCAAATGGTTACTGCGTCATATGTAAAACATATTGGATATTGAATATTGAAAAATGATCGTAATTGTTAAAATGTGAACAAAAAGTATACTACTGTATGGGATAATTATATACAAACATAACAATCTAAAATTATTGAATATAATTATTGGTCATAATTATATCAAACAATTGTCTCGTAATAATTTGTTCACATTTCTCCCACTTGTATACAATATCAGTGTACCACCTTGGTGCAGATACACATGCATATAGATCATATCATATATCACCTGCATTGATAAAAAAAAAAAAATTACAATCTCGCACATGACGAATTCGAATAAAGTATCTATCTGTTGCAAAATTAATCTTGTCTTTGTCAATTTCGTATTTTTTATTGTTTTTTCTATAAAAAATTATTTCAAATTATATTTTTACGTTTAATAGTTTGTGTCCTTATACAAAAAAGTATTTTACCCATCAAAATTGATTAAATAAAATTTTTAATAAGAAAAATATTTATAAATTAATTAAATGTTTTATTTTGTAAACATTTTATTAAAATATAAATACAAAATTATCAAAATCAAGATGAAGTTTGAATAAAAAAAAAATAGATTTTCAAGTGCTCTTCCTCGGTGAATTGTGCGAGTGACCCGATTCTATATTGGTAAGTGAGGATAATATCTTGAACATGAAGAATTGGTAAAGATGTTTCATTTTGTGTGCAGCTGATATGTCAAGGATTGACAACTATGCTATTTCTATGCTGGATCCTATGGAGAGGAAGCGGCAGGAATATATCAAGGAGCTTATTTCGACAGAAGAAGCATATATCAATGATATGATACTTGTGCATGAAGTAAGATCTTTAAAATTAAATCTTTTCATTTACATTCCTTATAAAAAAAATAAACTAAAATTTTCGTACTTTATTCTATTCTAGGTGTTTGAAAAACCATTACTTCAAAGCTTGGTGTTAACAGTAGATGAAGTCGAGAGAATATTCGTCAATTGGAGAGATATAATAGCGTGCAATGACAATTTTTTAAGGTAATCAATTTAAGAATATACAATAAAATATTCTGTGTATTATTTACAATTTATTTGTTATTTACAGGACCTTGAGAATAAGAAGAGATAATAGTGAAGATGGTGTAGTACGAATGATTGGAGATATTTTATGTGAAAATGTAAGCTTAACAAAATTATTTGATCTTATAAATCTTAAATAATGTAATTGATACAAAATATTAATGTTATAGATTCCTAGAATGTCAGCCTATGTGCGATTTTGTAGCTGTCAAATATCAGCTGCAGTCTATCTTCAAAGTTTAACCGAAAATTGTCCAGAATTTGTAGCAGTAGCACAAGCATGTCAACAAGATCCTAGGACCAAAGGAATGCCACTGAGTTCGTTCCTTATTAAACCCATGCAACGAATAACTAAATATCCACTTCTTATCGGAAAGATTTTTGAACACACTCCAACTGACCATCCAGATCGATTATATCTTCAGGAAGCTTTAGCAAAAGCAGAAGAGTTTTGTACTCAAGTAAATGAAGGTGTCAGAGAGAAGGAGAATAGTGATAGATTAGAGTGGTTGCAAACTCATGTAGCATGCAATGAAAATATTCTTGAAGAAAAGCTCGTATTTAATTCATTAACAAACTCCGCCGGTCCTAGAAAATTACTTCACTACGGTATTCTTCATAAGGTTAGAACAATATTTTTATTCTTACCGTTAACTTTTATCTTTATATTATAATTTATAAATATAATTCTACTTCAGGCAAAAAGTGGCAAAGAACTAGTTGCATTTCTTACCAACGATTTTCTATTATTTGCTCAACCTGTAAAAACTTTGCCGGCCGGTCAACAATTTTCATTTGAAAGGAATGAAAATAATAGATTTAAATTATATAGAAAGGTAATAAAAATAATTTCTTTTCTATTTATTTTTATTTTATTTTAATTCAATTTATAACTCCATAGCCAATATTTTTAAACGAATTATCCATGATTGGAGATTCTGAACCCAATGGAAATGTCATATCAATTACTTCTGATGCATCGAGAACGTTAGGTCTTCGTGATTCCACTAAAAGACCAATTATTCTGTTAACTCCATCTGCAAGTGAACGTTCTTTGTGGGTCAAAAAAATTCGAGAAGCAAAAAAACAATTCGTTAAAAATGAAAAGAATCATTTACAACGTCAGCGATCAAGTAAGTGTCTCATAATGAACGGGTTTAGTCTAATTTATGTATTCATTGATCAATATTTTTTTTAATCATTCAAAAATATCGCTAAATAAGAAAAATCACCGTTGTCTTAATGTTTGTAATAATGTGTTTGCAATTGTGCATAAAACAGGACAAGCGCAATTTAGCTCTTGTGGTCGCATCCTCGTTACAGTTCTTCAGGGCAGCAGCCTCAAAGCGCCAGTTGGTAAGCCTGATGCATGGCTTTATTGAAAAATTATTATATAAAAGAATTTGCTTTGCTTTAAATGCTTTGCTTGATACTCTTTGGTTTGCTTTATTTTCATGTCACTGATACGATAATTATCAATTATTTTTAACTATTTTTTTGTTCCTTTAACAAATGCATAATTTTTCATTACTCACTTTACATCTTATTATTTAAATTTTTTTGTTCAATACTTTATGATTATTTTTTTAATTTAAAATTTATTTCACTTCAAAATGCACTGCATTACTTTACTAACCCGAGTGTGGCATGATTGTAGTTCGCAGGAAACCTCCAGAAGGACGACTATATTTAGTTGTTGTAGAAGCTGAAGATTTAATCTTGACAAAAAGAGGTAAAAAATCTTGGGGATTGAGGAACTATTATTATTATAAAATAATGAATAGCATTTTCATCTTTTCATTTTTTATCTTTACATAGTAGACTTTAATTTTTGTAGCTCTGTTGCACGCTGCAACTAACGTAGTTAGTGCATTCTTTATAATAATTTGGAATAGTAATAGAAAATTATTTCTTCTATTTTATTTAATTCAATTAATAATAATTAAATTAATAATCTTTAGGTAAATGCAATGTATTTTGTAATGTATCCATGGGATCACAGGAAGAGAGAACCAGAGTTGTTTCTGGTACCAATTGTCCTCTTTGGGATACTTCTATGCAGTTTTTAGTTAAAGACCTCCATGAAGATACTCTTTGTATTACAGTTTTTGATAAAGGATATTATACTCCTGATGGTAAATTTCATTTAATAATTTATATTTATTTTAATCTAATGTATGTAAAGACTCTTGAAAATAATTATTTAAAATATAATTAAATATTAATATAATTATAATAAAACATTGACAGATTTTCTGGGTCGTGCAGAAGTAAGAGTCTCAGACATAATGAGAGATTGTAAGGATTCTTGTGGACCAATTCAGAAGAGAATAAAATTACGAGAAGTAAATTCCGGTGAAGTAATTTTAAAACTTGATTTACGGCTATTTGGTAGCTAACAATTAGACTTTATTGGACTAATAGATATTTCGTAAGAGTTTAGTTTTTGAATAATTAAGAATCTCAAAAGTATTAATTAATAAGGCAGCAGGGAGATTGCATTTATAAGGTAAATAATAATCAATCGTCATGAACAATTTACAATTTTTTACTTTAATATTTTTCAATATGATTACATTATCTATTTATTTCTTCAAATGCTGTCGAATGTGATAGCTTAATATAATAAATAAATATTAATAATATAATAATACAATGATAGGCATGAAGTTATGATAATCTTTTGCTATATAAACTTCGTGGGATGACAAATATCAACGAATTTAATATAAATTTATTTATATATCTAGTCGCAATATACATGTATGATTTAGAAGTATATATAAAGCGAAAAGATATACAATATATAAAATAATTATAATTAATACAGTAATGATAATCACTTGATTATCCAAAGTTCGTACGTAAGCAAATACTATCTTTAAATTCAATTATTAATTTAGTGAATCTAAATAGATACTATTGCGTACGTACAAAATTAAACATTCCACTAAATATATATATGTATATATATTAATCAGAATACATATATTATTATTGATGATAAACTGTTATTTATAATATATAAATGATAAGATCGTATATAATTAAAGAAGAAACTTTTCAGTTAACCTTTCTTGGTTCTGGATTTTTGTTATTTACAAAAATAATCAAATTGGCAGAATTAATAAGAGTTAACGGTTTAAATAAAAAAAATATTGTTATGACTATTTTCAACGATTTAAAATTTTTTCTTTAATTATCGAATATTTTTCATTTAAAATCAACCAAAGTGGAGAGATCATATATTCACTTATTTCTTAACAGTATTTTTGTTTCAAATTAAGTTTCATGTAGATGTTTATCAGTCAAAAAGTGAACAAATATTTTATAAACAAATAAATTTTTTTTGTGAACAGTTTAAATAATTTTTCTAATTATTTTTATGTTGATAACTGTTGTCAACTAAAGTGTTATAGTTGTCTTCCAACTCGCGGTTTTTCAATCATTGTAGCATCTACCTCTTTATCACTTGGCATTTCTTCAGAATCTGATGGAAATTCAAAAATAGGTTTAAATCCTCCGAATAATTGAGGTTTGAAGTTCTCTGAATCAAATGCACTTGGGCTTGATTCCACATCATCATGTTCTTCGTTTTTTTCTGTGCTTACTGGATTTATGTTGCTTTCATTAACAGTTTTTTTATCATCTGAATCGTTTTGTTCATCGATTTTGTCGATTCTATCATCTGCATTTGGTTTCGATATATACGGACCTCCTGTTACTACACTCCAGCCATTTTTTGAGGGCATCTCAGCACTCATACTGGCTATAAAAGGAGCCATAAAACTTTGCGGTGACGGTGCAGAACTTGAAGAACTTGAAGGCTGCTGTGAAGGAAGTAAAACTGGATTTCTTTCGTATTGTTCATTTGGCCGATGTAGAGGAGCTCGCATTGTTGGAGTGTAAACATAAGCAATCGGAGTTACTGCTGATACTGATGATGAAGGTGATGAAGCCGATCCAGAAGAAGATGATGAATCAGGGAAAAGTTGAAGAGTTGCAGAAATAATGTTAGGTTTCATGGCATAAGGCAAATGATCCTGAATATATGGAATAATATTAACACTTGCATCTTTTTCTTGATGGTTTTGTTGATGATTCAAATATAATTTCTCGTGAAACGATCCTTCTTCCATCTGTTGATCACTTTCATCTGGAACTAACAGTGGAGTTTCCTGGCCTTGATTGATAAATAAGGAAGCGTCCGGTTTTTCTAAGGGATAGGGAAAGTCTGAAGCCAACCGAACTGGCGGAGGCGTTGACATTTCTTCGTTTTCTGCAGTTTCTTGTTGTGATAAAGTATCCGGAGGTAATGGTCTCTGTGGTCCGTGTATTCCTACTACTACACTTTCATCAAGAGGCCTTTCTTTATCATTGTTAGTCGTATCTGGATGAATATCTAATGATCCTTTTACAGGATATACTACATAAACTGGTGGCTCATCAACTCTTCGATTAACATCTCCTTTATTTTCATTTTCATTCGAGTCATTCTTATTTTCGATTTCACCTTCTCGATGCACACCATGTTGCTGAATCATTTGAAGAGTTGCTACGCTTGAATTTCCATTTTTTCGTTTAGGAAATAAAGGAGTTTTTGGTGGCATAGCTGGAGTCTCTGCTGACAACTTCTCCAAGTCTTCATCATTTAACCTTGACTTTATTAATTGATTATTGACCGTACCTAATCGATTACGTTCATCAATGTCATACTGAAGTTTTCCGTCTGGATTCACACCATTTCTCCGATATGGAATAATTTCTTTATGAACTGGAGCATTATCGGTAGCTTGAACGTGAGGTTCCGAAGCAACAAGTGCGGCAGGAGTAGGTAATCTCAGAGAATGAGTTGACGTTGGTGAAAAAGGTGGTGGATTCAATCTCATGAGATGATCTATTGGCGGAGGAAGTTTCAAAGGTCCTCGGTGATGAGCAGGAGGTAAAGGACCACTGGGTGGTCTTGCTGGTCCTCTAGGTGGATATCTTGGAGGACTAGGAACAATCTTCGTTCCAATCACTTCACTTCCTCGACGTTGAGAAGTTTGAACGTTGGGTCTGAACTGAGGTAAAATATTAGGAAGATTTACATCTATTGGAGGTGGACGAATTTTATATCCGTTACCACTTGGCGGCATTGGTAGACGTTGAATCCTTGATGGCACTTCCGAAGGTCTTCCTGGATGATAATGATGATGTGGTGAATAGTAATTAAGGGGAGGACGCTGACCAGGCTTTAATGGTCTAGGTCCATCTTTTGCTGGAGGCGTCAAAACTTCAGATAACGTCATAGAAGTGTCTATTGCAGGAGAGACTGTAGACGATGGAGGTAATAAAGTTTGGACATACTCAGATGTAGACGGTTCAGTGGGAAATACTATTCTATTACCACTGACCACATTAATCTTCTCATCTTTCACTATTTCTGGAATATTTTGTGGTTTCTCTTGAGTGTCAGGGTTAAACCACCAATTTATTCCATGCTCTTCAGGAAGGCTAAATGGTTCAGGAGGAATATTTGAATGAGAATGCATTGAATCAATATGTGGTTGATGTCCGAATGGTAAATTTTCAGGTTGTATTGATTCTGGAGGACCCATCGGTCTCATAACTCCGACATCTGGGTAAGGTGATTCCGGAATAGCACTTCCGTGAGCGTAATAAGAACCTTGAACATTTTGTCTGTTGCCTAAGACAAACGATATTGTATCTTGATCGGGAGGCACAATGACATTGCTCGAACTTTCAACAGGCATGTTTGAATAATTTGGTAAAGAAAATGAATTGCTTGGCACAATGAGGTAATTATCATTTTTAATATGAGGATTAAGATTCAGATGACCATTACTGTGACCATTAATTTCTTCTTGTTGATTTACAGGATTTTTTTCTATGATATTATCTGAATTTCGTATAACATCTGTATTTAAACTCACTGAGATTTTTGATGAAGGAGTGGATGTTGTTTTAGGAGCTGGAGTAGTAGTAGTAGTTGTTGTAGTAGAAGTAGTAGTTCTTGGAGTTTGTGTAGTAGTTGTAGAAGTCATAATTGTGCTTGGAATTGTAGAAGTGCCGGAAGCTGGTTCTACAACTATAAATTCATCATAACTATCATCATACTCAGTAATAAGAGGATTTGATGATTCATGATGTACTAGATCTGTCCTGCGGTCTGGAATTTGTATCTTTTCTATCGGAAGTATCGCTTCTTCTTCATAATCAACATCATACCGATCAATCTTCGGTTTCCAGGTTGTTACTTTTACTGTAGTAGTCTCAATCGTTGAAGGTTTCGTGCTTGGAGGCGTGTTTTTCGTCGTACGCATTGTGGTAGTTGTTGTTGGAGCTACAGTAGTTGTTGTAGTTCTCATAGTTGTAGTAGTGGTTGGTGTAGTAGTTGTCCTCATAGTCGTACTTCTGGGAATAAAAGGTTTTCGTGTCATCGAATAAGATTGTGAAGTAGATGCTTTTCCTCCAGAGTAATGAAAGTTGTTGTAATTTATAATATATCCTTTGTGTCCTGATCCTCCTTGAACCTTTGTATTGGCGTAAGAGCTCGAAATAAGCGGGTATTTATCACTCGTATATTTTTCATGATTAGAATAACGCACAGGTAAATTGAGGAAGTCGTGAAAGCTTGGAGAATAAGGATTAATTTCATTAGGTTGTTGATCCTCGTCTTCTAGTGATATTGATCCTTGGGGCTTTGAGATATTATCATCTTCATCAGCACTATTCTCCTCTTCATTTTCCATCTGCCTGTCGTCTTCCTCATCATATGAACCGGTATAATTGAGTACCGAGAGTGGTGGAGCCTTATCAAAGTCAATTTGCCCGGTAACGGGATCTTTTTCCAAAGAGAACGGTTGCCCGCCGTTGAAGGCAAAGGGAACCACGTTTACGACTTTATAACGCATCGAAGAATTACTTGCATCCGGATGTGCTCTTTGATTGTCCAAATGACCACCCATTAGAGATTCTCCTCTGACTAGTGAACCGCTCATAAAAGTCATCGTAAAGATGACCAAATACTTCAGGTATCTTGACTCCATAATTCTGAAAAACGTTCGCTTTTTATTGTAACTTGTTTTTACAGCATTTTAAGAGAGAAAAATAAAGAAAACATGTCAAGACATGGAAACCCTATTTGGTGATTCAAATTCTCTATCTACTAGAACTTTCATTAATTTCTTTTAATATTTTTTGTAAGGATTAATAGAACGTGACTCAAGAATTTTCAATAGCCTTATCATCTGGTCCTAAAGTAGGTCGATGACTCAGGTCAGGTTCTAAAGTCATTCATTTTTTTAGGGAATCTCTTAAGGACAATTTAATTAAATATAACCTTGACATTATTCTTGAAATTATGACGATGCTATAAAAAAAACTTAATTTGCCTTTTTCACCTTAAAATATTTAATATCAAACATAATGATAAGCAAATGTCATTCAACTTCAAAAATATTTAAATAAAATTAAACATGCTATTATGATTAAAAAAAATAAAATATATAATTACCTGATTTTAATTAAAGCTATCTCCAAGTAAATAAATAATCAATGTCTTCTTGATTAATTAAATAAATAATTAAAAAATTATAAACTTTCTGGAAAGCATCCTTAAGATGCTTTAAACTCGATCAATGTTAGAATAAAAATCGAAATTGAAGCTGGAAATACTAGAAATACTACACGTCCTTGACAAGACCCGGAACACAACTGAAGAACTCGAGGAGTTCGAGCAATGAATTCTTAGTTGCTTTCGACCTGGTGAGAGGGAGAGCAAACAAGAAGTAGGAGGCGGAAAATGTGAAAAAGAGTAAGAAGATGAAGAAGATTTGATGGCAGAAAAAGAAAGAATGGGTGTGGATATTTAGCTACTCAGTAATATAAAGGAAGAGAAAGAGGCGAAATAAAACAGTATATGATGAGGGAGTCGAGGATAGAACGGTACGAGGAACAGTTAGATGACGACCTACATACATACAGACCTGCCCATCGGTCGGACATCGTGCCAGTTTCCTTGGCCTCACCCTCAAACTTGATGTTTGGACCTTCACTGCGAAACATTATAAGATTTCATTCGACTCATACGGATGTAGCTATGAATGATGACAAATTCTTATTTACATCCTTAAATTGTTAGTCTTCATCTCATTTCTTCTTTCTATCTATCGAATGTAACGGTATGTATGAGTTCTGTCAACCGGTTTATACATATATTAATATTCTTTACTAGCTATTGCGTTTAAAACTTTGAAAATTAATTAGCTATCATCATTCATCATTTAGACATAAATTAATGTGATCAATTTTTATTCAATTTCTGGAAGTTAAAAGAAAATTAATTGATGAATTATTTGGAGGAGTAATTAAATTATCATAAATGAATATATTTTGAATTTTTAATCAAGTTTGAAGGAATGTTGAAGTAAACAATTTTTATGAAGCTTTGTTATTGTTGACTTAAACATTCTGATAATATAATCTTGATTTAAATTAATCAGGGCTGTTCATCAGAGTGAGAGTAGTGAAAAAATAAAGTCGCTAGGTTTCTGAAATAATCAAACGTTGCATGACGTATTCATTTATACTAGCTATATACGTTTTTCTGGCCAGTATTCATCAGTAGTCAGAATTCATAAGTGTAATATCACGTAACTCGCTCCAAGCTTACTTTTTATCATAGAACCATGGCTCGTCATCTGCTCAAAACCGTTACTTTCATTCCGCTTTTTTTAATTATCACTGTGTGCTTGCTTTCGCATTGTGCCAACGGTAGGAAACGATATTCACCAACATTCGCAGATAATGAGAGACTTTTAGAAGAATTCAAAGAGTTCCTTGAATGGAAACAATCGTCTCAAGTATATCACTATCAAAAGAATGGAAAAAAGCGTAATTCAAGGATCTCCAATATTCAGGATGACTCACATGATAGTATTTATAATTTATCAATCCCACAAGAGGAATCTGTACATATACCTCCGAGCGATCATCCAGCTTTGGTGGGCAGATATGTCGTTAATCAATCTAGTATGTATCATAACAGATATTTTTTTCTTGATGAAACATTCACTTTGAATTCATTTTAATAATATTTTTTTAGATTGGACTTCAGTAGCAACAATAAGCAGACAGAAAGAAATAGCAACCTTTCCATTTGCAAATGTTGTTGCTGTCAGTGATGGACCTCTGGGCCATGGATCAGGAGTACCATATATGTATTTAACGCCTTTGGACTTTACTTCCAAAGATCTAAGTGTACGTAGTTGTCAAATATACTTAAAAATATTATTATCTTCAAATTACGTTGAATAAGCGATAAGATTAGCCAAAACGTATGTATTGTAATGATCAAATGATTTGTTAATCAACACAGGAAGATTCACGTGCGACTTTGATGATGACCTTGGCTCAAACTTCCTACTGCCAAGAACATAAAATGGAACCTATTGATCCCCGATGTGCACGTATCATTTTATCTGGAAAGATAAAACCGGTTGAGTATTTTGATTGATGATTACTTTTATTTTGCAAATAGGTTTTATTAAATCTACTTTATTTCAATGATATAGGTACATACATATGATCCTATGTATGAAACTGCTAAAAATGCGATATTTGGTCGTCATCCAAGTCTTAAATATATGCCAGCTGGTACGTTTCATTGGAAATTCATAAGTTTCAATGATAGTCATTAAGATTCAACGCAAACTGTGATTAACACACCTAAATATTAATATACTCATATATTTATTTTATTCTAGATCATGATTTCTACTTTGCTAGACTGAAAATCTCGTTCATCGCAGTTCTTGATTATTTTGGAGGAGCTAAATTTGTTTCTGTTAGTGATTACTTCAATCCACCACAATCACTTCAATCTTCTGAGTTCAATACTGAAGAAAGTTCTGAGGAAATAAATCTGCCTTCACGTGAAGTTCATATTTATTGAAAAGCCTGATGGAATAATCAACATTTATTCCATATTTATGATTTTATGTTGAATTATGATTGATTATTTTAATTTTTATGTTTAAGCAATCGAACAAGATATGAGAAAAATGTAATCTACGTAAAAAGATTTTATAAAGAAATAATTTATATAATTGAAATATGTGTAATGATTAAAAAAATGTACATCTTGTCTCGTAAAGTTGATGAATGAGACGCCATATTATAATAAAAAACAAACAATTTTTTCAATTATTGTAGAAATAGAATTAATTATTTTTTTGGAGAGAGAGAATTTCTGCTGATTGTTGTTCGCGACAAAACACTCTACACTTCAAGCGATAGATAATTTTGACATAAGACATTACATTTGAAATAAAATCTTCCATTATTTACATTGTAAAATATCTATAGTTATTTTACATTATTATTTTTAAGCAATTCAAAAAGAATATTTTTCGAGGTTCATGCGCAAATTTGAAAATGTGTCATTCTGCGCATGTAAGTGTAAATTTAAGCCAAAAAAATTTTTATATTAAAATCATAAAAAAACATTTCTATTATGTTAGATACATTGTATTTTAACTAAAGTATCACTTAAACAATTCTAAAGGGAATCAAAATGCCCTAACAACAATAGAAAAATTTAGGTTATGTTCTACTATGTCAATGTTTGAACCATAACCTTTTTTAGTCTGTCCACATGTTTCCGCGTCATAGCTTGAATGAATAATTATGATAACGTATACATAACTAATTAAATAATGAGAAGAGATTTTTTGTGCTTCATTAAGTAATAATTTACAGATTTAAAAATTATTTATAATTTACAATACAAAATGGATACAAATTCAGAATCATCCACTTCATCAACTGTAGAGCAGAAGTAAGTGTTAATGCAATATTTGTTTATTATTTAAAATAATTCTACAAAATAATGTGTGTACGATCAACATTATTTATTTCTTCAATTAAAATTCATAACTGATGAAATATTGTTTTGTTTTAGGATTATTGCTCTTGCACAGGGCAAACCTAAAGGTATATCAGGGGCTGATATTTCTAAAGAAATACCAGATTTATCTCCTGGACAACTTGCTGCTGCACTAAATAAACTATTAAGCCAAGGACAAGTTACCTTGTTTCAAAAAGGAAGTGTACTTTTATATAAATTGAATGAAGTATCCAAGACTCAACCATTAAAAGGAGCAGATAATGAAGAGAAAATAGTTTATTCCATTATTGAAGAGGCAGGAAATAAAGGAATATGGATGCGAAATATAAGACTGAAATCTAATTTAATGCACACTCAGTTGAATAAAATTTTGAAAAGTTTAGAAACAAAAAAATTCATAAAAGCTGTCAAGTCAGTTGCTGCTAGCAAAAAAAAACTATATATGTTATATAACTTAGAACCTGATAAATCTGTGACAGGAGGCACTTTTTATCAAGATCAAGATTTTGAAGCTGAATTTGTTGATATTTTAAATCAACAGTGTTATAGATTTTTAGAACAAAAAAATGAAGCTGCTAAAGATTTTAGAGGTGGTCCAATTGCTGCTAGAAATAAGGCTTTTGCTTCCTGCAATGAAGTTCGAAAATTTATTAATGATTTAGGAATTAGTAAGGTAAGTTTATTACAGTTATAAATTTAAAACAATTATTTAATCGTTTAATAAATTGTTTAATTTATTAATGGTAGGTAAAATTATCGGAAGAAGATTTGGAAATGATCTTAAACACATTAGTCTACGATGGAAAAGTACAAAAAACAATTTCTACTGATGGAAGTACTTTATATCGAGCAGTTCAATTTTTAGTACCTACTCCAGGTATAATGAAAACTCCTTGTGGACTCTGCCCAGTAAGATTTTTCTATTTATTGTAATAAATTGTACGTGATGATCACAAAATTATTCATCTTTTAAAAAATCTTTCAGGTAAAAAATAATTGCTGTGATTTGGGAGACGTTACACCTATAAAATGCCAATATTTTACTGATTGGTTAGATATGTTATAAAATACAAAAATACTTTTGTAAAAATGTAGAATTATTGAAATAATTCAATGAAACATTAATTTATTAATATATTTATTTAATGTAAATAATCATGTGAATAAAAATTTATAATTGAAAATACAATTAATTTATATAAATGTGGTTTTAACAATTTATTCAAATTCCCGCGCGCAAATAATTGCTGTCGAATAGTTTCCCGCCAAATTCTCTGGGCGCCAAAGCACTCAAGCAGCCAACTTTGTGTTATTGACATGACTTTTGAAAAAGTAATTGACACATTTTTTTATCCCATAAAATTTTATTTAAACTTAAAATATATTTGTTTAATCTTCAATTAGTAATAATGATAGATAGGTTTTCCAATAAAATTATTCTTTTTTACATTTAATTTAAATCAAGAAATGTATAAAAAGATATCATGACAACTATTTTCTGTTTCTAAAAGTTGGTAACCATTTCTTCTGACGTTGTGTGTGTGTTGGTGCACGAGCATAAGGTTTCCGGTTCGTCATAAGTGTGTTTAGTCAGCGAATGCCAGGTGTGTATATATGCGCTTCTTAGTTCATTTACGTCTACCGTTAACGTACTTTGTGATGAGTTTGTGCATAATTTCCATGTAAAAACACGCTTAAGTAACTGTAATTGCAATGATTTCAGTTTAAATGTAATCATTATTTTATCAAATAGTGCCGTCATTTGGCGGAAGATCAACATTGTTGGTTAAAAGTCCAAGGAACAAACAGCAAGTGAGAGAGAGGGAAAGAGAGTGTTGGGCCAAGATACAAATCAACGAGCTCTCATTAAAGAGACTCAACGTTTCAGCAAGTCTAAGATCTCTCTACTTCATCTACATCTTTACGTTTCACTGAGCATCATATTTTTTTAATCATAAGTTTATTTCATTAAAAGTAATAGAAAAAGATTTACATCAACATGCCTTACTTGAGAAAGAAGCCTTTCCAACGACTTTATGTATCCTCGGACTATAAGGATGACGATGAAGTCTTTCATTGTGAAGTGACAAATGAGGTTTTCAAAGATTATAAGTAAGTTAAAATAATAAAATGCCATTAGTTTTTAAATTGATTATAATGACGATTCTATGTGCATCAAAGTGGTTTACCCTACCGGCTCTAAGTAGAAAAGTATGATCCATCAACATTTATGGCATACTTGCATGTTCTTTGCCTTCGATACGTAGTAGTTCTGACGTTGCGTTGGATTATCGTGACGCGTCGATTGTACAACTTATTCATTGCCGCGCAGTAAATTCTGTTTCCCGCCTTATTGATGTTTTCTATAAGAACTAGAGGAAACTTCATTGTTAATGTTATTGTTTCACGTCTTGATTTCCATTATTAATGCTTCTTAATATTTCATCATGTTGAGTATGATGTAAAGATTAATCTATTTCTTTGATTTCAGTGAATACTGTGAAAGGATCATTCTTTGTAATTCTACTATTTGGTCATGCAGTATCACAGGGAAAACAAACATGACATACGAAGAAGCTGTAGCTTGTGAAGAAAATGCTAAGAAAATTCTTAAAGAGTTTCCGATGGAGGTTTGTTTAATCAATTTTAAGAATCAACTATGAAATACATTAATTTTCGAATATTCAAAAATGTTCAATAACTTATTATTTTCAGTTAAGAACTCCTATATTGTACCTGGCAACAAAAACAAAAAGAACATCTTTTAGTGAAATGATTGAGGATATTTATCAATTCGCTAGGGATCGATATTTTGTTGGGGAAATGGTGGAAGCATGCTTTGCTGATGATTCGTGGTGTGATTGTCATATTCTTCAGGTCATTGAACCAACAGATGAGCAAATTAAAGCTTACGAAAAAGATAGTATTACTAGTTCCCCTCAAGAAAGACTATTTCATCCACCTGCTAAATTATTTCGATATGAAGTTGAGCAACTGGATTCTAATAGTCATGAAATGAGTGAAATAATGATAGTTGAAGCGTCACAAATAAGAAGGAAGAAGAGTCTATACAGTAGAGAACGAAATAAAATATTTTTAAGAATGCTTTGTGAACAAAATAGCCAAGGTGTTTGGGTAGTAAAAAATGAGGTTCAACAAAAATATGGTATTGCTAAAGTCCGTTTTGATACAATTTTTGCTGGACCTTTTCCAGATTTTACATCTGTTTCTTTTAAAAAACCTATAGTTAAACAGAAACAAGTAACTATCGATAAATTCCTCACCTCTGATGTAAGTAAGCATAGAGCGTTCGAAAAACCAGAAAATTCCGATTCATCAAGTAAAGGTGAAATTCATTTTAAAAAACATAAAAGATCGCGATTAAACGGTAAAATTAAAGAAGAGAAAGAGGCTAAATTAAGAGAAGAAAAAGAAAAACGCCAAGAAAAACTCTTAGAAATACGTGAAAAGAAAAAGGAAGAGAAACAAAAATTGGCTGCACTTGCTGCTTACGTTAGAGAATGGAATAAACCACGAGAAGATCTAGAATGTGAAGATCTTCGACCAATTATAGAAGCAACACCTGTCAAGTGTGCAATTCCCAATGATAAATTTGGCGATTTTGTCATGATTCTTGAATTTTTACAATTTTTTTCTAAGGAGTTAGAAGTATCGTCATACTTTCCTCACGGTCTTTCGATTGATATACTTGAAAAAGCAATGTTGATAAAAGAAGCTTCTGGACCTTGGAGTGATTTACTACAACTTTTATTAGTAAATATTTTCAAATTTCAAGCTGAAGAAGAAGACGAAATAGCGTCGAATTCGCTCGATTATAGTGTAGATTTTGATCATGCGGTTTCATCAATGGCTGAAGCAGTAAAGCTAGCTACTAGCGCTTCTAGTTGGTGTCAAAAACATTATGGAAATCAGCTGTCAGAGCTTACATTAGATCATGTAACACTTAGTGAAATTTTACGACAACATCTGTTAAGTTCGGGTGGAAGAATAAGTGAAGTAGCATCCAAATGGAGATACTCTCAAAGAGGTGGATATACAAATCATGATGATCCTGCACTTTTGTTAAGAATAAATCAACCCAGAATTCTGAGGTTACTTGGACACCGAAGTGTTTGTGAATTTGATCTTGAAGATCGCCTTTGCTTGGCAACATGCTTGATTAATCAATTATTAACATTTGCATCAATACGAGATGTCATTGATGTACGTTATGAAAAAATTCATCAAGCTCGTCGTGAGTTGAAGTCGTTAATTCTTTCTGAACAGAAAAAAGAAAGAGAAGAAAAAGAAAAAATGAAAGAGCGTGAAAAGGATGGAAAAATTGAAGGGAAAGAAGTAAAAGAAAATGTTGATGAAAAACCGAAAAAAACACGAGGAAGTCGGGAAGAAGAAAAGAAGAAAGAAGAAATCGAGAATAAATTAACAGAGCTTCGATTAGCATCTAAAGATGATCAAATGATGCTTTGTCTAGGATCTGATCGTGCTCACCGCAGATATTGGCGGTTTTTATCAATTCCTGGCTTATTCGTTGAAAATGATGAACGATGGCCAGGTATGTGCCTTACTGATGGTACGCCTTACTTGCCTGAATTACAAGACAAAGATGCAGCCAATATATACCTCAAAAATAAATTTGAAGATGAATTTAGTGATAAGGAAAATAATATTAATAAAACGAAAAAGTTACCGAAAAAAACGGTTACATTTGCTGATAAAAATGGAATTATTAAGTCTCCTACTAAAAAAGATTCAAATGATGAAAGATGTAAATTAATGGCTTGTACAGGAGATAAAGAGTGCCCCATTCATTGTAAAAGATCTGAAGTTAAATGGAGTTTTTACGGAAACAAAGAAGATCTCGAAAAAATTATAAATGGTTTAAGTAATCGAGGTATTCGTGAAGGAGAACTTAAGAATAATCTTAGTCAAGAACTTGAAAACCTCCAGTCTATAATTGAAAATTGTCCCAAGCATAAGCTTAATTCTGAAGTGTTTCCACTTTCTACGAAGGAGGCCTCAAATAAACCTTCGAAAAAAACTAAGGTAGAAAATACAAATCTTAGCTTTCCGTCTACTGTGCCTGTTGATGAAGCTTTAGAGCTTGCTTTAAGAGATTTTATACTTGAAACGGAAGATAAAATCAAAAATGGATGCCTTGGATCATTAAAAGTGAAAGATCGTGATGCTTGGAGAAATGCTATTACTAATTGTCATTATGACAAGCAGTGTGATAAACTTATGTTTACTTACAGTGAAATTGAGGTTGACGTACCAGTAAATTCAGCTTTAGATAAAATAAAAAATGAAACAAAATTGAACAGTAGACCTGGAACACCAGATTCTGAAGTAGGTAGCGGGAATGGAAAGGTTTACAGAGATCCAGGAAAATATTTAGGTCCACCAGAAGAAAGTGAATTACATCCAGATTCTCAGCAACAAATAAGAATTCGACAAATGGCTTGTGCAATTCTTCAATTATCACAAGCTGTAGAATCTAAGTATATGAAAAAACCTTTGGGTAATGATGAAAAAGACAAAAAACACTCAAGTGATGAAGTTCGAGAACGATGGGAACAGTCATTAATGATGTCAACAAGCTGGTCTCAGCTATTTCTCCATGTTAATACTTTAGAAGCAAGTTTGGCATGGAGCAAAAGTATTCTTAACGCTCGTTGTAGACTTTGTAGAAAAAGTCGCGATGCTGAAAATATGTTACTTTGTGATGGATGTAATAAAGGTCATCATTTATATTGTCTTAAACCAAAACTCACATCTGTACCAGAAGGAGATTGGTTCTGTAGTCAATGTAAACCACCTGAAACTAAACCAAAGCCTAAAAGGAGGAGAAGAAAATTTGAAGAGGAAGAAGACGAAGAAACTGATGAAAATGTTATCATCCCAGATACACGTCAGCATCGTTCGAGAAAAGTTTTGACCAGTGATGAAGAAGCTGACAGTGAATCTGGAAATCGCGAAAGTGGAAATCGAGAGATAAAAGACGAAAAGTAAGATTATTAAAATATTTTAAGTAAATAAAAATATTTCTTTACAATTCATGAGACAATTATATTTCTGTATATTAAACATAAATATTTTATTTATTTTTAGACCAAAGCGAAAACAAACTTGTGTGACATGCAGTGGTTCAGGAAGTTTAATAACCTGTAGTACGTGCGACAGATGCTTCCATTTTGAGTGTGTTGATCCACCATTATCTAGAACACCGCGAGGAAAATGGTTGTGTCATGCTTGCAAAAGTGTCCGTAGGAATGGAGTCAAACATGGTATGATGAAAATTTAATTGACTAGATACACTTTATTGATTATTTTGTATCAGAACCAAAATTAATCTATAGACCAGAAATAGTTAGAGATTGAGATTATGGGATATAAAGAGACAATGAACGGTTTAGCTTTGAGTATGTTGTTAGTGCGAGATCGTGACGGGGAGAGAGACAAGCGATTGTGCGCAACAGCTGCTCGGTCCCGCATCCACGATTTCGTCAAGAGTCTTCTTCGTAAAGAATCTTCTGATTGTGATGGTGGTCTGTATTCTTCACCACACTTTTCACCTGACAGCTTATTTATGTTCGCCATCTTCTTCCTAACATTGCTCTTATCACAGCAGCATTGAGAATCATCTCACTATTAAAAAATGTGTCTTAGCTATTCATCGTAACATTTTTTAGAATGATAACCCATTATAAGCTAAAATAGTGTCGCAATTATTTTCATTGAGTTCAATCAATAGAAGTGATAATCTGTCATCACATCATGATGCTTCCTTCATATATTTAACTAGCAAAATATTTTTAAGTAAAACAGATGTTCATTAAATTTTTATATTAGATAAGTTTATGTTATAAATAATGTAAATTTTTTATAAAAAATTTGTGTTGAGCAGAAAGCAGTATATCAGAAGAAACAGAAACTCGGCAAACTCGACGGGCAACGAAACGAGCTGCCGCTGATCAAGATAAAACTCTTCTCTTGTTTTTGAATGAACTTATGCATCACAAAGATTCCTGGCCATTTCTATCTCCTGTCACAACTGAAGAAGTGCCTGACTACTATGATTTCATTAAAAATCCTATGGACTTTGGAACAATACAAGACAAGTTTAATAAAGGAATTTATGACGATAATATTCCTCAATTTTTGGCTGATGTACTCCTTATATTTGAAAATTGTAACATTTACAACGAGCAACACAGCGCCGTTTACAAGTGAGTTTTTATCAATTGATTAATAATTATTCAGGTTCGGATGCCAGGGATTGACTGAAACTAACCATCTCTGGTTTGAAAATTTCATTAACAAATTATTCATTGTGTTTGTGTCGTATAATCATTATCAATAGAGTTATGAGTGTTTAAATGCATGACGTTTTTTGTCTTGATGAATGGAAAAAACATTTTTGCATGCTGTATCAAACATTAATTGAGTGAAAAAGAATAAAGTTACTCGGGATGATGAAAGATGAATATCTTTGGCCTCCGAACACGTTTTTGGTGTTTGTGAAAGTACTTTTCAGTTGTCTTTTCCTGATAAAAGTTATGTTTATAGGGCTGGAATGAAATTATCCAAGTTTTTTGAAAAAAGAAGCAAAGAGCTGGGTTTCAACTGTAATGAAGAAGCTTCTCAAGCGCCAGCGAATAAAAAACGAAAGGTGGAGGATAAAAATTCACCCAAAAAAATAGCTGAAGAAGCAGCAAAAGTTTCCCTGAAAGAGGAAAAGATAGAAATTAAGGAAGAACAGATGGAAATTAATGGAAATAGTTAAAAAAAACTCTACAGACTGTGTAGTCCATAGAAAATTAAAATATTTTTGAATTAAAGATAAATAATGTACCTTATTTTGTTGTAAAAGATTTTAAGTGTGTTCATCGAAATGTAAAAGAATCTCAGTTATTTTTCAACTGAAACTGAGATTTGGTTAAGAACTTTTTTAAATGAGTTGAGGTCTTGTCTTAGCGTAAAAGAAAATTAAAAAAGACAAAATGAAAAATACTCATGTATGTAGCAAAGACGAGCTTTTCTTATCAGTGTATACAGTATTATTCATCTCACACTGAATGCATCATTATTTATGCTCAAATATAAATGATGAAGTGTGTTGAAGTAAGAGTAATAAAAAAGTTCAAAAAAGAATTACAAAGATAAATTAAAGCCAGTACAAGCAATTATTCCAAGTGTTGGTTAATAATAATGAATTCATATTTTTTAATCATAGCGATTTTAATAATTTAAAATTATTTTAGCGAGATAAAAAAAAGTGTTTTTCAATTATTTATTTGCTGTCTATTTTTTGTCCATGTAGATTATATGCTGAATAACTTGATTATTAATAATTTTTATTATTCTTTTTTCATTAATTATCACTACAAACATAATAAATAAGTTTATTATAATACGTCAAAATTTTAATTACAAGTACTTATTATTTATCTCATCTCAGCTCCAGACTTCAAATTTAGATCTAGTATCTCTAGAAAGATTTTTTGATAAATTTTAGGCTGGACCTATCGTGGATAAAATATGGAATTTGTCAATCGAATTGTACAGATTGTCTGTAACAATTCTGTGTAAGTGTATGTTTTATAAAATTTATTTGCTAATAAAAGCAATTCGTGCAACAATTTTTTTGTGTATTTTATATTCGTAAAATCACCAAAACATAAGTATTTTTTAATAAGTGTAATAAAAATTGTCTTATTCATAGGTAAATCATTTTAGTGATTTGCATTTTTGATAATCATAATCATTTTTTTTTTTTTTGAATCAATAAAATCACTGAAAAAATTTTTTTATTTAGTTCTGGTCACTGAATTAATAACCTTCTTAGCTAAAGCTAAATCAATTTACCTTTTATTAGAGCTTTTCAATACATTTAGTTAAATAGTTCAACTTTCAACTGTATGAATTTGTGTACATTTATGGAATCATCTTTAATATGCTACGAAATTGTTAAATACATATTTTAATGTTCGCCTGAGAATGCTTTTCTTCTAATTTCAGCCCATTTTGCAACATTTGCTGGAGCGTATGCTGCAAAAAAATTATTTGATTACTTTAGATTCCAATACGTTTCCACATTAAATTGATGAAGTCAGCTTTACATTTGAATGTATTTCGATTTCAATCTTTAATACTTACAAAGTTGCTGAATTTTCCAGTAAAGTATGCTAGTAAAACCAAGTCCAATGAGCCACCATTTAGTCATCCAAGCATGTTTATAATAAAATTTATAAGGAAACGACACTACTTTAGCAGTTGCAGTGTATGGATATTTCATAAGTCGTTCCTTTGGAACTGGTTCAGAATCCATGATTAACTAAAATAATATTATAAAATTATTGTACAATAATTAAATAAATGTTGAAATATAGTTAAATAAATCTTTGAAATAATTAGGAAATTTTTATAAAATGATATTTGTATTCCATCAAACCTTTAAAGATTTTTCAATAAAAGATGATTTTCTTTCAGATTCTGATTCTTGAATGGAGTAGGTTATTTTATTCAGATTACGTAAAAAAACAATCGATCGACAAGTCGATGTGAATGTTTATTCGATGTCTCGAATAAATGAAAATTCGATAGTTTACTCTAGTGGTCGACTTGTGAACTAAAAGTTAAAAAAAAAAAAACAGTTGAAACAGCGCCACGGAACGGTCATTTCAAAAGCAAGCGGTTGTTTCCTGCAACGTACATGATTGTTTTTTCTGTAAAGTTAACTTTATATCGTTGTTATTTAAACTTATTTAAATTGACAATAACGTGAAAGAGGGGTCATCATGTCCCCAAGAAAAAATCGCAAAGGTATGTAATAAAAGTTTCATTGATATCTTATGACAAAATACATTAGATCATAACTAATATAAAGCGCATGTATCCGATATGCCGTTTTGGGCGGGCTATCTTGTCGGTTATGGCGTCAATTTTGGCGGCTGGCATGAAAAGGCGCGAGATTATTTATTTACTTTTTTTATATGCCATTTTAATTCCATAGCTAAAATCTATGCCTGCTAGACAAAGGTTATTCATTCAAGTCCTATCTTAATCCTTGATTGATTTTTTATCTATCCTGTTTTAATCACTGATGAATTTTGTGACTCTTATAGAATGAATGTATTGTAATAAGAAAATTTAACATTATGAAAAAAGTTTTTGTAATAAATAATTTTCTGAGTTTGTAATTTTTACGTACCGTGTTAATATTGTTCTTGTTTTAGGAACAAAACCAGAGAAAAGTGATGAAAAATTAGTGGATTTAGAGTCTACTAAACTACTTGATATCCCTGATGAAGGTCATCGTACCTTAAGAACTCGACGACAAACGAAATTAAAGAATTCTAATGACTCCGATGTTGATCTATCTTCACAATTACATGAAACCAAACAACCGGTAAAGAAAACGCGTGCTAAAAAAGTGGTTTCTGAAAATGTTGATGCGCTAGTAAATTCAATTGGACCAAGTAGCAAAAAAAGATATAAAAAAGATATGAATGCTACTGTATTGGAAGATTCAATGGTATCTGATCATAGTCAGGTGCAAGATATACTTTCAACTACCAAATCTAGTACAACTCGTGGACGACGAAAAGGTGGAAAAAAACGATTAATTATGAACAAAAATACTGATGATGAAGAGAATGAAAATAATGAAAACATTGCTGATAAAAATTCAAAAAATACACTAAGTGATAATGATGGTGTTTCTAGTGAAGATAGTGAAGTTGCTACTGCTTCAAAAAAAAGTAAAAAAGCATCAGCAAACACATCAAGTGTACGTTTCATTCTATTACGAAATCGTAATGTAAGTTCACCTAATCCTATCGTTACACCAGAAAGTAGCCCAATAACAATAAACCTCACTCCTCATCGTACTACTAAAACGCCTCGAAAATCTCCAATTAATATTGGATCACCAAAGACTCATCCTCTAACTCCTCAGCGAGTATCAAAAACACCGAGAAAGCTACCAGTAGAAACAGATTTTTCGGTTCTTCTGGAAGAATCATCTGTTGATGATATTTTACAAGAGAAAGATGAAAGTCCAAATAGATCAATGAAAAAAAAAAAAAAATCACCAAAGAATTCTCCAATATCTGTTACTCGCAAGTCTCCTAGATCATCACAAGTGAGAAGTCCATGTGTAGTATCAACAAAAGTGAAGAAATCTCCAGTGAAAAGTCCATCTTTAAAAGCAAAATCACCAAGTAAGAAATCTTCCATGACTTTAGAATCAAATGAGCCTAATAAATTTCCAAAATTGGTTCTACAAAGAATTTCTCTTTCAGAGATTCAAGAGCCAATGGAAAAAGCAAATGATAATTTTATTGAGCCGAAAAGAACATCACCTGATAAAGGAATAAAAAGACAAAACAAATTAGGAGCCACTAAAAATCATCTGGCCCCCTTGTCAACTGTAGAAAAAAAAAAATTTGGACATAGTAGCATCAACTCCGCGAGAAAAAGCCAGACAATCATTAAATTTTTCTCCCGATTTATCGCCTTCTGTAAAAAAAAATCCTTTAGAGGTTGGATCATTTTATGGAACTTCTCCAAAAAGTTCTTCTACTCGCCTTCAACACGAAACTTCTAAGCTCCAAGACATCACAAGTCCTCTTATTAGTGATGACGAATCATTTGATATAAGCGGCGTTAAGCCAGTTACAAAAGATGAAAGTGCCTTAGCAGTTGATGCAGAAATAACTGACGATGAAAGTCTGAATAAAGATGATACTTATGAGCTTGCTGAACTACAAACATCCGGTGTAAAAAAGCAAAATTCTGATGATACATATGAACTAGATGAGCCAAAAACTCCACTTTTGAGGAAGAGAAAACAATTAATGGATGCAAAGCTTTTTGCTAACGATTCTAAAGTAGAAGACGAAAAAAAAGATGTTGAAATTGCACAAAAGCGTGTATGCAGGGTAAGATTTGCTAGCCCTCCTATGAATTCCCCGGTTGCTAAAGAAAAACCATCAATGAGAAGTTCACGATCTGCTACTCCTGGCAATAAAGTCAAACGACCAACATTTATTACAAAAAGAAGTCCAACAAAAGCTTCAAGAATATCGTTGATTGATAAGAAAAATTCTCCCGAGAAAAAAACTTCAAGGAAACGATCAAGCTCTGTAAATTCAAATGAATTAAAATCGAATACTGTGGAATCCAAAAAACGATCGTTATCATCAGTTGATGTCAATAGAAAATCTATTTCGAAAACACTTCAAGATTCAGTGAATAGATTAAGTAAACCACGATCTTCAATACACAATCATAAGAAACCAGAAATAATAACGTTGTCTGCTAAAAAAATTCCGAATTTTGCTGAAATACACCAGAAAAGATTTGCTCAAATGGAATCTTTAGTAGATGCTAAGAAACGAGTTGAAGAACGTCATCACGCTTTGATGAATAATATTTCAACAAATAGTTGTAAAGTTGAAATTGAAAGTGTCAAAACAAAAACGGAGTCAACAAAAAAAACTGCTCCCCATCCTAGAGATATTTCCAACGGAGCTTATAACAGATATGGATTCAAAGTACGTAAAGAAGAGGCGACAAAACTTTTAAATAAACAAGCACCAACAAAAAATATGTAAGTCAGTTACATTTTTTAAAACTATAATTTTTTATTAAAAATTAATTTTCAAATGACATCTGTGAATAGAATTAGACTGAATAAATAAATAAGGATTCTTGAGATATTTTACTATAAGATTAATGCCAAAATAAAGCATTCAACTACAGGAAATATATTTATTTATATATTTATTTTTTTCCACAATAGGAATCATTTTTGCTGATAGTCATTACTATTGATGGTTAATATATTGATTTTATACATTCTAGTGAGGACACAAGAACACAAAAACGGATGGTATTGAAAGGAGTTCGATCAAATCGACGATTTGAGATGTTAATGCAAATGCGTAACATTAAGCGCTAAATTGTGACATTACATCAAAGTCGTCAAGTGAATAAGTATATTAGGATTAACAAAATTAATGTACAGCTAGTAAACTTACATGATATGTTAAATGATAATATAAAAAACAATTTTACACAACAAATTGAACCACTCGTTTGTGTAATTTTTTACTATTTTCTGTCTTGGTTTATTGTTAAAATATTGAACATCAAATAAACTCAACTACTATTAATTTTATACTATAATATTGAAAGTTTATAAAAAAAATTACTGTGAATTGTATGATACTGGTGTGCATTAATCATGTAGTGTTTTAGGAATAATAAAGGAGTAAGAAATGTTTGAAATTTAAATTTAAGTTATTCTTGAATGATAAATTCAAATCCAAGAATATTAATAATATGCTTGACAGTTGCAAATAAATGTTATTGCATTAAATGATGTTACTGTAAAAGTGTTGATTAATGTTTAGAGAAATAAAAATGTATTTTTTTTAGAAACTTACATAAATAAAAGTTTTACTAACAGCGATCATTAATCAATCGTACTGTCATATCATTCAAACTATTTAAGAAATTAAACATATGATGTAAATTAATCAATTGAATGCTTATAAATAAAATAATAAATTAAATTTTGCCTCTATTTTCGAATTTCCCGCCAAAGAAATTGACCGTTACAAATATAATAAAGTACAAAGAATAAAATAAAATAACTTGAAAATTTACTTAAAAATCTAAAAATATTGAGTCAGAAGTCATTGAAATCTTTGTAGAAAAACGGAGCGTCTTTTTCTACAATATCAACAAATTTTGGAGTCATCATTATTTTAGTTCTGTAATCAAACTCTCAAGTTATTTGGCGCTACTCTCCATGTAATTGTTATTTTCTTCACACAGGCCCCTGTCAGCTTTCTCTGAAATCCATATGTTATGTCAGAAAGATAAGCACATCCTTTCTGGACGCTTTAATTTTTTTAATACATAACACCTGTCATAACAATGAATTTAATTTAAGTTTATAATCATTTCTAGTATTTAATATTTTTGTTCAATTAACATATATTAAATTATTCAAGTTAATCTGATATTTATTAATAAAAATGGCATTTTTAGATTTAATTTCTGTGCCGAAGGTTGATTCTGTCATTTTAACAGAAAAAACTAATGAACGCTTAATAAGTTTAGAAGGTACATTATGTTTGAGTGTTCATCATCTTTTTTTGTCATCAAGACAAGATCTTGGAAAAGATATTCTATTACTTTATCGAAATATTGATGTTATTGAAAAGAAAACTAATAATCAAAGTCCTGGAGGCAGTATTGTACTTAAATGTAAAAATTTTAGAATTCTTCAACTTGAAATTAATTCAACAGATGATTTAGTTAAAGTCACAACCACATTAGAAAGACTTTCATCATTAGGTGATAATTTAACTACATTATGACAAATTTTATATGAATTGAAATGAATGTTTACTAACTTTTTTTTCTCAATTTAGATCAAACTCTACAATATCCATTTTATTATCGCCCACAATCATCAAATCAAAATAAAGATCAAGTAGAGGATGGTTGGACCGCCTTCGCTCCAGTTTCTGAATGGTCTAGATTGTTAACAGCACATGGAGATGAGTGGAGAATCAGTTATTTTAATCGAGATTATCGAGTGTGTAATTCATATCCATCTACAGTTATAGTACCTCGAATGATAGATGATCAAACAATCATATCATCAGCTGCTTTTCGTGATGGTGGAAGATTTCCCATTTTATGTTACAGACATGAAAACGGAGTAAATAAACTAATATTTCATATTTTCACGTTTATTAAATATTAAATTGTTCTTTAAAATAATATTGATTTTCAGAGTTTTCTATTTAGAAGTGGACAACCATTGTGTGGAGCTACCGGAAGACGATGTATGGAAGACGAAAGGCTATTAAATATTGTTCTTGGTGCTGGGAGACGAGGGTTAGTATGTTTCCATTCCTTTAAATCAATGTTGAAATAGATTGAGACACAAAAAATATTCCATTTTAAATTTCTTTAAGATTTGATTCTAATTTAATTTTATGTAGATATATAGTTGATACAAGATCTGCTAGTCAAGCGCAAAATGCTCGTGCTAGAGGAGGTGGAACTGAAATAGACTCAGCATATCCACAATGGAAAAAGGTATTTAAAAGCATCCCTAGACTGTCAGAACTAGCTGACAGTCTTTATAAATTAATAGAAGCGTGCAATGAAACCTCCTGTTCTACTAGTCAATGGTTATCAAGATTAGAAAATAGTGGATGGCTGTCTACTGTTCAAAGTGCTATGAATGCTGCCTGTGTTGTAGCTCAATGTCTTCATCAAGAATTAGCTGCAGTATTAGTACATGGTATGTTTATTTACTACTTTAATAACAATAAAAAGAAGAATTGTCGTAATTTGGTTTTATTATTCATTTACAGGTGGAACTGGTCGTGATTCCACTCTTGTAATTACGAGTTTAGCTCAAATTATTGTTAATCCGGATTGTCGAACTATTCGTGGTTTTGAAGCTTTAATTGAACGTGAATGGCTTCAAGCAGGTCATCCTTTCTATACTCGTACGCGTCATGGAGCATATTTTTCATCAAACAACCAAAATTTTCCTCATGCACCTACATTTCTTCTTTTTCTTGATTGCGTTTATCAACTTTTTTATCAATTCCAATACAGCTTCGAATATGGTACAGAAATGCTTGCAGAGCTTTTTAAACATGCTTATTCATCTGAATACGGAACATTTTTGGGTAATTATACTTTTTATCAATTAAATGTATTTAGAATTGTAACGTTACAAATTATCATTTATTATATTACAGGCGATTCTGAAGCTGACAGAATAAGTTTACGACTTGCTGAACGTACCTGTAGTCTCTGGTCTTATATGAATAAACCAGAGTCTTTAGAAACTTGGTTAAATCCATTGTATGAGCCTAATCCAGGCGTCATTTGGCCTAGTGTAGCTCCTATCAGTATTCATTTATGGAAAGAATTATACATAGAACATACCTCAGCTTTTTCTTGGGAAGGTTTCATTTCTTGTGTAAACCAAATTAAAGAAAATCATTTAGCCGTAAAGAAAGTAGCTAATCAATTACGAGCCAAGGTAAGTCGGGCATTAGATGAAATTATTTGTGGTCCAGATACTTCCTCGGAAACAGATTGTGATAATGACGGTCAATTGACTTCTTGTTTCACAAAATTGGCAATAGAATCTCAAAAAACTTGAACAACATAAATGTTAACTTCCTGAAGAATATTATTGTTCACTATTTTCAAAATTTATTGTAAATTTGTGATGATCAATTATTATTATAATGAATATTATTTTTTTCATGTCTTATTTAAGTTATTAATAATTTATGAATACTGAATACTAATTCTTTGCTGAAGCAAACAAAAAAAAAAATTAAAATGCTAAATAATTTCTGGTGATAAAAAATAGAAACGTCTCCATATCAGCAAAACTCTGGTTGATAGATAAATATTTTGACAGTTTGAATGTATAAATTTTAATAAAATTCTAAAAAAATACTTGCTTCAGAATTGAATTATTAACTACATATAATAATTAATAATTGATATTTAATTATTTTAATATATACAAATAGATTTATCAAGGAATGTCAATATCATACAAAAAGAAAGATTATAATGAAACTACGTCATATAAATAATTACTAACGTTATAACAAAACATGTGAAAAGAATTCCTCCTACTAAAATGAATCCATCTTGACGAGCTCGAGTTTCAATTAGTCTCATTGTAGTATTTGATAATCCTAAAGTATTACCAATATCCACTAGACGTCTGTGAGCACCTTTTAGTGTCAGTCTTTGTGACCGTAAATTTTCTAAAATTCCTGATCCATGTTGAAGAAGATTATTTACTCCTTCATTAGCATTATTCATTCGATTGTTATATTCTAAACTGTGATCAATCAAAATATCTATGTGATCATTTGTGGTAAATTCACGAGCAAGTAATGCTTGGCGTTCGTTTTCTTCTTGTTGTCGACGAATTTGTTGATTTTTCCAAGATTTTAAAGCTGCACTAAGATGACGACTATCATACTTTAGTTGATCTACTCGCATTTTTGCATTTTGTCGCTGTGATATGGGTCCTTTCATGCACAGAATATCTAATCTTTCACAATTGCTGAAATAAAATAGGCATTTTATATAATCTAAAACATTTTTACTATAGATATTTGTGTACCAGAACATTTTCGTATTTGTTTTTTTTTTCTCAAAGTAATCTTAGAATTATTCAAGTTCAAAATGATGGAATTAAATAGATAATTATCTCTACAATAAAATTTAAACTTAAACATTTTATTAATTATTACCTATTAATTAAACTAATTTTTGCGATGATATCGCTTTCTACAGCATTCAGATCAAGGTTAGGCAAACGTCTGTCAAGTTGTGTGAAAAGATGTTGAGTTTCTTGGACTAATTTATTAGTTTGATGATAAAGAGCTTCCATTATTCTAATTAATTATTGATAAATTTATCAGAAAATATATTAATATGTTATAACAAATATATTAATTATGACGTGTAATATCACAACTGTCAGAGAAAACGTGTATTGAATTGAACGCCCTCTACGTCGGCATGTTGAAAAGGTTATGTTCAGTATTAAAAATCAACAATAAAATCAAAATCAACATAAAACAATTATTTTTAATGTTTAAATTAAGTGAAATAAACCTACGCAATTGTATGTTCTATTTAAATTATTATCATCTATAGGAAATGTATTGAAAATGGTGTGGCAGATAAGATTTTCTGAATTTACGAAAAATTCACAATAAAAAGTGCAGAAGAGCCGTGAATACATATTTTCAACTAATTGTTAATAAAATTATTATTTCACGAACTAAACAGACGTTGAAATGGATATAGGAGAATTATTGTCTTATAAAGTAATTATCAGTTTATTATATTTTAGAATACCTTTAATAAAAAGATATTCTATTATTTACAATTTTCACCTAACCAAAATTGTTTTGTAGCCACCGAATACTCCAAAACGTCCAGTGCCCGGGGAAGAAGATGATGACGAGGATGATTGGGATAGTGGAAGAAAGAAAAAAGTCATAAAAACGCCCTATCATCCACGTCAAAAGCATATACCTGTAGAATCTACACCAGTCAGAAGTTATGATGAACCACCTACTCCAACAAGAAAAACAAATATGCCTTCTTCGGCAAATGATGTTATGGAGCCAGAATTAACGGAAAAAGAGAAAGCCGATATTTTAAAATATGTTGAGACTGAAGCACCAGAAGTTGAAGCTCTGGATGAAGCTACTCTTAAGCGCATGATTCTACTGTTTGAAAAAAGAGCACTTAGAAATCAAGAAATGCGTGTTAAATTTCCCGATCAACCAGAAAAGTAAGTTTAAATATTTTTCTTTTATTCAAAAGTTATCATAATTAGAAATGTAAAAAACATTTAATAAAAAACTTTTAGATTTATGGAATCTGAAGTAGAATTACACGAGACCTTACAAGAACTCCATGTAGTTGCAACGAATCCAGAATTATATCCAGTAATGGTTGAATTAGGTGCAATACCATCTTTACTTGAATTGCTATCACATGAGAATACAGATATCGCAGTGGGAGTTGTTGATCTTTTACAAGAGCTGACAGACGTTGATATTTTGCATGAAAGTCAAGAAGGAGCTGATGTTTTAATAGATGCTCTTTTGGAACAACAAGTATGTGCTCTATTGGTTCAAAATCTTGACAGACTTGATGAGACAGTTAAAGAGGAAAGTGATGGTGTTCATAATACTTTAGGTAAGTAAATATACTGTAAACTTGATAACAAAATAATTTTTATCAATTATAAAAATTCTGCTCCAACTTATTTTTTTTTGGAGCAAATAATTTTTTAATAAATCAACCATGAATTATTTTAGTAAAAAAACTTGAACTCATCAATAATAAAAAATATTATTACATTCTTACAGCTATTTTTGAAAATCTCTTAGAATTCAGACCAGAGTTGTGTGTTGATGCTGGTAAACAAGGCTTGATGCAATGGTTATTACGTCGTCTAAAAGCAAAAATTCCATTTGATGCAAATAAATTATATACAAGTGAATTATTATCTATTCTTTTACAACAAAGTTCGGAAAACAAGCTCCTCCTTGGAGATTTGGATGGTATTGATGTTCTTTTACAACAATTAGCATATTATAAACGCCACGATCCTCACACTGCTGAAGAACAAGAAATGATGGAAAATTTATTTGATGTTTTATGCTCAAGTTTAATGGAAACTATAAATAGAGATAGATTTTTGCGAGGTGAAGGTTTGCAGCTCATGAATTTAATGCTTAGAGAAAAAAAACTATCACGGAATGGATCGTTAAAAGTGTTGGATCATGCAACAAATGGTCCAGATGGTAAAGATAACTGTAATAAATTTGTTGACATTCTCGGGCTTCGCACAATATTTCCATTATTTATGAAAACACCTTCAAAGAATAGAAAGAAAATGTTTACTGCTGAAGAACATGAGGAACATGTTGTTTCAATAATAGCAAGTATGTTGAGAAATTGTAAAGGACAACAGCGACAGCGATTGCTTAGTAAATTTACAGAAAATGATTATGAAAAAATTGATAGACTAATGGAGTTACATTTCAAATATTTAGAAAAAGTTGATGAAATAGAAAAAAATGCGAAGGTAACTCTAAATTTAATTTAGATTTTATTATAAAATGATTTTTGTATAAAAAATAATCGATTTTTTTTGTAGGAAGATGATGATGAAGAAGAGTCTTATTTAAAAAGATTGGATGGTGGATTGTTTACTTTACAATTAGTCGATTATGTACTTTTAGAAGCATGTGCAGGATGTCCACCGGGAGTAAAACAACGCGTTACGAGAATATTATCCCAGCGCAGGGCCTCTCTAAAGACTATTCGACATATTATGAGAGAATATGCTGGCAATTTAGGGGATGCTGGAGATTCTGAATGGAGAGAAACAGAACAACAACATATTTTACAGTTAATTGATAAATTTTAGAAGTAATTAATGTAATGAGCATAATTTTTTTATCCAATTTTCATTATCAATAGGAATAAATAAATATCTTTGTTTACTTCTCTGTTTATTGAATATAAGTAGTGTAACAAAAAAAATAAATCTTTTTCATGAATCAATTGTTTGATTTTTTAAAAATTAATGGACTTTAAAAGAAAAATATAAATTAATAAAAATTCTATCAAAAATGGCATATATGTTCAAGAAGTATCCATACAAATAAGACAGATGATTTGAAAGAACAGATAATAAAAATATTTTAGAAAATCTGTATCTCGCGCGCAATACATTTATCCAATGAAGAAGACCAGCCAATAAACTACGAACGCGGGAGAAGGCCAAAAATCTATGCACCTAAATGGAGTAAAACCTCGAAGAATTATTATGAATAGGTTATATGTATTATCGAAAAGGTAAAATCAGAGCTTTGCTTGATCGGAATTTAATCTTTTCGATAATATAATCCATTCGAAATAATAAATTTCCAGTGTTTGCTCCATTCTGGACTATACACTTTTGGCTTTTTTTTGCATATGTCTCTAATAAAACATTGTTGCCAATTTCATATTTGTGATTCTCAAGAATCAGAATTTGTACATATATATAAATGTGTATTTATCCTGTATAATTACATTCCCTTTGGAGGAAGATTTAGATCCTTCAGGTGTTAAAGTTTTGATGATAGAATTGTTTATAATCATAAAAAAATAAGTAACATGATTTTTGGTAATCGTAAACTATGAGCTAATTTATTAATTGGATTAAAAATTGTAAATATAGTGATAATTAATTGTAATGGGATGCAAAAATCGTCATTTCAATATTTATTTTGATTCTTATCATACGGAGCATAAAAAAAGTCAAACTAGTTTATTTTTGTTATTTAAATTATAAATAAATCTTTATAAAAACATTATATATTGAATATATAAAATGAATCATTAATTTTGTAATGGTAAGAATAACAGAAAATTACAATATGTTGAACGTAATTCTTTTCATTATCAACCATTATTTTTCAGAATATTTGGAGTAGAGAGTGGGAGATCATTTATAATTTATCACGGGCCAGTTTATCAAGTGAATTCTATTGGTAAACAACAATGGTGTAACTGTAGAATTACTCAGTTATTTTAACCAATACTTTGTTAAGTTAATTGAAGAAGAATGGCGTCTAAAGATAATAATGAAGTTGTTGGACAAAATATGTTAACAGAGAACAAAAAAGAATTAGTAGAATTAAAAAGTAATCCGACCACAAAAAGCATTATCACCGAGTTGATGAAGAAAATTCAAGTAAAAGAATTTTCAGATGTTAACAGTAACCAATCATCTGGAGTACAGTGTTGTCCTAAAAATAGTTCAGCAGAAAAATTCAATAATGACATGATAAATGTTGAAGAAGCTGAACGAGTGGATAATGAAGAAGAAAAAGGAAAGACAGTGAGTCAACAAGACAATTCTAGAATACTTATTGATAATTCTAAAAATAATAACTCAGAACTTGAAAAAGAATCAATAGACGTTGAAATAGGAAGAAATACTAGAAAGCGTAAAAGTTCTGAGTAAGTAAGCATTTCATTCTGTAGATTTATGAAGTTTATAATATTCTATGATTGTAAATTCATTTTTCAGTGATCAATGCAACAAAAAGCTATCAACGAGTAGTGATGAATGTGCCAAATTTAAAAGACTCAAAAGTTCAAGTGACAATTATTGTTGGCGCTGTCATAAAGACTCTACCGAAGTTCATTGTACTACATGTCCGCGTTCGTGGCATCGTAAATGTCTGGGAGGAATAATTCCTTCATCAACATCACAAACATGGATATGTGGTGAATGTGCGAGTATTTTACAAGCGGAAAATGCATCAACTCGTCCGCCTATTATGTCTCATCTTACTATTGATCAACTTTGTATGGTATTCAGATATATGATTGAACGCATGCGGAATTGTCCTGGGGTATGTTTCATTTTATTAACAATGATTAGACAATACAACCACCTCAGTTAAGTCTTTAAAAATAATCAATAAAACTAACATTTGTATTGATGAATAGTCGGAACCGTTTTGGACCGCAGTTGATCTAGAGGATGTTCCTAATTATCTGGATTATGTTGTCAAACCAATGGATTTAACGTTATTGGAAAATAATGTTAATTCCAAGTTTTATGGAAGTACTGATGCTTTTATGGCTGATGCAAAATGGATACAACATAATTGTATTGTTTTTAATACATGTAAGATTTAACTTTTTTTTAATTATTATGAAATAATAAAACTAAAATAATAGATATTCTTAATAAATAGGTGGAGGAGTTTATGCAGATACTTCTAAATTAACTAATGCCGCTAAACAAATCATCAAAATTGCTCGACAAGAGGTTTCAGAGTTTGAAGCTTGTCCAGATTGCTATACGCGTGGTCGCAATTTACCACGGCCGAATCCGTCCTGGTTCATAGAAGCATGTCGTCAACCTCATCCGCTTATCTGGGCTAAGCTCAAAGGTTTTCCCTTTTGGCCAGCTAAAGCATTACCAAGGATAAACACTCAAGGACATATAGACGTAAGATTTTTTGGAGAGCACGATCGTGCATGGGTATCATTGAAAGATATATATTTATATTCTCGTGACCCTCCAACACCTTTGCCACGTAAGAAAAGGCTCGAAATGGTTGAGTGTATTAAAGAAATTACTCATCATTGTAAAAAATTGGAATTAGCTTTTGGACCTTTTACATTTGCACCACTGCGAACTCCATATAATCCACAAGATCCTGCACAGATAAAATTACTTCTGCCAGAGTATGATCCATTGCGAGCGTATGATTTAAAAGTGCCACTTTATCAAAATAATATTAGTTTGACAGAAAAACAAGAACCAAATACAAATCCTTTAACTGTGGTTTCAAATGGACCAGCAACAAGTAATCAATCATCGAGCATAGAAGTTGAAACTGAATCAAATATCGATGAAAAAGTGGCTGAAATAAAGAATTCTACAAATGTAGCATCATCAAAAGAAGATGATCAAGCTCAATCTTCACAATTATCACCAAAAAGTGATAAGTCAATAAAAAATATCAGTTCGAGTCCTCAAAAGCTTATAGCAAAGAAGATTCAAACAAAAAAAATACAAAATAATGTAAATGAGACTGTAAAAAATATACAATCAAAAAATAAGCAAAATTTAAAAAAAAGTATAACAGAAAAAAGTGTAAATCAATCGACACCTGATAAAGTTAATAGACCAATAATAACTCGAGTGTATAAATCGAAAACGAAAAGTGTCGATGAGCTTAGTATAGACGAACAAAAGTGCAATACAGAAAAGTCAGAAACTTTATTAATAAGACCATTAAATGTAGTAGAAATCAACAAAAAACGAAATATAAAAAATATTTCAGGAACTAGTTCAACTATTTTGCATTCTTCAGTATCAGCAGAAAGCAGTACATCGGGATTATTACGATTATCTGATGAATCAAATACGTCTGAGAGCTTAAAGGAAATACCGCAGCAGTTTTCTAGCAACTCAATAGAATTAAAAAATAGTTCATCTCCTGAAAAAAGACCAAGTAAAGCGAAAAAATCATTTCCCAACAGACCACCTCCAAAACCAAAATCAATACCGCCTAAAAAAACTAATTCTACAGACCCAATGATCAACATTCCTAATACAATTAATGATAATGGACTGAATTATCAGCTACCACCACCTGAGGCAGGTCCTCTCAGTGCACAGTTAAATAAAGGAGCTAATGAACTAGTCAGACAGATGGCAAGGTTGATCGAAGAAACTCTTAAAGAAGCTGCAGAGTCAAAAGTTAATAACTTGAGTGATTCTATTGACACGCATGAAGCTACGATTTATGCTTTGAGATTACAAATTGAGAGAATGAGGTGGCAACATCAGCAGCAACTTGCAGAACTTAAATACAACACAGGTAAGATTTTTAATCAATGAATTAAATTATATTTTATTCTTAAGAGTTTTCTAATACTTATTGTATTCTTTTAGATCAAACTCTAAAAGAAATGAGAGCGAGTATGGAAATGGAGAGGATTCGAACCATTGATGTAATGCGGAAAGAAGCTGAAGAAGAAAGAACTCAATTAATTCTGAAGACTAAATCAAAACAATGGTGTTCGTGGTGTCACAATGAAGCATTTTATTATTGTTGTTGGAATACGGCCTATTGTAGTGAACAATGCCAACAAATGCACTGGACAACTCACATAAATAAATGCGTTCATAAATTAACTAATAATGATGTTGAAAGTAATACTCAAAGAGATAATCCTCGGCAATTAACACATCAAGAAACATCTACTATGCCAACATTGGTAATGAGTGCTCAACAAAACTTATCGAATATACGAGAAGCCTAAATTTCTCAAAATTAATTGTCAATTGTAAATTTGCTGTTTTTTGTACTAATTATGTCGCTATTTTTTGTTTATAAATTAAATTAAATTTTTCATGAAAAAAGTTAAAAGATTTAGTATTTATAATAAACAAATGAAAGTTTAACATTGCGTTTTTTTTTTGTTTTATTTATATGTTTACAATTACTTAGCTTTCTTGCTCTTAATCTTTCTCATATAGAACTCCAACTCTTTTCCTTCTAAAATATAACCATCAGCGCGACCGCACTGACCAGGTCTGCTAGAAACACATGCCAAAACACGTCCAGTGGCAAATTGTTCTTCTAAGGCTGGTTCCACCTTTGCAAAGCGTTGACGTGCTTTGTATTTATTTTCAGTCTTCTTTGATCTTTTTTTATTGAAGATTTCCTCTTCAGCTTCAGTCTATAAATGATTTATTATTTATATTGATTAATTATAATTTTTAACTAATAATAATAGAGTTAAATTGGATGCATATTTAATCAAAATGATCAGAATCTTACAAGTTTAGATCCTCGTTTGCGTCCTAGTGGGAGGATATAATGACTTTCGTACCACTGTCTGAAAGGCGTGGCATCGATGGTAACAATAGCATTTTTAACCAATGTTTTTGTACGGACAAGTTCATTATTTGACGCATTGTAAACTACGTCAATAATACGCGTTTTTCGGGTAGTGCATTCACTTCCCCATGAGAAATTACCCGTGTCTAATCGTAGAGCACGGTATTTCTTGTTCCCTCCACGAGTACGAACCTAAAAATTGTTTAAAATTAGTTTCCATATCCTATGATGGTTTCTAAAATTAATAATATAAAAATAATTTCAGATCGCTATGGGAGTTGGCTGTCAACATAGCACTCAGAGTAGGTAAAGTGATAAGAAAATTTCTAAAACACAATAACACTCACGGTATGAATTCGTTGAGGTCCAAGTTTTGTGTTGGCAGCTGGCCGTCCTAACTCGAACTTCCTCTTTTTTCGGAGAGGTTTCCGTTTACCTCCGGTTGCGCGTCTTTTATGCCAATGATCGCGCGAAATACCTGAAATATTAATTCATTTATTTTCAAAAACACAAATCAAACAACTGCACCCATTTTCCAGTGAATATACTAATAAACTATAGCTATTAGCGTTACAACTAATAACCTATGGCTTTCACTGTTACTACCAAACAATTAATTTTTCACTTGATTAGCTCATCATTACGAAAAAATATTAATAAACTTATATAAAATAAATATTTATTAACAATCTTGGATGAATGATTTTGCAATATATCATGTAAAAAAGTGGATGGTTGCCGATTAAAATAAATTTTAAAGAAAATATGACACTCACCCATCGTGTATCAGAGTAAAAAGAACATAAACTGTAGAGTTGATCAGATAAGTGAGCTGGCGAATGAAAAGTCGTCCATTTTGAAACTACCAAAACGCCACTTATCGGTAAATATGTGAAACAAAAATTTGAATGGTTGGCAACGCTGCAGTCTCCAAGGGGCTCAACGTACTATTTTATACTTTTTTTCTCTGTTCAAATACTATTGTTATTATAATAATAATAATACTTAGCTTCAACAATCAGGTATCGTTGTCACAGCGGAACCAGCTTTCGTTGCTAATGACTGTGAATTGTATTAGTTGATTTTTTTCATAAATTTTGAATACGTATTTTTACAAATTGTAATGAATATGTTCCAATGTATTTATTATACGTGATTTCAAATGCTGAATAACATTTATTTAATATAAGTAAGTATTTATTGTTACTTTCTCAATGTTTCTTCGTTTTAACTACAAGTTTATCAATGAGATGTATTAAATTATTAATAAATAACTAATAACAAAGGTTTTGTGAGTGTTAAATTACTTAATTTATCAATTATTATTATTAGATTTTTCAAGAAAAACAAATCTGAGTGTATTTATTATAATCTGTTAACCTCTAAACCAGATAATTAATCATTGAATATGTACAAACAAAATTTGTTTGAATATTTTAGAAGTCAATAACGATGAATACGAATACTGTGGAAACAAGTGGGGATAAACGTTTGCAAGAAACAAATGTGCAAAGTGTACCGCATAATTTAACGACAATTCAAGGAGTACAAGCTTTACAAACAGTGCAAAATATTGTGCAAAGTAATGTACAAACGATTCAATCAACTCAAAATGTTAGCACTATGTCATCGTCCAGTGCTATTGTTGGGAAATCTATTTCCTTGGATTTGAATCCAAAACTTTCCCTCATGAAGTCCGTAGTTCAATCTGGTGCGTCTTCAGCTGGTGAAACTAGCAAAATAACAACAACATTATGCCCTGTTGGTTCGGCAGTGAGAATAATACCATCAGGAATACTAAGTACAGTAGATAGACAAGTTCAACCTCAAGTTCAGGTGCAATCCTCTTCTCAGACAACTCAACAAGTGGTTACGACTATTCCTACGTATCATGTACCTCGAGGACCAGCTGCTGTCGCAAACATCTCAGCACCTAGATCAACCGTTGCTACTCCTATTGTACGTGCTAGTACAGGTCAATCTGTTGTTCCAATATCTAGAGCAGGGTAAAGTTCAATTTATAATTCAAATAAAAATATAAGTAAATGGAACAATAACATTCATTTAATTTTAATTGCTTTTATTTAATATAGAGTGACGTCGGCAGTATCTAATGCTCAATGGCCAGCAAAAACATCAGTAGTCTATACTCAACCACAACGACATGCAGTACCTCCTGTAACGCGTATAACAACTCGATCCCCTGCTGTTTACAGTGGCCAACAACCTCGTTTAGTGGCACCAGTTCAAGCACGGCCTATTCAAGCAGTCGTAGCTAGTGTACCTGCAGGAACTCCTTCCAGGCTTTTAACACCAGTTCTCCCATCAAATAATGCTATTGCTAGAATTCCAGTGTCACAAACTCGACCTACAGGACCTCAAGTCATCAATACCACCACGTCTGTTCAGGCTGTCCGTCACCAACCTCAAACTCTTCAAACTAGCCAACAATCGACCCGATCCGCAACTGCAGCTACTAATCGTGTAACAGTATCAGCACCAGTGGGAACAGCTAGCAGGATAACCAGTGCAGCTTCTGTTACAGTTCAACCAGCAATAGGCAGACAATTGTCTATAAATTCAGCTACTGGAGGTACTACTGGAGGTTTCAATCGAGTTGTGATACCTACTCAACAAGTTCCTCAGTCACAAACTCATCCCCAAGGTACTACTAGAGTCGTCCAAACAATTACATCTTTAGCAAATATTGGTACTGTTTCTCGTGTAATTGCAACAACCACGAATCCTTCCAATGTCGCTCGAGTTACTCAATCAACACCAACATCTGTTGCTCGAATAACTGGGATGACACTTCATTCACTTCCTATTGCTACTACTCGAGCTATTCCTGCTCCAGTGAAACCTGTTGTATCAGGCCAAGCTATAGCCCAAGCAGTGCAAATAAAGTCAACCGGACAACCTACAGCTTTACGAGTTGCATCTGCAAGTGTCATTTCTACATCAACAATCACTACTACGACTACAACAGCTACTCCAATACCTGCTGGTACAACAGCATCAACTGCTACTATTATTATAAATAATAGTAATAATACCAATAATTCACCAACGCCTGTACCTCAATCGTCTCTGTACCCTCAATATCGACAGACTTCGGTACAACCAGTACGATTACTTGTTGAACCTAGTCATGAAGAAAATCATGGCAAGCCAAATGCTTCACCAAGGCCAAGCATACTCAGGAAACGGGATCATGACAACTCGCCTGCGAAAGGTTAGTTATTTTTAGGTTTCCTGTATTCTAAATATTAAATTATTGAATTGTATCGATTACTAAATTGTTAAACTTGTTTTAGGAGTAGCGAAGAATTTAGTTCCTGTTTTAACAGCTCTACCAAACAGCTCGGCACCACCTTCAAGTCCACCTTCACCAAGAAATGACAGAGATACCGGTGGAGGTCAGAGTTCTGGATCAACAACAGTATCAGCAACTTCTTCACCAGGTTTAGACGAAGAACCAGAGCAGTCTAGAATTACAATAAATCAAACAATGGAAATGTCTCCACGTAAAAAACCACGTAAACAGCAGCTAACGGGTGTCGAACTCACGGAGTCTCGATGTACAGAAGAAGAAATGCAATTTATTACTGAAGATAAAATTAAAAGAGAACATAGAGACGACATTAAAGATAAATACGGAATGGAAAGGAAAACACATCTTAATTCTCAAGACGGCATTACAACAACTCCAACGATGGTTATGAGAGCGAGACCTACACCCAGTTTACTTGGTAAGTTCAATAAAGAATTTTAAAAATTAACGATCTTTATCATCAGTTTCAAAAGCTTGCAAACGATTTAATTTGTTAATATGTGTTTACATTGTAAAGGATCATCGTGGAAAAATCGATGGGGTGGTAGGCTTCATCATTATCGAAGGCCCAGTGATGTAAGACCTCGAGAAGAAAGAAGACCGACAATAGCAGAAATAGCCCAACAAAAATATGTGTTACAAAAAATTCATGGATGGAAAGTGTATCAATTGACTGCACAAATGGAAGATTTAGCAGAACTTGAAAAGCAGGTACAGTAAATCAGAAATGAAAATCAATTATCGAATCATTGATTTACCTAATAAAATAACTTATTGAAATGATAACTGTTATTGTAATTGATTCAGGTACACGAAAAATTGAAAGCAACATTGTTGGTGTTGGAATCTCAACAGCCTAAAAATAGGCAAGATGATGATTTGGAGCGAGCCAATGAATTAATCAAAGGAAACATGCAACGCAGTAGTTTAATTAGTGAAGGAATGTGCGAGGCTCGAACTCAATTAGTTGCTATTTTCCAACATAAAGGACATGTCAGTGATATTCTTCAACGGTGTGGTAATAAACGAGCGCAAAAAAAGCGTGACAAATAAAATTCTCAAAAAATATAATTATTAAAAAGATTATTAATAAAGTACTAATAAAAATACAAATCAAATTGTATAAAAAAAAGATCTTTATGACTTAGCGATAAAAAAATTACCGGTCATTTTTCTAATTTGTCAAAAAAAGAATTATATGTTGTGAAAAAAAATAATAAAAGATCTAATGATTTTCTAAACATGTTTGTCTCATTTTCAAAAAATTCTTTACTATCAAATAACAAGTCTGTTGCCAAGGATACATATGCGTATTTATAACTTCATTTTGCTTATTTCAGTAGTCTTATCTTCACAATGTGGGGAAATAGTCCTCCATTAGATTTTCAACAAGAATTTTACAGTTTAAATGAACAAAAAGATCATTCTGAGTCTTTAGAATTTTTAACTGTTGGCGCTATAGATGCAAGACACATAATAAAAACCTTAGCATCATCTTACCTTCATCCGAATCGAGTGATCAACTTTCATGCGATTGAAGCAAGTTTAGAGCACGTTGCGAGATCTATTTTGTTGCTTAATATCTGTTTACAAAAGGACTTAGGTATGTTAAGTAGTTTTTTCAATTTTAATCGTATCTATTAATAGAATTAAAAGCCAATTACTCCAAAAATTGATGTTGAAGGTTTACAAGAAGCAAGTCGTTATTATTTAGAAATATTAGGAAACACTCTGCTGACGCCGGGAACCGCTAAATATTTAACACAAATTATTAATCGATTAACTGATGTTACTACTCAAACGATTCCTTGTCCATGGTTGAATCTTGAATCATTAAAGTACAAAGATAGAGACTTAGTTGACGGGATTTTCAAGTAAGCAGACTCTTGATAGATTTTAGTTTTTTTTAATGAAAAATTATCGGTTTATTGTTTAGATTTTGGATGCGTGCTGTTTGTGAAGGAGTTCCTCTCGTTGAATACTGGGATCGAAGAGTAAGAAAAGCTCTAGGAACTCGGTATGATTATAGGGACGGTGTTTTTGATTGGGATTTTCATATGGTTTTGCACTCAAGAAATCTTCCACATCTAACTCTCCATGAATATAAGTAAAGTTTAAATTAATTATAAGCTTAACCGATGAATTTATAAACGAGATATTTTTTATTTTTATCAAATAAAATTATTAAGGTTTTGGAGAAATAATGGAGTAGCATTCACATGGTTAGAAGCAGAACCTGCACGAAGTAATCCAACATTAATAAGTAATATAATTGCTCATGGGAAGGGATTTGTTCATTATGCTTATCTTGGTGATATAACAAACGGTCCTTTTTTAACTTGGGCTATTGATGAAGCTGAAGAAAAATCGTAAGTTCCATTTTATTGAAGTAAATTCAGCGAAAAAATGAATTAAAATATCAATCATTTTTGTTAAAGGAAGCTAAGAGCAACTGATAAAGCTGAAAAACAAATCATTAAATCGATTTATCAGATTAAAACGAATTCATCATGTCCTGAAGAAATTGTAGCTGCTCATAGAGATCCGTCTGTTTTGGATGGAGTTTTAGTCACAGAAATGCCAGATGTTGGAATTGAACAAGAAGCTTGGGTTTTAGAGAAACAAAATAAAAGATCTAAAGATTCCAATTTTTGGATTGATGCTCCTAATTTTAAGGTAATTAAAATTTTAGTAGAATATTTAATTTTATTGTATTTTTAGAAGTTCATTTATTCTAAAAGTAACTCTTCAGGTAAACTTTCATACAGCTTCTAGCTGTGTGAGATACAAAAACAGGAATGAATGGAAGGAATCTATCAATGTTATTTTTATAGCACATAATTTAATCAATCACATACAAAATATAGTTCCTTTGTTGAAAAAAGACGGTATGTTAATAGTAGAAACACAAAAATATCTTGTTGAAGCTAGAAAAGAACATCAGAATAAGTTTACTGAGGAATTAAAACAAATTGCATCTGATTCAAATTTAAAATTAATCGAACCTTTCAATCCTCATCAAGATAACTTTGCTCGATTTTATAAAGAGGATACGAACCATAATTAACAAAATAAAAGTAAAGAATAATAATGCTACATTCAAATAAATAAAAGAATTTGCCTTTGTACTTAAGCAATTAACTATATTAAAAATGTAAGAGTATTTACAAATAGATATTATGTAAATAGTATTATGGTTCAAAAATTCCCGATAAATTCATTCAAATATCGAAAATCTTCGAAGAGGTACTGTTAAAAACATTAAATAGGATTTATTGTTAACCAAGCAGTTCAAACTCTTCATCCGACGTGTCGTATTGACGGTCCAATTGTTCAAAATCTACAACTAAAACATCATATAATTAGTCACGAAAATAAAAAAAAAATAAACAATATTGAGTGAAATAATTATTTATACTCGTACGATTTGAAGGCGTAATTCCCAGAGCTTCAGTTGCAACATCTTCAACAGGAGACCAATGTGCTGGACGTTCAGCACATAGTTCAAAAAGAGGCTGTTTTTCGGAAGCAATTAACTCACTTTGCATTGATCTACATAATGATTTAAATTCTTTCTCAGTAGCACAGAAAAAACACTAAAACATAAGAATTCACTTAAATTTTTGTTTATAATGGATAGATAATTGATACTCTTGAATACTTACTAATGCTACGGAAGGATCTATTCCTGTTATTGGTATTCGACTGGCTGTTTTACAATGATACGTGAAATCCATTTCAACATCATTTTCATCAACCTTTTGATTAACACAACCAGACTTTTGAGTTGTATGTGGATCCAAAAATATAACTTGGTCGTCTAAATAATATTATCATACATATATTTAATTAATTTTTTAAATGAACGATAAAATACTTTTTACATACCAACACAACCAATGAAATATAATGCAAGATTTGGTTTTCCTCCGATCACTCCTAGAGATTGTGGTATTTTAAAAGATGTCTGCAAAACCAATTTTTAATTATTTGATCTAATCAGAATTTAATCACAGTAATGGAAAAAGTATAAAATACTTGATATTCCTGTACTTACTTTAAGGCCATTAATATAGACTGGATTGATTTCACTCAAGCCTAATCGGAGTGGTATTAAAAGTAATAAAGGTTTCCATTGACTAGGTGCATTTAAAGCTCCATCTCCATTTTCTTCTACCACTGCTGTTGCTTCGTCAATTCGACATTGTCTTACTGAAATAAGTAATTATTTGAATATTTTTCTGTTAATATTATAAAATTAAGTTTTTTTTATATTTATACTTACAGACGTCATTTACAATTAATGTATTGTCTAGAGCAACATGTATTGTTATAGAACTCCACTCATCATAGGCAACTAGTTTTCTGCACAAAAAATTTACAATTTCAACTGAAAAGTATTTTCTTTGAGGAATAGTAACAATCATTTTGAAGACTTACGTACTTTAATACTTGGGCTATTGTATTTGGTCCAAACCACTGTCCAACTTCTTTGCCTTCAGTCGCACCCATCAGAGCTATTTGGTGAATAGAAAATGGAGCAGTTCGTCGATCTTCAAATCGACTTAATATCTGTAAATACGTACTATCTCTTGTTTCAGGTGTCCATTGCCAATCCCGTCCTAAATTTAAAAATTAGTAGTTGAATGAAAATAAACTTTACAGAAATTATAACAAAGAACTATTTTGACTGACGCTTATATACCTAGATGAAGACAAACTAGTGCTTGAGCAAGGACCATCTGACCACATCTCAGCATACATCCCCATCCTTTATCAGATGTAAAAGCTGCACTATTTCCTCCAATTGGTATAAAACCCTTGCGATAAGTGAACCATAATTTAGACTGTATTTCTCTGCGTATTATTTCTAGTTCTATAAAAGATAAACAAAAAAAACTTAACCTCATTTGTAGATTTCTAGATATTGTTTATGATGATTAAAATTTCCAAAATTTAAACCTGTCATTGCATTGTATTTTTTTCCAAGAATCCATACTGGTTCTTGTGTTGAAGGTATATCTTCAAATTCTTCAGTCACATTTTGCATAAATAAAGTATCCATTTTAGTATTAGTTTATAATTAGTAAAATCGTTTGTACTTCAAAAATATAAATGGTCAACTTCTGGTGGCTCTAAAAAATAATAAACAAATATTAATTTGCTAATAATCTAATATTATTATGATAACGTTAAAATATACAATTTTAGATTAAAAATAACTACACATAAATTTTCTTTGTCATTGAGATAAAAAATGAGATAAGGTTATGGTGATTTTATTGATAAAAATAATACTTTTACATTATACTCACAACCAAATGTAATGATTAATTGTATACCAATGAGTATCAATCATTCTAAACTAGATAAAAAATAAAATACACGTGTTTACAAAATAATTTGTAAAATGCATCATACACAACTCGTAATTCGATGAAAATGTCAACAGAACCAGACAACAACAAAGGAGTTCGTGACGCTAGTGACAGCTGTTGTTTTGATTCTAAAATGCATCAAGAACAACACACAGATCATATCAAATTTTAAAATCGATAAGTATTATCAATTAATGAATATTTAATCAACGTGATTTAAATTCGGTATTTAAATGATTTTTATTACTTAATGCTCCAAATTGCAATAGAAATGTTTTAAAATAAAATAAACAAAATATTGTAGATATGTATTATTTTGAGTATTGGGACGTACGTTATACCATAAAAGTGACAACAAAGTTCTATAATCTATTGAAAATTACAGAGACAATAATTAAACATTTATAAAAAATTAACATTAAATGTAATAAAATAGTCTATAATTATTTTTAAGGTTAGTATAAGAACACTAAAGACTTATTTTTACTATTTTAAATTTATTTTTTAAAATAAGGGGAAAGACAGATTTTATCATCACAATTTAATTGATATTTACTCAAATTAAAAAAAAAATTAATTAATTCTGTACCAAATCATTTCCCTTCAATTTCGATTACCACACAAAGTTAAATTATTTTTTGTTTTTCTGCAACTATTAAAAATTAAAATACTAAAAAGGAAGTTTTGTTATTCCATGAAATTTGAACTAATTTTTGGAATTCCCAGCTCGTAAACCTGTTATGCAAACGTCTGTTTACACTAATTAACAAAACAATCATTGCACTTGATGAATAAAATAGGAGTCATTATGAATGAGCAAGCAAGTTGCAAACCAATTGGTTGTCATTATAATGATTTGATAAGCTTTCGTTTCCGTATTGACTGGAATTGTCATGAAACAATCAGCATGATCATCTCCACTGCTTCAATAATGTCAGGAACAAACCTGAAGATCAGTCACCCACCAAACTTAGTCAATAACAGAGATAAGAACTTGCTCAGGCTATGCTGTACCTGCCAATCGCTTTCAAATTACTTTTACTGTATACCTTGACGATGGAATGAACTCGAGGGCAATAGTGTTTTTAATTTCCTGTACCACATTAAGTACAAAGTAATAAGCCATAAGGTAAGTTCATACCAATTGACTTAGTTACATAAATAGTATTATTTTTATCGGTCCAGTTAATTTTATTCGAAGTGTTACAGAATATGTGATTTTTAATTAAAATAGATGTCAAATAATCAAGAAATGTATGGATGACATTTAAATCCTTGTCGGAATAGAGTGAAAGTATTAAACAGCTGTCCTAGTGACTTAAATATTTTATGAAGAACATTTATTGTCAAGTGAAATGAAAATTTAAACTTCGAGGTCATTGTTTATTGCTGTATTTACAAATGCAGGAATGAGACAGTTATCATGATTATCTTAATTTGAGTATGCATTTTATTGTGCTTATCCTTGACAAAAACCGCATATCAAAATATGAGGAAAAATATTGTTCACGTTAGATTTTAAAACTTAACTAACTCGGTAGATTCAATTTTTGAACAAAATTTTATTGAAATTCAATCATTTGAAAGTGTCATTCAAATCAATATTTTAGAAAGTATTTTAATAAATCGTAAATGAATATATCTATGCTGATGTACAAATACATTAATCTTTATTAGCTGTCTGTTTGAACATTTTATTCGTTGAAAGTCTTGCTTTTAATGTCAATTTTTATTGTTTTAAATATTTCAAACATTATTTAGTGAAAATAAAATAATGTTTCAGCTAAATTTTTCATGAATAAAAGTTAAATTATCTATTGATAATGGATGTAAAGCAGGAAAACATTGATGTGAAAAAAGAATCTCCTCATTATGGAAGGTAACTAAGATTTTAAATATATTCTTTTATTATTTTAACAATAGTTTATTAGAATAATTATAATAATTTTTTAGTGTCAATAATGAATTTAAAAATGGAACAGAGAAAGATGAAGAAGTCGGCTGGTGTTTTTGGAGAAAGCGTCGATATGTCGTCAGCATCTTAGCATTTTTTGGATTTTTTACTTCCTATATTCTTCGAGTAAATCTAAGTGTTGCAATAGTTGCAATGACTTCTAGTACAGCAGAGGTTTGCAATTAAATAAATAAGCAAATATAAAATAATGTACATAATAATATGAAGATTTTCAAATCGGTTTTTATTCAAAATTAATTACCAAGTGATATTATTTATTTCCAGGTCAAGCCTGAATTTGAATGGGATTCAAAGTTACAAGGATTAGTTCTTAGTTCCTTTTTTTACGGATATATTAGCACACAGCTTCTTGGTGGATGGCTGAGTGCTCGAATTGGAGGAAAAAGAGTGTTTGGTGGTGGTATTGCTGTAACTGCATTGTTGACGTTAATCACTCCACCTTTAGTGAGAGTTAACGTTTACCTTCTTATCGTACTTCGGATCATTGAAGGAATTTTCGAAGTATAAATCAATCATTGCTTTAATCATTTTCTCTCGTTATACAAAAATGTATTGGGTTACTTGTAGTTATTTTCAAATACGTAATAAAAAAGGAATTAAAAGTGAATTTTATTGTTTCATAACAATGAAACGTTGTAAAATATGTCAGAGAAACTAGAGCTCTTAAATATTTTTTGATGAATACATTTTTGTTTAATTTAAAAATAATATTACAAAATATTTTGTATGATTATTACTGATAGCTCATATAATATTTTCAGGGGGTGACGTATCCTTGTATCCACTCAATTTGGGCAAATTGGGCTCCACCTCTAGAAAGATCAAAGCTTGCAACATTAGCATTTTCGGGAAGCTTCGTGGGAACAGTTTTTGCCATGCCTGCCTGTGCTATTATGGCAGAACGTCTTGGCTGGCCTTCCGTTTTTTATGTTTTTGGTATTATTGGCTTAATATGGTATGCTCTTTGGTGCTATATTGTTACTGATCGTCCAGAAGATGATTCAAGAATTTCTGAATCAGAGCTCAGGTATATTAAAAAAACGCTTGGTGAGAGTAAACAAGAGGTAGGTTTTTTTTTTCATCAAAACAATTTTCAATGACATCAAAAGTTAGTAATGAAATGAATTAATGACTTCTTTTCCGTAGAAAATTTCACATCCTTGGAAAGATATTCTGACTTCACCACCTGTTTGGGCTATTGTAGCAGCTCATTTCAGTGAAAATTGGGGATATTATACGATGCTTACTCAGTTGCCTAAGTATATGAGTGGTTGGTAACTTATTGTTAAACAAATAAACTTTTATATAATTATGCCAATTTTATTATTTGTCTTTATTTTTATTTAGATGTTCTAAACTTCAAATTAGAAAAGTCAGGATTTTTTTCGGCAGTTCCATATTTAGTAATGGCAATTGTATTACCAATTTCTGGTCATTTAGCTGATTATCTTCGTTCAAAAAAAATACTAACCACGACACAAGTGCGTAAACTATATACTTGTGCGGCATTTATGAGTCAAACAATATTTATGACAATTACTGCATTTACTGGTACTGCAACTGGAGCAGTCATATGTCTTACAATGGCTGTAGGTTTGGGCGGTTTCGCTTGGTCAGGATTTAGGTATGATATATATATTTCTAATTTAATTACTTTACCCTAATATTAATGTATGGCTTGTTTTTAGTGTTAATCATTTAGATATAGCACCGCAGCATGCAAGTGTTCTTATGGGATTAGGTAACACTGTTGCTACTCTTCCGGGTATTTTGAGTCCTATTATTTCTGGTTACATTGTTCAAAACGGAGTCAGTATTGATGATATCAAATTTCTCAAAATTTAATACCTTAAGATTCAGTATATAATTAAATTAATAATTAATTGCAGACTGCTGCTGAATGGAGAATTGTTTTAATCATCGCAGGATCTGTTTATCTTTTTGGTACAATAGTTTATGGACTTTGTGCTTCAGGAGAACGACAAAAATGGGCTGAAGACCCGAAAAAGAAAGATCTACGTGCATATAGTAATCCCGCATTGGATGTAGATTCTCATTTATAGAAAAATATTAATTTATATTTCTAGATTATTTACGTAAACATTAATTTTTTATTAGAAGTTTATAACAGTTAATTTAAAAAAAAAAACTTTATTCCAAAAAAATACTATACGGAGAAAGGTATATGAATTTTATTTAATTGAAAAATAATAATAAGTTAAGTAAATTAGATATATTCATATATAATGAATGTAATAATAAAATTGTATATAATTATTCGCATACAAATTTTTATGAATTTTCATGAGACATTTTAAAAGTGTTTTTTTTTTATTGCTAGTTTAAAAGAACTGATTTTTATCGTGTTAATAATTATAAATTATTCTAAAAAACAATAGCTTCTTGTACGAATTCATATCCATTATTTATTTAATAATTTAAAAACAGTAGATTGTGGTAGCTCATTAAACATCTAAAACTTAATTTAAACTTAATAATGAACTATCAGCACTAAATACATCTTCAAACAACGAGGAATAATAGAGAAGGAGGAGAAACGAAAAGTAACTAACTATTTAAGTGTTGATATAAAGATTTTATAAGTCCTTGGGCCCGGAGTGCAAGATCGAAAAGAGCTCAAGCAGGATATACCGTGCACCTATCAATTTTATCAAATTGTTGTTGCTGAGAAACTCGTCAATGAAGGAACTCTTGATTTATAACTGTTGGATAGCTCTTTACGTGCATCACAAAAATATTATTATAGTTCGAGCTGAATCATAATAGTGATTGGTAAGTGGGCTTTTATTAAAATTATTACTACTCTTTTATTCTCTTTCGTTGTTTAAAATATTAGAAAACGTTTTTATTTTTAAAGACAAGTTTTATTGGTGATACTAAATAGATAATTTTGAAGATACTTCAACTTGGAATTTAAACAAATTGTTTTAATTATTAACAGACTTTTTTAATATCATGAAAACATAGTCACACGCATTTGTAATTATTCATAATAATAAAAAACTTTAGATAGAATTTAAATTTCAAACAGTAATTAGATTTATTTTTATTTAATTGATAGTATGAATTGATAATGATAGAATCAGATCACAAAAAAATGGAATACACTAAAATTTTCTGTACTTTTTATTTTTGTTATAATTTTTATTACTTTTATTTTTATGAGTGTCATTATAAGCTGAAAGTGTTATGAATCCTCACATTTTAGTAATTAAAAAATTACCACAATCTTTATCAACACTACGAAGTGATGATTGTTCGACAATTACACTTTAGTATGTTATTTAATGCTTCATGTTTTATATTTTGAAGGACATAAAAATGGTTAAAAATTATATTTATATAAACAAGTATAATTATATAAAATTTATATATTGTTTTAGATTACAATAATGAAAGAAGAAAATGTTGATGATAAAAAACATTCAATCCATCTTGAGAGGTATTCATCATTTCTAGAGATTTTATCTAACAAATTAATCGATTAATCTTTTACATAAATTATGACATAAATTTTTCAGCATGCAAAAACAAAATTCAAACAAAATTTTAAAAGACTATAAAGTGGGATGGAAGTTTTGGAAAAAACGAAGATATGTTGTTGCCTTGTTATCTTTCTTGGGTTTTTTTTCTTCTTATATTCTTCGAGTGAATTTAAGCATAGCCATTGTAAACATGACTAATGGCACAGCTGAGGTTTATTTATTTTAAATATTAATTAATATTAATTGAACAATTTCTTAAAATTGATCATTAAAAAAATAAAAATGAATAAATTATTTGAGTGTATAGAAAGAAGCAGAGTTTGACTGGGACTCGAAACTTCAAGGAGTGGTTTTAAGTTCTTTTTTCTATGGATTTGTCAGTACACAACTTCTTAGTGGATGGTTAAGTGCTCGTGTTGGAGGAAAAAGAGTGTTTGCTGTTGGAATTGCTGTAACAGCTGTTTTTACAATTATTACTCCACCCTTAGTAAGATTAAGTGTCTATGCCTTTATATTAATACGAATCGTTGAAGGAATCTTTGAGGTATAAATTAGTATAAAATCCATTTAGTCATAAAACTTCGTATTTATAAAAAATTTATTATTGAATATTGTAGGGCATAACAGTTCCAAGTATCCATGCAATTTGGGCAAACTGGGCTCCACCTCTTGAAAGATCTAAGCTTGCAAGCATATCATTTGCAGGTATTTATGTCGGTACAGTATTTGCTATGCCTACTTGTGGAATGATGGCAGAACGACTTGGATGGTCATCTGTTTTTTATTTCTGTGGTACTGTTGGATTATCATGGTGCTTCTTGTGGTGCTATTTTGTGACTGATAGACCTGAAGATGATCGTAGAATTTCTACTGCTGAACTTGAGTACATTCAACAGCATCTTGGTTTAAATAAACAAAAAGTATGTTATTTATTTTTATTATATTACGTAATTTGAATAGTGTTTTGTTAATAAATCATTTGGAATGATTCACTTTTTTGCAGGTCATTACTCATCCTTGGAAAGAGATTTTTACTTCTGCATCAGTTTGGGCAATCGTAGCAGCTCACTTCAGTGAAAATTGGGGATTTTACACAATGCTCACTCAATTGCCGAAATTCATTAATGGTTCGTAGATAGAGTATACACGAAATCAATTATATTCTTCAGGTATATATTATTCTGTTCAGTCATTTAACTTCGTCGTATTGAACTACTGTTTTTGAGCATCTTTCATTATTAATCTTTTTACCAAAATTTTCTTCAAAAGAAATAATATAAATTATATTTTATGTACAGATGTATTAAACTTTCAATTGGAGAAAACTGGATTCTTTTCAGCTATCCCTTATCTTGCAATGGCTATAATATTACCAACATTTGGCTTTCTAGCTGATTATCTTCGATCGAAGAAAATTTTAACTACTACTCAAGTGCGGAAACTTTGCACTTGTGTAGCTTTTCTGATCCAAACAGTATTTATGATTTGTGCTGCATTTACTGAAACAGCTTTTGCTGCTATCACTTGTCTTACTTTAGCTGTTGGCATTGGTGGTGTGGCTGGAGCAGGCTTCAGGTAACTCCTGCCTTTAGATGGTAAATTTTTTATCAATATAAAGTTTTTCTTTATTCACTTCTAAATGCATTGTAAACTTTTTTTTCAGTGTAAATCACTTAGATATAGCACCTCGACATGCAAGTGTTCTCTTTGGAATAAGTAATACTTTTGGAACTCTTCCAGGTATTTTAAGTCCAATTATAACGGGTTATATAGTTCAGAATGGAGTAAGTAAATTTTACAAATAAAATATGAACTATATATTAAGATTATTTAAAATCTTATTTTCTTAAAAATTACAGACAGCCGCTGAATGGAGAATTGTTCTAATAATTGCAGGAGTTGTGTATATTTTTGGTGCGCTTGTTTATGGTCTTCTTGCATCAGGGGAAAAACAAAAATGGGCAGACTATACAACGAATAAAAGTCTGCATGCTCACTCCAACCTTGCATTCGATGTTGATATTATTCATGAACGTTATAAAGCATTAAATGTATAAATGAAATTAAATTATTTTTTTACCGTATTTTATTCTTAAATAGTCAACATGCAGTAAAACAATTATTTAAATCAACAGTCATATAGTTTTGAATATACATAGTATGGATTCTAGTTATATCTCAGGTGTTATCGATATAGCAAAACATACGTAACTTTGTTTCCTGACATCGTTTATTGAACTTTGATATTTTACAAATAACTCATTCTTATTTATAAAACATGACCTTTTTATAGAAACAGTTATCCAGCTTAAACTATTTCTATTATTTATTTATAAAAAAATAATCAATATAAAAAAAATATGTATTAACCACAATATAAAAAACTACAACACATTTAGATAAATAATAGACATCTATTTTTCAGTTTTATCTTACGAAATGTATAAATGAGTATTATCTTTTTTTCATGGATTATTTAATTTTAATAGCTTGAAGCTGTGTAAGAATACTTTTAACATTTGAATTATTACTTTGACAAAGCGAAATAAACAAGTTTCTTCGTTTTCCAGCTTGTTCAAGCTGGCTGGCTAACTCGTTAGCTCTCTTTGTAATATCCGCTTTGATGCCAGCAATCCTTGCGGCGTTAAATCCATAAGATTTAGGACAAGCGCCTTCAGTCAGTTTGTAAAGGAATGTAACTGTTTCCTGAGATTCATCATTTTCTTCACTCTCAACTAAGCATGCCATGTGAGCTACTGAAATATCTGAAACCTCTTTGAAATCATCGACAAGTGAATGGTAGTGAGTAGAAAATATTGTTCGACATTTTATTTGAGCCAGAGTGTTGAGAATAGAAGCTGCAATAGCGGTACCATCGTGAGTTGAAGTTCCGCGACCAAGTTCATCAACAAGAACTAAAGAATGTTTAGTAGCATGTTGAACAATAGTAACAGCTTCACTTAATTCAACAAGGAATGTACTTCGAGCAGTTACCATATCATCATTAGCGCCGAGTCTAGTAAAAACTCGGTCGACCAAAGAAAACTTGCAACTTTCAGCTGGAATATGACATCCAATGTGTGACATAATCATTAGCAATCCAACTTGACGCATGATAGTTGATTTACCTCCCATATTGGGTCCCGTAAGGATAATCAGAGGACCATACCCATTAGCTGCTAGTGAAGTATCGTTAGGAACAAAGTTATCATCTAGAATGAATGGATGTTTTCCTTCTTTAATCGTAATCATAATTTCGTTCGAGTTATCTTGTATTTCCGGGATACACATATCGCCTGTTTTTGCATGTTCAGCAAGAGAAATGAGTACATCAAGCACAGCAACCTTGTAAACTGCCAGTGACCACATGTCATAATTTTCACTGAATTTGGCAAAAGTTCTTCTATCAGAATCTTTTAATATTTTGTCACGCTGATCTTCAGCTTCCTTTGTCCGAGACAACAATTTTAAGGCCTCAGGAGTCCAATAACGTTTAAATCCTTTTCTTTGACCTTGATGATCATAATTTTCATCAGCTTTTTTAGCATGGCTGTCAGGCACTTCGAGTTGATATCGATTTTTACCATTTCCTGTAAACTTCACAGTACAGCCAAAGTATTTACATTGTTCTTTGAGATACTCTGCAGTATCTTTTTTAATCTTATCAAACTCGTCCATCACAGCATCGTACTCACTATCTATTCCTCTAGATGGAACGATACAACCTTCTTTCAGAGCTTCTTCATGATTGAATCCGTTTTTAAAAAGATTCAAAATTTCTCGTAATTTTGGGAACTCGCCTTGAGGTTCTGTTTGTGTTGTTTTAATTATCAAATCACTTTCAAATGATTCAAACAGTTTCATTATTTTTAGAATATTATCAAAGCCTTCTAGAGTCATGATAAAATCTGTTATTTTTCTTTTTGAATAAGTAGTAGGTTCAAACATGAAAGCTCTTGAATCTGGATGATTTTCAGCTATCGCAGCATTTCCGTGTGCATGAACTTTACTTAGAAGCCTTTCTAAATCAGGAAGAGAACTCAAAAGTTCTTTAGCTTCTTGGACGACATGGTTTACATCTCTTAACTCTGATATGGCTTCTTGACGGCTATGGATCACATTTTTGTCTCCAGCTGGTCGACATACCCAGTCTCTTAATAATCTTTTGCCAAATGGAGTACAACAATAATCTAGAGTTGAAATTAGAGATGGAGCATTGCCTAAGACATTCAAGTTATTTATAGCAACAGCATCCAAAACCATGGTCGCTGATAATCCAGTCGCGTGACTTAAATCAGGTGGTGTGTATGTTTGGAATCGTTTTTGACCCAACACTTGTTCATCTAGTACATATGAACATAAAATATGGACAATACCTCCCAGTGCATGAACAGCAAGTTGTTTATCATCTGCTGGTGTAAGGCCAAGTGTATCTTTTTCATTCAGGAAAGGTTTCAATCCATCAGGCCAAGAGAATTCTGAATTACTTTTGAAGTATTCGCCTTCGTGTAATTTCTCTAATACATTAGTGGCAGACAAAAATTCTGTATCTTTTAATAGACCTTCTTTAATGGTAGAAACTGGTAATTGGGTGTTAAGTATTTTCATGGTCGCGGAAGAAAGGTTTCCTTTTTCATAGATCAAATGAGCTGGAGTAGAATGAGAAAATAAAGTAAGTAATCGTGAATTATGATGATCATCATCGAATTGACCCATATGAAATAATCCAATACTCGTATCTACATAACAAATTCCGTAAGTTGATAACTGTTTTGCATTTTGTTTTTCTACAATTGACATAATGTAATTGCATTGAGGTGCAAAAGATTCTGTATCTCGAACTGTTGGAATTCGTGTACCACGAGTGCTAACTTGGCAAATTTCACGTCTTACAACTTTATCAAATTTACTGACTTTCGCCTGTTTCTCACATCTCTTAGCCATCATTTCAGGATTTTCTGTTTGCTCTATTCGAGCTACTTTATAACCTTTTTCTACCAAAGCCGAAGAGTAACGGCCGTAACTAATCTCTGGAAATCCTGAATGAGCTCGCTGTCCTCTCATAAATGTCAGCCCGAGAACATTTACTCCAGTTACTGCATCCATGTGGTAAAGCTCGTAAAATTTCCCGACTTTGAAGAAAAATATACAATCAAAGTATTTACTTTTGAGGACCCACCATTGTCTTATAGCAGGAGTTTGAGTATTCAGAAAATCTGGAGGAACATAAAGAGTTCTGGGATTGTATTCAGGATCGTCAGGCCTTCTTTTATTGGCATCTCGAATATTTTCGGGCTTCAGAAAATCAAATTTCAAGTGTTCCCAAGTTTCTCCATTATCAGGGCCTGATGACATTTGTTTTTCTAAGGTGAACGATTGGAGATCATCCTTCTAAAATCAATTATTGTATTTAAGAATAAATTTTTACTAATTAGTTAAAATTATTTTAATAAAAAAATATTCTTACATCTTTAGATTTATTTGAATTTTTAGCTTTTCCTGGGAAAAACCCATTGGACTTCTTTTTCTAGAAAATAAATAATCATAATTAAATATAATGTATAATTAAGAAGATTAAAAATATAGATTGAAAATATTTCTTAAAATACCGGAGGAGTGGGTTCAACATCAGAAGCAGAGTCTTCGGATGGAGTTTCTGCGAGTTCAGCTGAAACGTTTTCATCACTAACATCAGATTCTTCTGATATGGTTTCGTCTGCATCTATGATGAATATTTAATATTAGAATATTCCAAATATAATAAGAAATTGATCATAATAACCGATTCCAATGTATTTTTTACCTGGTTTATATTCATCTTCTGTTCCCCCTTCACTATCATCATCAGGAATAATGATCCTTCTTTTCTTCCCTGCAGGTACTTCAGGTTTTTTTTTCGTCCACATTTCATCATCAGTGTCATCTTCATCTAATTTAGAGTCATCAAAGAGTTTTTTCTGTTTTACAACTCTACCTCTTTTTGTTGTAATAACATTAGTATTATCCTCTTCATTTTTTTCATCATCAGAATCTTCTGCTTTTTCTGCTTTCTTCTTATCGAGTTTTTCATTTTGCTTCTTTTCAGATTTTTCCTGTGCTACCTTCCTTTTCTTTGCTTTTACTTCAGTTTCGTCCTCTTCCTCTTTATCTTCATCTTCATCGTCATTGTCTGCTTCAGCGTTTTGAGCTGCACCTTTTACCGGTCTCTTTCTTTTAGGAGTACCCATTTGTTTTTTATTGTCTTTCTTGTTTTCTTTATCATTTGCCTTACCTAACATAAACAAGATGGTTGCTCAAAACACACTCAGATTACATGTCACAAATATTCAAATATCAATGTAATCGTCAATTGACATCATGCCACAATTGAAAATAATGAAATATCTAACTATTTTTTGACAAAAGATTTAAAAAAAAAACAATTCTTTTGTTTTAAAAATGTATAAAATTATAAAAAATATTCACTCAGTCAATTGGAAATAAATCAAAATTTTTGAATTAAACTATTAAAAAAATTACTGGACCATTGTCATTGATTCCAGATATAAATGTACTTGATAAAATCAAATAAACAAGCGTCCACCAACCTTTTGTTTCCTTGGCTTTTCTTCTTGTAGGAGTTGATGCTTTTGGACTTGCAGTTGCTTTAGCCTCAGGCTTGGCATCTCGTTTTACTCCAGGTGGTGAAGTGAAATAATTCAATAATGTATTTTTTTGAGATCGTTTACTCATGTTTGATAAAATCCTCCAAGACACGTGAAACAATTTCTAGAATGGCCTCGACAACGCTTATGACCATGGGCGGTTAGAAAATTCGGTAAGTGCGCATTTCTTTTCACTCGAATAGAGTCTATTTGGCGGGAATTGGAATCTTGATTTCAACTGGCGGGAATCAAAACGTCGATGAGACGCAAAGATGTCGCTTCAAAATGTGAAATTTTCGATTTTGCGAATTTATAGTTTTATTATGAAATTTGATGTTTCAATTTTGTTTATACAGTAATTAAGAATATTTTTTTATTGTATAATTAATCAATCGGCTAATTAATTAATGTTATTATCATGATAGTCGATTAATTTACTTTGGCCAATGACAAAGAGTTATAATTCATGTAAAGAAGCCTTTAATTTTGGGCAGAAAGTTTTATGAATGACCATAAACATATGATAATGTGTAATTGTATACTTTAAATTGTTTTTTGTATTTTACATCAGTAAATTAATTTTGATTACTGAACTATCGATGAATTGTGAGAAATATTAATTATTTTTCGTTTATTATAAAGTCAAATAATATTAATGAAAAGAGGAATGACATTAATTTGAGCAATAAACATTTTTGAGTATTTTTATTGTGTCATAACCTGTCAATTCAACCTCAAAAATGATGATAAATGATACTCTTGACTCCGACAGTGTTGGATGTGGTTTTAATGCATTCAAAGAATCAGAAGAAATAACTGCATTAATAGAACAATTAAAAGATCCTAGTTTATCTCTGAGTCTTGTCGAAAAAAATACTGAAAAATTTAAATCCATCCTTTCACAGTATCAAGATCAACCTCATTTGCTTGATCCTTTTTTAGAAGGTATTCTTGGGCCAATAATATCTTTAATTAAAGATGAAAATGTAAATGATAGTATGAAGCACAATGCATTTAAATATTTATTTATTTTAATGAATGTAAAAACGTATAAAAAGCTTGTAACTTACCTTCCACATGAGGTAATGTAATTCGTTCCTAAAATTTTTAATCAATTCTTTTAACTTAAGTTTCATATTTTCTGATCAACTTTATTTTTTACTTAATTATTTATAGGTAATGGACTTTCTACCGGTTTTAAGAATGTTAGAAAAACAAGATCCAACAGATTTAAATACATGGGAAACAAGGTATGTTCTTCTAATATGGCTATCAATTATCTCAAAAATTCCATTTCCTTTGTCAAGACTTGAGATATCAGATAATATTGAACCATCACAAACAATTGTAGGAAGAATTTTAGAAATTTGTAAAAAATATTGTTTAGCTAAAGACTCATGTCCTGTTGCTGCAGTTTTTCTTGTAGCAAATTTCCTTACAAGGTCAGACGTTAAAAAGCTTTATCTAGAAGAGATGATAATGTGGTGTCTGAAATGTCTAGAAGATGATCCTCTAAGTCACGGACCACTGGCTGTTTTAGCTTCAATATTAAAACACAGTTCCCGAGAAGATTTGAAGCCTTACTGCCAAACACTATTCGATAAAATATCAACATTAAATTTATTCGAAAGTCCCAACGCTTTGATTCGAAAATTTGCCACTAAAGTTGTACAACGAATCGGATTCGTGTTATTAAGGCCAAAATTAGCGACTTGGAGGTATCAAAAATCTGGTACAAAGAACAGTCTATTATTAAATATAAATGATTTGGTGATTGAAAATGTTGAAGACACGAAAACCACAGCTATTATTGATAATGAGGATCAAGATGTACCTCCACTTATTGAAGAAATTATAGAACAGTTAATTCAAGGTTTAAGAGATAAAACTATTGACATTAGATGGTCTGCAGCAAAAGGAATAGGACGAATAACAGCGAGGCTACCCGTTGATTTAGCTGATGAAGTCGTAGGTTTTGTTCTCAACTTATTCTCTGGGAGAGAACTAGAGTCAGCTTGGCATGGTGGATGTTTAGCCTTAGCTGAGTTAGGAAGAAGAGGATTGCTATTACCTCATCGGCTCGATGAAGTAATTCCTTTAGTCTCCAAAGCTCTAGTATTTGATGAACCAAGAGCTTATGGTTCAGTTGGATCGACAATTCGTGATGCGGCATGTTACGTTTGTTGGTCATTTGCTCGAGCATTTGAACCTGAAATACTTCAACCTCATGTTCAACAAATCGCAGCAACTTTGTTAATTGTTGCTTGTTTTGACAGAGAAATTAACTGTCGAAGAGCAGCCTCAGCAGCATTTCAAGAAAATGTTGGACGTCAAGGGAATTTTCCTCATGGAATAGACATCGTTACTATTGCTGATTATTTTGAAGTTGGAGTAAGAAGTCACGCGTATCTTAAAATTAGCGTTCACATAGCACAGTATAAAGAATACATTATTCCAATGATTGATCACTTGGTTCAAAGAAAAATAAGCCATTGGGATACTGCAATTAGAGAACTTGCGGCTAAAGCTCTTCGTAATTTAACACCTTTTGATCCTGATTACATTATTCAAGTTGTAATACCTATTTTGATTGAATATACGAGTTCTATTGATTTAAATACCAGACATGGAACAGTTCTAGCAATTGCAGAAATTCTGGAAGCTTTACATTTGCATTTTAATGACAAAATTGAAAATATTCTCGGTGCTCTCGAAGTAGAAAACATTAAAAAAATAATTAGTTTATTTAAAGCTAGAGGCCAAATGAAAGGTCTTGGTGGTGAACTGATGAAACAAGCATGTTCAGTTTTAATTGAAAAATGTGCTTTGGTTCATTTTCCGGTCCATACTAGTGCCGTTTTACATGATTGGCAGAATCTTTTAGAAGATTGTTTAAAATATGAAGTGGCAATTATAAGATTAAAAGCAGCTGAAGCTCATACGGCTTTCTTTACAGAATATTATGCTAATATTAGTAAAGAAAAAAGATACGCGATTACTGATCGATATCTTGAAAATCTAAAAGCATCTTGTGAAATAACTCGTATAGGATTTGCTCAAGCAATTGGATACTTTCCTACGTTTATGCTACGAGAAAGAATAGAAGATATAGTTAAGGGACTTATTTCGTGTTGCCGTATTACAGATGCAACTGATTGTTGGGCAGAGAGTAGAAGAAAGGCATTACAATCTTTAACAATGTCTATACAAAATCTTGGCATGCGAGATATTGATGCTTGGCAACCGTTCATTCATGAAGTTTATGATTGCTATTTACTTGCTTTAAAAGAATATACAATAGATAGTAGAGGAGATATTGGTGCATGGGTTCGTGAAGCTGCAATGGCTGGTCTTCATTTTGTGACAAATTTAGTTTCTCAAGCACAATTATTTACTTTGCTTGATGAATCGATAGTAAGTCGAATAATTGGTGGCGTTGCACAACAAGCGGTTGAAAGAATTGATAGAACTAGAGTTCAAGCAGGCAAAGTATTTTGTGGTTTACTTTATTGTGATCCAGAACTCCCAAATATTCCGTATCATGATGAGTTAAAGAGAATATTTCCCTATGAAGTATGTAGGGATGAAATCAATTGGATGATGGAACTGGAGACATTCCCGAGATTTATTAAAATGCTAGACTTTCCACCTTATATTGATAATGTTTTAAGAGGTATAATTTTCAGTGTTGGAGGACTCAGTGAATCTTTAGTCAAGCATTCAAGTATGTCATTATTTTCATATTTGAATGAAGTCGATGAAGATCATTTCAAGACACTTTGTGATAAAATGTTGGATATTTTTGATGAGAGTCACGGAGATGAAAGAATGATTCCTTCTATTCTCGTATTTTTAGACAGGCTTTTGAGTTCTGGATGTCTTCAAAAGGTTTTAGATGATCCATATAATTTAATTCCTGAAAGAATGTTTCTTTTAGTAAAACGAGAAAAGCAATCGACTACAAATTCAAAACTCATACTAAACATTATTACAGTGTTTTGCCAACTTTTACAGGTTTGTTTAGTGATTAATTTACGAAATTATTATTAAACGAAAAAAAAGTAAACTTTATACTCATGAAATTAATTTTTACAGGCTAAAGGATCTGTGAGTAAACAAGCGTTTACTCAATTAAGTATCTTATTGTGTAATAAATTCCAAGCAATCAGGAGAACAACAGCTCTTCGTTTATATGAAGCATTGACTCTGTATGAAGGAGACTTGGAGATATCAGAAGAACATGTCGCAGATATGTTATCCATATTAAATTCTACAGATTGGGGGAAATCTCCTAATGAATTAAGACCAATTAGAAATCGTTTGTGTGAAATAATGGGTGTACCTTCACCAGTTACTATGAAAAAACCTAAGGACTGAAGCGAATTTAGCAGCTCAAAGCTAAAAAAATCTTATTTTTAAGCTTGTGATACCAGTTTTAAAATGATTGCCCTTATTCGATGAAAAACTAAGATCTTGATCAAATGTGTTTTTATACTCCTTTGATATAAAGTTTATTTTATTATAAAAAATATCTATGGTTTATATTAATATGTACAAATGATAGAAATTTTTTTCTATTTTTTTTACTTGTAACATTTTTTGTTTTCATACATTTGTAATTTTTCTTTATTAAATTGATTCGAGTTAAATGTTTTATTGTGCGAAAGCCAATAATTTAATAATTTAGCTGTGCAAGCTTCAAGTTCCCACATTAACGTCCAAGAACTCTCTTTTTTTTCTTTATTATTAAAAATACTCTTTGGTTTAGAACAATTGTATTGTTTTCTTGTCATCGTTTGAACGGAGTTTTTATGTATTTTTTGACAAATCACACATTCAAATCGTCTGACATAATATTCAAAAATACTGAAAAGATATTGTGGTCTAGACCTTAAATTTTCTAGAAGATGTTCATTTGTAATGCCATTTTCTGACAGCTTGTGCCTTAAGTAAAGCTCGTATTTTCTATCATCGTGTAGCAACTGTTTTATATAATCAGCAAGATCTCTAGGATGCTTAAAATCTGTGACAGCAATGGCTGATTTATCATTTGGAAGCCAGTCCTATATTATAATGAAAACTATGATCAATTTTTACAGACACTTCAAAGATTTTATAAATAATTGGATATCAAAACACACCTTAAATGAAGCTGAACCATAATAAATAGGTACTGATCCAACAATCAAAGGTCTCCACAATTTTTCTGTGATATAATCATCGCAATTAGCATTTTCAAAAGCTAACGTAAATTTGTACTGTGCAACGAATTGTAAAAATTCTCGACTTTTTAATTTATCCAAATAATTTTGTTCCAGTCCATCTGGTAATTTTTTATTGTTCATGCACGAACCGTATGAATCTACGGCAATGTATTTCATTAATTCAGTAACATATAAGTCTCGATCATTCATTGTATCGCAATTTGATTGAATAAATAATACTGGTGCTAAATTATTCTGTTTCATTAGTAGATTTTTTTGTGGAGTTGAATAAAAATATGATTTATCTAAATTCAAAAAACATGGTTATTTGTATATTTAGCAGAAAAAATTATTAAAAATCCTAAAATTATTATCAACTGATTGAAAAATTTATCATACCTTGTAATTCATCTTCTCCAGGTAACTCCAAAAGAGTTAAAGGTACATCACTAAATCTACTAAACGTTGCAGAATAATTGAATAATTTTAAGGCTTCTTCGTGAACAAACATTAAATTGTTTCTCGGTGATTCTTCATGAAACAGAGCCCATTTCACATTAGGTTTTCGTGGTATTGGTAGATCATTCAAATCAAAATTACTACCATAAAATATCATTGCCTGAAAATAAATTATATTTGAATTTCGTACTCATAAAATCAACAAATAAATATGTTTGAAATATTTCAATACTTACTTTCAGATTGAGATTTTTCATAAATGATCGATTTTGTGTGAAATAACATTTAACATTTCCACATTTTGTATATTTTTCTTCACCTCCAAAAGGAGTCCACCAAAGAATAATTGGCACACTTGAATCTTTAAAAAAATATTCAATAAATCAATGATAGAACTTATTTATAACAAAAAAATTAATATTGTTTAATAATACCTGTAATATAAAAACTTTCATCATTGAAATCGTCGTATAAATGCTTTATAATCTGTAAAAAAATATGACTTTTTAGAAATGGAGTATTAATGACACATTCAGTGAATAAATTATGCTTGTATACACGAAATATGCTAGTAGATATAATTTAATAATTACCTCAAATACTATCATGCAACAAACAAAAATAATGATAATCAAAAGAAATTTTCGAATTTTGATTCTAGGCATTTCGATTAAAATAAAAATAAAATCTACCACTAATAATTTTTCTTTCAACTCTCTGTCATCATTATTTTGTCTAAACTCCGAATCACCGGATGTAGTTTGCTAGATAAATTCATAATGAATCATCTACATAATGAAAATAATATGGTTTAGTTATAATAAACTATTTACTTCATAAATTGATCATAAATAAATATTTAATTTGCAATAAGATTCTTTTAAGTATTTTAATTCACCAATCATTTTTGTGTAAATTTAGTTAATTTTACAAAAACATTTATGCCACACATGTTAATCAAAAATTCATTTATCGAACATTTTTATTTATTTTACAAAAAAGAGTATATTTATTTCCATTACATAAGTTAATTCGAACACACTTGATCGAATAATCGAAAAAATTAAAGGGAAAGTATAACAAACATTGGAACAGCTGATTTTAGTCACCAACAGGTATTAAACTCACTGTAGGTGGCACTTTTCCCCTTCCCTGAATACATTTATTCATTCCCTTTATTTTTCATCATGGATTAGATTGTACAAAACCGTATTTCCGACAGTCACTGATAACATCAAGGATAATATTTAATGTCTTCATATTACTTAAATCAGGAAATTTTTCGTCTGTTTGTCATTTCATAATGTTCCATGATGGCCAGTATTTGGAAGTCATTAAGGTATGTTCAATCTACGACAGCTGTTTCAAAAAATATGTCATTGACAAGTATTTTAACAAATAATTGCTTAATAAATAATTCATCAAACATTAACATGACTTCTTTTCATTTATTATATAAAAATTATTAACTATAAAAAATTGATTTAATTCATGAAGTAATTTTTATTTATTTTTATCTTACAACAGGCTTCTGATAATTGTCTGGCTACAGTAATTGTAACAGTAAAAGAAAAAGTAGTTAAAATTGATAAGGAAAAAATATCTACAAACAAATGGTTAAGTTTAGAAGATTGGTATGAACTTTATAAAATCATTCAAAAAGCAATTTTAAGAAATAGCAAGGCAAGCAAGGAAAAAGACAAGTGTAATATTTTGGAAAAAAAGAAATCTACTAAACGCTTAGATATTGTGTGAGTTAATATTTTTATTCGATTCAGTTTTATATAACATTATTAACTGTTAATTCAACATTAATTAACAGACAACACATTTGTTATCATGAATTGCTTACATTAACCAACTGAAAATTATAAGATAAATCTAATCCATCGAGTTACTCCTATTTTTTATTGTTTAGTTCTATAGTTTATTGACTTTACTATCATACATTAAATATATTAATGATAATTTTGAACAGTTACACTATCGAGCCACCTGAAGACATTAAAAGTAAAAACTCATTGCCTACTGTTAAAGTGAGAGTATCACCAGCAAAAAGATTATCACGAATAGCAAGTACACCAATTTCTAGGAACAAAACAGAAACTATTGAAAAAACCAATCAGACTGTAAATGAAGCATTAGATGCATTATTCAATACTCCAGAAGCTAAAATACAACGATTGATGGGAGAAGAAGATCCTTATCATCCTGAAGAATATGTTCCAACAGACTTAGTAAATAAACAAAAAATACAGGAAGATTTAAAATATGTTCCTAGTAGAAAAAGCTTACTAAGACAATTAAAACAATCTAATGAATCAAATTCCAACGAATATTCTCCGCCTTTGACGATCAAACAGAGTTTATCGATAAAAGATGAAGTGGGATATGTGCCAAATCCAATTTCAAGTCTTGAAAAAGTCAAACATGATGTGTATGATCCATGTGGAGTAAATAGTCTACCTCGTGAACTTAGCGAAGCTTATATACCAAGTTCGAAGAGTTCTAATTCAGTGGTAGAAGAGTATCAGCCAAATTTTCCCACGAAAGCTATGCAGTTTGATGATAGTTATGTACCATCATTAAAGAAATCTATAGATCAAACTAAGAATAAAGATATTGGAAAGAAGAGAAGTCGAAAAGAAAACGAAATTATGAAAGCACGAAAAAAAATGTTTTTAGATAACAATAAGAAACCATTGAATGATAAGAATCCAAAGCAAAAATTTTAGAAAAACTTTTTACAATCTACAATCTTCATATTTATTTTCTTACTTTGAAAGTAGATCACGATAAATTCAGGAGAAATATTCGCACATTGTCTCTATTTTTATATGAAAGTTATTTCAAGTTGATATTATAATTTGTATATTTAATTAATACAGAATTTTTAAGCATGCATCTCTACTTCAAAAGTAGAAAGATAGTTTATTATATAGTGTATATATACATATATTAAAAACGAATATTTTTCAAATACTTTTTTATATATGAATATTTCATGGCATATTTATATTTTTAGAATTTTTTTTATCCAATAGTAAGATTTTGGAGTAAACGAAGCGAGTTTCACATTTTGCAATCTCCCTCCATTCCTGCATTCATCAAACAAAGCTTATGTGATAATGCAGATTGCGAAAAATCGATATATTGCCGTTTAGTAGTTTGCAAAAATATCCAGAACAGTAGCGACAAGTGCATTTTGGAATTACCTCTGTATTTATCTTTTTCTATGGAGAAAATCAAAAAAAAAATGGATGTTGGTACCATTGCTGAACAAATAATGGTGGCAGCAATGTTCCAATGGTTGATTGCTCTGTGCATTGCTGTCGTTTCGGTGAATATTAGTGTGTTGTACTAATGAAGTGAATATTTTGGAATAAAAATCAACGTTAGTATAGAAATAAATAGACAGCAGATGTGACTGATAGTGAAAGCGAACATTACTCGATCAAACGAGTTATTTATCACTGGATAAACAGTAACCAAGTACAAAAAAACATTGAGAAAAAAAGGTTCTTGTTATCGTAGTGAATAGTGTGTTCCATTAGTCACACGGTTCATGTAAACATTATATTTGGGCTTTGCGTTCTTACAAACTTTATCTAGTTATAGAAATTACTGATTAAAGTTCAAAATACACTATTAATTGCCAACGAATTTTTACAACATTTACGAATGTTCATGGTCTCATGAAAACCTATATGATCTATAAATTATGATTTTTTACCATCGCAATAAACATAATCAGAATTTATGGTAAGTTCTCATTCGGCTTTTTAACTTTAGATTTAAAAAAATAATAATATATACATTTCTACATAAATAATATTTTTTCACAGATTTTGTCATAATTTATTGTTTACCTCTTTATGTAAATAACCATGGACCAACAGAATATGGATATGAATCCGAATAATTCATCATCAGAAGCTGTTCTAATTGAATCAGCGATAGCTGACTCCGAAAATGAAAAATCCTTAAACAAAGATTTAAGGGTTGATTCAGGGGTTTTCTCGCCATTAGAAAATACCATAGAAATGGAAGATTTAGAAAAAAATGATATATCTAACAGTAATAATGTCCCTGAAAATATAGAAACAGACAAAGTTAGTGCAGGCGAAAATGGAGGAAAAAATAACGCTGAAAAAAATGGTGAAAAACTGAATATTATCCAACAAAAAATAGACGCATATCAGGTAAATCTTAAAAAGGATGGTAGTGAAGTTGCAAATATATCAAGAGATGAAGATAGTGAAGATGATAGTGAGTTATTATTGTTAAAGGATTCTTCAGAAGATGAAGTGAGTGCTGTTATTGAAAGCCCAAACGATGATAACAAGACCAAAGATACGCAATCACCTAACAAGAATGAAAATTCAGAGAAAGCAGAAGTGACGTCATTGTCAGATAATAGTACTGAAGAAATAGTTGAAGACACTATAGAAATGATTGAAAAAACAATCATGATTCCTACCGAGTTTGACAGTACTGCAGTAATTAGTATACATAATGACAACATAGCGATTGTATCGGAAGAAAAAATAATGGACGGTAGTATTAATGAGCATACGACCGAAACAGTAGAGTTTAACGTAATTGAGTATACAGATGGGGACGGTAATCAAGAGCTTAAATTTGAAAAGGTAGAGTCAAGTAAACGTGTTGAATCGGCTCCAGAAGTCCGAGAAGTAGTTCGAATGTCAGGGAGATCTAGTGAAAATAAAATTGATGAACTATTACAAAAAGTAACAAAGAGTGAAAACGTAGTTATTGATGATAGTGCAAAAATGGGAAACGGTGAGTGTAATTCTGAAGAACATTCGAAGAAAGGTCCTAAAAAGGAAGAAAGTGAAACGATATCAAGTCCAGAAAAAAAGCGTAGTGTCATAGAGAGTATCTATGATGACTGGATGGATGAAAATCCTGAAGAAGACTTTAGCGGTTATAATTTTAAATCTGACGATGATGTTGAAGAAGAATTAAAAAATTTATTGGATGACAACAAAAGTATAAAAACAGAAGTTAAAATTCAAAATTCATCAAATTCTCCCAAAAAATATTCTTCAGGTACACCAACAATGGCAATTACGAAGTCAGAAGAATCATCTAAAACAAGCACTCCTTTAAAAATGAAAAAAGAAATTTTAATTAAAAAATCACCCATTCATACGTCACCTAAAATGATAGGATCATTCTCAGATTCTTCGGAATCCAAAAATTCAGTAAAAAAATTATTGCTTACATCAAAATCTGGAGTAAAATCCGATCTAGTCTTAAATCCTTTATCGACGTCGGATGATGCATCAAAGGTCTTCAAGGACATAAAAAGTAAAGACTTTAAAATTTCATCTAAGGAGATAATTATTTTAAAAAAAGGGAAACCGAAACCGGAATGTAAACTGTCTCCAATTTCGTCTCCAGTAACTCCTGTAATAGGATCAGATGGCGCTGAAAAGACTACGGAAATTGAAACTAAAACTAGTGGAGATAAAGAACTTATAGCTATTCTCGAAGGAGATGTAGATCCTGATTGGTCCGACTTAAAACCTCCAATGCTTCAGGATGAAGCTAAAAATAATGACATAATTATTGAACATACTTCGCCACCGAAATTAGATCCATTGATTGAACGAGAGCTTGCTTTAAAACAGTTGTTGGAGCTCCCTTCGACGCCTAAAAAAGCATCTCCAAAAAAAAAGTTGTCTCCGGTAAAATCGCCGGTAAAAAATAGGCTGAAAGAAGTCACAAAAGAATCGGAAGAAACGTCAAAAACAGTTGTCAATATCGATTTAGTGGAAAAAGAAGCTGATGACGCAACAGAACAAAAGGAAGATGAATTAATATCGATAGATTTAACTATTTCCGAACAATCTGATCAAACAAAAGCAGACAAAATAGATGAAACAAGATCTGGAAGAAAGAGAAAGCCAACAGAAAAAGCAAGAGAACATGAAATTAGTGCAAAACGACAGAAGATTATGAAAGGAAAACCTACAACAAAAAAAACAAGAATTGAAAATTCTTCTTCTGAGTCACAAGATATTGATGATCATATTTCTAGTACCGAAGAAGTTTCTACAGCCAGTGTAGAAACGGATAAAAACCAAAATATGAAAACTTCTGAAAAATCAAGTGATGTAAAAGAAAAAGAAACTGATGAAAAAATAGATTCATCTGAAGTTCCTGATGATTCAACGAAGAAATCAAAAGAAACTCCAGTAAAGAAAACTACTCAATCAAATGCAAAGAAAAAAGTTGTCCGTCCGAAAGTACAAGCAACGAAAAAATCATCGTCGAAAAATGTAAATAAAAAACCAGTGACAAAAGTTACAAAAGCTACTAAAAAGACACCTGAAAATTCTACTACTGAACCTAAACCTAAGAAAAAAAATGCTGAAATAGATCGTCTTCTTCAAGATGAAGGAGTTGTCAATTTACTTTATGATGTTGAACAACCTGGCAAAAAGCGTTTGGTACCAGTTACCAAATCACACGCAAAGGTCATGGACATGCAAAAGATTCAACGTGAGTTAAAGATCAGAACAAAGCTTGTAAGGAATGCAGTTTTAAGATTACGGACTTCTAGTACGACTCCAAGTGCTGTTACGTCGAGATCTAAACGATCAATCCATGGGAATGATCAACAACAATCAGCACAATCATCTCCAATCGAGAAAAAAACTCAGGAGACATCAAAATCACCCAGATCGTCGATCAGTTCTTCGTCTGAGTTTATTTTTCCTGCTAAGATCAGAAGTGCCCATGAATCGATAATAGTTCGAAGACATTCATCAAGTTCTTTTTCAAGTGCTTCAGGAAGCCCTCGAGTTAGTGTAGACACAGCAGACAGACAAAGTTTAGATCCAAAAATGGATGAAAACCATGCATTAAGATCCAACAAAAGAAGACTATCACAAGATGACAAGAAAAAAGCAAGTAATGATGCTAAAAGAATGAAAAAAGATGACAGTAAAGTCAATGAAGCATCCCCAACAATAAAAAATAAAACTATTGCTGCTGGAAAAGCAGGAAAAAAAGTCGAGACAAAAAAGGCGAAGAATTCGAAACAGGAAGTTGAAGAGAGTGAAGTCACGCCTAGTAAAAATGCAAAAAATAAAAAAGTTGCCAGAAGTAAAGTATCTTTTGCTAAAGAAAATGATGACGAAGATATTGATGAACCCACAGAGAAAGATGATGCTTTGTCTGCATGTCTAGCAGAAGCTGTAACAGCATTAGCAAACGATAACTCAGTACGCACGCGAGCTGGAATCGTCAATAGAAAAATAAAAACGCGAGGGTCCGATGTGGAAAGTGTTAAAGCAAAAGATAAGGTTCAATTCAGTAATAAAGAGATAATTGTACAACGGCATGGGAATTTCGTTCAATTGATACTGACGCCGTCGACGTCATCTAAAATTAAAAATGGACTCACGCTGCAGATTATGCAGGAGTTTCGTGACGCTCTAACGATTCTAAAAAAAGACGACGACTGCAGGGTTGTATTGTTGACTTCTACAGGCTCAAGTTTCTGCGAAGGTCTCGAGTTATCTACGTTATTGCATGATAATAAAGATGCACGACGCGCACATGCTCAGGAACTTGCTAATGGGGTCAAAGATTTCATCAAAAGCCTTGCAACATTCAATAAACCAATTGTTGCTGGAGTTCAAGGATCAGCTGTAGGATTGGGAGTTACGATGCTTCCTCTATTTGATCTTGTAATAGCCAGTGATAAGGCTTCTTTCAGCACTCCGTATGGAAAATTAGGACAAATTGCTGAAGGAGCTGCTGTTTTTACACTCTCTCACGTTCTTGGTAGTGTTGTGGTGAGTTTTTTCTTTTGCTTATCTACTTATACGTCATCTATATATGTAAGAAAAAACCTGTTTTATCCAGGAAAATATAAAATAAATAAAATTAATTTATTTTATAAAACTTTACATAGCTGATAATTTATTTAAACATTATTTATCGATTAATTAGGATAAATATTTCAATAAGCCGTTATTCATGATATGAATTTATTTTTTGCAGACAAATGAACTTTTATTGGGTGGCAGAACTTTAACAGCAAGTGAAGCACTTAGAGCAGGACTTGTAACAAGAGTTCTTTGGCCTGATCGGTTCCAAGTGGAATTACTGCCTTTTCTACGAGCCATGAGTGAGCAGTCTGCACAGGTATATAGTTTTAAAATATATCTACATTCATAGAATTTTTTAAAAATTTCACTCATGATAAATGAATTATGTAACTGTTTTATTCACATTGAATATAATTTAATAAACTCTACTAGATTTATTCCATGGATCACAGTAGGCTCGAAAAGCTGGCCCCAAATACATCAATTCTTGAACTATTTCCGTATTTTTATTAGTATTTACACACAAATTTCCTTCAGGGCATGAACATCGATAGTAAATTGAAAAAAAATCTTCTCTTACAAAGCCACAAAATTCGTAGCTATAACACATTCGTTGCTAAAAATGGTATTTTAATTAGTAAATCAAATACGGAGTAAAGTTATTATTATTATTTCCAGGTAATGATCGTTATTTATGGGTTTACGGTCACTAATTTCCTGTAAAGTGTAAATTAAATGACTTTTAAGTACCTTAGCACAGCGATAAATTTGAAAAGCTCGGTTGTTGATAAAATCATACTTCTTCAATTTCCAATAATGTGTTGATGGGCAGATACAATCTACATCAATAATGTAGGGGACCATGTATGTTTGATCATCGTTTATTTCTCCATATACTGTTGCAGCTGTTTGTCGAGGTTTGCACAGCCCTTTATTTTCTACCGGTTCACAAAACTGTATAGAAAATATGTTTATTGTATTAATCATTTTTCTTGCTTAATTAAAAAATAGCTAAAAATAACTTAATACTTTTAAAATAGCTCTGTTATTGAGTGGTATTGAAAAATCATCAATTTTATCAGTCCAAGGACACTCGTCCCCATTAGGGCATCTACAAAGTCTTTCTGCTAAATTAGGCATCCAAAATCGTCGATGGATTACATTACAAGCTTCATGTTTACCACACTCATACAAGGTTCTTTCTCCGGTCGCCTGGAAAAAATTCAATGATTCATTGTTTGTTCTCCTTATCTTCCAACATGCAATTCCACTTTTTTGATTTATTATTAATAAAAATTATGAATACATACACCCCGTCCATACTTGAAAACGATATTATTTGGTTTACTCAGTATTCTAGTAAAATTTGATGATGTCCATGAAACATAAGTTATCAAGAGACTTAACAAAATCAATAACTGCATTTTTGCGATTAAGTAAACGATCCAACTGAGTTAGGTAAATAATAACGATTTTTGTTCACTTCGATTTATACCTGGTCTTCCTACACATACGCCTACATTAAGTGTGCTCTGGTAGGAAATGTTGAAATATCATCATTTTAAATATGTATAACTTACTGGATTTGGCTAAGAATCGTGAGAGCTATTATTTTCTTATTAACATTAATTAATATAATTGAAAAATTATATTAATTTATATTGACTTATTTGAATATTATATGTTTAAACAAGTGTTTATTTATTATTGTTAATGGCGTGTAGTAAATATTATCTTAATATTAAATTTATAGCATTTAATTAATTAAATGAAGAAGACTATATTCATTGAAATTCAAATCTAGGTTTTTAAATAACAAAGCAGACATGAAGAATGGCAGTAATACATTATTTATAAAGACTTGCTTTATCATCTAGAAAGCTAGATTTAAATTTGAATTAATAAATAATTTTTAATTAAAAACTTTTTAAATTAAAAAAAATTATAAAAAATTTAACTGTCAATTTTATTTTTTAGTCGATGGTTGCTACAAAGGCACTTCTCCGTCACAGTTTGCGTAAAAAACTTGATGCTGCTTTGGAGTCTGAGAGTTACGTTTTGATCCAACACTGGTGTTCACAAGAATGTCAAGAAGCAATAAGAACGTATTTGGATGAAAAAGTTAATTAAATTTGTCTGGTATGATATGAGAAATTTTTGAAATTAAAAATGAATAGATATTAAATCTATTTCAATGTCAATGAATAAAATCGTGAGAATGGATGAAAGAAAAATGTGAAGTGATGTTGCGCTATTGTACATTGCATTCGAAATTCAATGGTATAGAATCCGTGAGCTGTGAAAAGATAAATACTAGACCTATGTATTAAATTTTTTAAATGATTGGAAATGCAATAAGTAATGTCACAAAGTTACTGGCTAACAAAAAATAAATAATTGCCTTTTACCCGTGTCGATCTCGGAGTAAACCGTTGTATTAAAGACTAACCAGTGAAAAATAAAAATATTGCGTATATTATTTATTTTCATTGTATTGAGTTAAAAAATTATCTGCTAACTTTATTAAAACTATTAATCACCAATTTTTTCGTTTTGATAGCCAGACTAAAAATGTGAATAAGCATATTTATATTACTAAAATAAAATTAGATACAAAATGGATAAAATTATTATATCAATCAGTTATTTTACACGTATGCTTTTACATGTATGCGTTCACGTTTCTTTATTATATTATGATTATTATAATTATTATCAATGAGTAATGATTATCTTTGATAAAAGATAAACGTAAAGAATAAAATCATTATTAAATACCTACATGTTCTTTAATAATTTAGTTTTACCGTAATAAATTCGAGTTATAATTTTCTGTAATTAAATTTTTTTTTTTGAATAAATGATTATATAACATATTTGAAAATTAATAAATTTTGATTATTGATATAAACACAAAAATATAAAGCCGGTTATCTGTAATGAATATTTTAATTATTCTTCGTTAATGATTAATTTAGTTGTGTGGTAAAGCACTTTGTGTATTCTATTGCAGTAAGATAAATAGATTTCGTTATTAATTAATGTAATAAGTTGTGTTTTAATTGGTGTGTCAACGATATTTCGAGAATCAGACACTAAAAACAGAAATGTTAAATGTTAATACTGATTACAAAGATGTAGTGATAAAAAAAGAGTTTATAATTTTTTGATGAAATTAATAATATTCTCATATGTATGAGATGTTTGTGGATAAATGATGGAATGAAAAAGGACACAAAAATGTGTTATTTCAGATAACGGTTTAAAACACATGTATTATTGATAAATATAAAACCCGTACAAATATAAATGAAATATTCACAAGCCAATTTATGATTTGTTGCGTGTATTAAAAATATAATTTCATCTTTGCAGTTTCGGAATAATACTTTAGCCTAAGTCTTTTTCATTTTCGTTTCAGAAGACATTTTTATGTCTTGTGTACATGAGTCTTGAGTTTGTAGTTAAATTAATTGCGTTGGCAACTTTTTTTAATCAATAAAAAAAATTTGACAAATTAATAAACATTCGTCACAGTTGTTGTTATCAACTCCATTCATCAAAAAAGGCCTATTTTCTTTTTTATATCAATTTGTTTCCACAATGGAAGCTCTTGAAATTCTTCTATCGTCATTCCCAATAATTCCTAGAAAAAGAATATTTGTTAGTTAATTTACTATAGGGCAGCTTTAATTTCAAATTATAAATAGTTCATTTATAATACTTAAAGTAAAACCACGACGTAACTTCTAAGCACATTGAATTTATTATGTCACATTAATTTAAATATCACAATTATTAAGTCTGGACTGAATTATTTACTTTACTTGTCTCGCATTCTATAATCTTTTATACTTTATTACACAAAGCAATCGAAAATACTTTGGTACATAATATCCTTTAGTACTCTAAAGACATACCTGGAAATGTTGTGGAGATAAATATAGTTCTAAAGTAGTAGGATCAACTCCTTCGGGTAAAGGTCGTTGTAATAATTGAGCAGGAGGATAAGTACGTTGCATCAAACGAGCCAGCTCGCTTTCAACAGAAAGTATTTCGCCAGGAGCACGACCATCCTGTAAAAAAGTTTATGATATAAATTAGTATTACTTTGAATTGTTCCAAAGTGAATGAAAAAATAATTGATGCCGTGAAATGATCATTTTTACCTTTATATTTACTTCTGCGATTTCATCACGGTCAGTCCATGAAGGAAAGAGGTCAATAAACTCTAATGGTTCCAAGCCAGCCCACACCAGGTACACAGAACATTTTTTCGAGTTGGGATGAAGTTTTTTCCAATATTCTATAGCTACTGTCATTGCTGCTCTTCGTTCCGCTTGCCATCTGACTGCACCACTTCCTGTTTGGTCTTCAGATCCCGAATCAGGCCACCAACCTTGCCACAACCAAAGTTCATTTTTGTTGTCTAATAAAAATAAAGTTGGTTGACTTGCTTGGTATAACTCGTCTTGAACGAAAGGAAAAGGGTTTGGCACATCAGATCGATGAGGACAAAGTATTTCTGTGGCTGTAAATTCCCCAGAGACACTTGAGAAGTGGAATAGTCTCGGAGTGTGATGCGGAATGCTCTTTCTATTTAATGTCATGTGTAGCTTCCTATTCATACCACCTTCCAAGAATTCTGTTGGCTCTTCTCCCTCAAAAATTTCCTGAATTATCACTTCACTATTGGCACTTAGCCCGGCCTCAACTGGACGATTTTCTTTAAGTTTATTCGCAGCATAAACCGTATTTTTTTTCACATGAGTCAGAGAATGTCGACCATGCCAAATATTTATTTTCTCAGACTCACCATCTAGGAAGACTAAAGAACCACGACTCCTTAACTGTCGAGGACTATAAGGAACTTCAATCAATTCAGTTTCCATTTCCTCTACACCACGGCTTATAAATGTCCTCGTTGTTTTCAAATCTCGTTCTTCTGATTTCTTTCCAAGATGTATTACCATGCCGCCTTTGAATAAATTGAGAAATGCTGCTGGTTCAGAACCCTCCACTACACGAATCTGTGGGCCTTCTTCTTTATCAAGTTCAACTGTAAGCAGAGCAGCTGTTCCTTGTTTATTCAAAGAAGCATTTCTTCCTTGCCAAATAAAATAAGCACAACGATCTCGACCTTCCACCGCATGTTTCGATGGTAATCCACTGAGTTCTCTTCCCGTGACAGTTATTGTATACATCCAACGTACGATATAACTATCTCCAGTGAAAAATTGCCCAATAGAATTTTTATCAAGTTTTGTGTACGAATACTCATTTATGTGCCATACTGTGACATCGGTGGTTGCAACAATATATTGCCTTTTAAATTCTTCATCAAACCATCCATTTCCTCTACCTAAATGGCAACCTTCAAGAATTAAATCAACGGAAGATGATTTCGGTTCAAACATTAAATTTACATCTGGTGGTTCAATTACAATTTTAGCTTCAACTTGTTCTTTTTCTTCTGGCTTTTTTACTTTTATCACTCCGGAAGCATTGGGCCAGTCTAAAAATTTTTCTCGGAAGAGTACAGTTTCCATATGCTGAGTAAGTTTAGCTAATAAACACCATTCGGGTCTTTTAGTTCCATTTTTTGGATTTGTAGCAATTTTAGAACGATTTCCTATGAGGGATGCTGCGTCTAATGGGCAAATAGAACACTCAGAATAGTCATATCCTTCATTCCATAATTGTTGTGCTAATTTAATTGCAATTTTTCGTTTTTCTGTTGGTGCTATTTTACCATTCCATATATACATTTCACTTCCAAAGTCAAAAATTAAAATTTTACTAGGATCAAGTATCTTTATCTTTGGTATTGCACCCCAACATTTTTCTAAGGGTATCAATTTATCGCCAGCGACTTCATAAACTACATTTGTGTCAATCAACGCTGATTCATAGATCTCATCTTCATCTGGATGTCCAGCTTCAATAACTTGAGGATTAGTTGTTTGTTCACCAAGAAGCTTCCAAAAGTCTTGCATTTCTGACAATTTATGTGTTAATTTATCTTCATTTATTGTTATTAATTTAGTAGCTCGACAACCAAGATCTTTATTTTGTTGGATTCTTAATGCTATTTCTGCAGCTCTTGACTTTTCAATTATATTACTGTATTTTCCTATATAATGATATAACTCTGTCTTTGTTACTAAAATGTAATTGTCACCTGAATTTACACTTGATGCAACAGGTTCGACTAGACGTACTTGAACATGCCGACGACCTTTAACTAGAATTAACATTAAATCTTTATAAGGACGTAACTTGGTACCAATTCCAACATCATCAGTAACGTTTTTTAATGTTACTGAATTGAAATCTTCTGTTGAAGCTAGACCAGCTAGTGCTTCTACAGCGAGAGATGAATTTTGAGCAACTAAAAATATAAAATATTAATTTTATTGAATAGAAAATATTTAATATAGATTTTAGATCGCTTTATATTTCACTTACGTTTTTCAATATTATTCATTTTTAAAACTTTTTCTGCAACACCGGTTGTTACTTCGGTGTACGCATCTTTGAGATCCGTTCGGGCAGCAAGGGCTTTAAGAGGATTTCTTGAAGGAACGTTTCGACGTTGTACTTTAGTTGTTCTTCTTGTGCCCAATCTATCAATAATAAGAATAGAATAAACGGATAAGATTTATATCAGATAGCTTATCAAAGCTAGTGTATTAACTTCTTGAAAAAACTGATACTATATTAATAACTTACAATTCAGAGTATGATGTAACTACATCAAAATCACTTTCAGCTACATCAAGAGATTCCTCTATACATCGTTCCACAGAAATACTATCAAAAAATGAGGTAAAGGTCTCATCATCTGTGCGAGGGATATAATGGATTGATTTTAGCGATGTAGTCGTTTTTGATTCTTCACCTGAAAATAATTTTAGAAACTTTTAAATGAGTTAACAGAAATATAAATTTATATAATCTACTAATTTTTCTTCCTCACCGCTATCATCACTAGTATCTTTTAAAGAATTCTCTCGAGACATTTTCGTTAAATCTTCAGTAGAAGTAGACAGCATATCTTTCGTGTCGCCTGGAATAGAAAGATATTTTTAAACTTTCATTAATTTTTCAAAAACTTTTTCGATTAATTTTTTAAAATTTTATACTTAAATTTATCATTGTTTAATAAGAATAGTAACAAAAGTCATAAATTTTATTAAAAGATCGTCTCTAACTTTTCAAAGCTTTAAGAATGACTAAAGTAATAAAATTTTATAGCTTTATTACCTTTTTTAAAGTATTCCGGACGTGGGACTTTTTTCTTTCTATCAGAAACACAATTCCCCATAGATTCAATAAATGGCTTCGATTGCAAGTTCAACGTATCCAATTGCTCTCCTCGCATTTTACCAGCCACTGAAAATTTAAGTGCGTCCGTAACAGCGACTCTTTTACGCCATCCTTCTGCGGCAGACTCTAATTTTTCAAGACGATCAGCAAGTCTTCGTTGTTTTATCGCAAGTTCGTCTTTCTCTTTTTGACAAAGATTACCCTTCTCGGAACTCTACAAATGATTATCATTATTATCTTGTAAGATTATAAGGTAATAAAATAATAATAAAATTATACCTCCTCCGAATATTTTTCGATTAATATTGAAGGCACAGATTCAGTAATCACTCGGCGTTTCCAATCTGTTGATCCGCTGCGTTGTAAAGCAGCTAAACGATCAGCAATACTCATACTTGGAAAATCTAAACTTATCGATGTTGACAGGGGTCGAGTATTTTTTGAAATTTCGCTCAAACTTTTTTCTTCTCTACATTCACTCTCAAAATTTGATTGGGAAATATCAGTAAGAATAGACATACGTGAAGTAATACGTTTTCGTGCAATGATTGATTCTGTTGAAGTACTATTTCTATCAATACACTCAGAAGAAGGCACTGGTTTGTCTGCTTTGCTTATCACTTGACTCGGTTCATGAATACGACTATTTTTATTTCTCATAATAACTCCATCATTGACGTCTACACATTCATCATCTGATGCATTATCATTTTGCCTAGTAATAACTTGCTCTTGTTTCCTTCGATACCCAAACTTCTGGCCTACTTGATCAATTTCTAACTCTAAAGATGAATTCGAACTTGAATGTGACACTTGAATGAATTCAGTAGACTTCTCTTGAAGACTAAGAACGTGAGAACTTGAAGATTTCAAAATACTTTTTATTGAATCGTTGTTTGAATGCATTGCAGATTCAGCAGTGACAGAGATTCCTATTGAAATAATAGAGAAATAAAGTTTAGTTTAACTCAAACTCTAATAACAAAGAAATTGAGATATGATTGAAGTAAACTTTATCGTTAGAGAGAAAATTAATAACTAACAAATAATTTAATAAATGATATCGAAGAGAGAATTAGTATTGAAGTTTTTATCTGTCAATAATTTTTCTATTTAATAAAAATTAAAAGTCAATATCTTCATAGTTTATAATTTTTCAATTCCAAACAATCTCTGATTGTTCTATCTTCAACAATATTTTTATTTTTTATTAATTCAAAGAAAATTCATTCACTAATATCCATTTCGCGTAAGTATTTCGGTTTCTTCAAATTGAAAATGAGTTTATTAATAATTCTCTTTTGTTCAATTAATTTTCAAACATTCAGTAAATTGTTTGCCTTTCAATAGAATACTTTGAAGGTTTTTTTTTAATGAATGAGTTGTAAATGAATTGATGTAACACTTTAAACTGACCCTCAATAAATAACATAGGTATAATAAATAGTAAAGTTATCGTAAGGAAATTATGAGGTTATTGTTTTAAATCAAAAAATTACAGTACCAGGAGATTCAGAAGGTGTAGTGTTTAAATTTTTGATTCTGGACGGAATATTTCTTGATGCGACCTCGACCTCTTCTGACGTAATTGGTTGAGTCCTAAAACGACTGAGTGGTCTTCTTTGAGCTCGATCAAGTGAGTTTCCAACCTTGGCAATGCTTTCTGAGGCAATTCGTTGATTAAACAATCGAACTCGCTCAGCTAAACTCAACTTGAACGGTTCAGAATTATCGTTTTTGGAATCTTGTCTGTCAGTAGTAGCCTGAAGCAATTCAATCTCTATACTAGCTGTATTCACTCCTCGATTGTGCAAGACCGCTTCGTGTACCTCTTGATAAGTAACTGGCTGCGTGTTAAATCTTTCATATATATCTCTATGTTTTGAACTATATTCATCGTTTCGTTGTTGATTTTGTCGAGGCAAGCTGTTTTCCTTCACGCCGTTAGGTTTTCTTTGCTCCTCCATCACCTTGAAACGTAGAGCCATTTGTGATACATTGTTCTTTCGGTCGTTTTTATTAATTTGTTTCCGCCCTTCCAAGGTTGCTGTATCTATATCATCATCTTTTTTAGTCCCACTTTTCTTTTCTGCCATTTCATCTACCTTTATATTTCTTGACTCAGATACACTTGGGTTGTCAATAACAACGGTTTGAGGTAAACTCTGACACGGTTCAATATTTCCTAACTCTTTACGGTCTCGACATCGACGAAATACATGCCTGGCTCGGCGTAATTTAACAATGTTTTCATCTAATTTTCTTCTCACAGAGTCTTCATCATTGGTTTCTGTACTTGAGTCACAATAGATGACTTCATCTTCTCTGTAAAAAGAAAAAAGTATAAATGACCATTTCAAATAGATACTTAAGGAATAGATACTAATTACAGTAGTTGAGGAAAATAAACCGGATCGAATCGATCTAGTTTTATCGAATCAATCCTATTTTGGATGATGAAACGAAAAGCAAGCAATGACGTACCTACTGGGTAGCTTGAATGAGACAATAGGTGGAATGGATGATACAAAATTATTACAACGTGATGATGAATTATTTGAACAGGGTCTACTGTCAACGTCTAGGTTATCTCTGGTATCATACGTTTCATTCCAGTCGTCTTGGAATGTATTCTCATGGCCAACAGATCGAGCACGTTTCCTCAAGCTAGCATCCTTAGGAGTAAGGTCACTAGATCGCGATCTTCCTGAAGATGAATTTTTCAAAATTGACCTCACTGCATCACACTCGGGTAAGCTATTGGTTCTTCTTTGAAGTGAACGATTCCTTAAAACCGAAAGTTTTTTTGGAGAAGCTGTCTCAGATTCATTGCTGGATTCTTCAGAACTCTTTTTCGACAACTTAAGAATAGTCTTCTTAGGTCTATCTTCATGCTCGTCGGACTCTGTACTAGACTTTTTTTTCAAGATTGGTCGAGGTTCTAAAGAAGGAGGATCACTGGAGGATGATTCTTCTCGACTCATTTTTTTCTTCAAAATTGGTCGAACTTCCGTACAAATTCCTCCATTAAGAAACTCCACACCGCCGAGAGTTTTTGCAACTGCTGCTGCAATGCTAACATGATGACCTGTAGATCCAGACTTATTAGATCCCGACGATGGTCTTTTTAAGATACTCTGGGGTTCTGTTGAGCTAAGATCTTCACGATCATCTTCCCCTAAACTTTTTCTTTTTAAAATTGATATTGGCTGTGGTTCAGGGCTTCTTGAACGCTTCACTAATTCGTCTAATGATGATCGTCGTTCATTTTTTAAAATTGGTCGAGATTCATAACTACTTATTTCAGTGTAAACATCTGGAGAATTACTCTGACGACGTAAAATTTCATTTTCATCTAAACTACTTCGTTTTTTTAGAATACCATGTTTTTTATTAACTCTTTCTTTAACTATGACTGTAGGACAAAGTTTGGGCTCTTCCACTGTTTCGATATCAAATGACTTATGTTTAAGTATTGAAATAGGTACTTGTGGTTTTGGAGTTATTTGAATTTCATCTTTGATTGTCTTCAAAATAGATGAATTGGCTGTTGAAGATGTTGATTTTGAAACACAAATGGCTTTTGATAATTTGGTGGTACGTAATTTTGGAGAGATTATAGGTGTACCGGAAGAATGGACATCACTTTGTAGATTAGATCTACTATTAATAGGTGTAATCGCGTGGGATGATGATGATGCGAGCCTTTCTACACGTTCCATGGTAGCTCTTGTAAGTGCCGTCAGCGCGTCGACCCGCTGCAGTACCTCGTTGTCAAGTCCGCTATGAACATTGGAATAAAAAAAAAATTCATTTCGTTACTATCGTCGACGAGTCAGTGCTCTTTCTCTTGTGTGTATTTTTGCACTGAGTTCAGTCAAGTCTCGTTTTGGAACAGGCTTCTCTCTCTTTCTTATTCTTACTCTCTCATTTTTCATACAGTATATCAATGAAAAAATATTTTGTTATGTTGAAATAAATTGTTTTTCAATTAATCAAAAAATTTAACAAATGTATATTTAGTACAATTTATTGAAATGGTTTATAATCAATTTTTTCTTAATCGAAAAAAGATTAAAATAATATGCCTTTATTTAAATACCAGCTTTATGTAATATTTGAATATTTTATACCATTTGAGGTAAACGTAAGCATCACATGGACTGTTTTTAACGTAAGATACTATTGAATGAACACTAATTTAACTGTGTAACAGATAAGGTATTGAATATGCAAATAGCGCCCACATGTGACAATCTAAAGTATAATCATACATAAAGGCATACAAATCGAGGTCATATGGGTTTACTGACTCATCAACATTAATCGAAAAATACTTTATGATGAAAATTGAGAGAGAAAGAACTAAAAAAATATATGTACATATATATGTATATATTTAGATGAAGTGTATTTAGTCTTTAGTATACTGATAATGCAAAAGAAAAGAAGCTCTCAAATTGAGTATGAATAGAATAAGTACAATTTATACCCGCAGGGATGTTAGATCAATTAGATTGTTTATTGAATGTGCGCGTGAGTTATATTGGCATGTTGGCGCACTTATTAATTAGTAGCTATGAGTACACATCACAATACAGAACACATACCTAGACCGTTGGAGATTTGTGCGCTTTACGCCGGATGAGGAAGCGAGCGTGGACGATGCACGAGCTGCAGAATCGGATGTGCTTTGTTGATTACTGACCCGTCGTGTGCTGTCTTTAGAATCGTAATTTTGCCGACGGAGACTCAACGGACTTTGGTTCAACGGACTGAAATCACTGACAGTAGACGATTTGCTTACTGAAACACTTGGCCGCGACAAACGTTTAGATCTTCTCTCATTCTTGTCTTCTAAAATATCAAATCAAATTATAATTAATGTTAATTAATGATGATAATCTATTTTAATATATTAATTGAATTAGAAGAAAGTTATAAAATGACAATTAAGATAATTAAAAAGAAAACATGATTAAGATTATTGTATAAATTAATATGTATTTTTCAACGAAATGAAAACGTTTAGTTTCTTATCAGTTAATAAATCAATAATGCTTCTAATTACTTACGGTTTGAATCAATTTTTTCTTCAGAATCATTCGACTTTGTAGCATATCGCCGATGATATCTATCTTTGTCTCTAGTAGATGTTTGAGAAAGGCTGCTACTTGAAGACATTGGACTTTTCTATTAAAGAATAATATTTGAAATTATGTAAGAGCTCTTCCAATATTCATCATACACATGTGTACAATTAGCATAAACTCTTGAGACTAAATAAAAAAAACAGCTCTCTATGTTAAAAAATTTAAACAATTATTATCCTCATGTTTTTATTTTTAACAAAAAGCTGTTTTATAATATATTTAAGTGGTTGATAACACTAACATGCAAGGTGACCTCGCTACCTTGCTTTTGCCTTTAACTATTCAAGCGTTAAGAGTTAGCAATTATAAGGCTTGCATTTCCAATAAAAGAAGCTTGAAGTAGAAAATGAAAAATTATTTCCACCTCAAGATATATTTCTATCAATTCTCTTTCTTACTTGTTTATTTAATAAACTCCCACTTGTTTGTGGGCTCCAGGGTGATACAGTCTCTGAGAATCCTGCTTTTCTTGGCAAACTTGAGCCATCTAAAAATAAAATCGAGGAACAATGAAATGTTGAACGTGTCGAAAGATCAAACGTAAAAATATAGTGAAATAATTTTAAAATTGACTACAAACTCACCGACAGGAGATACAATTGAGGCAGCACGCAGTCTAGAAGTCTTAGTCTCTCTAATGGAAGTAGTTCTGTTCTGCATTGAATTTTTAACACTTTCTTTCCTTTCTAAGGTAATAAAAATAAAAATGTAAGATAATAAAAGTGTAAAAAAATTAAATTTATAAGTAAATATTCTTACTGATACTGTCTGTAGACCCGGATCTTGATGATCTTCTGGCAAGGCTATCAGAACGCTGTGAATGTTGAACTTCATATTGTGAGGTAATATTTTCTGATACTTTAGATGAACTGCCCTCACTTGCAGTCATTAAAGCAGTTGCACCAGCTGCTACCATTGCTATAACAAGTTTAAATAATCCATTATTATGTTTTTAAATTCAATTCTAACATTTTAAAGATCAAGTTCTAAGAATTTAAAACGTCGTAAATGCTTTATGATGTTTTCTATTATTCATAGAATACTAGAAAAGCAAGAATGATAGAAATTAAACTTGTTCCTGGTATGAATCATAGAAAAATACCAAAGCATCCTGATCCCCACTCTAGAGAAGAGACTGGAAAAATAATATTCTGACAAGTTGGTCAAGGCTCACATTAACTTAATTGTAATTTTAAATAATTACTTAATATATTATTTAATTAAATTTCTATTTGAATCTTTTGTTGTTCGAATTTACCATCAACTGTTTAAATAATTGAAATTTCAAATAGGAAAATTTTTCCTTATTGACTTACTGAATTATTGAATGATTAGACTAGTCGCCATAACATCTCATAAAAAATCAACATTAGCTCAATAAAAATAAGCAAATATGAAGTAAGAGTAACAAAATATTGACTTGATGATCGACTAAATTGTTATCACAGTGTTATATTTCGATGAACTTAACTAACACACTGGTGAAAGTACTATTTAAACGCAACAAGGCGTCAGATGAACATGAAATAATTTTCTGACTCAATTTTCATGCTTTCCATCTGGACGTGGAGAACAATTAAAAATAAATAAATACGTTAGACTAAAATGTATAAAAAGGTTTAAATTAATATCTTATTTTGTTCTCGGAAGAATAAAAGAGATAAACAAACTACGGCAGTCTGTTCCCGCATCGCGACAATTTCACAATGACACTTTTGGTTACTTGTCATTTGTGGTTTCCGCTGAGATGGAGCAACAAAGATAAACCACGCGTCATGTTTTTTGCGAAGACCAAACGCTTGAAGCGCCCTTAATACTTTATGCTAATGGTAATTGTCCAATTGGTACCTGTATTATCGACGTTTCCTCCACTTTTTGCCGCCATTTTAATTCATGCCATTGTGCCGTTCCTTTGTTATTTCCTCAACGACCATTGGCTGTTTCAATACTGCGTCATATGTTGTAACGTCCATTTTTTAACGTATTTTACGCGGTAACAATGTTTATAAACGTATTTACGCGCGAAAATAATTTACTAATGAATATTTTATCGAGTGATGTTAATAAATAATCGTACGTTCTAATAAATAAAGCTATTGTTAAATTAAATGAATACAAGATAGTTGTTAAGTAAAGTAAAGTTAAATGTAAAAAGGTATATAAGTATTTTAAGAATACATTGAGGTTAGAATATCTTTTGACATTATCATTTTTTAAATTAAAATATTTTGTGTTATTTAAATAATTTATTTTTAATTTTTAGATGAGTAGATTGTAATCATTTTTTGGTTTTAGATCATAAACTTCGAAAATAATGTCTCGAGCAGTGAAATCAAAGCAGCTGTCAACAAAATCAAGTACAAAAGAGAATGTTATTGATTCCATGGGCACTAAGAGATCTACAAGAGCTAGACCGGCAACTTCTACAACACAAAATATCAAAGGTAACGATAAATCATTCAACATCAATGTTATTTCTGCACTTCGATCACCTGTTCTGCAAGACAGAACCAATTTGACTTTAGAACCCACAAAAGTTATTTTAAAAAAAGGTAAAGACGAGAAAGCCGCTACTGGTGTTACGAGATCCAGTGGGATTAAATTCACAAGGTCCAGAAAGTCCAAAGATGATGAACAATCTAAAGAGATTGGGAGTAATATTGAAGAGAAAAAAACTTCATTAGCTAAAGATGAAACTTCACAAAGGAAAAAGCAAAATGATGAGAAGATGCAGGGTCCAACTTCATCAAATTCAAAAGAAAAAACTAGTGTTAGAGCTGAAAAAAATATTCGTCCTACCAGACTAATAGAAAAAGCTAGTAATGATAAAGCTTCTAGTAATGTTACATCACTTGAAAAAAATAAAAATATAAAAAAAATTTCTGAACTACCAGAGGTAGTTAAAATTAATACTAGAAGTACCAAAGCGGCAGTTCTTGGAGAAACAACAGAACCTTCATCAAAGAAAACTAGTTTAAAACAGACGAAATTATCAGCAATGAGACTAAGAAAAACTTCAACGAAGTCTACAGAAGAAGATAAACCATCTAAAGAAGTTGAAGAACAAAAAAAACCTACTGTAAGTTCTATAACACGATCAAAAACCAGGGATGTTAAAAGTGGACTTGATATTCCATCAGTTAAAACTTCTGAAGACACGAAAGAATCTACAAAAAAAATAACTCGAGCTGAGGATGTTATAGATATTGCTGATGATAATGAAAATGAACCAAAATCACCCCAACATCAGAAAAAATCAGTCACGTCTAAGATTCCAACAAGAAAATCCACGAAAAATGTACCAACAACAAGTAGTAAACGAAGATCTTCAATAAGGATAAAAAATACTGTTAGCGGCAAAAAATTTTTCTCAAATAGATCAAAACCTGTTGGTCATTCTAAAATATCTCCCTTGAAAAGAGCAGTCATAGGTATGAGACAGAAGAATATCAAGATAAAGAAAGCACGTGTGATTCCAGTGCCCCGAGAGAGCTCATCTTTTCATTTAAGGCAAACGACATTGTCAGAATCATTTTCTAATCATGCTAAAAAAACTTTAAGGCCTAGAAATACGGATAAAAATTATTGTGAGGATTCTCAAATAGTTAACAAACGTAATTCACCACAACCAGGAGTTAGTGATGAAAAGAAAGGTCCAATTTACAAAAAAATACAATTAGAAGAAAGCCAAGAAAAAGATAAAGAGAAGGTTTATGACTTTATCCCTGATAAAAATGATGTTCAAAAGAAGAGAAAGAAAAAAGTTGTAAGGAAGGCGCCAGTTAAAAAAGCAAAAACTGTCATGCCTAAAACTGCTACTGTTAAAAGTCACATGGATGCTGTACCTGTTAAAACATTGAAAAATCTGAAAGCTGAACAAGCTAAGTCTGCTTCTAATAAAAAACTAGATAATGAACAAAAAATCGTTCAAAAGTCAGTTGTTGTTCCTAAAATATTAACAAATCCACCTAACGAAACCAATGCTGCAGTAACAACCTACAATAATCCACATACAATAGAAGTAACAGCAGAAATTTATGCTCCACCAAGTCCAGACATTGGTCATGAAGCTACAGATATGCAAGAAATATTAAAATTGCCTGAACAGAATAAACCCAGAATTATTTCTGATCAAGATTTGCGAGGTGAACATCGCATTAACATAACTGGAACTCCTCTTCAACCAAAATTAAAAGAAGAAGCATTTAGTAGACCATTCCGAGAGACAAATGCATTTAACATGAAACCATCAATGCAAATGAAAACTATGATGGATCATTCGTTAATCAGAAGGTCGCTTTCTCCGATTTCCAAGGCTGAAACTCCAGCTTTTATTGAAGACACTGGTAGTCCTTGGCGACCGTTTGTTCCAAACACGTTTTCTAGAGTTAAAAACGTCTTCCAAAGTACTCCTCAGGGCGATAGATTTACGTCAAACACAGCTAAGACTGCTATGGGATTTAACAAACAACTTTTTGGTAAAAAGATGACGAAAATTGAGGAACAGAAAAATGAAAATGATAGTATTTCAAAGAATAAGTTATCTCCAGTCAAAAAATCTGTTATCTCAAAGATTCCAGTACAAAGTTCAAATAATACATCGAAATCTCCAATGAAAAGCTTAAATAATATGTCTAAATCTCCAATAAAAACAGTAAATCATTCGAAATCTCCTCGAAAATTTGGCACTGAAATTTCTAATATAAATTTATCCGATGAAAATCAATGTCAAAGGAGTCCTTCAAAATCACCACGTAAATTTGGGTTTGAAATTTCTAATATTAATCAAGTAAGTACGCCAAAATCAAGTCCGACAAAAATTAAATCTCTTAAACGACCAGTGGTGGAAACTCAAAATTCACCGTCAATTATTGAAATACCACCAAGAATATCTCCAATACCTGCAGTATCAGAACCCGTTCCAGAATTCAATGAAATTATTGAAGACAAAGAAAATTCAGCTCCGAATAATCAAAGTCCACTTAGAACATCAACAGAAACAATTCAGGCTCAAACTCCTATTCGTCCTGCAGAAGAATCAGTAATATCTCCGATCACTGAAAAGTTTGAGCCTCAACCAGGTCCTTCAGGGTTACAAAAAACTAAATCTCCAGATGATGCTTGGAAACTCAAACAAACAAATTTGAATAAATTCTTAAATTTACCTGACATGCCTGAATCAACACGAATAAGTGCTGGAGGAATTTTTGATGATGTGCATTCCACCCCGATCAATGGTAAAAAAGTAAAGAAATTGGCAGCTCAATTAGATGTTGTTGATGCTTTCGGATTCGATGAACCTGATGATAGCTCTTCAGAATTAGAAAAAATATCACCTATCAACAGGGAGCCTGTCCCGCTTCAAGCAATCTCAAACAAGAAACTACTGGAAGATGCAAGAAAAAACTTGCCTAAAATTAATAAAGATTCTGAAGCTCATCCTGTGAGATTCTCTATGGGTGAAATCAAGAAAACCTTACAAAAAAATAAAGAGAAAGATGAAGTTGAAGAAGCAATTTCTACAGTTAATCAGAAGTTCGATCATCTAACTAAAAAAAATGTCGTGCAGGCAATTAGCTTCACGGATACCTTTGATGTAGAAAATGAAGACAAAAATACCCAGGATATCGTAGAGACGATCAAAGAAATTCCGCTGTTTGTCGATTTAGAACCAGTTCATTTTACTCAGGTATTTATAGCTATTTAAAAATATTGTTCAAATAAAAAAAAAAATATAAAATTCAATCTATTCAGATATTTATAATTAATATTTCAAATAATTTTTAGCCACCAAGATATTCGTACAAAAGAAAACGTCATCATCAATCATATGAGGAAACCGAAGATGAAGCTGAAAGTGATGAAGACGAAAAACATCAAAAGCGTCCGCAAAAAAAGAAGAAGATAGGAAAAGCTGAGCGAGAACAGAAGAAAAAATTAGACATGTGGGCTAAGAATATGAATGAAACTTTTGAAGAGATTGATCACTTTGATTTAGTAGTCGAATAATCATTATTTTCAATAAGTTTTCAATAATTGAAAACTACATAAACGTAATGATATATTTTTATAAAACATCTAAAATTACAGAAAGTTCAACTGTAAATATAGTCAAAAGAATTTTTATTACTTTCGAACTGAAATAAGATATATTTACAAAAAAAATATTTACTAAAATATATTTACAAATTAATATTATAGTTCCTGCGTGCATAGAGATTGTTATTGTTATTATTATTTTTCATAAGCAGCAATACATCAAATATATAATATTCATGACAATAAACGTACGGAGCAATGAATTAAATTAAATTAATCTTACACATTTTTATTCGATGAGTATTTTTTTAAAGGATAATCAAAGACAAAATGTCAATTTTATATAATTGTTTTACTTGTAATAAGTTTTTATTGAAAAATTAAACAAGACCTCATTTATAGAATAATTTCGTACTATATCATTGTTTGTGTATCAATGAAAATTATAACATGTCTCAGATTACGATTTCTGTTTAAATAACAAAGAGAGTAGTGTAAAAGATCATCTAATCTTTATTCTGAGATATTTAAACATTGGTGTCTGGCTGTACCTACTATTATCGGTAGTTATTGCTCATGGAACAAAGCGTATAGCTAATTATACTGAAGCGTCTAACGAAAAACATCAATGCTTATCTCGACTTACTCATGTGCTTGATAAGGATATTTTAAGTTTATATTCAATCCACGCGATCAATGTTAAATAAAAATATTATATATTTATGTAAAGAGTTATTCAATATTTTTTTCTCTACTAATATAACCATAAACACTTAATTATTTTTTCAAATAACACGAAATTCTAAATAATTATACAAAAGATAACTTTACTCTACTCAAATCCGTTAATGAATATTTTTAATATTAAATGATATTTTTCTAATGTACTTAGTAAAACATTATTGAGGTATAATTTTGTTTATCACTGAAATTATTTCTTTTATTTCTTTTAAAATGTCGATAAATTTCTAAAAATACTTCTAATGAACTAAGATATTAAGTAACTTTAAAAAATCAGTTTATAAAAATGTACCAGGAAGTTGATAAGCAAAAAATGAAACTATTTTCGCTTATCATTTTTTCTGTTTTGAATATTCTTCATATCTAGTTTATCTGATCTAATTTATTTTTGAATGAAAGGTCTAAAAAATTTGAAAATTCGATGATAAAAATTTGATAAAATTTTCTAATTATCCGCAATAAATTTATTAATAGTTTATATCTTTAATTTTTGATAACGATAATAGTTTATACTATTTGGTATTCAATTATGAGATTAAGAAGTTCCTTTTCATAACTAATTTTAATTCGTTACTCATATTCGTCGCGTGCCTCAATACAATCTTGATTGTAAGTGAAAAC